>NC_136068.1:1274629490-1275829490 GCF_964261635.1 Lissotriton helveticus
CTAAGGAGAGACTATCTCTAAGCTGAAGTGCTGCTTGGGGGATTGGCCTGCCGTGGTTGCCTGACTGCCACAGAAAGGAGAAGGGAACTTTGTGTGTGCTTTATTCAACTTTTGAAGGACCTCCAAGGGCTTGAGGGAAGAGTTTGCCTCCTGCTGAAGTCTCAGGGACAACAGACTTCCACCACCAGCTCCGCAAGAGTCCTTTGGAAGTGCCTGCAGCTGTTTTGGGCCTTCTGAAGGACTGCGTGTCGCAAGGAGCTGGAAGCGCGACTCACGAAGAAGAAGCGCGTTGCTGTTGCAGCCACTGCCGTCGCATCACTGAACAAGGGTGTCGCCTCTGTAGCTGTCACATTGTACCGCATCACAAGAAACATCTCGCAACAATGAAGAAGCGTGTCGCCGCCGCTGCCATCACATCACTGAACAAGGGTTTCGCCGCTGTAGCTATCGCATCGCAACGCAGAAGCACCATGCATCCACGGAGAAGTGTGCCGCAGCCGCTGTCGTCGCATCACTGAACAAGGGTGTTGCCGCTGCAGTTGTTGCATCGAGCCGAAGCAACTCGCATCGTCGGAGAAGAGTGTCGCTGACAAAGCCGCTCTCGTTGCATCACTGGATAAGGGTGTCGCCACTGCAGCTTTTGCATCGAGTCAAGACATCTCGCAACATCGGAGGAGTGTGTCGCATCAAGAAGAAGATGTTGTGTTTCTTTGCACCTGATCTTCAACGCATCACTGTATTTGCGTGTAAGGAACTACCGCATCACCATCCGGGCAACACTTTCGTTGTAGAAGCGTTACGCATCGTAAGGTACATTGACTCAAAGTGTTGCATTTTAATATCTAAAGAGAACTAAGCTAATTCTACCATTTGAAGTACAGTATTGTGAATTTTTGTCATTTTTGGTCTTGTGTTAAATCTATATAAAAGAATACGTATTTTTAATATACAACTTGTGTGGTGTCCATCTGTAGTGTTGTCACTGGGTTACTGTTTGTGTTCACACATGCTTTACACACTGCCTCTGAGATAAGCCTGTCTGCTCATGCCAAGCTACCAAGGGGGTGAGCAGGGGCTCTTTTAGGAATGTACCCGCTTACCCTGACTAGACGCAAGGGTCCTTATTTGGTCAAAGGTACCTACCTCTGCCAATTAGAGCCCTCCAAATCTAACAGTCACACATCCCTGAACCCTAAAAACTCCTCACCACCCTAAACTCCACCCATGCCTGATCTTTAAAAAAACATCACCGCTCCTAAACTCCACCCATCTCTGAACCCTAAAAACCCTAAAAACCACTTATCATCCCTAAACATCACCCCTCCATGTGCCCAAAAACTCTCACTTACCCTAATCTTCACATAAGGTTGTGATTTTGTATGTTTTCATTAGATTATCTTTCCTTTAAAATGTTTCCTTTAATTTTTGATTTATTTGTATTTCCTTAAAATTGCCTTTCCTTACAATTGGTTTTCCATGATTTGGTTTCCTCCAATGTGGTTTCTCAGTTTTCGTTTTTCCATTTATTCACAACACTCAATCTGGTACTTACATATGTACAGACTGGCAGTGACATTTACAGGCTGCATTTTTTAATTTTGTTTGTGGTATCTTTGCTAATTCTGATGCTCTCTTTTAGACAACAATATTTCAGGGCTATTTTTAACTAGTGGATCCCCCTCCAGTGCTGTTATGAATGGGGGTTATTTTAATGCAGTTAATGCTATAGGTAAATAGTATTTTTGTAATAAAATCAGTGCAATTGTTGAAAACACCCAAACTGTCAATGTATCAGGCACGGGGACACCACTAGCACCAGGGGCACTGCTGTCAATGGTGCAGCAGGTACAGTGGCACATGGCTGTGAGTGGCCACTGCAAATCAATTATAAAGGGTTTTACTCCATGCAAAAAGGGATTGGGCATGTCCCATGCTAGTATTAAGGACCGTTGTGCCCTAGCTCTGCTGCTTCGTCACCCGGTATCCTCACCAGTCTCTTTTCTCCCAGCCTGACAGACACCATCGATGGGCTGCAGCAGCAGGTGGAGGAGCTTCAGCAGCAGGTGGAGGAGCTGCAGACCCTGAACGAACTGCGACTCCGACGTGAGAAGCGGGAACGTCGGCGCACCATTCACACCTTCCCATGTCTGAAGGAGCTGTGCTCCAGCCCCAGGTAAGGAGCCTTGGAAGGGCAGGGAGGGGAAAGAGGTATCCACAGAAAGTGACTGTTTCTACACCCACAACAGAAATCTCAGACCAAGGCTGGCACTAACGATCGGCCAAGTAAAACACAAATGGTGCCAACGTAGAGTGCCGTAATGTACAGAGGTGAATAGAGTGTGAAGTGTAAAGACCCGTACAGGCTGTACAAGTGTAAGCACCTGTTAAAAGCTGGACCATGTCTAAATCCTTGTTCACAGTTAGTCCTCCTTTAGCTGGCTAGCTGAGATATAAGACCCTTCCCTCCCCTCCCTAAACCTACCCTTTTCGGCCTGCTTGTGTTTTCTATGCATTCTGGAGTTCAGCTGATATACTTTGGTAAGGAAGACATATTTAGGGTTGTTTTGCATTAACATGTTGGCCTCTAGAGCCACACTTCTGGCCTTCTTTGATCCCATCCCTTAGCCTTCTAGGACTGCATCAAGATAACCGTTTTTCTGACTCCCATAAAGAATTCCAAGCCACTCTAATCATGACTATTGGAGAGAGAATCTTCTGGTTTCTGTGGCTTGTGTTGTGTTTACAAGTAGCGTTCTTTGTATAAGACATGCTTAAAGTGGCTTTGGGCATATTTTAATGAGCTTTCAGTCTATTCCTCAAATCAAATCTATTTGCAGTGACTAGGCCGCGATGGGATCCATCCCAGATCACCCAAAGGATGGTAGGCACAACAATATGCACAGCTATATCCCACTCTCCTCCGTTTCACTCTATGAGTAGGGTAGCTATAGGTTCTCACCGACATCATTTAAGAATCAGTTCTCACATAGGCCACACTCCGTTAGGAAATCATCATATATGCCTTTACTGCCACACCTCAACTGCAACACCTCTCCTTTTATACACTAGCATCTTAGAAGTATAAATGCCTCATCTCTCAGTCCTTTTGCATGACTACACACTACAGGCACAGTGATACAAACATAATAAGATCACAACTAAGATATAACCAGGCTTCCTTGTTTTAGGTTTAAACCTAGAGTAACTCATAAAACCCCACTGAAAGGGAAATATGCATTATCATTGTAGTGCAGTGTCCACATGGATGGCTACTGGATCTCGAACCAATGTTGGCATTTACAGCTCCTCTTCTTCCTGGGTGCTTTGTAGAGCATCCTGTGAGCCTCTAGGTCAGCAGCATCTTTCCCTACATGGCTCCAGAAGGCCTACTGGATAGTGTACTTCTCATCACTGGAAACTGAGGAGGAGACACTGGGCTGATTTTGAAGCCTCCTTGCTAATCTGCTTCTTCAACTGCGAGACAGTTATTTGTCCGAGATTTCTGTGATGAAACCCTGTTGGCTAGAAAAAAATTGGTCCACATCTGGATTTGGCAGCTCAGGAGTCGTCGGGCTTGGATTTCAGAGGAGCTACATTGCTTCCCACACTCTGTGATGTAGTGGTGAATGCTAGGGTATTCATCCTTTGATGGCTCTAATATGTTGCTGTGTATGAAGGGGAGTATGCTGTGAATTTCCCAGGGACTGTGCAGGACCTGCTGTTAGATGCACCAATAACAGCAACATAACTGTTCGCTGACCCAACCACAGTTTCCAACTGCAGGCTCATCTCCCTCCTACCATACATGGCAAAGGTTTTAGAGAAATAATCAACCAATGCCTCACTGACCACCTCAGCAACCACCAGCTCCTCAACACCATGCAGTCCGGATTTAGGCCCAACCACAGAACAGAAACAGCACTCATTACTGCCACAGATGACATCTGCATGGTCTTTGACCAAGAAGACATGGCAGCCCTCATTGTCCTGGACCTCTCTGCACCATTTGACACAGTCTCACACCCCTTCCTCATCAGACGCCAGCACGAGATAGCCATCCAAAGATCTGCTCTCTGCTGGATGTGCTCGTTCTTAACGGATAAATCACAATCTGTCAGCCTGGCACCTTACTCCTCAGAAGCCCACAAACTCATCTGTGGAGTGCCTCAAGCCTCACAGCTCAGGCCCACCCTCTTCAATGCATACATGATCCATCTGGCCTGTGTCATCAACAGACACATCAACATTCTCTCCTATGCAGACGACACACAACTCATACTCTCCCTCTCGTACAAGACCCCAACACAAGAAACAAGTTCACCGCCTGCAAGACCAAAGTCGCTAACAGGATGAAAGCCAGCTGTCTCAAGCTCTGATAAGAAAGAAGTAGTGATATTCGACGAGAACACCTCACCACGGGACTCCAACTGGTGGCCAGCCAACCTCGAACCCATACCCAAAACCCACGTCAGGAGCCTCAGAATAATCATTATCATCATACTGGACATGACCGCACATGTCAATGCCATTGCTGCATTCTGCTGCCACTTCCAAAAGATACTGTATAAGATCTTCAAATGGCTCCCTAGCAACACCAGAAAAACTGTCACTTCTACCCTAGTCCCCATCAAATTGAACTACTGGAACACCCTCCACGCCAGGATCACCAAACAACTTGCTAGAAGACTACAAACCTTCCAGAACTCAGCAGCCAGGCTCATTCTCAACCTCTCACACAGAAACCCCATCACACCACACCTCAAGAAACCACTGACTCCTGCTACACAAACGTGCATAATTCAAACTCCTTCCACACACATTTAAGGCACCACACAACTCAGGCCCCATCTACCTGATCTGTCGCACCTCCTTTCACTTATCACTCATTGACCCCCGATCCGCAGGAGTCCTACTCACATACATCCCATGTATATACAGAACCAGAACAGGAGAGCAGGTGTTCTCTGACAGCGCTCCTAAAGCGTGGCTCAACCTCACACTCCACATCAGAGGCTCCTCCTCTCTTCTTGAATTCATCAAGAAGCTGAAGAGATTGGTCTTCAATTAAGCAACCTACCATTGGCAGAGATAGTCACATGTACGTGCTGAGCAACAAGAAACATTTGTGGGTGATTGTGAGCTTTACAAATACACATACTATACCATACCATAACAGAACAGAACAGAACATAACAAGCTGTCCACATCTGAGCACCCTTCTTTTCCTTACATTTAAAAACACCCATTGAAAGGATATTCTTCATGCCGCCATCAGTCACCCTTGGATACTGAGATAGCACCAGCTGAGCTTGCAAACGACCATGAAATCCCATAGTATCGTTCACCAGCTATGCGATTTGGCTTCTGGGAACCTTTACGGCTCTGTACAGAATACTATATAGGACCTTCTATGGTATGAGTTCACAGCTAGAGGCCTCCCTATATTTGGTTCCTTCCTCGGTTCCCTGATCACACACTGCTACTACTGCACATGCATCAGTCGAGTGTCAGCAGTTAGTTCACAAACTCTCGCTTAAGTCTAGCTACCAACCCTGTCAAGATATACTTTATATTCTGAAACCGGGTATAGCCCCGCGGATCAAACCACAACTGGGTTTTGCCCAAGGTCTGGCCAAACTGCAAAGTTGTCGGTATAACTAATGAAGAAATCAATGTTTATTTGACCCCTAAATTATGAGAGAACCCTGATAACCCTAAGGAGGAGTTAGCATACAAATGAGACAGGAAAGCTGAGCAGGACTGCAACTGAGAAGAGAGTTTGACAGCCTGAGCTGCCAACCAATGGCAAGCTGTGTTCAGGGTCGGACTAGAGTCAACTTCACCAACCCTCATTGGCTTCCGTAAGGCTTTGAAGACCTGGCTCTTCAATCAATAAGTTCATGTCCTGACTACTGTATTTTAGTGTATCTCACTGCGCCTAGACACCTTAGGGTAGTAGCTGCGCACTAAAAATCCCATAAATAAATCAGGCACCAAAATAAAACTGGTTCCCATTAACGAATCTGATAGCTAAAAAAGTCTGTAAATCAGGCCACTTCTGAACTTGTAAAGATAGTCTGTTTAGATGTTTTTCAAGGTATTAGAGACTGCAGACATTTGTGATTCTGCAGAGAATGTTTGTGGTGAAACTATACCATAACACATGCCCATAAATAGCCGCAAGACTGGCCAACACACTGATCAGTCAGACCAGCACTGCCACTGACAGATTGCCCTATAGGGCCGACCCCAGCAGCATTATAACGCATATCAGTAAAATGAAACTTCACAAACCAAGATCATTCAACATAAGTGTTATGGATGTAATTTGAGGAACTCTGGAATTAACAGTAAAGCACCTTACATCTCTCACTGCCGGTGAAGAATTTGCCAATACAACACCCTTTCTCATAGCACTGTATTACTCGGTGCTATCTGTATTAACATAGTGCTGTATGGTAAACAGTAGAGGAGGAAGGTGTTCAGTTCTTTTCCTGAGAAGAGAGTAAGGAGTGTAAGGATATGATCCACACATCGCCAGTGCAAACCAGAGTGAGCATCGGAGGAGAACCTTCGCTCCTACTCTGTGCCTGTACATCACTTTCAGATTTAATCAGATCATATCATAACACCCTTGTCAATGCGAAGATGAAGCAATATGAATTCTCCAAAATTGAACTTTTCTCACTTGGGACCATAAAAGAGGCAACTCACATTTGGATCAGAGAGCAATCTCTCAAATCCCACTTTGCCACTAGAGATTTGAGCACAACTACTCAGGACTCCCCTTAACTTCTAACCATGTGAAACATACAAGACGAGGGTAGGAGTTCACTAACCCTGTTCCCTCACACATACCTCTTGTTAGAACCGGGAGTCTCTGGTTGGCAAAGGTAAGTACCTTGGCCCAAGTAGGGACCCCTAGCTCCGGTCAGGGCGACGGAATAACCCTCTGAGATAACCCCTGCTCACCCTCTAGGTAGCATGGCGCGAGCAGTCTAGGCTAAACTCGGAGACAATGTGGATAACATTTGCACTTAACACAACAATAATTCCCAATCCACCACAAACTGAGACCACACAGGTAAGTATATAAAAAATATAACTTTATCTAATTTCAGCCTGTAAATGAAGCAGTTGCATGATAATCACTTCTTTAAAACACATAGCATTCTTAGCTTAAAGGTTGCACGTTAAACACTTCATTTAGAACAAGGTTGCACTTAATTCTTAGTAGGTCTTGTAAATAGGCAGTTCTCAGCATAAAAATAAAAATAGTCTCTAGTCTCTTAAATCAGGCCTCAAAAATATGCCCCTGATTTCTATGCACTTCGCTCTCAAAACGAACAGTCAACACCAGGCCCACGTGTACTGATATTTATGGGCTTCAGGCGCTGTCAGACACTCCCTCGCGAGGCCCAGGGACTCTTTCTCGTCCCCGGGGCAGCCTCGCGTCTTCCTTGATCACAGGCGCACCACTGCGCACCAGCCGTGCAGACTGCACGCGTCCCCGCCCCGGCCGGTCCCCTTTCCTCTCCCGCCCGCTCTCGACAATCCAACGAGCGGCGGGGGAGGCGGTGAAGCTCACCTGATGGAGGGACGGCGGCCAGGGGTGCGGGACGCTTCCAGGTCCCTCGGCGGGGTCGGACCTCTTCCCCGGTCCCGGCGGTGATTTTGGGGAATCCTGAGGCACCTCCTGCAGCTTCAGCGGAGGCAGCCAATCCGGTCGCGGCCCTCAGTCGAGCCCCTCTGAGCGCGAGGCCGCCAACGAATGGCAGCGCGGCCTCGCCGATGACGCTCCGCGGGCTCAGCCAATCACGGCACACCACACCTGATGATGCTACGCCGCGCGGGCCAATCCCGTCGCGGCGTTAGTGAGGGGGCTCGGCTCCCTCAGCCAATGGGGTCGCGGCGGCTTCGTTCTTCGCCGCGGCCGCTCCTGGTCACGAACAGCAACTTCCAGGGGTGATCCTGGCCCCGGGCTGCGACGGTGATTTGGCGGCAAAGGGTTTTAAAGGGCGCTGGTCGGAACTAGACCCCCCTCTCGACCTTGCCACCACCTGGGAGCAGATTTCACGAGGGGAGGCTCCACAAGCCTCCAACCCTCACGATTAATGTGCCGATGAGCACACCGATCTCCTCCTCACGCTCCGCAGTCCAGCACCACGCGTCCCGGGTCCCAACAGCACGATTTTGCAGCTCTTTCCTGGGATAGCTTTAGGAACCTTTAGCCCTGGGTTCCCAGCAGGAGGCCAGCTCTTCTCAGGCCCTTGGAGATTCAGTTGTAGACACAGCACACAGCAGAGTCTTGGCAGTTTCAAGTAGGCAGGGTCACAGCACACAGCAAAGTCCCTTTCTTCTCCTTAGCTTCCAGGTGGACAGCAGAACAAGTCAGCCCTTAGAGCACACAGCAAGGCAGTCTTCCTTCAGTTCTCTAGCTGTCCTCCTTCCAGCGAGGGTTCCTTCTTGCTTGCAGAATTTCAGAATCTAATTCTCTGCAGACAGGGGTCCTTTCCTTATACCCCCCAATGTCTTTGAAGTTCTTTGTGCATGGAGGCCCTGGGTCCAGTCTAAACCAGTTCTGGGGGTTGCGGAGCACTGAGGTGTCTCTGGCTTTCTTCTTCCTGTCAGCTTCAGGGCCAGTGGGGTCAGTTGACCACCAGGAGAGAGCTAATGTGGGGGGAGGTAGGCAGGCGCAGCCCAGCACTTATCTGGCATTCCTTCCTCCCTCCTCCCAAGCAGGCAGATGTGCCCTTTCATCCCCGGGATGGCTCCGACCCTCTCCTCTGGGGCTCTGCAGCCCCTTCCTGTCACATCCAGACCAGGCAGACATTCCACAAACCCAGGCACACAGAAAGGTTTAGACAAGAGAATAGCCACTTTCTAAAAGGGCTATTCTCCAACCCAGGATTTAAAAACACCCTTCACTAAAAGATGTGTCATTAAATTCTGAGTCCAGGGATATCTTTCACTTATGTCCCATCTTGTTCCTATGGGGAGATAGGCTGGTATCACATGGGCCCAGCCCCCCTCCATGTTACTCTATGGAGCAAGATAGCCTTACAGCAGTGAGCACACAAAATGGCTGTAGCCCACTACCAGAGCATAGTACCTGCACTAGCACATGCTCTACCTTATCCATACACTGCACCCTGCCCAGGGGGGTACCTTGAGCCTTCCATAGGGGTGACTGATGTGCACAGACAGGGAAGGATTAGGCCTAGCCAGTGGGGACACTGGCCAGGCTGACATGGCAGTCACTGACTGCACACAGGCCCTGCGCTGGCAGGCCTGAGTCACCTTTTAAAAGCTACTCATGTGGGTGGCGCAATCTGCGCTGCAGGCCCACTAGTAGCATTTGTCATCACCAGCCCTGGCACACACAGTGCCCTCTACTAGGGACTTCGTGGTGATACAAATATGCCAATTAGGTATACTCAATCAATATCACAATTTACAGAAGGAGCACTTACACTCTGACACTGATCAGCAGTGGCAGAGTGTCCAAAACATCTAAATCAGCAAAAACGAAATCCAGCACAGCATCAACACACATGAGTCAGAGGCAAAATATGGGGGAAGAATCACGCCAAAAGGTGTCAGGTCTAACACGTGTCCCCTCCAGCTGAAAGTGGGGAGAACTACCCAACCTCTTGGGAGTCCTCATCACTAAGGCGGAAGAATCTGGACAGACCGTCAGCGTTGGCGTGTTCTGTACCAGGGCGGTGCTCCACCGTAAAATCCATCCCCTGTAGGGAAATGGACCACCTCAACAATTTTGGATTCTCACCCCTCATCTGCATTAACCATCTGAGGGGCCTGTGGTCGGTCTGAACGCGGAAGTGAGTCCCAAACAGGTAGGGCCTCAGCTTCTTCAGAGCCCAGACCACAGCGAAAGCTTCTCTTTCAATGGCACTCCATTTTTGTTCCCTGGGGATCAGCCTCCGGCTAATGAAAGCCACAGGTTGGTCTCCTCCCTCATCATTGATCTGTGAGAGCACTGCTCCCACGCCTTGCTCTGAAGCGTCAGTTTGCACAATGAACTCACTTGAAAAGTCAGGTGCCTTAAGCACCGGTGCTGTGCACATGGCAGTTTTGAGGGTGTCAAAAGCAGTTTGACAGGCCTCAGTCCAATTCACTTTCCTGGGCTGATTCCTAGATGTCAGCTCTGTCAAAGGGGCCACAATGGTGCCATAGCCTTTGACAAACCGTCTGTAATACCCGGTGAGACCTAGAAAGGCTCTCACCTCAGTCTGGGTCTTGGGGGGTTCCCAAGCCAGAATGGTATCAATTTTTGCCTGTAGGGGCGCCACCTTGCCGCTCCCCACCTGGTGTCCCAAGTACACCACAGATCCCTGCCCTATCTGGCATTTACTGGCCTTGATAGTGAGGCCTGCCTTCTGCAGAGCCTTCAACACTTCAGTGAGGTGTTGCAGGTGTTCCTCCCAAGTGGAGCTGAACACCGCAATGTCATCCAGGTAGGCTGCGCTGAATTGCTCCAGCCCTGCCAGTACCTGGTTGACCAATCTCTGAAATGTGGCGGGGGCATTTTTCAACCCAAAGGGCATGACACGAAACTGGAAGTGTCCTTCTGGCGTTGAAAATGCTGACCTCTCCTTTGCCCCTTCAGTTAAGGCAATCTGCCAGTACCCTGAAGTCAAATCAAAAGTACTCAGGTACTGGGCAGCTCCCAACCGATCCACCAGCTCATCAGCTCTGGGGATGGGGTGCGCGTCAGTCTTCGTGACCGCATTGAGCCCACGGTAGTCCACGCAGAACCGAAGTTCTGGGGGGCCACCGGGGGTAGCAGCTTTCTTAGGCACTAAGACCACTGGGCTAGCCCAGGGGCTGCTGGAGGGCTCAATAACCCCAAGCGCTAACATCTTGGAAACTTCTTCCTTGATGCTAGCTCTGACCTTGTCAGCCACCCTGTAAAACTTCTGTTTCACAGGCATGCTGTCTCCAGTGTCCACGTCGTGGACGCACCACTTGGTGACACCTGGGGTCAGGGAGAACAGTGGGGCGAACTGACCCAAGACTTGGCGACAGTCCTCCTGCTGTTCTGGGGTCAGGGTGGGGGAGAGGACCACACCATCCACTGACCCATCTTGCTCCTTGACTGCCAGGAGGTCAGGGAGAGGATCACTATCCTCCTCCCCTCCAACATCTGTAGCCATGAGCATAGTCACTTCAGTTCTTTCAAAGTGGGGTTTGAGGCGGTTCACATGGAGCACTCTCAGGGGCTGCCTGGGAGTCTTCAGGTTAACCAAATAGGTAACCTCGCTCTTGCGCTCCACCACCTCATATGGGCCAGACCACTTGTCACGGAGCGCACAAGGCTCCACTGGCGCCATCACCCACACCTTCTGACCAGGTTGGAACTCAACCAGAGAAGTGTTCTGGTCATACCACCTCTTCATTTCCTCCTGGCTAGCCTCCAGGTTCTCTTGAGCGAGCTTCCTGAAGCGCTTGGTCTGGTTGCGAATGGCCAGCACATAGCTGAACACATCCTGAGGGGTTTTCCCACGGGATTTCTCCCACCCCTCCTTCACCAGAGCCAGAGGCCCTCTGACAGGGTGGCCATACAGCAACTCAAAGGGACTGAACCCTAAGGATTTCTGAGGCACCTCCCTGTAGGCAAACAACAGGCATGGCAACAAGACATCCCATTTCCGCCTCATGGGCTCCTCCAGGCCCATGATCATGCCCTTCAATGTGCGGTTGAATCTCTCAACCAAACCATTTCCTTGAGGGTGGTAAGGAGTGGTGAATTTGTATGTCACCCCACACTCACTCCACAGGGACTTCATATATTTAGAAATGAAGTTTGTCCCGCGGTCCAAAACGACCTCCTTCGGAAATCCCACCCGGGAAAAGATCCCCATCAGGGCACGGCCCACCACTGGGGCGGTGACTGTCCTGAGCGGAAGGGCTTCCGGGTACCGAGTGGCATGGTCCACCAAGACCAGGATAAACCTGTTGCCTAGGGCCGTCTTGGGATCCAGGGGCCCCACGATGTCAATGCCCACCCGCTCAAAAGGGGTGCTCACCACCGGAAAGGGTTGGAGGGGGGCCACGCGCCTCCCTCCACTCTTGCCACTGGCCTGACAAGTCTGGCAAGACTTACAAAAGGCAGAGACGTGCGTCTTCATCTGGGGCCAGTAGAAATGGGTGACAAGCCTGTGATAGGTCTTGTCTTGCCCCAGATGTCCTGCGAGAGGCACGTCATGAGCCAGACCCAGTAGGAAGTTCCTGAAGCGCTCCGGTACCACCAGCACACGGGCTGCGCCGGGCTCAGCGAACTTAGGCTCACTATAAAGTAAGTCATCCTCCCAATAGATCAAATGCTCCTTGGACCCCAGGCCGGCGGCCTGGTCGGCAGCCTGCTGCCGCACACCAATGAGAGAAGGGCACTCCTTATGAGCCTGGCAGAATTCCTCCCTGGAGGGACCACCCTCTTGCTGCCACTGGGACAGCTCAGGCAATTCCCCTAGTTCGGCCACCTGCTCCCCTGTAGGTTCCAGGGCATCCCCTTCCGGGTCTGCCTCCTCCTGGACCGTGGGAACAGTGGGGGCCGGTTTCCCGCGCCCTCTACCCCTTCCTCTCTTGGCAGGTCCCTGGGCCATTGTTCCAGGCTCCAGCTCTGTTAGACCGCCCTCTCTTGCTGTCATTGCACGGGTGGACACACAGATCCACGCAGGCAAACCCAACATCTCCAAGTGAGTCCGGTGCTCCACCTCTTTCCAGGGGGAGCTCTCCAGGTCATTACCTAATAGACAATCTACAGGCAAGGCATCACTTACAACAATCTCCAAAATACCGGAGACTCCTCCCCATTCAAATGGAACTTTCGCCAGCCTGCAGTAGCGCACTGAACTGTCAGCTGCCACCACAGGCCGGAGTACCTGGGGAACAATTTGCTCTTCAGACACCCACTGACACCTAACAGATGTCACGCTGGCCCCTGTGTCTCTCAGAGCCTCCACCACCTGTCCATTGATGGTCACCTTCTGCCCGTACTTCTTAGTGTTTTGGGGCAGCAAGGTTTCCTGGGCCATCTCCTGGTCTCCTAGAGAGACAAGGATCATCAATGCTAACCCCTTCTCCCCACTAGAAATCAAATCCCCTCCCAAAGCTACACTGGCTATCGCCGGAGCTGGAGCTGGAGCACCAGTGGATGCAGATTTCTTCTTTGGACAGTTTGGAGCAATGTGCCCCACCTCCCTACATGCATAGCAAGTGAGGGTCTTCTTGTCCTGCGGGCCCTTATGGGGCCAGGACTTCTTAGACTTGGGGGGTTGAGACACCTTCTCTGGGGAACTACTTTGGGGCCCTTTAGAAGACTCCTTTTGATTACCCGTGTCCCCCCCACTCTTCTGCTGGGGACCCTGTCCACCTTTGGCGGGGGTACTTACCACCCCCTTGTGGACCCTGGTGCTAGTCCACCGGTCCGCCTCTTTAGCAAGCTCACTGGGATCAGTTAACTTACTGTCTAAAAGATGCTGGCGCAGCTCTGGGACACACAAACTACTTAAGTGCTCCCTACTAATCAAGTGACACAACCCCACATAATCAGTAACTTTGCTGCCCTTCATCCAACCTTCCAGTGCACGCGTGTACATACTCACACACTCCACCCAAGTACTTGAATCAAGCTTCTTGAAGTTCCTAAACTTCTGGCGGTACTGTTCAGCAGTGAGCCCATACCTGAGGCACAAAGCCTCCTTCATGGCGGAGTAGGACAAAGCATCCTTTGCTTCTAAGGGTGCCAAAACATCCCTCCCAGAGGCCTCAAAATGCTTCCACAATCCTGCTCCCCAATTCTTCTCAGGCACCTCATTCATCTTTAAGGCAAGTTCATACGCTCTGAACCACGCATAAATATCCTCACCCCTCTGATAATTCTGTACCAGATCCTTTGGTATGTATACCTTACCCGCCTGTACTGGTTGTGCTCTGCCACCATTAGAACTGGACCCCCTCTCTTTATATTTGAAGTCCAACTCCTTCATGCTCCTCTCATGAGCCAATTGGAGCTTCTTCTCCTCCAAAGCGAGAGCATGCCTTCTCTCCTGCGCCGCTCTCTCCTGCGCCTCTTTCTCAACTTCTAGGCGCAGTCTCTTCTCGTCGGCTTCCGCTTTGAGCTTCAAAAGCTCAATCTCATGGGCCCTAGCTCTCTGATTCTCCTCCACCTCCTCTGGAGAAATAATCCTACTGGAGTGGGTGCTGCCGGCCCTAGACGCTGGCTTCGCCACTGGCAATTCACTGGGCAAAAACCCATTCTCCTGTGTGTCTCCCTCTCCAGTAGCGGCTTCCGGGGCACCATGTTTGGCCTCCCACCAGGCCCTCAGAGCTGTCCGTAGCTCTTCCTTATTTGCGCCGCCCCTTACTGGGCATTCAAGCTGTCTGCAGAATTTTCTCAGTTGCTCCTTGTTATAGGTGAGCAACTCCTGGCTTTCAAATTCCACTTCCCCTTCTGCATTCATGCTTTGCGCGGTCTGAGACATGTTACCTCCTACCCCTTTTCAACTAAAAAGGTTTCACCAAAAAGAAAAAATCCTGCGCAACCTGTTCCGCTAAACTAGACTAGTGATGTACAAGAAATCACTGCAGGTCAAGTGCAATCATTAGTTCAAAATCCGCACCGCGAGCCACCAATGTTAGAACCGGGAGTCTCTGGTTGGCAAAGGTAAGTACCTTGGCCCAAGTAGGGACCCCTAGCTCCGGTCAGGGCGACGGAATAACCCTCTGAGATAACCCCTGCTCACCCTCTAGGTAGCATGGCGCGAGCAGTCTAGGCTAAACTCGGAGACAATGTGGATAACATTTGCACTTAACACAACAATAATTCCCAATCCACCACAAACTGAGACCACACAGGTAAGTATATATAAAATATAACTTTATCTAATTTCAGCCTGTAAATGAAGCAGTTGCATGATAATCACTTCTTTAAAACACATAGCATTCTTAGCTTAAAGGTTGCACGTTAAACACTTCATTTAGAACAAGGTTGCACTTAATTCTTAGTAGGTCTTGTAAATAGGCAGTTCTCAGCATAAAAATAAAAATAGTCTCTAGTCTCTTAAATCAGGCCTCAAAAATATGCCCCTGATTTCTATGCACTTCGCTCTCAAAACGAACAGTCAACACCAGGCCCACGTGTACTGATATTTATGGGCTTCAGGCGCTGTCAGACACTCCCTCGCGAGGCCCAGGGACTCTTTCTCGTCCCCGGGGCAGCCTCGCGTCTTCCTTGATCACAGGCGCACCACTGCGCACCAGCCGTGCAGACTGCACGCGTCCCCGCCCCGGCCGGTCCCCTTTCCTCTCCCGCCCGCTCTCGACAATCCAACGAGCGGCGGGGGAGGCGGTGAAGCTCACCTGATGGAGGGACGGCGGCCAGGGGTGCGGGACGCTTCCAGGTCCCTCGGCGGGGTCGGACCTCTTCCCCGGTCCCGGCGGTGATTTTGGGGAATCCTGAGGCACCTCCTGCAGCTTCAGCGGAGGCAGCCAATCCGGTCGCGGCCCTCAGTCGAGCCCCTCTGAGCGCGAGGCCGCCAACGAATGGCAGCGCGGCCTCGCCGATGACGCTCCGCGGGCTCAGCCAATCACGGCACACCACACCTGATGACGCTACGCCGCGCGGGCCAATCCCGTCGTGGCGTTAGTGAGGGGGCTCGGCTCCCTCAGCCAATGGGGTCGCGGCGGCTTCGTTCTTCGCCGCGGCCGCTCCTGGTCACGAACAGCAACTTCCAGGGGTGATCCTGGCCCCGGGCTGCGACGGTGATTTGGCGGCAAAGTGTTTTAAAGGGCGCTGGTCGGAACTAGACCCCCCCTCTCGACCTTGCCACCACCTGGGAGCAGATTTCACGAGGGGAGGCTCCACAAGCCTCCAACCCTCACGATTAATGTGCCGATGAGCACACCGATCTCCTCCTCACGCTCCGCAGTCCAGCACCACGCGTCCCGGGTCCCAACAGCACGATTTTGCAGCTGTTTCCTGGGATAGCTTTAGGAACCTTTAGCCCTGGGTTCCCAGCAGGAGGCCAGCTCTTCTCAGGCCCTTGGAGATTCAGTTGTAGACACAGCACACAGCAGAGTCTTGGCAGTTTCAAGTAGGCAGGGTCACAGCACACAGCAAAGTCCCTTTCTTCTCCTTAGCTTCCAGGTGGACAGCAGAACAAGTCAGCCCTTAGAGCACACAGCAAGGCAGTCTTCCTTCAGTTCTCTAGCTGTCCTCCTTCCAGCGAGGGTTCCTTCTTGCTTGCAGAATTTCAGAATCTAATTCTCTGCAGACAGGGGTCCTTTCCTTATACCCCCCAATGTCTTTGAAGTTCTTTGTGCATGGAGGCCCTGGGTCCAGTCTAAACCAGTTCTGGGGGTTGCGGAGCACTGAGGTGTCTCTGGCTTTCTTCTTCCTGTCAGCTTCAGGGCCAGTGGGGTCAGTTGACCACCAGGAGAGAGCTAATGTGGGGGAGGTAGGCAGGCACAGCCCAGCACTTATCTGGCATTCCTTCCTCCCTCCTCCCAAGCAGGCAGATGTGCCCTTTCATCCCCGGGATGGCTCCGACCCTCTCCTCTGGGGCTCTGCAGCCCCTTCCTGTCACATCCAGACCAGGCAGACATTCCACAAACCCAGGCACACAGAAAGGTTTAGACAAGAGAATAGCCACTTTCTAAAAGGGCTATTCTCCAACCCAGGATTTAAAAACACCCTTCACTAAAAGATGTGTCATTAAATTCTGAGTCCAGGGATATCTTTCACTTATGTCCCATCTTGTTCCTATGGGGAGATAGGCTGGTATCACATGGGCCCAGCCCCCCTCCATGTTACTCTATGGAGCAAGATAGCCTTACAGCAGTGAGCACACAAAATGGCTGTAGCCCACTACCAGAGCATAGTACCTGCACTAGCACATGCTCTACCTTATCCATACACTGCACCCTGCCCAGGGGGGTACCTTGAGCCTTCCATAGGGGTGACTGATGTGCACAGACAGGGAAGGATTAGGCCTAGCCAGTGGGGACACTGGCCAGGCTGACATGGCAGTCACTGACTGCACACAGGCCCTGCGCTGGCAGGCCTGAGTCACCTTTTAAAAGCTACTCATGTGGGTGGCGCAATCTGCGCTGCAGGCCCACTAGTAGCATTTGTCATCACCAGCCCTGGCACACACAGTGCCCTCTACTAGGGACTTCGTGGTGATACAAATATGCCAATTAGGTATACTCAATCAATATCACAATTTACAGAAGGAGCACTTACACTCTGACACTGATCAGCAGTGGCAGAGTGTCCAAAACATCTAAATCAGCAAAAACGAAATCCAGCACAGCATCAACACACATGAGTCAGAGGCAAAATATGGGGGAAGAATCACGCCAAAAGGTGTCAGGTCTAACACCTCTTATTCACAATCCACATGAACCCAATCCTACCTATGGGAAGTCCAGATAGGAACATCATTCTTCCATCAGAACCATAAGGAAGCCTGGTTGTCCATCTGTTAAATATAATCTCAAATTACCTCTCAGCCTGTCCGCATACTGGGAGCAAAGTGCCACTTGACCACGTTGGACCAAGACAATGAGAACCTGGGACCCCCTCCTTTAAGAGTAGCGAGATAGACCCAGAAAGGGCTTTCCGCACGTGCTCAGGGATTACTGCTGGCCTGTGGCCTCGGGGGATGCATAACCGTGCACAGCAGCCCTTCAGCTCCTTCCAGTTTCCCAGTCCCTCTCCAGCTTCCTCATTGACACTCAGCCTCACTGAACATTTTAATCTGGCATTACATGCAGCTGTATTTGTTAAGCCGAGAACCCTCACTCACCCTTAGGTGACATGCTTCATCATTCGGTTACCTGTTACGCACTGCGACCGCAAGGTACACAGTGTGGGTTATAGCTCTCCCTCAGGAGAGGAGCGCAAGGTGTTTTACGTCTTCCAATGTAAGTTAGAGTGAGGGGAAGAGTGCAAAATGAATTAAAAAAGTGAGTTAAAACTATCTCCTGGATGGACAAAGATAAGTTTAATAGTGTCTCCAGTGGATAGATCTAAAATCAGCGAAGTGAAAAACATTAGTTTATTAGGGAACTTCCATATCTCTATTTTTCACTTCACTGATTTTAGATGAGGGAGAGTTGTAGCCCACACTGTGTACCTTGCGGTCGCAGTGTGTAAGAAGGAACCCAATGATGAAGCATGTCACCTCAGGGTGAGTGAGGGTTCTCGTCTTAACAAATACAGTTGTCTGTTCCCTCACATATAACACATTTTTCTGAGATCAGTAGGTAGACCATCTGCTTAATTTTTTTGTGAGTTTAGTTATTGTGGAGTGGTACCGTGGATGCTAACAATTCCTCCTAATAAGAACCCCTATAGTGTGATATTACATGCAGCAGACCAGTGCTTAATTTGAGCCGGTAGTTTCCGGTGCTCTGCACCGGCACTTAATTGTCAGCCCCAGAGCTTATGACAGTCTGCCACAAGGTGGCGATGTTTGTCCAATATAGAAATAAGCAAAGCAGCAGTTGGTTATTAATTCAATATACCTTAAAATAGCTATTACCTGCCTTCCAAGCCATTCCTACAGCTTTGGGGACATGGAATAGTCCGAATTAACACACACTTGTAGGTTTTCATGGTTAATAGTTGTGTTGGTTTTGTCATAGGTGACTCTGACAGGAGCTATGGGCTGGTGCAAGCAAAAGTGGCCTCCTGACGAGGGCCTTGGCACTTATTTTTTCACAAATTAAGCACTGCAGTAGACTGTCTGGCTGATATCAGCATGATGTGTCTCTCTACATACATGTACATCTGCTCCACACACAACCAAAGTAATGCTGTCCCATGAACATTCAAACAGGGACACTGCATAAAAGACAAACCCCAGAACATGTACAAGTAAAACCTTCTGCCTGAAGATAGTCTTACATTTGCAACTCTGAAAATGCATGGAAGAATTGTGATCCTATCTATTGGGGATGCAGATACACCCAAGTTCATTCACAGCAAAGTGTGGCTGGGATGTTTCTGAACTGTAAGTTTACTAAGACACAAGCACAAATGGACAAAAGGGTCACCAGATGAAACAACAACATTCAAAGCAAGTGTTTGTCGAGATGCAAAACACTGGGAATCCAATCAACTCAAATGCTGGACCTCAGGGGTCTAGCAGAAGTTGTATTACAGAACCAACTCAAGCAAGAGAGAAACAGGGAGTCATGGAAGGCAGAGACCATGCTCTGCTCTCTGCCCCTGTCCCACTGTAGAACCCCACTCCTTCCTGTCCCACCGGCTTACCCTTGCACGTCCCATAGCGCAGTTCTGCTGCCTAGCCCTGCTCTAGGAAAGACTCCCTCTCCTGCATCACCCTTCAGCTCCTTCCCCCTGCCCCACTTAGGTGACAAACACCATGTCCTGCTGTGCAGTCTTTTCCACACTCTCCCTGTAGGTACCCATTCTGCCCCATTTCTGTTGCACAGTTCCACTGCTCCTCCTGCCCTGACTTGGCTTATTAATGCAACAAGCTGGAGCAGGCAGCCTGGTGATGAGTCCTAACAACTCCCCTGCTATTGCAAAGGGGGGCGGGAGCACCCTGCTTGTCGTCTCAGCGCTGTTTGACCCCATTGCATCCTGGTAAATGCAGTAAGTTCGCACTCTGAAGTCGCTGTAGTTTTTAACCATTGTTGGTTCTGGCAGTGCAGATATCTCTAGACACTAGTGTTTCAGGGTTTAGCCCTTCGTCACTCCCCTGATATTGCCGGTCTCACCTCCCAGCAATGGATGACGTAATAACAGGCAGTGAATTTTAAGAGAGCTACGTTTAGAAACATGTATTGTTTGCAGCTTAGCTTGTTATATCCTTGTTCTGCCTCTAAGTGCCCATCCATGAAGAGACAGGAGGCCACCTTAGCCTTGTTTCTCACTTGCTGTTCTTTGTCTTCTCTACTTCCTTGTTTCTTTTTCAGGTATGAGGATGCCTTCCAAGTGCACAGCTCCTCCCTGGACTTCAGCAACCAGAAGCCCCTGGAGCAGGAGAACGAGCGCCTACAGGCCATGGTGGACTCACTGCGCTCACAGGTGAGCCAGGAGAAGCAGCGAAAGGAGAGAGTGGAGCGAGAGTATACGTCGGTCATCCAAGAGTACTCTGAACTGGAGCAGCAGGTCTGCCAGGTCGAGAGCTGCAAACTGCGCATTGCGGAGCTGGAAACCGAGTTGCTTGAGCTGAAGCAGATGAAGCAGGTGAAGAAATATCTTCTCAGCAGAGAAGACAACTTTTCTGCTGTCCTCTTGGAGCCTCTGAACAATGCCCCGGAGGCCGATTACATCGACATCTCAGAGGAAGGACGGGGGAGCAGCCAAGATCAATCCATGTCTGACCCCATGAGCCACCCAGTTCGCAAAAGCTGCAGCGACACAGCGCTCAATGCTATCGTTACAAAGGATGCGGCCAGTCGCCATGAAGGCAACTACACTCTGCATGCCAACAATGTACGCAAACGAGGAATGTCCATCCTGCGTGAAGTGGATGAGCAGTACCACGCCCTATTGGAAAAGTATGAGGAGCTGCTAAGCAAGTGCCGGCGGCATGAGGAGAGTGTGCGCCATACTGGCGTCCAGACATCGCGACCCATTTCCCGGGACAGCTCGATTCGGGACTTTCGGGCAGAGGGCCATGAGCTGGATGAGCGAAAGGTCAAGGGAAAAAGCCTGAAGAAGCAGGTTGAGGCCGTGGACAAGCGGTTGGAGCAGAGCCAGCCTGAGTACAAGGCCCTCTTCAAGGAAATTTTCACACGCATTCAGAAGACCAAAGCAGACATCAATGCCACTAAAGTTAGCAAGAAAAATGGCAAGTGAGGCCCTGAAGGTCCCACCATAGTGCTTTCTCCACATTCCCTCATGACTCCTACTGACCCTGACTGCGCGCTGCCTTCTGCAAGGTCAGTGCCAACTCCCACCTTCCTGTGAAGATAAGACCTGCCAAGTATTCAGTGTGAGGCAAAGGGAGGTATCTGCTTTGAGCCCTTAAGGATGGTCTGAGCAGAAGTCTGTCAAACCTGCTCAACCTTCAGAAAAGCAATATTGTGGTGTCAGGGGACCTTTGCGGTCTCTTGTACTTCCTGCATGTGTGTTTTGGGGCAATCGTCTAAAGCGTGACCTGCTGCCTCCCCAGAGCATCCTGACGCATTCGGTCTCCACTCTCTGGCTTCAGGCTCTGCGGGGCCCTGCCACCATGAAATGCCCTTCGCCGCCATTTTAAAAGCTGTTGTGTGATAGTTTCTCGACACCCAGTCAGTCTTCATTGCACAGTCGCATCTTACAGAGAAACGTGAAACTGTTACTCTCAAAGGGAGCGAGGTCTCCTCAGCAAAGCCATTGTTTCACTCGGCAGGTTGTGTCAAGCATTCTCAATGCAATATGTGTTGCAAACTGGAGACACTTGAAGACCAAACAGAGAACTTAGTATTGTTATATTTGCACCAAGTGGCTGAAACTGTAATTCCACCACTAGACGCAAGTGTGTGGTATTCACTTTTTCTTCTGGTCCCATACTTTTTTTTATTTCAGATGTCCCAATGCCTGTCTGAGCCATTTAAAATAACAGCTGTTTTAAATGGAGCATATATCTTTCTAAGCATTTCCATCACTGCTGCTGCGTAAGTTGGGAATTGTGTGAGTATGTGACTAATGCAGCATCAATCAAATGTTTTAAAATGCCTCACTGAGGGTTGGAATCTTGGTGATGTCACTAACGCAGTGACGTCAATGCAGCATTCCAGACGATTTATTTCTAAGTTTTTCCTCGGATGCATTTACAATGGCAAAGTTCTAGTTTTCAGTAAGACGCCTTGTTATGCAAGGAACCCTGCTTTCAATGGCAGATTATGCGGTAGTGATGTCACCAAAACGACTGCACCCAATTTAACAAATGTAGGCCCTCATCCTGAGTTTCCTGGTTAATCTAAAAGCGGGTGCAAATAGCGTCTTTTGGCCAATATTAGATCTAAGATTCACCCAAATTACATTTGGATCCTTTTCAACCTGCAGAATTCTTCCAGGGGAAATCTGGAGGCATTTCTTCCTCTTTTCGACTTTTACTTGTCTGTAGAGGGAAAGTTTTTAACGTGTAAAAAAACTACAGCTACAACTATACTCCATCACCAATTCAAAATGTGGAGGTAAACGTGCCAAGAAGAAAAACCGTTAAAGTGCGGTAAAGTCTTTTTTTCCCTGAGTGATTTTGCTTGCTCAGTTGCTCCTCTAACTGCACTCCCTGGAAAGACCAACGTACTATTTTAAAGTGTCTTGTATTGTTGCTGTACGTGCTTGCAGGGCACAAAGCAGCATCGATGGAAGCAGACAGAGATGTATTGCCCCTTTATGAGCACTTTCCCAGAACAAAAAGCAAGGTGTGATGCAACTGGCATGTCGACCCCCAGAACTTCCGTTCACAATGCCCTTATGTCTAGGATACCTAGATATTGAGGACAGGCAACCAATGCCCCTCTTTGTAGCCTTCATCTTATATTGCTGTCTACTTGCTCTCTAGAAAGGTCTTTCTTCTCTTGCCATGAATACATGGCGTACTTTCTCTCCAATCCTGCAGAAAGACTGTTCTTTGTGTGCACCATCTTTGACACAGCTTGTCCTCTCTTATGTTACTCCTAAACAGACATGAGAAGGCTGTCACCTCCCATTTTTTTCTACATTACTTCCATAATGGAATATGCTGACCTCTTCTACTATACTTAATCATACATGTATGCAAACAACTCTGCCTTAGCTATCCCCTCCTTTTTCTGACCTCTGTTCTCTGAAATGAATGAATAAAAGGTGTGTTGCACAGTGCCACGCTCTTGGCGCACAGGACCTTCCACCATGTCTGCCTACAGGGGGTAAAGTATAGTGGCCTCTCTGAGCTCAACTGGAAAGGAGACTCACGAGGCGATGTACTGCTTCTCGCCCTGGTGTGAAGTACCGTAAAAAGACAAGGGCCTTGAGAGATGTAGGTGCTTTAGGAGATCCTAGGATGTGGATGACAACATCTTACACAATATACTCTTGACAATGACAAAATAACCTGGACTTTGCAAAAACTAATAAACAAGGGTTTATCCTCCTAGGAAGCGAAGAAATATGTTCGCCCTAGGAAAGACTGAAGTATACAAAAAAGTGATGGGTGGAATGCTTGAAGTAATGTTAACCATTGGTAGTTGCTCTGGGCCGCATCTCAGACCATCGTTATTTTGCACACCATGCCACCTCAATTTGGACCCAGCTATATGCAAATCAGTCTTGACCCTACTCCAATTGGAACAACCCAGCCCGAACTGCCAAGCCAGGGCCCATTGGTGATCTGAGGGGCATTACCTAAACTGAGGGACTGGCTGTAGTTGCAGCTGAGGAACATCTGAGGTAGCACATTTTGTAGTGGCAGTTAGTCTTACTGCCCCAAGAGTGTGTGAAAGAGTAATGAGATGTGGAGGGATGAGCACTGGTGAACGGGTAAGTCTAAAGGAAGAAGTCAACAATGGGCTGCTTCCAAGCCTAGAGTGTGCAAAACTGCCCGCAAGCCTTTTTCAAGGTTCCCCGCCAAGCCCTCTCTGGCAGCAGAGAAGTAAAATCATAGCCTTACTTGTTTCTTCATTGCAGCAGCAGCAGACCACTGATTAGGTCATAGGAATACTGTGTAGAAGGGTTCAACAGAAAGTGAGAAATCCAAGGTTTTCCAGGACCCATTGTCTAAAGGGCACAAGGCACGGCGAGGTGAGCCTCCTTAAAATGCTTCTCCATCAGGGGTCCACCCTCTGTGCAGCAATAAACAACTCAAGAAACTCCTTCACACGAGGAGCCTCGCCAAGCCTGAAGGAGCACAGCAACAGCTTAGATGCCCTCCTTTCTGTGCAGTGGACATATCAGACTCTTTCTTGGCCTTGCATAGATTCTGCCCTCTGGGGAGACTGACCGTGGTCGACCTCATAGCCAAGGCTATGTGCAACCTGTATCCAATGGAGAACTGTTACATTCACATTATGACCAAGCTTCCCTTTCCGAGAATTTTCCTTTTTGTCTTGATGACAGCACTACCTCACGATTTCACAAACTAACGTGAGACAAATGGCAAGTCCACCAGCTCCTGCATTCTCAGTCACTCCCAGAGGCCTAGCTTTCTGCGAGCTTCCAGGAAGCCAGGGACTCAAGTAGAGCAGTGATCTGTCCACGGACAGAACATTCCAGGGGATGAAATAAAATAGGGAATGGTAGTGGCGCTCATGGCTTACTGCCCACAGACTCCTCACAGCCCGGATCAAACTGGACATTCCAAAGAGCCAGTGGTCTCCTGTAGGGATCCAGTTCACAGATGAGGCCAGTGAATGCAGGCAAGGCAGTCGCAAATAGGCCTCTTGCTGGATCGTAAAATGTTTATTCTAAATAAAAGCAGCACATTTAGGCCCGCCTGTAGATTTCTAGGACAGTTCTTGCTCAATCTTTGAAGACCTTCTGTTAACTCTGTAATCTATATGTACCTTTTGGCAGACAGAGTACTCCAGGAAAGGACTAGCTCCTTACACACCTACATTTTCTATTGCTTAGCCTTTTCGGCATGCCCTCATACCTCATGGGCTACAACTTGCTTAGCATTCTGATAACGCTTTCTTCGATTGGATGACACAGAATGACAGTGTTTTGTGGGATTAGAGGGGCAGGAGAGACAAGGAATTCCGCCTGGAAGCAAAGAGAAGGTAGTCAATGTTTCCTTGATGGGGTTCATAGCTCCCTACCCACCCAGCAGCCGCCCACCCAGGCTCTGAATAGGAGCACTGGGTCTCTTTCCTGCCAGGCTCCTCAAGGTCCGCTGTATCCGATGTGGAGTTCACTGGCCTAGTAAGGCACTGGGACAGCAGGGACTCCTGGCGGAAGTAGCCATGACCCTGAAATGGAATAACGCTGTTTAAATGTCAAAACAATAGCTTAAGCACCTACAACCTCACAGATGTGGGAATAGCACCATGATTCTGTGTACTAGCAACGGTGTGTACAGCACTGCGACCCTGTGGCTGCTTTGGTGGGAGATGTAGAGCGGCCCATTATGCTGCGTCTCTCGTAGACATAATAGGCAGCTTGATGCCACTGTACCAAACACTGTAGCAGCACAGTCCTAGCAGCATAGTTCAGAATTGCTGTTTTATTACACATCTGGATTCAAGCAAACTCCATGTTCTTTATTGCAGCATGGTGCTGCTCTGTGTTCTATTACATAGGTAGTGGAAAGATAGCGGTGTTTATACAACAGACCAGCAATGTGCAGAGGGATGGGTTTTTTCAGAAACGTACATATAGGAAGATGCTTCTGACTGTTTCTGTTACAGACCTAGATTTAGCACAACTCTGCTGTACTGTTCCTGTTACAGACTCAGGAACAGTATGGCACAGTTCTGCTGTTTCTCAGGGGAAACGCTGCTTATGGCAGCAAGAAACACTGAAAATAGAGTATATTCTCCTAAGTATGAGATCTCCAGATTATCCTCAATAGTACGAAGAATGAAAGCTGCACCTTTATCAAGCAAAGTGCTCAGGTAGGAATAAAATAGGATGGCACACCAGGTAAAATGGACCAGGGTTGAGAACAAATGAATCCAAGAAAGAGGACCTTATATTGTATTTATATTGGTGAAAGAACCTCTGATTTAAGACTGGGTTAATCGTCCATATCTCAGACTCCTTTCCAATTGTGTGAATGCACATAGGATAAGCTTGGGGCTAAGGGTTGGTTAACCCCCCTCTGGAACAGACTCCCACAGCAGGCCTCTCAGTAGTAATATTTTACTTGCAATATCCCTTCACTGCTTGCAAGGTCTGGTCTCTGCCCCTAGAGGTCTCCCCAGCACACATGCACTCAGCATCTGTTCTCCACAGTAGGCCCTGTCCTCTCTAGTGCATACCTTTTATTGGCTGGTGACCATCCTCTCTCGATGACTGCTTCTTCCAAGGAGAATGCCATTCCCTACTGGTTCTCTATCTTCCTATGTAACCTCTTCTTGGTTGGTACCCTTCATCCCTTTTTGACCCCTTTTCTATGATTAGCATATCCACCTTTCCAGGCACTTCTCCACCCTCATAGACACATTTTCTCCATTATTGTACCCTTCCACACTAGTCTCTCCACTGACCACTATCTTGTCCGTGGTTAAGTCCTTCATTGGTTAACCCCTCCCATGCTGAGCTTGTCATGAGCCACGGTTCTCGTGTGCTCATGACGATCTGAGCTCGTCACGCCCGTTAGAACGCTCACAATCGGGGATAATTCCCCTGCTGTGCTGAGCGTTCTATTGAAACGGGTGTGGCCGTGACAAGCTCAGCTCATCATGAGCATACGAGAACCGTTGCTCGTGATGAGCTGAGCTCGTCATGAGCACCGGGGCGCTGTGCGCGCCCCCTCCCCCCAGCACAGCAGAGAAATCGGGCCAGCAGCTGAGGGGTTAATGCCCGATATCCTTCCTTCATTGGCAACCTCGCTCTCTCTGGATAACCACTCCCTCCCTGGAGGACATATATACCTGGTTGAAGCTGTCCCTCAAAATATGAGCACTCGCCCCCTGAATGAATTCTTTCTCCTTGGCTGGCACCCTTACACCCCTGAGAGACATCCTCCTATGCTGCCATAATTCTACGGGGGGTGGTAAGGGGTAGGGGTGGGGGGTGAGGAGGAAGGGCTCCATTCTTAGACACATTTCCTTCTATGTGAGGTCTTTCACTCTGGTTAGTCTCTTTCTTCATGGATTAACCCTTCCTCCCAGGATCACCCTCCCCTGAGTTAATGATCATACCCATGGTGGATTTAACTACTTGATAGAGACACTCTGTCTCTAAATGAACCGTTCCTTTCTAGGTGAAACTCCTCCCTGGTTTGCTTCCTCCCTGTGTACATGGTCCTTCCTTGCTCAATTACTCCTCAGTCCCGGTAAGACCCCATATTCTTTAGTTGGGACCCTAAGTTCCAGGGTGACCTTTTCTTCTTGGTTAAACCCTCCCTCCCTCTATGGCAATTTGGTTCTTGGCTAACCCTTTTTGCTGCCCTTTTTCTGTAGGTGACTGCATTTCGATCAACATATGACTTGCCTTCTTGGATTATGTCTCTCTAAGCTTCTCTCTTTTCCTTGAGTGATTAGTGCTCTTCCTCACGAGATGACTCCTTCCTTCCTGGCCAATATCCTTCCGTGGTTGATTCCGTTCTCCTTTAATGGCTGACGCTATTCCTCTCAAGGTTTTCCATTCCTTCTTGGTCGACCACTTCATCCTTGTATGACACTCCCTTCCACTTCCTCTCTGGTTGTCCTTTTTATCATTGACTGATGTCCTTCGTCTCTTCGTGAGGTCCCTCTTTGGTAGGTATTAGTTCATGCAGTTGATATTTTCTGCAAAGGAAGAATGACCATCCCTATCTTAATAACCTAGTGATACCATCATGGGGGTAGTATCCGCTGCTTGATGTGCCATTGGCTGCAAATGTTAGTATTTTATCTTCCATGGCCATAGGACACATCGCATTTGCTAATGGTGTACATGTTACAGACAGTGTTTTTAATGTATTGTTAATGCTTTAAGTTATGTATGTTAACTGTGTATAATAGGGTCAAATTTTTAAGAAGTGGATTATCCAGTATAATTTTTTGTTTATAGCTTGAACATTTACTAACCACTTTTATTTTTACATGATGGGAAATGCTCCCTTCTTTGACCACACCCGTGGAATGTGTTTAGTGAACATTTAATAGTACTTTAATGCAGTTTTTTATATCACAGGGCTAACCCTATGCGTTCTACACTTACTGCACTGTGTATTAACCCGCCTTTGCTGAGCATGCCTAAAGCCATACTAAGAGCTGCAGAAGCCGAGTCTCCCAACTGGATATAGTGCGGAAGGCTCCATGCCTTATGAACATGCACGGCAGACAACTTAACTGCTGTGCTATATGTTGCATTACTGCCATGTACAGCTTCACTCATGATCTGCTGGTGTGTTTATCCTTTGTATAAATGTATTTACCTTCATGCCAACAGATGCTCACTGAAGATTTTTTGTCCATGGTGGAAGGTGGGGAAGATATTATTCCCTTATGTTAAAGAGGACCAACCATGCTGTTTTCGTACGCAAATCAGACAGCTCTATTTACAGATGCTTTATTCTCTTCATAGTAAAAAGACCCAGCAAATTTACTTGGTGTATGTCTTCCTTTTTGCATTGTATTTTAATTAATTTCACAAAAAAATACAGTAATTCATTTAGTCTTACTTAGCCAAGACAGAATTAGAATTCAAAGGAGCTGTTAAAAAGAGATATACCCGCCCCTTAAGACTGAGACACTGGCCAAGAATCAAAAGAGCTGCCTGGAGGACAATAAAATAGAGGAAGGTGTTTTGCATTCCAGATTTTATTTTTGCAAGAAACTGGACTGAATGGTGAATATTATAGCACATTTTTCCAAATGCATTGCCTGAAAAGTAATAGATGATGGGTCTCAAAGGACGCATATGAAATAATTGGAAAGAAGGTTTACGACAAGAGAATTATTTTCATGCAGCATTAAATACACTTATCTGCTCATTGGAAAATAGCATTGGTGCCACCGGAGAAATTGTGTTTGATACATTGTGTACTTGTATAAAAAAACCTTGCCTAAAGATTGTCAACAAACTCTAAATTATGCAACAGGATACATAAGGCTCATTAATGCGCGAGTATCCAATCTTATTAGCTGCCAGAAAAAAAATCTGTTTACAATTCAAAATTGCTGTCATCAACCGCCAGGGTGTTTCCATCACCAAGATGCTGTCAATATACATGGATGTTGCTCATACATTCCATTCTGCAAGGGGATACTTCTAGGGAACGGTGCAGTTGAACGTGACAGGCTACTTTTAGGTCAGGTTATTGTAACCCCTTGTCATCCCTTGGTCCAAGTGCACCTACCAGGGTATAAAGGACATAGAAAAGGATACTGTTTTTGTCTGCTAGTGCGGACAGAGGGTGACCGTCCAGTAGAATGGAAACGATGTGAACTGATTCGACCAAGGTGAAGATGTACTATGCCAAGTGCTCAACCGTAGGGATCTGCAATATGTCACTAAATATAGTGCCTCCACCTGGTGCTTTAGTATTCCAGGAACTACACTGCTATATTGGGACTTAGATGGTAAAGTTCTTGTGCTCCGACCAACACACATGGGTGGTGGCCCTTTGTGGCCGTGACCCTGGCACCAATGGATCCATGGCCACTCTGAGCTTAGGAGTGGTTGGGAAACCAGGTCCTACCAGAGGGACACCACCAACTGGCTCAGGATGGCCCTAGAGAAGGTCCCTCAAGATTAAAGTTACCCTGTGGATGCTGCCTTAATCCCTTTATGGAGGACCCATGTAGGGTCTTAAGTTGGGGTGCATCCTTTGAGAGGCACTGGCATCAACAGATGCTTCCTTTCTCGCTAGGTTCTCTCATACCTAAGTGAAGTCATCTAATGACACTTTTCTCTGATGTTGATGGGAGACAGACAATTAGAGCAAGCAGACTTGCTCCTGGTGGGATATTAATTAAACCATACATTTATTGATGTTTGTGACAGAAATAATCATTACTTCTACAAAAAAGTGTCCAGTTTGGTTCCTGTCTACTATGGACAGTTTCCTTTATGGATGCCACATAAACCCTGCCCAAGCATGCAATTAACCTGCTTTCAGTTTGATATACGCCCATTAGGCCTTCTTAGACTGCCAACTATGGGTACCAAGAGGAGCCAGCATCTAGAGTACATGGATCCTCCTAACAGCAGCTCTTACTTGTGTGACCTAGTTACAAGACTCATCTGCCGCTTCACTGATGTACACCTACATCTTATTCTCTCTGACTTGGTCCAGCCTCTTGGATTATCACTCACACCCTCAAGACACCTTTATGTACACTCATGGGCTGATTCTGATGCGGTTAGGAAAGCATTCCCACCTAGGGCCTGATTCTGATGCTGTTAGAAAGGCCTCCTAACGGCATTTGCTCCTTCCAAATTGGATCGGGAACATGTCTTCGCGACCGTTGGCCCAATTATGATGCGGTTAGGAACATATGCTCCCATTGAAGTCAATGGGAATCCAACCAAATCGTTTCTGGAAGCATCCGGATGGATCGTACTCCGTCGGTCGGACTCTCCCGATCCAAGTGGTTCGGAAACCATTTCCAAACTGATTTGGTCGGGAAGCTTTCCAACCTGCATCAGAATCGGGCCCTCAGTCTCTTCACCAGAGGGGCAGATTCTCCTCCCACGGAAGCCTCCTTCAAAACTCTTAAGTAAACATCCATCATTTGCCTGTACTATGTACAGGTGTGAAGAAGTCTTTCCTTACACGTTGAAATTACAACAGCACCCTGCTTCCTCCCATAATACGCACTCTTACCCAGTCACGCTCTCATGAAAATACATATACCAAACATGCACATATCTTTACCAAAATGAGGATCCTGAGCATAGCTGTGTGGCTCGTTCCCGCTTGCAAACACAAAACTAACACTGAATCCGTATCTCCCACTAGTGACCATTGGTGAACTTTGAAAGGAGCTGCATTTACATATGTGCCTCGAATTTGACAGTATGAATGAGCAACGGCGAAATGGTGCATTTCAATACACATTGTTCATATACATTGGCTAAAAGGCTGAAGAGGGACTAATAAAATATTTCATTACTTCTCTGGCGTTCCAGGCAAGCATTAACTTCCTCCTGGGGGTTGGAACTCACTATCCCAAACAAAACATCGGAGGGATTGAGCCAACCCCCTGGATTAATTAGCACTTTCCCTTAACATTGACTAAAAACCTACATATTAATAGGCCGTTAAAAATCTGTTTATACATTATCAGATAGCCCATAATTTATCACACAATATACTGTATCTTACTTCATGCCATTTATCCACCGTGACACATCTGAGTAGATTCTCAATCATATTTTATGACTGAGAATCTACTTCAATGAGGAAAAGAAACATCAAACATTATACAGATGTCATAATCACAGACCATAGTACAAAACACCAATCATAGTGATTCTTGTACTGCAGTGTTCCCATACCTCCAGACAACTCACCCACCACCCCCACTTTCTCAAAACTCCATGAGTATGGTCTGGACCCATAGAAAAGGTCGGCAAGTCAAGTGAAATTCATAGACGTGGGAGGGGTGCCGCGCAGAGGTGTTTTACTTGGTGCAATGAAAAAGTATTACAGTCTCTTTCTATTCCATGATGGTTTGGAGGCAGATGCTTGAACCCATCGACAAAGGAGTGACAGTGGCTGGTACTAATAAAGACTGTATCTTTTCCTCTAAAAAGAAATAAAAAAGTCTGAGTACTAACTTGCCAGTAGTTGGTTTCCAGACTTTGATGCATGCATGAAGTTTCATTACTAGTCACAAATAAAAATCACCATCTCTTATATATTGTTTTGATTTTTGAATAAAAGGTATTTGGAAAAAAAACATAACGCTTCCTGTTGCCAATCGAGGAACTATAAGGTGTCTCTGCCATCACTAAAGCAAGATAACGGTGGTCAGCCAACCATATCCAAAAATTGTCCCTTTCAGATGCTGGTACATTAATTTTAAATTGATGAGTCATCATTGGCTTTGGTAATCTTTAACAAGAATCATAGTACCACCATCATGAGCAACTTCACGAGTAACAGGAAAATTAATTAGGGGCCAATTCTAGAAGAAAGGCACAAAGTGTCCCAGCAAGTATATGACGTTATATTGGCAAAGATTTATGAGTTTCAGAATTCACAAGATTTTTACAGATGCAGGTTTTTAGGTCTTGGCCTGATCCAGTGCATGCGCTGGTCTGGCCGAGACATTTAGTAGCTGCTTTAAAAATTGCTACCAAAGCGGCGACCAGCTTACTGTCACGCGCACAAGAGCACGTGTAACATGCACAGATGGCATTTGGCTTCTTTGATCACGCGAATGCCCTCCCCTACACCCTCCCTTCTCCGACTCCCTTCTCGTTGCCGTCACGCGTGCCTCGCTTCACTGCCCCTTACCCTCTCCCTCCACAGAGCGCATCAAGTAAAACACTCCTGATAACAATTATTCCAAATGGAAAAATCGCTTCCCTCAGCTACACCACGGTTTTGGGTGTGTTCCCTTACTGTTCCTGCCCTTGAAATATTTTTTCATATGGGTGAGCAACAATTTCAGTAGGAACTTATAAAATAGTGGTAACGTTTTCTGAAATGGTCGGACATATATGTTGACTTATAAATAGAGACATTTTAAGCAAGTAGTTAAAGCATAGATCTAGAGTGTGAGTCCTATATCAGGACATGCAAAGCACCACAGGAGTATGGCGCTAGTCATTCACTGAACACCAAATTTTCCCTGTAATAGTAAAGATTGGAAAGCTGAAAACAATGTAAAGCAAACATGTTCATGATGGATAAAGGTATGGAACATTCGCAATTGCTCAATATTTGACTGATTGTTTCCTTTTTCGCCATCAATCTCCATGGTGATGTATTTCTCGTACGTTCTGATAATGTAAAAAGGAAAATTCCTGGTAACTCACCACATCCTGTGGTGACCCCTGGTGAAACACTGCCATACATACATTGCACAACTCATCCAACATGACTGCAGTTGTTTCTAGGGCGTTTTTAGATGGCTGTAGTCACGGCCCTTGTCAAAGCCAATTGGTACCGTAGTTCCTCCAGTTCTAAATTGTTTTGTTTTGATTTTCGGCAGCATTACTGAGCCAATTAACTGTGTGGTGAGAAGTACTCTGGCTACGTCTTTTACTGGATACAGAGTTCGAAATTTTTGGGATTCATAAACATGCTTCATATAACGACTGGACACCTCCAAGAGCCGCAGGCTTCTGGGTGTACTCCAGCGAAACGTTTGTGAATTAAATAGACACATAACATTTTACCCATGAAAAAAATGAGCACGCCCAAACTTTTTCTTTTTTCTCTATGGGGTTATATTTTGTATTCGGCAGGAGCTTGCTTTCCTTTAACACTGTAGAAATAGATTTGTTCCTGCTCTTGACAGGAGTACATTTCTGACCTTTTCAAGGGAGGGAAGCAATCAGAGATGAGCTTGTGAATATCCACAACTGTGTAGGGCTGTAAGTCTGCTCAAGATCTCACGGTGCTCCTGTGACGGCTGTGACTGCCACTACCTGTCCAACCGCCTTCCCTCCTGCTAGATTTACTAGCCAAAAATCTTTGTCAGCTAATCCTCTTACCCATGCCGAGACAACTTTCAAAAATAGAAAAAATGAGTTTGCACTGACAAGACAGACCAATGTCCCAGTCAAACTTACAACTAGTTTTGATACTCTGGCCTCCATTTTTTCCTCCAGAAAACCAAAGCAGGCAATGCCTTTATTCTCGTCTGCTGCCTGGCATCCTTAGGAGATTGTTTTGGTTCATGTCTACCATATTGTAAAGTCTCTTCCGCCTCCTACCAATAACAAATGAGATATCCACTTTCTTTTGTGAGCGCACATTGTGTTAACTCCAGCTCAAGTTTAAACCATGTAAGGATGTGGTTGTTCCTTTTCCCCCTTTTTCGGCCACAATTCCTGAAGTTTCGGAAGTATTATTGCGTCATCTTTTGATCGTGAGATGACGCAGAGCCGCCTGAGAACACAGGGATGGAATGGTGAAATCTTCCATAAATGCCACATGATTTGGGCTTACTTTAAAATGCGTGCTTCTTTTATTTAAATAATGTTATTTGCTGCTGACGTTGATGGTGCCACATGTTCTTATGTATCAGAGTGCATTTTGTTTTTACCTCTCAGTATGTATGTTGGCCACTTGGCACGTAAGAATACCCCTCCGAAGTAGGGTTTTTATAAAGTGCTCTGAAGGTGGACTCAGGGTAGTGATCTGTGGGAACACCTGGCAGTGTATGTAAACCCTTTTACAACAGTTCATGCAAATGTTTATTAGAAAGAGAACCACTGGAGCCTCTTCCCGCGAGATCTCGTTAGGTACGGAGGATACCTATTGTTACCATTACTTAAACATCTACACAGTGGGATTTTGCCAATCCCCAGAGGAGTATTACTCTCACCTGATGCTGTTGGCTCTTAGTGTATCATTTTGCCTCATAAGAAGTGCTTGCTTTTAAAGTGCATATGGGAATAGTGTACTTTCAAAAGTATTCACAGGTGCTGTGTGCTTCAAGTTAATATCTTCCTGACTCAGGTTTTCATCCTACAAAGATTACAAACAAGCATTGGCATAGCCAATAGGTCTTGCTTTTGGGACTTTATAAGTATTTAGTTATGCAGCACAATATCCTTGTTGCAACAATATCAACTGTTGCATGGCTACAATGACTACCAAGAATGCACATAAACAAGTATTGCTATGAGAATGTACTGTTGATATCCAAATATAAATAACATATGTTAAAAAAAAATGTTGCATGGCTAAACACTTATAAGGTCCCAAAGGCGAGACCTATTGGCTATGCCAATGCTTGTTAAACTGGTTTCCTAGCAAACATTTGTGAGTTCCAATTCTGCATGAGCACATATGCACATGCATATTTGCTCATGTGAAAATCTACAGAGTGTTTAGAAAGTCGCTTTGCCGACATCCCTTATTTTCCCACTCTAGAAAATGTTTTACCTCTGCCATATTGTGAGGAGCAAATTTCCAACCTTTTCCACTATGGGTAGAGATTGGACAGTTGGTTTTGAATACTTTAAACATTTCAGTTTGGGGGTCTAAACAGACTGTTAGAGCATCCAACTCTGGACCTACAGCGTCCCACTTATTTCCAGCCCTGTATCTAGATTTGTGGAAAGGTAGCAAAATCGGAGCCTTGCTGTAATACAATCCCTGACAGAGGGTGTTATCAGAGCTCTGATATGAGAATGCTGCTATAGTGTGTCACCTCATGGCACCAAAAATCACAAGTGGATTTCTTTACAGGACAAGTAAACTTCTGAAGCATCCTATTCCTTGGATAAGTTGATATTTTATAAAATTCCACTCTCCTGAAAATTATTTCATGTCTGTTCCTCTTCACATATGTCAATTGTTTTTTTTAGACATTTCCCCTAATACTGATTAACTCTCGACTTTATCTTGCCCCTCACCTCCACTCCTTCCTTATCCATCACTTATTCTTCACCACCTTTTACCTAGCTCTTACTAATCTGGGTGAAAAGTATCCCTCTTTCCACACTTGTGACAATCATATGTCCATGCCAGATTCTCTTTAGCAATAAGATGTTCCTGAAAACCATACCTAATACATATATGTTATTTATTATTACCCTTACAGGTTTTGTTCCTTCTACAGGCTGCTTTACATACAGCCCTTTTCTTAGTCTTTTTATTACTAGCTGACCCCTGTGTTATGCAATGGACCTCCCCCTTCTGTTATACATCTTTTTCTCAGACATAATTTGTGTGCATTCAGCGCCTTGAGACCCTCACGGGTAGGTAGCGCGTTTTATAAATTTACTGATTGATTGATTGATTGATTGCATTTTGAGGATTTTCCCATCCTCCTTCTTTTGCCTTCTGGGGGTTAAAATTCAAAGAAACCACAATCTCTCCTCAACGTGTTTATTTGCACGTTTAAACATCAACTGGTCCTTGATGCAGTCCAGAAAAATAGACAATATTCTTAGTAATGTTCGACACTTTTGTCTTCATTTTACCAACTGGAGAAAAGTATATACCTTTCAAAAATGTTATTATGTTTCAGACCAAATTGCACCACTAGCTTTGCTAATGCCCTGCTGTACACAGCAGGTAGGAGCCTGCCTCGGCCTCAGTTGCTAGATCAACAACCTGTGATTGCTGCTTCCATACAGTGAAGCAAAGTTTCTTTTTTCTTGTCTTCCTTTGTGGTGTGTGAACATTTTCTTGCATGGAGAGGGAAGGTGTATTTAAGAAACATTTGGGAAGCTCAACTGAAGTACAATCATGATGTGGGTGCAGCATCCCGGATGGTGGAAAGGCGGCATCCAGTAATGTTGATATTTTCCCAAATGTTGTTTCTGTTTAATTGTTTCGCCTCAATATCCCCTGCTGCCTGGAAAAATATGTTATAAAGTGTCCTGTAAATATTTTTTATTTTCCATATAGGCCACTTCTACGTCATGTGTCTACAGGCAAGAGACACTCACCATGGGGCATGCATGGCTCTAGTCGTATCTAGTGTGGAAGCCCCATGTTCGGCGGAACATCGTTGCTGTGCATGGAAGTCAGGTAGCACATAGTTCTCACACAGCAGATAGAGCAGGCCCTGGTGCACATTTAGATACTCAGGCTTCTGGACTGCACGGCACGTGGAGCGCGAGTTTCTGCACTGTTAGCGTGAGTCATGTTCAATTCACAAGCTCCAGCATGCAGCTCTGATGATTGAAGTAACTACCATAATCGGTTTGGAGCTTTCACGCTGCTTGCTGGCATTAGTGAGTTAGGGAGTATTCCCATGGTCGAAATTCCTTAAACTTAAGTTCGAGGGTCACATTTAGCAAGAAGGTTTGGAACCTAAATGAAACTCCTGCAGTACTTTACTAGGCACTGTAGAAGCTACAGCGAGTCATCATCCCACCAACATAGCATTCTCAAAGGCCAATAAAATTGGCCTCTGTGAGTTGCCCAGAAGAGTATACCCAGTGGGAGAGTGGATACCCCTCTTACCACTACAAGTTTTCTGGTTTCTCTGGTCTTTATCCGGTCTGCAAACTCTGGCCCAAAAATTCCGGGCAGGGAGGCTGTGGACTTGACATTACTGGTGCAGATGCAGGAGCACAGACAGTAGCCCAACACTTACAGACAGTAGCTCAACACTTAGAAAAGAAAAGACAATGCTCCTCCGGGGCATACAGAAACCTCCCATGACCTGCCAGCTCCCTATCACCGCACAAATCCCCATGGCCTTCCTGTTGACACATTTTGCCAGCTCAAAAGAGGTGGAAAATGCAAGCCATTTTTAGGTCGAGCCTAAGGCCCGCGCATGCGCTGCCCGCTCTGCGAGGCATGTTGTAATAGAGTATGTTCCTTAAGCGTCTCCCACTCTCCGCCCATATTTGTCATTGGCTTATGTCATTGCTCTTCATAAATGCTGGCTTTTGATTCATAAGTAGGCTTGTTAGTCCCTCTTTGGAACCGCCTTGTCTCCGTTTGTTACCACCCATAAGGACTGGACCTTTTAATGGTCATGTTACACGGTCGGCTTTATCTTGGCTGTGAGCACTATTTAGTTTGCCTGAACATCTCTGGAAACTCCAGTGGAGCAAAGGCTGAGGAGACCACACGTTCGAGGAATCTATTGTTAAAAGTATTCATCATAATGAAGCTGTGTTCTGACAAATCGTGCTTATCTTGTAGACGCTTATGCTAAATGACACTCTGAAAATACACTTGCTCTCAATTTTTCCTCGTCTATGTGAAATGATTTTGGTTCCTATGCAACTTCCGAGCAATCCAATCCCGCCTTTAATTTTAACTGAAACAGCCTCTATAACCAAAAGGCATAAAGAGAGTGGGACAGCGCCAGCCCATCACCTGTTTCAAAATAGCTTGTTGTATCTTTACATTTTAACAAACCACTGGCATATAAAGAACACCAGGGTTGATGTTGTGCTCGTTCTTTAAAAACGACTCAGTGGTGGCCATCTTGGATGTGTACAGATCCATTAAAAAAGGCCAGAAACACAATTTTCCCTTTAAGCATGTGTGAAAACTTTTGAATAAAGCTTGAATACTGCTTTAAGAACGAAATACTACTACTGCAGTACATCTCGCGTAATATCCTAATTCCGTATTTGAAAATATTTGTTCTAAAAGAAAGTTAAAATAACTGTGTATATGTATTCAAATAGGCAGTTTAATATTTAATTTAGAAATAATATAAGTGTAAATGCCAAAATTACAATTTTGAAATCGCTGCGATTTCAGATTGGGTTTTTTGTATAGGAAACAAGGACTTGTTAATGGCAATATTACTTCCAGATTAGTTAGTAAGCATTGGGCAGGTTCTTGAGTGTAGTTTGTGCACCTGTTCCGTATAAATCACAGCTAACTACCTTAAAGGTACACCAAACGCTCAATGTGGCGATCGACACATTCTGCTTTTGAATATCTGCTTGAGTAAGAGACCTTCAGGCAGGCAAAGTTCAACATAGCTCCAGCGGTGAGAGGCGGAAAGGGTGGTGAGCTCCAAGGACATTGTTACTGTTCATTAGCACTTGTGTAGCAGACAATATGCTATCACTGCTCCTTTCAGTAGTTTGGGGGGGATGAGTTTTACTGGTATTTTCATTGCCCAGCATCTGTACTTTTAATTCCTGGGCGCTTCTGGATACATATGGACTCTTCTGCACTTGCCTTGTCTGAATGGACTTCCCACTCAACTCCATGTCTTCAGTTCATCATTTTCCCAGGTTTGGAATTCCGGTTGACAGCTTGACGTACTCTAAGAAGTCACAGGTTTCTCCTATGGAATCATTGATACACCTGATAGTGGATGAGAGGATGTGGTCTCGCGGCTAGACTGCCGACTTTGGAGCTGGGAAACCAAGGTTTCCAGCCTCGGGGTCAACTCCACATCCTGTAATTCTGGGCAAATCACTTAATCTCCCTGTGCCTACCAATAACATTAATGTGTGCTTGTGTAATGTAACTGGTGCTCATGTAAAGCGCTCCAATACCTTCGGGTCGAGTTGGCGCTATATAAATCTGCCAAACAAAATAGTAATGATTAGTAAAAGATAAAGCCATGACTGTGAAGACATGGATCTAGTGACAACCCTGCCTGGGCCGCCAACAGCCCTGCCATGCGTGTACTCACCCCCAGCTCTTTGTTTCTATGTTTCACATGTGACTAATTATTCCACGCCTGTTTTTAGGTCGAGCCTAACGGCAGCGCGCAAGCATTGCTCACTCTGCGAGGCATGCTGTATTAATGTATGCACTAGACATCCGCCCACTCTCCGCCCATATTTGTCATTGGCTTTGTGTCATTGTCCTTCGTACATGCTCGCTTCTGATTGGTAAATAGGCCTGTTAGTACCTCCTTGGTACTGCTTTGTCGCCATTTGTTACCGCCCATAAGGACTAGACGTTTTACTGCCCATTTTACACAGTCTGCTTTATCTTGGCTGTGAGTTCTATTTTGTTTAATGTTTTTAGGTCGAGGACCTAAAGGCTGCGCTTGCGCAGTCTGGGGTCGGAGATTTAATGTCTCTTAATGTGCTCTTTAACCCGCCTCCCTGCCCCGTCTCTCCTCCATTGGCTGGCTTCCTAAACGGAGGCCAGCCATTGGAGGAGAGATGCATCACTCCAATTTAGCCCCGTCTTTTTCGGATTCGGGGGCGTAAGTTTTGCTGTTCTTTAGACAGTGACGTCATGTGTCACTCAAAACAGCAAAACCACGCCCCCGATTCCGAAAAATGCGGAAGCCTGCGGCCGCCATTTTTCTTTTCCCCGCAGTGAAGGTGAGCCTCTGCCTCTGCCCCCGTTTGTGCAGTTTTTAGTGCTCCTGCACCCCTGTTTGTGCCGTTGTTCGTGCCTTTCACCCGTTGCCTATCACTGGTTGACTTGCTGCCCGCTTCATGGATACAGACGACCGGATTACAGGCCGGTCCCTACTTGTGCTCACAATCAACTTCCATGCCTACAATGTCCGTGCTGAACCTGGGCGGAGAGCAGACCCGGCGAAGTACCCCCGCCACAACACCGCCTGCCACATCGCTGTTGCCATTTCTCCAGGTAAAGCGTGCTACGGCGCCCCCTTTCCCCTAGATGCAGCAGGTAACGAGACCACCATTATCTCATTTTATAATAATCCTGTGTGCGTTGTTTTGCCTGCATTGCAGGTCCTGTTCTGTACGGGTGGGATTTTGTATACCCTTATTGCAAGTACGGGCGAAAAGAGGGCGTGCATTGCATTTTATGCAGCATTATTTATAAGCCAAATAAATCTGGTCATGGGCGCTCAATCTTTCACCGAGTGATAGGACCAATGCCAACTCCATGTTTTAGATCGAGATCGTCTGCGCTGTTACTGTCAAGACTAATGTTATTCCATTCTCTATAGAGGGAAAGGGACGCGGGGCAGCAGCCGATAAGGATACAGTATACTTTTCATCAGACAGTGCTATACATATACGTGTCCACTCATCCCCATGGTACAGCTGCTCGTTTTTCTGTTTGTTTTGTTTTTAATCGGATAAAGCATGATGCGGTGTAGTTCTACTTATGATGAAATGTAAGCGATTCATCCAGTGACTGTATATTCCTTTAAGGGTAGCGATAAAAACAAGTGCAATCTGCGTGACAATGTGGCGCGTGCACACGTGTGATGTGGGTGGTGTACGTGAGCAGAGTGATGCGGGGGTAAGTGTCCCGGAACTAGATGAATAAGACTGTGATTGTGCAGGTGGTGGTGATGCTCGCATGCACGTCGATGACATGTCGTGGTTACTTCTTGCAGGATTTTGATTCTCCTCTGGGACGTTTACCCAACTCCTCAGGGACGCCAGGGTAGGGTTTAACACGATGCAGCACTCCCAAACTCGTCTCGTAAATGTTTCATGTTTGTGTGGAGATCATTTTAATAATTCAGCTGCGTTATGCTCTTTACGTCTGTAAGTTTTTGCAGCCGGTGGAGGCTGACAGGCCGGCCAGGCAGGGGCTGCCGCCGACCCTACAGGATATGTGTCTGTGAATATAACTTTATAAGAGATGTACGGCGAGGGTAAAAGTGAAAGGCAGAGCCCGCAGCCCCTCCCGTGTAATTAATCGGACACGGTTGCGGGGGCTACTGACCCCACGGACCTTTGTTGGCACCAGAACACAGACACTAGCCGAGGCTGCCCACCAATCACGGCTGCCCTACTTTGGCGCTGAGTGATTCTGCGCTTTTTGACTTACCACTTTTGACTTCTGTCCCATTCTCTGCCGATAGCTGAACACAGATAGACGGACTTACTTTAGTACTCTCTGCCCTCTACAACCGTGTAGAGTGCTGTGTGCTGTAGGGTGTTGTGTGCTGTAGAGTGCTGTGTGCTGTAGAGTGCTGTGTGCTGTAGAGTGCTGTGTGCTGTAGAGTGCTGTGTGCTGCTGAGTGCAGAGTGCTGTGTGCTGTTAAGTGCAGAGTGCTGTGTGCTGTTGAGTGCGGAGTGCTGTGTGCTGTTGAGTGCAGAGTGCTTTGTGTTGTTGAGTGCAGAGTGCTGTGTGCTGTTTAGTGCAGAGTGCTGTTTGCTGTTCAGTACAAAGTGCAGAGTGCTGTTGAGTGTGTCTGTGTGAGGGTGGCTCTGTGTAGGGTGAAGCTATTGTCATTGTAAATGACAATGCCATTTATTTAACGACTAAGCTATTGGCAATGTAAATGACAATGCCATTGATGATTTAAAAAAAAAAAAAAGAAATGTCATGAGCAATGCCAATAGCTCTACCTTTAATGATGCCGAGACCATTGCATTGTAAATGCTTGTTTTATTTGCAGCGTGGTCCGCTTTTGCATCAGCGGTCGTGCTTTACTTACTTAATTAATTTGTATGCAGCACGATCCGCTTTCACTTCAGCTGCCACGCTTGTTTATTTTTTATTTAATTTGCAGCGAGGTCTGGTCACTTTAGCGGCTGCGCTTGTCCGCTTTCACTTTAGCGGCAGTGCTTGTTTATTTAATTAATTTGCAGCGCAGCCCGATCACTTTTGCAGCCGCGCTAGTTATATTTTTTCATTAAGTTGCAGCGCGTCTGCTCACTTTAGTGGCTGCGCTCGTTTAAATGAGTATTTCAGCCGGGGAGTGCACCCCCCCCGGCCCACACCTCCAAACGATGGGCATCAGAGGAGGAGATGCTTGTAGGTAAGAAAGGCAGCCCCTGCATGCGTGATTGAAGGCAGGAAGTTTAGGGGTGGTGCCCATTACTGCTTTGAAAAGCACTTCTGTTGACCTCTTGCTAAAGGCTGAGGTGGGTTGGGTGACAATGAAATGGAGAGGGGCGAAATAGAGCTCCCATCTGTGGTCTGCAGTGTCAATGGGGAACGGAACTCGGCTACCCCCTTTGTAACTTTTTCCATCCATCCAGGTCAAACTTTCTGAAGGTGCCGCAAGATGGCGCAAAACAAATCCTTGACAATAAAAAATAATTACAGGCGCATCAGAGAGCGAGAGCTGAATTCGTGGCGCTGTTGTTAACAACGTCCCTCCTTGCAGGAATGCGCCTGCCCGAGGCCACCCGGTGGCCATCAGGAGGGCGGGCCCTTAGTCGCGGAGGGCCGCCCCGCCCCTAGACAGGGTCAGCCACCCCCCCTCCGGGCAGAGCGCCTGGTGGAGGGGGCGGACCAGTGACGCACGTCCGGGGGGCGGCAGGTATGAGGAGGTATATCTCCACCTCGGGCCACCTCGGTGGCCTCTTTGCCGCCCCGGTCGTTGCGAGGACGCTTCTGGACACTCTTTCATTCGTTGCCGGTGAGTGTCTCTCGGGTTGCCGTCGGGCATTACCCCCCTCTTCGCCTACTCCCTCCCTGCGGAGGTCCCGAGTGCTGGCTAGGCGGCCCCGCTTAGCGTCGGGCCGCCGTGGAGGGGGGGGGTTTTCTGGCGGGTTCGTGGCCTGGTACAGTGGTTCTTGGCCGACTCGCTCCGCATCCCTGTGTTGGGGGTCTTAGGGCGGCAATCCCTGTTTCATCGGTTCTCTCCGGCTGGGGCCTATGATTTCCGGCCAGGGTCCGGGCCTCGGTCGGGTCCGTGAGGCGCCGGCCCGCCTGGCTACCTATTCCAAATGAGTCGCGTTGAGGGCCGCGCCTTGTGCGAGTAAGTTTTGTATCCCCCGCTTCTGGCGCATACGAGGCGGTGAGTGGTGGGTCGGGGACTTGGGCGGAGGCCGCGTGGTCAAGCGCCGGGCCCCATTGTCTTGGCGGGTACGGTAGACCCCCCTCCCCCACCTGCTCCCCGCCTCCAAGTCTCGATGCGGTCCCAGCTCTTGCCCGCCTGGCTACCTATTCCAAATGAGTCGCGTTGAGGGCCGCGCCTTGTGCGGGTAAGTTTGTATCCCCCGCTTCTGGCGCACACGAGGCGGTGAGTGGTGGGTCGGGGACTCGGGCGGAGGCCGCGTGGTCAAGCGCCGGGCCCCATGGTTTTGGCGGGTACGGTAGACCCCCCTCCCCCACCTGCTCCCCGCCTCCAAGTCTCGATGCGGTCCCCCTCTCTTCTTTGGCGCCCGATTGCATGGTGAGAGTTGTAATTTCCTTGTTTACACGTGGGAACGCAACGCACTACATCCTCTTGCTTCGGGAGATGCACATTTCTGGCTTTATAATGTTCAAATGAAAATGCGCTATTGCTTTTGAGGGGAGCAGTGGGTCGGAGACTCGGGCCGGGGCCGCGTGGTCTTGTGTCGGCCCCTTGGTTCGGACGGGTAATGTGAAGCCCCCTCCTGTTCCGCCCCTGGCCAGACTCGATGCGGTCCCCCTGCCTCCTTTGGCGCGCGATTCCGCTGGTAGGAGGTTTGTGTTGCTGGTCTGCAATGTTTTAAGCACGTTATCTCCTGGTAGCGGCGGACAATTATAAAAATGTTTTTCGTGTTTTCAATGGTAACAAGGTTTGCGCGCTAATGTTTTGTGTTAAAATATATCTAGGTTGGCGCGCTAAATGCTTCGTTTTTATCATTGTATAAGGCATGTTTGCGCGTTATATGTTTCATGTTCAAGTGTAACTAGGTTTCAAATATATCTAGGTTGGCGCGCTAAATGCTTCGTGTATATAATCGTATAAAGCATGGTTGCGTGTTATGTTTCATGTTCAAGTGTAACTAGATTTGCGTGCTAAATGTTTCGCGTTACAGTATAACTAGGACATTTATAACAAGGTTTGCACGGGTGTTTAATCATATAAGGTTGGCCTCATATTATGTTGACGCTGTTTCTGTGAGGGTCTTTCACACTTGCTTTGTGCTGGTGGCGCACATGTTTACTGGCGCGCTAATGTTAGTGGGTGCATGCAGTTAAGGTTGTCTTTACGTCGTGATGACGCCGCTTTCGGCGTATGGCTGATCAAGCTTGTTGTCCTATGGGGCGCACATGGTGCCAGGCGCGATATGTTTCGTGGAAGAGACATTTTATAGACCCATGGAACAGATAAGCTGATGGGGCACTGGATACTGTGTCATTTCTTTGCAACACTCTATGGCAATTCGGTTGTACTTCTGCATCACCAATGCTGATTGGTATGCCATGTGCATTATTATGCCCTGCAAAATCTGAAAATATTTCTGATGCTGTGTAGCTACATGTTGATGCCCTTGTCCAATGCTTTGCCTTGGGTGACCTTTAGAGCGCAGTGTCTCATAGTATTTACAAATCTTTGTTCACCTCTAGAGGTTACACCCAATGTGAATTGTGTTTTCTCGCTATTGTCAGACAAACACTTCTGATCTGCACCAGTTGCATGCTCTCAAGCATTGGTGGGAAAAACGGATCCATGCAGAACGGATCCATTCCAGGTTTTCAGGATACTCACGATTTATTCAAGAAGGTTCAATGTAGATTTATGCAATTACACCATGTCGAGTTTCTGAAAATACGGGACATTGTCATGCTCTAAGTGTTGCTTGCTCTTGTCAATTGTGCTGTTCTGTGCGTTGCAGGCCTCCTCCCTGAAGCGTTCCTCCAGGTTATCTCTCCAGCAGCAGCGGCAAGGGTCGGAGGTAGGTAGCCACGCGGTTCCGACGGTAACGCTCTAAATGTATTGGGGGGTTGCTTTCTGAAGTGCCTGTCGCATTGTCGCGGCAATGCGCAGGCGTGCAACAGTTCCTCCACAGACACGGGTAGCCCTTTGTGGCAATCAGGGGTTGTACTTTCTATGTTGGGGCGTAGCGTCTTTTTCTTCTCCGGCAGAGTAGCCCGTGGAGGCAAACAATTGTTGTACTTGCTATGTTGGCTTAGTGCCTTTGTTTTCCTTCTTGCAGAAGAACGCTAGGAGCTCACTCGGCACCCCACCCCAACCCCCACCCGTCCACGGCGCACCCGGATTCAAACAATCTTGCGTGGTAAGTGCGGCAGGAGACGTTTAGGGAGGGGACACTAGTTAGAAGCCAACGGTGGCCTGCTATGTTGCTCATCTGTATTTGCGTGGTGCATTGTTGTGAATACATGGACAATTTTTTGCTACGTTGTCGCCTGAAAATTTTCGTAATTCGATTGGGCGCTCACAGTTAATTTTTCTTTCAGGGACAGAGCCGTAGATAGGCATGGAGAGCCAAGGGTCCCCCCCCCTTTTTTCGCAGACGTCCCAGGTCGACGACTCGGGGTTAGGTCCCTCGCAGGACGCTCAGATGAAGGCGTTGATGGAAATGATCAAAGCAAATGGAGTGGCGTGGGCTAGCGAACTGTTGTCGGCCAACCCTCCCAGAGCCTCAGCCCCACCTGCACCTGAGCAGGACATTGTAGAAGAGACTCTTACCAGGTCCAAACGGCTTAAGAAGCCAACTTGTAAAGACTTTCCAGCGGAACCTCCACAGAAAACTAGGGCCGTAGAGCTTGTCAGGAATGTTATTGTACATGCCCCCGCCTCTCCTTCGGCGGCGATCGTGGAGTCCTCACCCATAGTATCTCGCCCAGGGGGTTCCGCTGCAGACTTCGCCACTAAAGAGGACCTTGGTAAGCTCACGGATTCACTCTCTGTTTTTATGACTGAAGTCAGAGCTAGTTTTCTGTCCGCTTCCTCCCAGATTAGTCCTCCGGCAGGTCCCTCTATTGTGGTGCCACAAGTATTAACCACTACGCCCACTGCTTCCACGGACACCTTGTTAGCCCAAGTGTGGGGCGGGCCTCTTGTCCCAGGGGAGGTAGGCATCGCAGCGCTCGGGAGCGTCTTGGCAAATCCTGTGGTGGCGGTGGCCCCGGCGCCAGTACCAGCTTCACTGGTGCCCCCAGTCTTAGCCGCGCCCCCCGCTGCGCCGGCGCTCCCTGTCTTAGCCGCGCCCCCCGCTGTTCCTGAAGTCCCCGTGGGGGTGTCAGTCCTCCCCGCACCAGCAGTTAAGATGACCATGGCACCCTTGTTATCTGGCAAGTGTTCCCTGGCTTGGCAGGTCCCTCAGGCGGCTAAAGAATGCATATGGCGTAGGGAATTTGTGGATATCTTCTCCTTCCTTATGTTGGGCGTTCATGGGTTTGATATCAGGAAAGTGAGTGCCAAGGACGAGGAAAAGAAAGTCCGTTTTCAGACATGGCCAGAGAAGACCATTAAGAATTGGAGACAAGCGTTCTCTATGCTAGCAGCGGTAATAACAGAGCGCTTCCCTGAGCAGGCGCAGGCTCTTTTTCAGTATGCGAGTGTGATCTCTGATGAAGCAGAATCTACAACCGGTCTAGCGTGGTACAGGTATGATTGTGAGTTTCGCATGAAGATGGCGGTCTGTCCAGAGCTGGAATGGGATCAGATTGAGTTGAGATTGTGGGTACAATATATGGGTAAGGGCAAATTATTGGAAGGTGTTGCGAAATCAGTGACACAGGATAAGAAACCCGATACTAATAAGGTACAGCAGTCCGAGACCAAAAGACACTTTAAGCAGTCCTTTCGGGGAGGCCGCGGCGGGGGGGGAAACAGACAGTATAGCAAAAAAGGTTTCACAGCCACATGCAGGCTGTACAACGCAGGTAATTGCTCCTGGGGAAAGGCATGCCGGTTCTCACACGTATGTAGTAAGTGCAGTGGGCCACATCCCGGGTCAGCATGCGACAAGCGTGATTCCCCTAGCACCACCTCCAAAGACAAGTAATACCGATCAGTCTTTTTCCCCCTGCTCCCGCCTCTGTGTTCTCCCTACGTCAGCAAACTACCCCCTGCTCAGCCGTTTTGATGCTACTTGTCCTGGCGTTAGTGGGGTCCCTCTAAGCCACTCTAAAGGTCCTTCCCCCGTGGTCCTCGATAACCTTCTGCCCTTACTAAGATCATATCCCAATGATAAGGACAAGACTATTCTGGCGGGCGGTTTCCTAGAAGGCTTCACCATCCCTTACCAGGGACCGATGGTTTCTAGGGATGCAGAAAATCAGAAGTCAGTAAGGGACCTCCCCGATGTGGTTGGTAAGAAAATAATCAAGGAAGTGTCCTTGGGGAGGGTGGCAGGTCCTTTCCCTTCTCCTCCTCTCCAGAATTTCGTGGTGTCCCCGCTGGGGGTGGTACCAAAAAAGGAGCCGGGAGCCTTCAGGCTTATCCACAATCTTTCCTTCCCTGAGGGTAACTCGGTGAACTCCTGGCTTTCTGAGGGCGTTTGCTCAGTTTCTTACTGTTCCCTGGACATGGCAATAGACTTGGTGAGGAGAGCGGGAAAAGGGGCTTGGCTGGCTAAGGCAGATATTGAAGCTGCCTTCCGTCTCCTGCCCGTGCACCCAGATAGTCAGCATCTCTTGGGCTTTAAGTGGCAAGGGGGTTACAGTGCATGCCCATGGGCTGTGCGGTGTCCTGCGCTTTCTTTGAGGCATTCAGTACTTTCTTGCAATGGGCTCTCTCCTGGAAATATGGTGTCACGGCTGTGACCCATTACCTTGACGATTTCCTTTTCATTGGCAGGGAGGGCACTCAAGAATGTAGGGAGGGCCTGGATGCCTTCATTCCCTTGGCAGGACACCTGGGAGTCCCTCTGGCACCTGGTAAGACGGAGGGCCCTGCCCAGATCCTGACCTTCCTTGGCATAGAATTGGATACGGTGGAGGGAGTGTCTAGACTTCCACCTGAGAAAGTGCGGGATCTCAAACGAGACATTCAAGAATTGCTAGGCAAGGACAGGGCTACGCTGGGGGTCATCCAGAGCCTCCTGGGCAAACTCAATTTTGCGGCCAGGGTCATTCCTGTTGGGCGGGTGTTTGCTCGTAGATTAGCCAGGGCCACTGCTAAGGTAGTTAAGCGTCATCATTTTGTTAAGCTTTCTGCGGGCCTGAAGAAAGATCTGCTAATGTGGGCAGAGTTCCTGTCTGACTTTAATGGGACTGTCATTTGGAGGTCCCCTTGGGTTGACAGCCCCGAACTCAGCTTGTTCACGGATGCCTCTGGTAGGGAAGGGTTTGGAGCAATACTGGGTGACTTGTGGTGCGCACAGGAGTGGCCGAATGCTTGGCGTAAGCGGGGTATCACCTCAAACATAACTGTCCTAGAGCTATTCCCCATTGTGGTAGCGTTGCACCTGTGGCCGGCCCCTTTGTCCAACAGGAAGGTCCTCTTCTGGTCCGATAACATGGCTGTTGTGCAAGCTATCAATGGCCTCACCGCTAGCTGCCCGTTAGTTCTTTGCTTACTAAGGGAATTGGCGAATAGGAGCCTGCGTTGCAATCTGGAATTCAGGGCTAGGCACATAGCGGGGGTCAGTAATGTCGCGGCTGACGCTCTTTCTCGTTTGCAGTGGGACCGTTTCCGGGCGGCCTGCCCCCAGGCGAGAACAGAGATGACCCCCTTTGCACCAGGACTTTGGCGACTCTTGAAGTGGAACGAGAACTGAGGGATTTAGGGGAGAGGTCCTTAGCCCCAGGTACTAGAAAGCGCTACGCTAGTCATTTGGCCAATTTTCAGAATGCTACGAAGGATCTGAGTTTGTCCCTCTTACCGCTGGAAGCCAGGGTACAAGCTTTTGTGGTATGGGCCAAAAGGCAGGGTAAAACTCACTCCTGGGTTTGCGGACACTTGGCGGCTATCAGTCACGATGCTAGGTTGAGAGGGGTAGGCGATCCGACAAAGTCTTTCGCAATTAAGGCAGCTCTGAAGGGGTGGGCACGAGATGAGCCCACGAGCCCTGACACCAGGTCCCCTATTGAGTTCCCCACCTTGAAGGCTATGTTGGCGGTCCTGCAGTCGGTGGTGCACTCGCATTATGAGGTGGCCCTCTTTTCAGCGGCCTTCAGCCTAGCCTTCTTCGGGGCGTTCCGGAGCAGCGAGCTGGTAGCACGCTCAAAGATAGATTTGTCAGGGGATGCTTTGGGGGTGGCAGACGTAACTGTGGAAGTAGGCCTGTCCATCTCCCTTAGACGTTCCAAAACTGATCAGGCTGGGAAAGGGTCTGTTATTCTACTGTCCCCTCTGGGGGATCCTTGTTGTTGCCCTGTTGTGACACTTAAATCCTATCTCTCCTTCCGTCCTGCGGTCCAGGGTTACCTCCTTATCCATGCTGATCTGACCCCTTTGACTAAATACCAGATGGATAAGATAATGCTTGCATGCCTGGATAGAGCTGGTTTGCTGAAAGGGGGGAAAAGGTTCTCCAGCCACTCCTTCCGTATTGGGGCAGCCACCTCTGCATTCAAGGCTGGGTTGCAGCCAGAGAAAGTTCAAAAAGTGGGGCGCTGGGAGTCTTCCTGTTATAAACGCTACATTCGCCCTTGAATTGTGTTTGTTCTGTTCAAACCTCTTGTACATATGTTTGCTGTGTTATGGTCATAGATGTGATGCTCCATTGTTGTGCACCTTTTTTCGAAATAAACTTTTGAAGTAAAATCGCGTTTGTTTCTTGACAGGGTCAAGAGTGTGGGTCTTGGGGCATTCCATGGTCGCCAGATTGGGTCGGTGGGCCACGATCAGGCATTGGACACAGGATTTTGCTGACATTGACTGTACTTGGTTGGGTTTCCCCGGCATGCGCTGGAATAGTCTGTTGTACAGACTACAGGTAGCTCTAGCTACAGTGGGATCTCCACCTCATCACTTAATTATTCACCTGGGAGGTAATGACCTCACGAACTGGGGGAGGTCAACTTTACTCCAGAAAATGAAGGTAGATATGGGGGTTATCTGTGGACTCATGCGTGAGTGCGAGATTTGGTGGTCCGAAATTGTACCACGTAGAGTGTGGGTGGGCGCTAAGTCATGCCAGGCGATTGAGAGGTCCAGGAAGAAAATAAACTGTGCCATGAGGAAGTTTACACAGCAGAGGGGGCTTGGTTTCATCAAACATGATATGATTCAGGACAAGGTCAAAGGTTATTACGAGGCCGATGGAATTCATCTGACGCCTGTGGGCTTAGATTTATTCCTCCTGGATTTGAAAGAGGCTCTGCAGAGCAAAGGTTGCAGGTAAAGCGATAGTGTTGGTGGGGGGCCCATGCGGCGGCGGGGACCATCGCATGGGCTGTGGCGGAGTTACAGGGCAATCCGGAAACAGAGAGGTGCAACACTGTACTTCAGCGGGCACATAGGGGTGCCAGAGCCTAACCTAGAACCTCATGGGAGGTCTAGGAATCCGAGTCGGCGCCCCAGTAGTCCTTCGGGCGGTTGCGGGCCTGCGCAACCGGGGGTTGCTTAGATACGCCCCGCAAGGGGCGTGAGTATTATTACCATAATGGTCAGCAGCTGGGTGGTTCGCCACTGCGCTGATTGGCTCAGCAGGCGGGCAGGTGGCGAGAATGCGGCCTGCCCTTGGATTGCCCGTAAGATAACCCACCGTGATTACATAATGTTGTATGTAACAAATAAACCTGCAGCATATTTTCCCAATCTTAACAATCGTGTCTTGGTGTTATTTGCGGGATGATGGTTATGTGGGGGCGGGGTGTTCCTGTGGCCCTGAAGTGACTATGCGCCTGCCCGAGGCCACCCGGTGGCCATCAGGAGGGCGGGCCCTTAGTCGCGGAGGGCCGCCCCCCCCCTAGACAGGGTCAGCCACCCCCCCTCCGGGCAGAGCGCCTGGTGGAGGGGGCGGACCAGTGACGCACGTCCGGGGGGCGGCAGGTATGAGGAGGTATATCTCCACCTCGGGCCACCTCGGTGGTCTCTTTGCCGCCCCGGTCGTTGCGAGGACGCTTCTGGACACTCTTTCCCTCCCTACCGCTTACCCTAGAGTGTCAGCTGAGGGGGGGGCTCTTGAGGGAGTTTTAATGTGTTTCTTTTTTCGTTGCAGGCGGAGTTACAGGGCAATCCGGAAACAGAGAGGTGCAACACTGTACTTCAGCGGGCACATAGGGGTGCCAGAGCCTAACCTAGAACCTCATGGGAGGTCTAGGAATCCGAGTCGGCGCCCCAGTAGTCCTTCGGGCGGTTGCGGGCCTGCGCAACCGGGGGTTGCTTAGATACGCCCCGCAAGGGGCGTGAGTATTATTACCATAATGGTCAGCAGCTGGGTGGTTCGCCACTGCGCTGATTGGCTCAGCAGGCGGGCAGGTGGCGAGAATGCGGCCTGCCCTTGGATTGCCCGTAAGATAACCCACCGTGATTACATAATGTTGTATGTAACAAATAAACCTGCAGCATATTTTCCCAATCTTAACAATCGTGTCTTGGTGTTATTTGCGGGATGATGGTTATGTGGGGGCGGGGTGTTCCTGTGGCCCTGAAGTGACTATTAGTATGGGGAACCTCAGCTCGTAAGCAATGCGTGAGCGGGTCAGGCATGCCCGGTGTTTGCTTTGCATCCTCGGGCTTGGAGTCCATATTTTATAATGTGATAAACAACACTAGGCGTCACAAAATACAAAGGAAACTCCAGAAGTCACAGATGTATCACCTTAATTCGAATCTGGGGTATACCGAAGCCCCTGAGGTGCAGAAGACCCCCCCTTTCGGAGGTGCCCATTCAGTCTCAGATTTACAGCTGTGCAAATGGGGGTCCCAGACCCGAGGCCGTTCAGAACATTCAGTGGGTGATCCCCTTCATTTTACTACTTTGAATGCTATTTTGCTATATTTCTTCTTCCAGACTCCTCGCATTGTCTCCTGTCAGACATGGGATCTTGTTCTCATTTGCAGTTGGCTGCTTGTGGGTTAGCCTATCTTATAATTAAGAGGCTATTGGAACTGGAGACTAGAAGTACCAGAATACTGGCAAAACAAGCATTTGCAATGCGACAGGTCTCTCATTTACGTGAGTTTAAGCTATTGGCATTGTAAATGACAGTGCGTTTTATTTAGGTTTTAAAAACGAAAATAAAATATAAAAGGCATTGTCATTTACAATGTCAATAGCTCAAACTTGCGTAAATGCGAGTCCTATTGCATTGCAAGTACTTGTTTTCACAGTAACTAGACAAAAACTACCTAATAAAGGATCCAGTATCTTCAAGTTCGAGCAATTATCCCCCGTTCAGAATAATTGGAACTTGGGGGCCCATTAGGATGGCGGGCGGATCGCCCCCGCCAGGCCGGCGGTAGCCACCACCGGCCTGGCGGGGGCGATCCGCCCGCCATCCGTCTCGGAATGACCCCCGCCATATTAATATAGCTGGGGGGTCCGCGACGGACGGAAAGACCGTCTGCCGCTTTTCCGCCTCGGTCGCCTTGCGACTGGGGCGGGAAAGGGTTTCTATGGTGGCGGTGTCTGTCAGACACTGCCAGCCATATTAGGATGTTTTTTTTTAATGCCATTCCGTGGCGGCATTGCAGCCACGGAAAGGCATGCGGACTCTGCATTGGGGGCCTGATGCGGGCCCCCATGGACTCCAGGGGGTGGAGGGCGCACATGGGGGGTACCTATGGTACCCCCCAGCAGTTCCATGCACAGCATGGTATGCACAGTGTGGTGCCTGCCATGCTGTGCATGGAAGTGCACTGCATGCCTTCCTGCGATTGTGGAGGGCGCATCCTAATGCCATGCACGGGACCCCCCCCTTATGGTGGGTGGTTACTAGTACCGTGAGGATAGCGGCGGGCAAAGTCCGCCCGCCATCCTAATGGGGGCCTTGGTGTGGAGATGACAGTCGGAATCGGATCCTCGCACCAAATTCTGGCAAATCTGTAATGAGGATCTAGATGGAAGAAGGCGCTTTGGACACAATCAATTGTTGCTCTGCTACTTTTATAAGCCAAGATTACTGAAGTGAGGTTTTGATATTATTTTATGTATTTGATATTTATTCTTTTTTTTTATCGTTTCCCTGCTGTCATTTCTTGTTAATATCAAAGGTCTAGAGTCATCAATTCCTGTAATGTTTTAAATAATGCTACATAGTCCTTACATATAAACAAGTTTATAATCCCAATCCCAGCCCCAATTACAGTAGTGTCATATAAAGGTGATTGTTTGGGGGCAGGTAAAACCAGAGGTGATAAAACCACCGCAGGAATGGCCCTTGCAGGACCAGAGCAGAATTATAGCATGCAAGACTGAACCTAACTGGAGCTTGCAGTATTGGAGCAGGGACTTGCAGGAGAGAAGCACAATTGGAGCTTGATGTACCAGCACACACATCGAGCAGGCAAGGAATGGAGACACAGCAAAGAGTCTGGCAGCAAGAGCGGGTCGAAGGAGCTGTGACTTATTGGGTTGCTGATTAGAAACTGGTAAGACGGAAACCACAGGGCTGATTCAAGAGCAAGAACCACCTGAAAGGAAGGGCTAGTCCTTAAAAGGGACCATGAGCTGAAAAGAGCCAGTGTGAGAGAAGCACATCATGGTATGCTGTTTGCGTATGGGGGTCTTCTGGGACTGATTGTATTTGACAACCATGTCGGAATGTAGTGCGTGTTAAGTGGACATCTTGAAATGAAGCAGTTTTTTTTCTTTCTTTTTCAGACATGTAATTATCATTTAACATAGCATCAATATAGGCTCTTAGTATCCACTACACGTGGATTTACAAGATAACGAGGTGTTTACATCTAGCTCAGCCGTCAGGTGACAAATGACTAGATAATAAAGTTATAATTGGATCATAGAATTGCCCCTTCCATGTACAACGTTTCAAGGCATTGCCTGCTCCTTCCCACTTCACAAGATGTCAATGCTGGCCCCACTGTCCAAATATCTTGAGATGTTTCGGTGGACATACTCTGGGCCGTATATCGGAGCCTCAAGGAAGACACAAAGAGAAAGATCCTCCAAGCCAGGTGTGTCAACCTCATGCCAGTTCAATTCTGTGTCACACTTTACAATGACGAGGCCTATGTTCAGGAGGGCTAGTGTGCATCTGTTGCCTTTAAAATCAGAGCAAATGTTTAGCGATGATGACAAAATATACAATAAATACCTTGTGCTACACATATGGCAGCCAGCGGTGTACTAGGATCCGAACACAGAAATTATCCTAAAAATGTATTTTATATATTTTCAATATTTGAAACATCAATATGTCCCCATAAGTCTGCTCTATAGAACGCTGCATCTACTGCCTTCATTAACACTACTGTGAGATTGCACTCAGCGATTGGCCGCCAATCATAGTCTTTCATCGCAATACAACCAAATCTGTTTGTTTAAAAATGCACACATCTTTTTCCTTTTGTTGTACCTGTGAGCCTCCTGTCAAAATATACACCCAAATGCTCAAAATTCATTACACTTTCTAATAATTTGTTGTTAGGGGAAAATGTTCTCCTTAGTTCAACACCATGAATTTTGTTTTCGAAACAATAACCATTTGTTTCTGAGTGCAGTGTGTTTCAAAACCTAGGAGGAGATGATGCATAGATAATTCTGATAATGTAGGCAGTACTGGATTGTTCACACACGATAGCAATTTTGCCTGGTACAACTCCGGGGTGTCCAAGTTCGATCTACCGTGACGTAATTCAGGAATAATATCAATAAAAATGGTGCAAGCACATCTTCCCACCATACCCTTAAATTAGGTTCTTCCGTACACTCAACTTATTTTCAGTATCAGCCCTTAGCTAACGTTTGATCATGCAGAAATTAGTTAGGCCTTCTATAGCATAAAAAGGTTGGTCACGGTTTACTTAATACAAAACGGATTCCAGATATATAAAAGTCATAAATAGTAAAATGCTTTAGCAAAGAGCATATTTATTGGTGATCACATATATTCTCATTTGCTGCTATATTGTTCCAATGCCATTCCTTAATCCTGCTTTGATATTGGTGAGTATATTTTAAGAATAAACCCACTGATAGATGCGGTTTACTAAAATTGCTATAAAGTTTACCAGTGCCATCCAACAAGAAGTTGGATCTATAATTGTCAGAGAAGTGTAGTTCCTCTTTTTATGTAATGGGGCAAGTTTGGTCAACCGCAGGATTTGGTAAATTACTTCTTTTGCTGACTTCATTAAAACAAGCATTGGCGAGAGCTTTAGTCAATGTCTTTTAGTCATGTTGTACAGCAGCATGGGTGCTGTGCAGCATGACTGAAAGTTTGGGAAAAAAGTGCTGTGATGTCACCAGTGCTGGCTGCATCATAATGCTTTTAATTTCTGTCGAAACGGAAGGGGGCAACTAAGAACATGGGAGAGTTCAGACCAAGCAACAATGTGGGAGAGGGAAAGGTGCAACCAAAAATCAGGTAGATGGAGGGGGGATTGGGCAAGCAACAACACTGGAGGGGACTGGGGAAACAGTTCAAGCAGCAATGCAGGAGGGAGGTGCGAGGTACGGGCAAGCAACAACACAAGAAGGAGGCAGGAGGTATGGGGAAAGCAACAGGGCTGTTGTGTGGCGTTTTAGGCTCCGAGTGAATTTCCCGATTCATGCCCTTATATAGGTACAATTCACATTGCCCTTATATAGGCATAGAAATCAATCCCTTATTTAGGCATAGCCCATACTACCCAAATACAGGCATGGCTATTTCCACCCGTACCAAACATCACAACGATTTCTTGGAAAACCAGCTTAAGCAGTTAGGGAACTTCCCCTTGCTTGAATATTGATTTGTCCAAGAACTCAGTTACTTTACAAAGAACAACTATTCCCTAGGGGTTCTTTCCTGACATTCATATGCCCAACTTTACGTCAAACTATGGCATTCCTAAACACCTTCAAGGTATAAATATACTACACTTGCTATAGCAAGATACAGTGATTCGGAGCAGTTCGAAGACCTGCTTGCCCGACGCAGCTCGCTACAGCAAGTGCAGAAGGAAGCCGACTCTCCAGCTGACGCACTGATCAGGAAGCTGCCCTTCTCCTGCCGAGAATCCAGCTCCAGTGTTTCTGGCTCCCCTTTCGGGGTGTTGGGAAATCGAGTCCCGAGAAAGAGATACCAGACCTCCTTCATTCTAAACTAAGGTATGGAGCTGATTAGAACCTAGAGAAACCTTTGGTAGATTCTTGGCAAAAACAACTAAACCTATGCTACACAATACTTACTTCTTCCCTCGTACTAGACTTAGGTTAGGTACATTGGGGTAGGCGTATGTTCGAGGCATATGAGCTGCAGCTACTACACTTAGCATTAGATCGCCACCTGCTGTTGGGCTCGGATGATTGCATGTTGTTGTCGTCTTGGAAGAAGTCTTTGTAGTCACGAGATACGTGACTCCTCCCTTGGACGATAGTGCGCATGGGCATCGGCTCCATCTTTAGATTGTTTTTTTCAGGCACTGGGTTCAGATGAAAGTTTTCCGCTCCGGCTAGAAATAGACTTTTCAAGTACTTCGAAGTGCAAAAACGTACTAAAAACTTACCAAACTACTTTTGATATCGACTAACATCGTTTCGACTCCATCAGCTCGATTCCGGCCGTCGACGCGGGCCGTTGGGCCTATCCACGCCGTGAGGCCTACACCTCATGGAAATGACACCATTCAAGAGATGCCCTGGGTGTGGAGCAAAGTTTCTACACAGTGACCACCACAAGGTCTGCAACCTGTGCTTATCGCCAGAACACAACCAATCCAGCTGTACAGCCTGCGCGTCCTTTCGAGCCAAGAAAACCATCCGAGATCGGAGGGCCTGTCGACTGGACATGCAGAGATCAGCTCCGGAACCGGTGGATATCTTCGATGAGGAGGTTCCGCTCATTCCCGAAGAAGATTCCGATGATCTCCAAATCGTATCAGAGGCAGATGACTCAGATGACTCCATACCATCGGGTCAGCGCGTGAGTACTACTGCCCCTGCACCACACACAGCACCCAGATCGAAGGCCAAGGTCAACACTCTACCTCCGGGGCCCACTCGCGACCGAAAAACCACTTCGACAGTCCCGCAATCGAGCCCGGCTCCGAAGAAACTCATTAAGCCTTCCGGTAGCTCAGTACCGAGCAAGCCGCACGTGCCGATCCCACAAGCTCCCTCGGCACCGAAACCGAAAGAAGTCTCGGCTCCGAAACCGTCGGCTTCTAAAGACAAAGGTACGAAGCCAGCGTCCGACGCCTCGAAGCCGACGAGACCAGCTTCCACTCCGAAGCCATCGTCTTCGGTGACAAAACCGACAAGGCCTGATTCCAACGTGTCCAAGCCCTCGAAATAGCCTACGACACCGAAAACAACACCTTCGGTGTCGAAAACTACGCCAAAGGACATTGTAACACCTCCTAAGGCTAAAGACAGACAGCAACCTCGTCCGGAACCGAAAAAATCGGCGCCGACAAAGGTTCCACAAGGAGAAGACATTTTCCAACGAGATCCTCTGCAAAAGAAGATCTACATTGACCAAAGACAGGTCATGTATCCACTACACCACACATGAAGAGGAAGGCAGATGCAACATACACACCTGTAGTTCCTGCTAAGAAGAAGGACTCTGCCACATCTCCTATGCACCCTTCTTCTCCTATACTTCCTTCTCCTTCATCCCCTGTTCCTCTTAACAATTCACCACAGATATCCCTTCCACATTCTCCTCTTTTATCTTCACACTCACCTCAAAATGATGATGAGTATAGTTTGGGGAGAGGGATAGACACAGATGAGCCTTTCCCATACCCTACAGATGATACAGACTGGGAGTACCCAAACCCACAGGATATACCAGCTATTCCTGATCCACAGTCATATCCATCGTAACCTTCTCCCCCAGAAGATAACATTGGTTTTGGTCACCTGTTGAACAGAGCTGCCATTTACCATGGGGTCACTATGCATTCTGATGAGGCAGAGGAAGATTTTCTTTTAGACACATTTGAATAAATCGCAAAGGTCTGTTCAAATTCTTCCCATGATTAAAGGGGTAATCAAACATGCTCCAGAGATATTTAAAGACCCTGTACGTACTAGGATCCTAAACCCTAGAATTGAGAAAAAATATAGACCTGCACCTGCAGATCCAGCCTACAATAAAGGACAACTACCATTAGATTCACTAGTTGTGTCAAATGCTAGGAAAAGGACAAACTCACAAACCTCAGATGAGGCACCCCCCACCTGACAAAGAATCCAAGGTAATAGATGTTTCAGGCAAAAGAATAGCTGCGCAAGCTACCAACATATGGCATATAGCTAACACACAAGCCCTCCTTTCACGATATGATAGGGCTCATTGTGATCAGTTAGAGAAACTACTAGAACATCTACCTGATCAATATAAGGCACAGGCAAATGACCTTATACAAAAAGGCAAGCTAATTTCTAATGCCTTAATCAAGTGCGCACTAGATGTAGCAGACACTGCATCTTGAGCTGTAAATACTAGTGTTGTACTTAGGAGACATGCATGGCAACGCATTTCAGGATTACTACCATTTTAAATCAACCATTTAATCAAAACCAATTGTTTGGACCAGAAGTAGACACAGCACTTGAAAAGATGAAGTAGGATACAGACACTGCAAATCTATGGGAGCTTTACAGTCCACACAAGCTAAAAGTTCCTTTCGTCGCTCCTTTTACAGAGGAGGCTCCAAACGAACTGGTGCAGACAATACAACATCCTTCAAATCTAACACTCAAACATCCTCTAACAAGGGATATTTTAGAGGAGGGTATAGAGGGAATAACAACAAAGGAAGAGGTCGGGGTAACAACAATAATCGAACCTCTTCCACCACAAAACAGTGACTTCCCTCTGCTCCCCCAACAGCATTCCACTCCTGTGGGGGGGCAGATTAACACAATTCCTGCCTGTCTGGAACTCCATCACAACAGACAAGTGGGTAAGGCAGTTTATCCAGTATGGCTACTGCCTAGAACTTACAGCAACCCCTCCACACAAACCATCCAGGCAGCGTCCAATGTCTAAAGAACACCTTACTCTGCTCAAACAAGAAGTTCTGTCACTTCTACAAAAGGACGCAATACAAATAGTTCCTTTACAAGAACAAGTAACAGGTGTTTACTCGCTGTATTTTCTAATTCCCAAGAACGACGGGACACTAAGACCAATTCTCTACCTCAGGCCTCTCAATCATTACATACAATCAGATCATTTTCATATGATCACTTTACAACAAGTGCTCCCACTGCTGCAACAAGGCGATTTCCTTACAACACTAGACCTAAAGGACGCCTACTTCCACATTCCTATACATCCTGCTCACAGAAAGTATCTAAGGTTTGTACTGAAAGGACAACACTATCAGTTCAAAGTCCTTCCATTTGGAGTGACAACGGCACCACGAGTATTCACAAAGTGCCTAGCAGTAGTAGCAGCACATCTCAGGAGACAACAAATACATGTCTTCCCTTATCTAGATGATTGGCTCATAAAAGCCAAGTCACTCAATCAGTGTGTCCAACACACACATCAAACAAGAAGTTCTGTCACTTCTACAAAAGGACGCAATACAAATAGTTCCTTTACAAGAACAAGTAACAGGTGTTTACTCGCTGTATTTTCTAATTCCCAAGAACGACGGGACACTAAGACCAATTCTCTACCTCAGGCCTCTCAATCATTACATACAATCAGATCATTTTCATATGATCACTTTACAACAAGTGCTCCCACTGCTGCAACAAGGCGATTTCCTTACAACACTAGACCTAAAGGACGCCTACTTCCACATTCCTATACATCCTGCTCACAGAAAGTATCTAAGGTTTGTACTGGAAGGACAACACTATCAGTTCAAAGTCCTTCCATTTGGAGTGACAACGGCACCACGAGTATTCACAAAGTGCCTAGCAGTAGTAGCAGCACATCTCAGGAGACAACAAATACATGTCTTCCCTTATCTAGATGATTGGCTCATAAAAGCCAAGTCACTCAATCAGTGTGTCCAACACACACATCAGACAATTCAAACATTGCACGACTTAGGGTTCACAATCAACTACCCCAAGTCGCACCTGCAACCCTCTCATATACATCAGTATCTAGGGGCTACAATAAACATGTCTACAGCTCTAGCGTATCCCAGTCCAGCAAGGATACAGATCATTTAAGCCTTAGTCACAACCTTTAAACACCAACAATCTCTGCAAGCCAGAGTGTTCATGAGACTAATAGGCATGATGGCATCTTGCATCTTCATAGTGCCATATGCAAGACTGCAAATGCATCCGTTACAGGAATGTCTAGCACAACAGTGGAACCAGGCTCAAGGTCAACTAACAGACCTGGTGTTGGTAGACAGCCGCGCACATCGCTCTCTGCAGTGGTGGAACACCAAAAACTTTACAAAAGGGCGGCCGTTCCTCGAACCTGTTCCACAACTAGTGCTCACAGCAGACGCATCTCTCACAGGATGGGGATCCCATCTCCTACATCATACAACTCAAGGACAATGGAACAGTCAACACAAATTGTTCCATATCAACCATCTAGAGCTGCTAGCAATATTCTTAGCACTCAAAACATTCCAAGTACAAGTACAAAACAAAGCTGTCTTAATCCGGACGGACAACATGACAGCCATGTATTATATACAAAAACAGGGGGGGGACACACTCTCTACAACTGTCCCAGCTCGCACAGAACATTTGGAGATGGGCCATTCCACAAAACATATATCTGTTGGCAGAGCACCTTCCAGGAGTTCGCAACCAGATAGCAGATCTGTTGCGTCAGCAGACACAACAAATTCATGAATGGGAACTACATCCGCAAGTTCTTCAACCATTCTTCCACAGTGGGGTCATCCAGACATAGATCTGTTTGCCACACACAAAAACGCAAAATGGCCAACTTTCGCTGCCAGGTTTCCACACCTGCTGTCCAAGGGCAATGCGATATGGATGAACTGGTCAGGCAGATTTGTGTGCGCTTTTCCGCCACTACCACTAATACCATTAGTAGTACGCAAGCTCACACAACATTCTCTCAAATTAATCCTGGTAGCTCCCACATGGGCACGCCAACCGTGGTTCACCACACTGCTAGAACTCTCTCTAGTTCCACACCAAAAGTGATGACTGACTCCATCCCTGCTAACGCAGAACCATGGAGACATCCAACATCCAGACCCAAATCAACTGAATCTGGCGATCTGGCTCCTGAAGTCTTAGAGTTTGGTTATCTTAACCTACCACCAGACTGCATGAACATCATTAAAGAGGTCAGAAGACCTACTACCAGAGCTTGTTATGCTGCTAAATGGAAGAGATTTGCCATCTATTGCAACAATAACCAAATTGATCCCCTGGATGCTTCCATCCAGAATATAATTTGCTACCTTTTACATTTACAAAGGTGTAACTTGGCATATTCATCCATACGCCTGCACCTTGCAGCAATTGCAGTATATTTACAAAACAGACAACATCTGTCTCTTTTCAGAGTACCTGCAATTAAAGCATTTATGGAAGGATTAAAAAGAATCATCCCACCCAGGTTGCCATCTTCTCCAGTGTGGAACCTAAACATTGTTCTTACAAGACTCATGGGACCCCCTTTTGAGCCTTTACATAAATGTGAACTGCAATTCCTCACATGGAAAACAGCTTTCCTTATTGCTATTACCTCTCTTAGAAGAGTAAGTGAGATACAAGCTTTCACAATACAAGAACCATTTTTACAACTACATTGTAACAAATCGGTTTTAATAACTAATCAAAAATTCCTTCCAAAAGTCATTACTCCTTTTCATTTAAATCAATCTGTAGAGTTACCTGTGTTTTTCCAAAACCCAGACTCTGTAGCAGAAAGGGCTCTACACACACAAGATGTTAAAAGAGCTCTTCTCTACTATATAGATAGGACATACAGCCAGATTCATCAAACCAAAATCCGCTCGCAAAGGGCCAAATTCTGAGAATCTGGCACTTTGCGAGCGGTATTTTTGCATCTGGGATGCATCATCCCAAATGCAAAAATCGCAATTTTAGAAATCGCTAAATTGCGATTATTTGCATTTAAGGAATCTCAATTTGAGATTCCATAAATGCAATGCATGAACCATTTAAAAATTGCAAATTCGCAATCTGGGGCTGCTATTTACCGCGAAGTCAAACTACGTGGTAAATAGAAAAAACTTAGAAAAATGCACTTAAGTGCATTTTTCTAAGTTATATGTTACACACACACATGTCCTTGGGACATGTGTGTGCGCAACACCAGTGTACATTACCATTTCAGGGGTGCAACAGGGTGTCCTTTGGACACCCTGGCACCCTTGAAATTGCTTCCTTATCTGCGAATCGCTAATTGCTAATCGCAAATAAGAAATGACTCCCCATTCATTCCTATGGGCCTTTAGGAATCAATTAGCGAATCGCAAATAAGGAAGCAGTAGAAATCGCAAAAAATATTGCGATTTCTACATGCATCCCGTTTTGCGAGTCTTTAATAGCGAATCCTTAAAATTCGCTATTAAGGACTCGCAAAACATGACTTTGATGAATCTGGGGGTAAGTCTTTTCGAAAAACAAAACAACTGTTTGTGTCTTTCTCTCCACCTCATAAAGGCAACCCCATCTCTAAAGGTGGAATTGCAAGGTGAATTGTAAAATGTGTACAAATATGCTATCAAAAAGCAAAACGTACATTAACAGTTCTTCCTAGAGCGCACTCCACAAGCAAACTGGGAGCCTCTATGGCTTTCTTAGGAAACATCCCCCTAGAGGACATATGCAAGGCAGCAACATGGTCTACAACACACACCTTCACTAAACACTACTGTGTTGATGTGCAAGCCAAGCAGCAAGCTGCAGTAGGCCAAGCTGTCCTTAAAACTCTCTTTCAAACTACTGCAACGGATACAGGTGACCACCGCTAGGGGAGACACTGCTGCAAAATTGATGCTAAGTGTAGTATCTGCAGCTCATATGCCTCGAACGGAAAATGCTTCTTACCAGTATGCATCTGTTGTTGGCATGTAGAGCTGCAGATTATTACAGGCCCTCCAGCCTCCCCGGGACCTGTATCTGTTCCAGTTTTATCTTACTTAGATGCACACGCATGGACATCCTTTTCTTTACTTCTACTAATTCCATCATTTCCCATCATGGGGAAAAGCAATCTAAGGATGGAGCCGATGTCCATGCGCACTATCGTCCAAAGGAGGAGTCACCTATCTCGTGACTACAAAGACTTCTTCCAAGATGACAACAACATGCAATCATCCGAGCCCAACACCAGATGGCGATCTAATGCTAAGTGCAGTAATCTGCAGCTCTACATGCCAAGAACAGATGCCTACTGATAAGTAGCATTTTCCTTTAGAAGCACCAGATGAGTATTTTAGTCAATGTTATTTATTTATGTATGTATTTTTATATTGCTTCGAACCATACAATGCTCTTACAGTATTATACTTTGCAGTCTGCATAACGATTGTAGCAATTCACTTCTCTTGCATGAGAAAGAAGACTGTTCAATAAACCCTTTTAATGAAACGCCCGTCTCACTATTTCTCTGCAAACTAGGTAGAAACGAAGCATGCACGATTGACTACGTGAAATACTTATCTATTGTTTCTGCGACTCTGAGAGATATATTCTTATTCTTGGGAAACAAAGTTGTCATGTTTATGCGGTTGTCAGAAACTAATCCCTTCTTGTGTATTCGATAAAGTTTCTAGTGACTTCTGAGTTAGCTGGCACACACACAATTAAGTTTAGTATATTCAATAGAGACCTAGTTGACCTCAGTCCTATGTCAAATCTATAGGATATATTATTTCAATGCGCAGAGCCTATTGGGAATATAGGAACTACCCTACATGGCGCCCAACGTTTGGTAAGGCACTAATTTAACGCTAGATACTAAAGTAACTCAGTCGTGCTTTTCTCAGAGACCCCGTTTTCCGTAATACTCCAATAGACGTCTGGAGTGGGTAAAAGGATAATATCCGCCATAGCTGAGTAGGATGAAAATCCTATGTATTAGTTTTTGGTTTTTCAACGTTGAAGGATACAGTGTTCCAAAATATTGTGCACCTTATCTTTGTTTCCTTGAAACTTGCTCTGCAACTTTCATTAAACAATGTCAAATAACGGCGACAACACCGAAACCGGTGGAGCTACAGCAGATGCAGCCGTACAAGTTTTAAACTTTACAGGTTTCCAAGAGACCGACGAGGATGCTATAAGCATTCCAGAAACTTTAAGGAAAACCATCACTATAAAACTTATAAGAAATGGCCTATCATCTAGAGGTGGTAGGGTAGTTTTTGTGATAGAGGCACATGAATATCACCAGACAGAGGTATTATATTCATGGATAGTCTTCCCTGAAGCAAATCCAGGAACAAAGGTGTTAGACCTGTCAGCCCTTTGGGTGGTCCCTCCTATTTATTTATTTATTTTTGTCCTCTTTTTGCCCCTCAATCTTTTTATTTTCTTTTATGTCCACTGGACTTTTCAGGTGTTGACCTAGGGGTTAGGTGCTCTTTGCCCTCATAGTCTTTTTCCTGAGGCCTAGGTACCTTTCTGACTGAATTTACAAGAACCACAAAATGGTGGCCATTAACTGCCATAACTGTTCTCCTCAGAGGATAGACCCATAGGACAATATAGGGAAGTTCCAGAACCTTCCAGCTGGTTCTGGAAGCCTGAGGCTAGCCTATAAAAGGGTCAACGCCAGGGCAGCCATTTTAGAAGTGGAAAAACCAGAGAGGTCAGTTAGGAGTCCAGACCACCGGACAGGGAGATCAGTGCACTGAGGGGGGGGTTGATGGTCCCTTGGGGCTGCTATCCCCTGCTGTTGATACTTCCCCTGTGTGTGGATCTGACCCTGCTGTTTTGAGATTAGGAAATCACCTCAAAACCCCCCTTTTCCCCTAACGATCCTGTGAGAAAAAGTCCTGGACTCAGTAGAGGGGTGAGAGGGCAGGCAAGACCGTAGGAATGAAGGGAGAGAATAGCCTCTTCATATAAGAGATTGGATTGCTGTATTCCACCCCCCTTCTGCCCTCGCTGAATTGCCTGGAGGTCCGGTTCACCAACCCGGTGATTACCTGATCGGACTCCCCGGAACCCGCCCCCTCCCACTGGCGCGAGTTTCAAGTTGTCATCGTACCTGACTGGGCTGCTGAAGGCCGCCCGGAGTCCTAGCCGTGGAGTTGGTGCAGAGCGGGATTCGGACCAGTTGGTAGCCGGGAATCGGCTTGTGTGGCAGAGGGTGGCAATCGGCGTGAGGTGAGGAGATCGGGTGCGATTTCAGTTCCGCCCCGCGCCACCAGTGAAGAGCGCAGGGAGGCGGAACATTTCCGAAGGAAGCCAGATTCCGGGGAGGAACTTTCCTTCTTGGAGAGCGGAAGGGCGGAGACATCAGGAGCCGGCGTCTGACAGGCGGGGTCAGCTGAAGCTCCTTCCCGTGTGCCAGCCGCTGAGGGCCCTCTCGCCTGACTGCAGAGAACGCCGGAGGTGGGGAAGTTACATCTCCGGACACTCGAGAACACGAGGGCCTTGATTATCACACGCTACGTCAAGTAAGGTGGGGGAACTGGGCTGGGGGGAGGCCAGACAGTGTTCCCAGATCCCAGATTGAAACGTAAGGAGACCAGTCCCCCTTTGATTTTAAAAGGAGGAGGGCCAGGAAGGCCAGGGGGAGACACTGTTCGATCTAGGAGCTCAAGAGCCACCCTAATTAACATTGGGCGAAACTGGAACTAGTGCTGAAAGAAAGAAGGGAACAGAAGGTTTAGTGAAAATGTAGGGGTTGCCAGTATTCATTGGAGAATTAAGCCCCCTTGTGTTTGATTTACCTCAGGAGTGACCTCCATAAAGTGGTTAATCCATCCAGGAAATTCCCGGAAGGCTGAATGTAAAGAGAATCTGAATTGTACTCTTTAATGTATGTTATTAGACGAATGTAATGTAAGGACAGTAATGTACTGTTACCACCCACAATTAGAATTCTAGGCAGACAGTGGATTATTCCCTTTAGCAAGGTACCAGTGTGCAAAATTGACATCAGTGAAAATGTTCTCCCTTCATAGGAAATGTAATAAATTGATGAGTAAACCATGACATGATAACCTAAATGCGAAGGGAGAAGTGCTCTTGAATGGTGTACCTATGCTAATATATGTGTTTATCATAACCGTTAAAGAAAAAGGGAAACAGACTAGCTGTTGATTAAATAAATTGCGTGTAACTGCAAAACTAACTTAAGGAGAGATAAAGCTTTTCTACTTTTATAAATTACGGTGTAGTGTCATTATTTTTGGTGGATGGACGCTGAGTTATTGTAAGGGTGTGACGCAAGCTTAACATTGTTGCCTCTAGGTTAGACTTTCCCATTCGGTACCAAGCTACCCTAGGTGACTTGGAAACCCCAGGTCCAACATAATTGGTGTCCAGCGGTGGGATGAGAACTGTGCTTGCGTCCACTCTATAGTAACCTAGTGTACTCCACAGGCCTACACCTGGAGTTTTCTCCTTGCGAACTCTCTAATTATACTTTTGTTTTCCAAATTTACTCCTGGTGGTGGGTGGAGGAAGCTTCTAGTTACCCTCTGAAATAATTCCTTCCAAGTGGCTGTCCCGAAACTCTCTTGGCAAAAATGGAATTCGCATTGGAGGAGTTAGAAACCTATACTGTGGCTCAACTCCGAGAATTTTGTCAGAATATGGGAGTGTACTTTAAGCGTGGTGCTAAGAAGGGGGAACTTCAGACCAGCTTGAGGGCATGGGTGGCAACGCACCCAGAGGGGAAAGAGGAGGAAGAGGAAACAGACAGGGACATTGTCATCGGGGTTGATGGATTGTTCCAACCTGAAGTGGGGAACCTACTACCGGGTCCTAGGACATCTTCAAGGGAGGGCAGCAGTGTCTCAGCGAGAAGCTTGACTGAAGCCGAACTAGCGGACAGGAAGGAAAAAAGACAACTAAAGTGGGAGTTAGCCAGGTTAGAAAAGGAGAAAGAGGAGCAGAGGATGGCACACGAGTTGAAACTCAGGGAGTTAGTTCTCAAGGCCCTGCAGATAGGGACCTTCAATTCTCCAAATGGTGGCAGCGAAACCAAGGATTTGACCAGGGAACCCAGACCCTATCTACCTAAGGACGTAGTTGCCAGCTACAGCGCAGGGGATGACATCGCCAAGTGGCTGGCTGCCTATGAGGTCTCCTTAAGAGCCCATGGGATCCCGGAAAAACACTGGGGGGTGGCTTGTACAAATACATGCCTCCTGCAGGACAGGATACACTATTGGCCCTAGAGCAGGGAGAGCAGACCCACTACCCCACCATGAAAGTGGCGCTGATCAAGAAGTTTGGACTGACACCAGAGAAGTATCGGCAAAAGTTCAGGGGTAGTCACAAATTAGGCACACAGAATTGGGTGGATTTCTTGGACTACGCAAAGAAAGCATTAGAGGGCTGGATACAAGGCAGCGAGGTGAAGGACTATGAGGGGTTGTATGACCTTATTCTCAAGGAGCACCTACTCGAGAAATGTTTTCCCGAGCTGCGTCAACACCTGGTGGACAGCAAACTGACCAACCCCCGGAAGCTTGCAGAGGAGGCGGACATCTGGGTAAGTACCCGGGTGTCCTCAAAGGGGACTGGAGGGGATTCCCAAAGGACCGGACAGGGCGCCCCCCAGAAGAAAGGGGGGGGAGATAAAAAGCAGGAGTTCTCAAAAGGCCCGCAAAACAGTTTCCAGGGAAAGGGAATAGGATTCACCCCTAAGGCTAACCCGCCCAGAAACCCTCATCCTGGCCAAAGTCAGCAGCCAAGGGTTGTCCACTGCTTTGAGTGTGGTGGTGTTGGACATTATAAGGGAGATGTCAAGTGCCCAAAGAGACCACCCCTTCCCACCGGAGGAAAAGCCCCAGGAGTTGCTAGTGTAGTGCTCGGGGAGGAGTTGCCCTTAGATAAGGGGGGTGAGTGGGCGGGTGTCACCTTAGTGTCCCTGGGGGATCGGGAGATGGTTCCTAAGATCCAGGTGCCCTCAAATACTGTAAAGTATGGGCAATGGGTCACCATCAATGGCCAGAGAGGGGAGGCTCTGAGAGACACAGGAGCCAGTATGACTATGGTAAGGAGCCAACTGGTGTCCAGAGAAGGTGATTCCACATGTACTCCACCCCGCCGCGATGGCTGACGGCAGATTGGGCCACTACCCTGTGGCCGAGGTTCCATTTGAGTGGGAAGGGGTTGCAGGTTCACTTCGAGTTGCCGTAAGCCCTGCCGTGCCAGTCGATTGTCTGTTGGGTAATGACATGGAGCACAATGCGTGGAAGGAGGTGGAATACCGGACTCATTCGGAGATGCTGGGTACACCTGACTGGGCCTGTGCTAGCACAAGGTCCGCGACTACCCGGAGGGGGAGTTCGCCTGGGCTGGAGCCTGGAACAATGGCCCAGCCTGCTGCCAAAAAGGGAAAGAACCGAGGACAGGAGAAGCCTGCTTCGGCTTCCACGCCCCATGAGACAGATCGGCCACCTGCGGTGGTGGACCAGGAGTCCATGGAGGGGGAAGTAGTCTCCCTGGAGGACTTACCTATCCCTGCTGAGTGGCATGTGGAAGGAGGGCCTACCAGAGAGGAGTTTTGTAAGGGCCAGAAGGAGTGCCCTACCCTTGAGGGACTGAGGCGACAGGCCGAAGCCCAGGCAGCAGGGAACGTAGCTGGGAACTACCATATTTACTGGGAGGATGGACTCCTCTACAGTGAACCGAAGGTACCTTTGCCCGGGTCATCACGGGCCTTGGTAGTCCCTCAACGGTACCGAGCGTTTCTTTTAGAACTGGCTCATGAAATTCCCTTGGCAGGACACTTAGGACAGGACAAGACCTTTGCCCGGCTTGTCCCCCACTTTTACTGGACTCAGATGAAAGTGGCATCCGACACATACTGTCGGACGTGTGTATCCTGCCAAGCCAGTGGGAAGACAGGGGTGAAGCTGAAAGCTCCCCTGGAACCACTTCCTGTCGTTAGCACCCCCTTTGAAACGGTGGGCATCGACATTGTGGGGCCATTGGATCCACCAACTACAGCTGGTCACAGGTTTATCCTGGTTCTGGTGGCTCACGCCACGCGGTACCCAGAGGCAATTCCTCTGAGGACTGTTACTGCACCTGTAGTGGCTAGGGCCCTGATGGGGATCTTTACCCGAGTGGGTTTCCCCAAGGAAGTTGTGTCCGACATGGGGACCAACTTCATGTCAGCGTACATGTGGGCTATGTGGAAGGAGTGTGGAGTTACCTACCGGTTCACCACTCCTTATCACCCCCAGACCAATGGTCTGGTAGAAAGGTTCAACAAGACCTTGAAAGGCATGATAAGAAGTCTGCCTGAGAGCCTGCGGAGGAAATGGGATGTCCTCCTACCCTGTTTACTGTTTTCCTACAGGGAAGTGCCACAGAAAGGAGTGGGCTTCAGGCCCTTCGAGCTTCTGTATGGGCACCCTGTGCGTGGACCTCTCAGCCTGGTGAAGGATGGATGGGAAAAGTCTCCCAGTAAGCCTCCCAGGATGTGGTGAGCTACATGCTGGCTTTCCGGAGCCAAATGGCCAAGTTGTGGAAGCAAGCTTCAGACAACTTGGAAGCCAGCCAGGCGGTGATGAAAGAGTGGTATGACCACAACGCTCACCCGGTGGAGTTGGAGCCTGGCCAGAAAGTGTGGGTGATGGAGCCTGGAGAGCTAAGTGCCCTCCAGGATCGCTGGACAGACCCCTTTGAGGTACTGGAGAAGGGTAAGGCCACCTACCTGGTGGATCTTAAGACCCCTCGACAGCCCCTACGGGTGCTGCATGCCAACCGCCTCAAACCCCACCATGAGAGGCCCGAGGTCATCTTGATGATGGTGACAGACGGAGGAGAGGAAGCGGAAAGCAAGCCTCTCCCTGACCTTTTTTCGTCTCAGGAAAAGGATGGGTCGGTGGAGGGAGTTATTCTCTCCCCATCCCTAACTCCTGAGCAGCGAGAGGACTGCCGCCAGATATTGGAGCAGTTCTCTTCATTGTTCTCCCTTGTCCCGGGAAGGACCCACCTGTGTACCCATGATGTGGACACAGGAGACAGCCCACCTGTGAAGTCTAAGACCTACCGGCTGTCAGACAAGGTGAAGGCCAGCATCCACGGTGAGGTTACCAAGATGCTGGAGCTAGGAGTCATTGAACCTTCTAGTAGCCCCTGGTCCAGTCCGGTGGTTCTAGTACCAAAAGCTGCTCCACCGGGCACCACTCCAGAACTGAGGTTCTGTGTGGATTACCGGGGACTGAACTCAGTGACTAAGACTGATGCACATCCAATCCCTAGAGCGGATGAACTTATTGACCGGCTGGGAGCTGCCCAATACCTGAGTACCTTTGACCTTACTTCAGGGTACTGGCAGATCTCCCTTACAGATGGAGCAAAGGAAAGGTCAGCCTTCTCCATGCCTGAGGGCCACTACCAGTTCTGTGTGATGCCCTTTGGGCTCAAGAACGCCCCTGCCACTTTTCAGCGGCTGGTGAACCAGGTCCTCTCTGGAATGGAGGCTTTCTCCGCTGCTTATCTGGATGACAGTGCCGTCTTCAGCAGCAGTTGGGAGGACCATTTGTGTCACTTACAAGCTGTTCTCCAGGCCCTGAAACAGGCTGGCTTGACAATCAAGGCCAGTAAATGTCAGATCGGGCAGGGGTTGGTTGTGTACCTGGGCCACTTGATGGGCAGGGGAGAGGTGCAGCCCCTCCAGGAAAAGATTGAGGCAATCATGGCCTGGGAGCCCCCCAAGACCCAAGCTTTCCTGGGCCTCACAGATTACTACCGTCGCTTCGTGAAGGGGTATGGCACTATTGTAGCACCCCTCACTGAGCTCACATCCAAGAAACAACCTCGACGGGTAGTCTGGACGGAGGCTTGTCAGCAAGCCTTTGTGAAACTGAAACAAGCCGTGTGTGCAGCACCAGTCCTGAGGGCCCCAGATTTCTACAAGGAGTTCATTGTCCAGACAGACGCATCAGAGCATGGCATTGGGGCAGTGTTATCGCAACTCAATGAAGAGGGTCTGGATCAACCAGTTGTCTTCCTATCAAGAAGACTGCTTCCCCTGGAACAGAAGTGGAGTGCAATTGAGCGGGAAGCCTTTGCAGTGGTTTGGGCTCTGAAGAAGTTGCGGCCATACCTGTTTGGCTCGCACTTCCTGGTTCAGACCGACCATCGACCCCTTCGTTGGCTGATGCAAATGAAGGGGGAGAATCCCAAGCTGTTGAGATGGTCCATCTCCCTACAGGGAATGGACTTCCGGGTGGAACATCGGCCTGGAGTGGACCACGCCAATGCCGATGGTCTCTCTAGGTATTTCCGCCTTAGTGAAGAGGACTCCCAAGGGGTTGGGTAGCTCTCCCCACTTTCAGCTGGGGGGGGACGCGTGTTAGACCTGTCAGCCCTTTGGGTGGTCCCTCCTATTTATTTATTTATTTATTTTTGTCCCCTTTTTGCCCCTCAATATTTTTATTTTCTTTTATGTCCACTGAACTTTTCAGGTGTTGACCTAGGGGTTAGGTGCTCTTTGCCCTCATAGTCTTTTTCCTGAGGCCTAGGTGCCTTTCTGACTGAATTTACAAGAACCACAAAATGGTGGCCATTAACTGCCATAACTGTTCTCCTCAGAGGATAGACCCATAGGACGATATAGGGAAGTTCCAGAACCTTCCAGCTGGTTCTGGAAGCCTGAGGCTAGCCTATAAAAGGGTCAACGCCAGGGCAGCCATTTTAGAAGTGGAAAAACCAGAGAGGTCAGTTAGGAGTCCAGACCACCGGACAGGGAGATCAGTGCACTGAGGGGGGGTTGATGGTCCCTTGGGGCTGCTATCCCCTGCTGTTGATACTTCCCCTGCGTGTGGATCTGACCCTGCTGTTTTGAGATTAGGAAATCACCTCAAAACCCCCCTTTTCCCCTAACGATCCTGTGAGAAAAAGTCCTGGACTCCGTAGAGGGGTGAGAGGGCAGGCAAAACCGTAGGAATGAAGGGAGAGAATAGCCTCTTCATATAAGAGATTGGATTGCTGTATTCCACCCCCTTCTGCCCTCGCTGAATTGCCTGGAGGTCCGGTTCACCAACCCGGTGATTACCTGATCGGACTCCCGGAACCTGCCCCCTCCCACTGGCGCGAGTTTCAAGTTGTCATCGTACCTGACTGGGCTGCTGCAGGCCGCCCGGAGTCCCAGCCGTAGAGTTGGTGCAGAGCGGGATTCGGACCCGTTGGTAGCCGGGAGTCGGCTCGTGCGGCAGAGGGTGGCAATCGGCGTGAGGTGAGGAGATCGGGTGCGATTTCAGTACCGCCCCGTGCCACCAGTGAAGAGCGCAGGGAGGCGCAACATTTCCGAAGGAAGCCAGATTCCGGGGAGGAACTTTCCTTCTTGGAGAGCGGAAGGGCGGAGACATCAGGAGCCGGCGTCTGACAGGCGGGGTCAGCTGAAGCTCCTTCCCGTGTGCCAGCCGCTGAGGGCCCTCTCGCCTGACTGCAGAGAACGCCGGAGGTGGGGAAGTTACATCTCCGGACACTCGAGAACACGAGGGCCTTGATTATCACACGCTACGTCAAGTAAGGTGGGGGAACTGGGCTGGGGGAAGGCCAGACAGTGTTCCCAGATCCCCGATTGAAACGTAAGGAGACCAGTCCCCCTTTGATTTTAAAAGGAGGAGGGTCAGGAAGGCCAGGGGGAGACACTGTTCGATCTAGGAGCTCAAGAGCCACCCTAATTAACATTGGGCGAAACTGGAACTAGTGCTGAAAGAAAGAAGGGAACAGAAGGTTTTGTGGAAATGTAGGGGTTGCCAGTATTCATTGGAGAATTAAGCCCCCTTGTGTTTGATTTACCTCAGGAGTGACCTGACCTAAAGTGGTTAATCCATCCAGGAAATTCCCGGAAGGCTGCATGTAAAGAGAATCTGAATTGTACTCTTTAATGTATGTTATTAGACGAATGTAATGTAAGGACAGTAATGTACTGTTACCACCCACAATTAGAATTCTAGGCAGACAGTGGATTATTCCCTTTAGCAAGGTACCAGTGTGCAAAATCGAAATCAGTGAAAATATTCTCCCTTCTTAGGAAATGTAATAAATTGATGAGTAAACCATGACATGATAACCTAAATGCGAAGGGAGAAGTGCTCTTGAATGGTGTACCTATGCTAATATATGTGTTTATCATAACCGTTAAAGAAAAAGGGAAACAGACTAGCTGTTGATTAAATAAATTGCGTGTAACTGCAAAACTAACTTAAGGAAAGATAAAGATTTTCTACTTTTATAAATTACGGTGTAGTGTAATTATTTTTGGTGGATGGACGCTGAGTTATTGTAAGGGTGTGACGCAAGCTTAACATTGTTGCCTCTAGGTTAGACCTTCCCATTCGGTACCAAGCTACCCTAGGTGACTTGGAAACCCCAGGTCCAACATAGTTGGTGTCCAGCGGTGGGATGAGAACTGTGCTTGCGTCCACTCTATAGTAACCTAGTGTACTCCACAGGCCTACACCTGGAGTTTTCTCCTTGCGGACTCCCTAATTATAATTTTGTTTTCCAAATTTACTCCTGGTGGTGGGTGGAGGAAGCTTCTAGTTACCCTCTGAAATAATTCCTTCCAAGTGGCTGTCCCGAAACTCTCTTGGCAAAAATGGAATTCGCATTGGAGGAGTTAGAAACCTATACTGTGGCTCAACTCCGAGAATTTTGTCAGAATATGGGAGTGTTCTTTAAGCGTGGTGCTAAGAAGGGGGAACTTCAGACCAGCTTGAGGGCATGGGTGGCAACGCACCCAGAGGGGAAAGAGGAGGAAGAGGAAACAGACAGGGACACTGTCATCGGGGTTGATGGATTGTTCCAACCTGAAGTGGGGAACCTACTACCGGGTCCTAGGACATCTTCAAGGGAGGGCAGCAGTGTCTCAGCGAGAAGCTTGACTGAAGTCGAACTAGCGGACAGGAGGGAAAAAAGACAACTAAAGTGGGAGTTAGCCAGGTTAGAAAAGGAGAAAGAGGAGCAGAGGATGGCACACGAGTTGAAACTCAGGGAGTTAGATCTCAAGGCCCTGCAGATAGGGACCTCCAATTCTCCAAACGGTGGCAGCGAAACCAAGGCTTTGACCAGGGAACCCAGACCCTATCTACCTAAGGACGTAGTTGCCAGCTACAGCGCAGGGGATGACATCGCCAAGTGGCTGGCTGCCTATGAGGTCTCCTTAAGAGCCCATGGGATCCTGGAAAAACACTGGGGGGGGTGGCTTGTACAAATACATGCCTCCTGCAGGACAGGATACACTATTGGCCCTAGAGCAGGGAGTGCAGACCCACTACCCCACCATGAAAGTGGCGCTGATCAAGAAGTTTGGACTGACCCCAGAGAAGTATCGGCAAAAGTTCAGGGGTAGTCACAAATTAGGCACACAGAATTGGGTGGATTTCTTGGACTCCGCAAAGAAAGCATTAGAGGGCTGGATACAAGGCAGCGAGGTGAAGGACTATGAGGGGTTGCATGACCTTATTCTCAAGGAGCACCTACTCGAGAAATGTTTTCCCGAGCTGCGTCAATACCTGGTGGACAACAAGCTGACCAACCCCCGGAAGCTTGCAGAGGAGGCGGACATCTGGGCAAGTACCCAGGTGTCCTCAAAGGGGACTGGAGGGGATTCCCAAAGGACCGGACAGGGCTCCCCCCCAGAAGAAAGAGGGGGGAGATAAAAAGCGGGAGTTCTCAAAAGGCCCCCAAAACAGTTTCCAGGGAAAGGGAACAGGATTCACCCCTAAGGCTAACCCGCCCAGAAACCCTCATCCTGGCCAAAGTCAGCAGCCAAGGGTTGTCCACTGCTTTGAGTGTGGTGGTGTTGGACATTATAAGGGAGATGTCAAGTGCCCAAAGAGCTAGAAGTCTAAGGACGTGCACCGCCTCTATTGGTTCAACTTATTTAATTATCTTAGCCGTGCTACCAGGGTATCACTTCCCGCCTGAAGTGTAGTCTATGAATCGTGGTAGCAGTCATATAGTCATATACAACTGTCCCCCTAGGCACTGGGTATGTTGCTGATGAAGATCCTGCTACATTCTTGAATAATTTACTTGGTCATGGCCATTTCCTTGTGTTCAATTTTATTTCATTGAGTTCCACACATTTTATATATTGAATTCATCTGATTTCAAATATTCAAACATTGCTTTAAATCCAATGCATTTCGGTGGTTAAACCACCTTCATCAGGGATATATCTGTAAATAACAAACAATAGTTTCTGAGCATACTAATAATCTTCAATCCTATATTATTCAAGTTGTAAATGAATATTAATAACACATCTATTTTGACATTTAATCACCTCATACATATTACGCTCCTGTGCTTAATACTGGTAACTGTACTGGCTTAAAAACCCTTCTAAACATCTTTTCAGTGTGCATGAACTATCCCCCTAGCAGTTTGACAATGGTGAATCAGTTTGTTTATTCCTTCCATTCGTACACCCTGTCTATGCTAACATACTTCGGTGTAAAATAATATCCCGTGATTGGTGTACATGCTGCGTTTTAAATTCAGTGGGCTCCCCCCTCTGTGTCTCTTATCTATCACCACACCTTTGAGGGCTGTTAGGTAATGCTCTTACCTGAAACGAGTATCACTCGCGTTTCTTCACTGCCGCTGCGTTTACGCGCGTCTGTCTCTTCCGGGTTTAAACCAGGTTGTTGTGTTATGCGCATGCGCTACGTCACTGGGAACGTGTCGTAAACGCGAGCCACTTTTTTTTATATATACGCGTTCGTGATCAACTTTATGGACTGCTACCGAAACAAACAAAGGCTTTTTGCTTAAGTTATCGATGCCTACATGATTTCTGTGCTCACTAAATAACTGTGCTAACATGTTAAACTTCATGTCGCTACATGGTGGGCCTATGGTTATAAGGGCAATATGCTGCCCAATAGTACTGTAAATTACATTTTAGCATGTTCAAACAAATTCACACATATTATTAACATATTGTTTGTTTAGGTAGCAGTCCATAAAGTTGATCACGAACGCGTATATATAAAAAAAAGTGGCTCGCGTTTACGACACGTTCCCAGTGACGTAGCGCATGCGCATAACACAACAACCTGGTTTAAACCCGGAAGAGACAGACGCGCGTAAACGCAGCGGCAGTGAAGAAACGCGAGTGATACTCGTTTCAGGTAAGAGCATTACCTAACAGCCCTCAAAGGTGTGGTGAAAGATAAGAGACACAGAGGGGGGAGCCCACTGAATTTAAAACGCAGCATGTACACCAATCACGGGATATTATTTTACACCGAAGTATGTTAGCATAGACAGGGTGTACGAATGGAAGGAACAAACAAACTGATTCACCATTGTCAAACTGCTAGGGGGATAGTTCATGCACACTGAAAAGATGTTTAGAAGGGTTTTTAAGCCAGTACAGTTACCAGTATTAAGCACAGGAGCGTAATATGTATGAGGTGATTAAATGTCAAAATAGATGTGTTATTAATATTCATTTACAACTTGAATAATATAGGATTGAAGATTATTAGTATGCTCAGAAACTATTGTTTGTTATTTACAGATATATCCCTGATGAAGGTGGTTTAACCACCGAAATGCATTGGATTTAAAGCAATGTTTGAATATTTGAAATCAGATTAATTCAATATATAAAATGTGTGGAACTCAATGAAATAAAATTGAACACAAGGAAATGGCCATGACCAAGTAAATTATTCAAGAATGTAGCAGGATCTTCATCAGCAACATACCCAGTGCCTAGGGGGACAGTTGTATATGACTATATGACTGCTACCACGATTCAAGTGCCCAAAGAGACCACCCCCTCCCACCGGAGGAAAAGCCCCGGGAGTTGCTAGTGTAGTGCTCGGGGAGGAGTTGCCCTTAGATAAGGGGGGTGAGTGGGCGGGTGTCACCTTAGTGTCCCTGGGGGATCGGGAGATGGTTCCTAAGATCCAGGTGCCCTCAAATACTGTAAAGTATGGGCAATGGGTCACCATCAATGGCCAGAGAGGGGAGAATCTGAGAGACACAGGAGCCAGTATGACTATGGTAAGGAGTCAACTGGTGTCTCCAGAGCAGGTGATTCCACATGTACTCCACCCAGCCGCAATGGCTGACCGCAGATTGGGCCACTACCCTGTGGCCGAGGTTCCATTTGAGTGGGAAGGGGTTGCAGGTTCACTTCGAGTTGCCGTAAGCCCTGCCGTGCCAGTCGATTGTCTGTTGGGTAATGACATGGAGCACAATGCGTGGAAGGAGGTGGAATACCGGACTCATTCGGAGATGCTGGGTACACCTGACTGGGCCTGTGCTAGCACAAGGTCCGCGACTACCCGGAGGGGGAGTTCGCCTGGGCTGGAGCCTGGAACAATGGCCCAGCCCGCTGCCAAAAAGGGAAAGAACCGAGGACAGGAGAAGCCTGCTTCGGCTTCCATGCCCCATGAGACAGATCGGCCACCTGCGGTGGTGGACCAGGAGTCCATGGAGGGGAAGTAGTCTCCCTGGAGGACTTACCTATCCCTGCTGAGTGGCATGTGGAAGGAGGGCCTACCAGAGAGGAGTTTTGTAAGGGCCAGAAGGAGTGCCCTACCCTTGAGGGACTTAGGCGACAGGCCGAAGCGCAGGCAGCAGGGAACGTTGCTGGGAACTACCATATTTAGTGGGAGGATGGACTCCTCTACAGTGAACCGAAGGTACCTTTGCCCGGGTCATCACGGGCCTTGGTACTCCCTCAATGGTACCGAGCCTTTCTTTTAGAACTGGCTCATGAAATTCCCTTGGCAGGACACTTAGGACAGGACAAGTCCTTTGCCCGGCTTGTCCCCCACTTTTACTGGCCTCAGATGAAAGTGGCATCTGACACATACTGTCGGACGTGTGTATCCTGCCAAGCCAGTGGGAAGACAGGGGTGAAGCTGAAAGCTCCCCTGGAACCACTTCCTGTCGTTAGCACCCCCTTTGAAAGGGTGGGCATCGACATTGTGGGGCCATTGGATCCACCAACTACAGCTGGTCACAGGTTTATCGTGGTTCTGGTGGATCACGCCACACGGTACCCAGAGGCAATTCCTCTGAGGACTGTTACTGCACCTGTAGTGGCTAGGGCCCTGATGGGGATCTTTACCCGAGTGGGTTTCCCCAAGGAAGTTGTGTCCGACAGGGGGACCAACTTCATGTCAGCGTACATGCGGGCTATGTGGAAGGAGTGTGGAGTTACCTACCGGTTCACCACTCCTTATCACCCCCAGACCAATGGTCTGGTAGAAAGGTTCAGCAAGACCTTGAAAGGCATGATAAGAAGTCTGCCTGAGAGCCTGCGGAGGAAATGGGACGTCCTCCTACCCTGTTTGCTGTTTTCCTACAGGGAAGTGCCACAGAAAGGAGTGGGCTTCAGCCCCTTCGAGCTTCTGTATGGGCACCCTGTGCGTGGACCTCTCAGCCTGGTGAAGGATGGATGGGAAAAGTCTCCCAGAAAGCCTCCCCAGGATGTGGTGAGATACATGCTGGCTTTCCGGAGCCAAATGGCCAAGTTGTGGAAGCAAGCTTCAGACAACTTGGAAGCCAGCCAGGCGGTGATGAAAGAGTGGTATGACCACAACGCTCACCCGGTGGAGTTGGAGCCTGGCCAGAAAGTGTGGGTGATGGAGCCTGGAGAGGTAAGTGCCCTCCAGGATCGCTGGACAGGCCCCTTTGAGGTGTTGGAGAAGTAGGGTAAGGCCACCTACCTGGTGGATCTTAAGACCCCTCGACAGCCCCTACGGGTGCTGCATGCCAACCGCCTCAAACCCCACCATGAGAGGCCCGAGGTCATCTTGATGATGGTGACTGAAGGAGGAGAGGAAGCGGAAAGTGAGCCTCTCCCTGACCTTTTTTCGTCTCAGGAAAAGGATGGGTCGGTGGAGGGAGTGATTCTCTCCCCATCCCTAACTCCTGAGCAGCGAGAGGACTGCTGCCAGATATTGGAGCAGTTCACTTCGTTGTTCTCCCTTGTCCCGGGAAGGACCCACCTGTGTACCCATGATGTGGACACAGGAGACAGCCCACCTGTGAAGTCTAAGACCTACCGGCTGTCAGACAAGGTGAAGGCCAGCATCCACGGTGAGGTTACCAAGATGCTGGAGCTAGGAGTCATTGAACCTTCTAGTAGCCCCTGGTCCAGTCCTGTGGTTCTAGTACCAAAAGCTGCTACACCGGGCACGAATCTCTGACAAAATTTTGATTTCACTAAAATCGACCTACACAAATATCGTGTCTTAAATATAGATTACAATTACATCGACATCCTATACTTATTTATAAATTTACTAAAACATCGATCTCACTATATCGATACACAAAAATCTCGAGTAAACTAATTTCGATCACACTTATATCGAAATACAAAATATCGACAATCATTAATATACATATCACTATACAAAAACATCGATTACCAAAATATAGACATCAATAATATCGACATTACCTAAATATCGACTTTTCAAAATCATTCTTACAGTTTATATAAACATTATACACATTAAATATATTAAAATTATACTATTAAATAACTATATATCTCTAAAAAAAAGTTATTAAATTACGAAATCTATGGTAACAATCACATATTACATTTCTTATATATACACATATTTATTTTATATTATAAATGTTTTAAAGCTATACTATTTAATTATATTATATTTAAAATACTTACTAATACACAAACTCTCTAAACAAACATTTCAAATTCAGCAAATTAAACTATTAAAAATAAAAAAATTCAAACTAACCAATAGGAACTGTTTTCTATGCTTCTAACCAATCACAAACTAACACTAATTAAACATACCCTATAAAAACAGCTACAATTAAGACTCAAAAACCAGCAGAAATTATTCAGCTTCAAGGAGAAATGCACTTATTTCTACTACTCTAAATATTGCTCTCATACAAATATACTACAAATCAACAAAAAGTAAGTAATTTTATGTTTCTGTATAAAAAGTTACATTATTTGCAACCTGCCGTTCATTCTAAATATCTAAAACTGCTTTTCTATCTATCTCTACATATATCCTAAACAGATTCAAGGTTAACAAACAGATGAACATTTTCAAGAAAAGTAAAACAACAAATTTGATAAGTAAGTTTATTAAATTACCTTTTTAAACACTAAATAAATGCCAAATCAATAGTAAAACATGTTATAACTAACTCATACATGCCTACTTAAATGTCTAATTTTTGTTTTTTATTAAACACAGTTTTCAAAGACTTACAATGTGAAATGCTTGTTTAAAAAATTGTTACTTCTATTATAAAAACTAAACTAAAGTTTCATCATACTATTACTTTTTTCCACAGATACCTTTACTAATTGTGGAGAAGTGTGGCTCAGGGGTTAGAGGCGGCAGACCCAGAAGCTGAGATCGGTCCTGGACCAGGGTTCAATTCCCCGCCTCGGCGGGTCTTGGGCTAAAAATTCCACGGACTCGGTAATTCTCGCCCCGGTGCCTCCTTGACTCACGGGTTCACACTCTGCGACTCTGGGCAATAGCTTGCTTAATCTCCACAACGGCCCCTCGCGGCGGGATGCCTAACTTTCACCTTGTGGACACACTGCCGGGGTTTCTCACAGGGGAATACCAGGACGGGTTCCCTAAGCAAGCGCCAGGATGCCCTTTGGGTGACAGGTTTGCGCTATATAAGTACACCTACATTTACATTTACATTTACAATTAAAGCTGCAACATAACAACAAACATTCTACCATCAACAACTAAAAATAAAAAATAGGTAAGCATCGAAAACATGCCCAAGTACTAATATTTGTATTTTAAACACTCACAATGTTTAGATTTAACTATTTGTATATTTAAAACTGTTTTTCTTTAAATGATATATACATCTGAATAAATGTTGCTAACGTTTTCATAATAAAACATTGTACCTTAGCAAATGTGTTATAAAATACACATATAAACATTCACTAAAATATTCTTCTTTTTCTTTCAACAGACCACTACAATCTATTAAAGCGTCAATCAACAAAAAGATCTCCTTTGAAAATATACTACTTTGGAATAGGTAATTACCCACAAATGTTACATATGTATTTTTTTTCCTCTTCTAATAAAATGACTATTTCTAATAATATTTAATACACCTTTTCTAGATTTAAGAAACCAACAATGACAGAAGATGCAAGATTTATCTCATCTCAGAAAGGGAAATATTTGTTATGCTATATGGGGTATACTTATACTCAGGAAAAACAAAAAGACCGTAAAGTTAACTGGAAATGTACTAAGTATTATTCCAACAAATGTTATGGTCGTGCAACAACTAGAGAAACAAGTGTGATTAATACTACTGAACATAACCATCCACCTAATATCTCAGAAATAGAGGTTAGATCTACCCTAGACAATATTAAGGAATTAAGCAAAACCTCTGACTTACCGACTAGTGTAATACTTAAGGAATTAATACCTAGAGTACCTAGAGAGGCAAGAGGTCAGTTACCAACGATAGCTGCTATAAAAAGAACTATTGCTAGAACCAAAAAATCTAGTAGACCAACAATAGCAACACCAAAAACATTTGAACAGGTCATAATTCCACCTGAGCTTAGCATAACTCATAATGATGAACCTTTTATCTTCTACGACAACAACAACAAAGATAAAAGGATAATAATGTTTGCAACAAACACCAACCTCAAAAATTAACTGATAGTCAAACATGGATGATGGATGGCACTTTTAGCATATGCCCTAAACCATTCTATCAATTATATACTATACATGGCCAATTCCACAATACCTGCATACCATTCATTTATTGTTTGTTACCAAACAAACAAACTTCTACATACACTGAAATATTAAACAAAATCAAAGAAGAAACAAGAGACTTCTTTCCCCTAAAAATTATAATTGACTTTGAACAAGCTATGATAAATTCCATCCTTAAAATATATCCACACACATCCATACAAGGATGTTACTTCCATTTTAACCAATGTATATGGAAAAATTTGCAAAAATTAACACTTAGTGTTGAATATGCAACCAATATTACCTTCGCATACCAAATAAAACACCTCATTGCCCTAGCATACGTGCCAATAACCGATGTGGCTGAACACTATAATCTTTTAATAGAAAGTCCTTTCTATACACAAAATGAACACAAATTGTCTCCACTTTTGGATTATTTTGAGGATACCTGGGTGGGGAGACTACACCGGTCAGGCCACAGACGACAGCCTAAATTCCTAATTCCTTGGTGGAATGTATATCTACCAACCCTAAATCAAGAGGCCAAAACAAACAACGCAGTGGAGGGTTGGCATAATGCCTTTCTATGTTCAACTGGGCGAACAACTCCTACACTACACAAGCTACTAACAGCAATACAAAAAGAACAAAGTTTCCAAGAGTTAAGAATGGAGCAATCCGTTCTACAATTAAAACCCAAACTATCAAGACAAACAGCCCAAATGTACCAATATTTACAACAACAAGTACAACTTTACCCCACAACAAGAGGACTAGAATACTTAAAAATGATAGCCAAAACACTAATCTAAAAATAATAACTCACAAAAAATCTGAACATTTTAAAAAGCCTTAAATGTAACGAAACCATCTTATTCACAAATTATAAGATATTATTATTTTCTAAAAATTATAAATATATAATAATTTTTAGACAAATAAAATATGTAACTCAACCATTTTTTTTTTTAAATTGAACATTTCCCAACACACAACATTTAATAACATAAATGCATTTACCTTTTGACAACAACGTAATTAGCAAATCCAATGATCCATTATAATCCATGCTGTAATAAATCCACAGCATATAAAAAAAAAGGGGCCCAATACAATGCAAAAATAGTACTGTTCGAAATACATCTGAAATCCCAATTATTAGATAACTCTGATTCCCGAAAAAGGCTCTAGAATGTATGACACGCTCCAGAAACACAAATAAATCAACGAAGTCTAAAACAAATAGCAGTTACAACAACTGAAATGCACTTATTTAAAAAAAAACGTAACAACTCGGAAACGGAAATGGGTGTTTCCAAAAACGTACAAGAGAAAAAAAATAATACCCACCTACATAAAACTTAGAATAATACATTATTAATAACTAGAACATACATATATGTAAGGAAAAAATCATAAAAAGCCACAAACACAATAACTCCAAGGCCGTTACTGAGAATACGCTAAGAAAATGTAAAAACATTAATAACGAAATACATAAGAAGTTAACCCTAACATAGTATTCCACAAACAACAAATAACAAACTACTACCTTCAAAATTACCTTAAATTAGTTAAAATATAACAAATAGCACTCTTACCTTCTCAGACGTGAAGTAACTTCCAACCGCGAGCTTGAATCTTCCAAAATGACCCAAAAAGACTAAGAGCGGTTACAAAATGAAACTCCCAAATGATACTATTATCCAAATAACAGTTAAATAAATGTCAACTTAATTTATTTTAGTAATAGAAATTTGTTAAAACTGTATAATTATTTCGGCTGTATTTATCCCATGTATTAATAATTTTTCTACAAAAATATTAATTTGATTTAATTTTTTTATTATTACATTAATTATTAATATATATTAATATTTAATGTTATAATAAAACAAACAATATTTACTTTAAATTATAGAAAATAAAAAGTGTTATTTTTCATTACTTATATACAAATTGTGACTAATATGTTTAATATATTAATATTAATATTATAAAATTAATATTAATAAATTAAAATATATAACAGATATTATAATTTAACATGTTTGTAAAATATACATTGTATGATATGAACTATAAATATTATCAATGTTGTTAATTCCAAAGATATCTACATATATAACATATATTGAAGTTCACATGTATATGTTACAAAAATATTACTATATCATTTATTAACAATTGTGATGTATTGTAATTTCTCTTAAAATGTATATACTCTATATAGTATAATGTTCAATGTTTTATGTTTTACTATATAATTTACATATACCACAAATATAAATTACTGCAAAGATATCGAAATAAAAAAGAAATTTGTGCTAAATTAGATATATGATTGTGTTTAAATTGTATAAAATAATTTTTTATACATGTATTATTTGCTTTAATTGCTATATGAACAAATAAAGAAAAAATGTGTTTAAAACTGTGTCATTTTTATCTACTACCCATTATTAAATAATTAACACCAATATATAAATTTGTAAAAATGTTTACAATATATAATTATTTTTATTATTATTTTACATATATAATAAACTATTACTATCAATTTACTATTCACACATAAATATACAATTTATTAAAATCGATACTGGACACTTAACATTAAACATTTACTTTTCCAAATCCCAAAATTTTTTTTTTATTATTAATAATAAACACTTAAACTATCAAATTAACAATTGTAACTCAAATATACATTTAATTAGGGTAGTTGCTGTACACAGAACCTATTTAATTTACTATGCCAACTGCTATCTACATTTAATTAGGATATATGCTGGACACTCAACCTATGTCTAAAACCTAAAAATACCCCTGTACCCCAAAACCCAAACCTAGCCCTGAAACCTAAAATACCCCTGTACCCCAAAACCCAAACCTAGCCCTGAAACCTAAAAATACCTCTCTACCCCAAAACCCAAACCTAGCCCTGAAAACTAACAATACCCCTCTACCCCAAAAACCAAACCTAGCCCTGAAACCTAAAAATACCCCTCTACCCCAAAACCCAAACCTACGCCTGAAAACTAAAAATACCCCTCTACCCCAAAACCCAAACCTAGCCCTGAAACCTAAAAATACCCCTCTACCCCAAAACCCAAACATAGCCCTGAAACCTAAAAATACCCCTCTAACCCAAAATCCAAACTTAGCCCTGAAACCTAAAAATACCCCTGTATCCCAAAACCCAAACCTATCCCTGAAACCTAAAGATACCCCTCTACCCCAAAACCCAAACCTAGCCCTAAAAACTAAAAATACCCCTCTACCCCAAAACTCAAACCTAGCCCTGAAACCTAAAAATACCCCTGTACCCTAAAACCCAAACCTAGCCCTGAAACCTAAAGATACCCCTCTACCCCAAAACTCTAACCTAGCCCTGAAACCTAAAAATACCCCTCTACCCCAAAACCCAAACCTAGCCCTGAAAACTAAAAATACCCCTCTACCCCAAAACACAAACATAGCCCTGAAACCTAAAGAAACCCCTCTACCCCAAAACACAAACCTAGCCCTGAAAACTAACAATACCCCTCTACCCCAAAACCCAAACCTAGCCCTGAAACCTAAAAATACCCCTCTACCCCAAAACCCAAACCTACGCCTGAAAACTAAAAATACCCCTCTACCCCAAAACCCAAACCTACGCCTGAAAACTAAAAATACCCCTCTACCCCAAAACCCAAACCTAGCCCTGAAACCTAAAAATACCCCTCTACCCCAAAATCCAAACTTAGCCCTCAAACCTAAAAATACCCCTGTATCCCAAAACCCAAACCTAGCCCTGAAACCTAAAGATACCCCTCTACCCCATAACCAAAACCTAGCCCTGAAAACTAAAAATACCCCTCTACCCCAAAACTCAAACCTAGCCCTGAAACCTAAAAATACCCCTGTACCCTAAAACCCAAACCTAGCCCTGAAACCTAAAGATACCCCTCTACCCCAAAACTCAAACCTAGCCCTGAAACCAAAAAATACCCCTCTACCCCAAAACCCAAACCTACGCCTGAAAACTAAAAATACCCCTCTACCCCAAAACCCAAACCTAGCCCTGAAACCTAAAAATACCCCTCTACCCCAAAACCCAAACATAGCCCTGAAACCTAAAAATACCCCTCTAACCCAAAATCCAAACTTAGCCCTGAAACCTAAAAATACCCCTGTATCCCAAAACCCAAACCTAGCCCTGAAACCTAAAGATACCCCTCTACCCCAAAACTCAAACCTAGCCCTGAAACCTAAAAATACCCCTCTACCTCAAAACCCAAACCTAGCCCTGAAAACTAAAAATACCCCAAAACCCAAACATAGCCCTGAAACCTAAAGAAACCCCTCTACCCCAAACCCAAACCTAGCCCTGAAAACTAACAATACCCCTCTACCCCAAAACCCAAACCTAGCCCTGAAACCAAAAAATACCCCTCTACCCCAAAACCCAAACCTACGCCTGAAAACTAAAAATACCCCTCTACCCCAAAACCCAAACCTAGCCCTGAAACCTAAAAATACCCCTCTACCCCAAAACCCAAACATAGCCCTGAAACCTAAAAATACCCCTCTAACCCAAAATCCAAACTTAGCCCTGAAACCTAAAAATACCCCTGTACCCCAAAACCCAAACCTAGACCTGAAACCTAAAAATACCTCTCTACCCCAAAACCCAAACCTAGCCCTGAAAACTAACAATACCCCTCTACCCCAAAAACCAAACCTAGCCCTGAAACCTAAAAATACCCCTCTACCCCAAAACCCAAACCTACGCCTGAAAACTAAAAATACCCCTCTACCCCAAAACCCAAACCTAGCCCTGAAACCTAAAAATACCCCTCTACCCCAAAACCCAAACATAGCCCTGAAACCTAAAAATACCCCTCTAACCCAAAATCCAAACTTAGCCCTGAAACCTAAAAAGTACCCCTGTATCCCAAAACCCAAACCTATCCCTGAAACCTAAAGATACCCCTCTACCCCCAAACCCAAACCTAGCCCTAAAAACTAAAAATACCCCTCTACCCCAAAACTCAAACCTAGCCCTGAAACCTAAAAATACCCATGTACCCTAAAACCCAAACCTAGCCCTGAAACCTAAAGATACCCCTCTACCCCAAAACTCTAACCTAGCCCTGAAACCTAAAAATACCCCTCTACCCCAAAACCCAAACCTAGCCCTGAAAACTAAAAATACCCCTCTACCCCAAAACCCAAACCTACGCCTGAAAACTAAAAATACCCCTCTACCCCAAAACCCAAACCTAGCCCTGAAACCTAAAAATACCCCTCTACCCCAAAACCCAAACATAGCCCTGAAACCTAAAAATACCCCTCTAACCCAAAATCCAAACTTAGCCCTGAAACCTAAAAAGTACCCCTGTATCCCAAAACCCAAACCTATCCCTGAAACCTAAAGATACCCCTCTACCCCCAAACCCAAACCTAGCCCTAAAAACTAAAAATACCCCTCTACCCCAAAACTCAAACCTAGCCCTGAAACCTAAAAATACCCATGTACCCTAAAACCCAAACCTAGCCCTGAAACCTAAAGATACCCCTCTACCCCAAAACTCTAACCTAGCCCTGAAACCTAAAAATACCCCTCTACCCCAAAACCCAAACCTAGCCCTGAAAACTAAAAATACCCCTCTACCCCAAAACACAAACATAGCCCTGAAACCTAAAGAAACCCCTCTACCCCAAAACACAAACCTAGCCCTGAAAACGAACAATACCCCTCTACCCCAAAACCCAAACCTAGCCCTGAAACCTAAAAATACCCCTCTACCCCAAAACCCAAACCTACGCCTGAAAACTAAAAATACCCCTCTACCCCAAAACCCAAACCTAGCCCTGAAACCTAAAAATACCCCTCTACCCCAAAACCCAAACATAGCCCTGAAACCTAAAAATACCCCTCTAACCCAAAATCCAAACTTAGCCCTGAAACCTAAAAATACCCCTGTATCCCAAAACCCAGACCTACCCCTGAAACCTAAAGATACCCCTCTACCCCAAAACCAAAACCTAGCCCTGAAAACTAAAAATACTCCTCTACCCCAAAACTCAAACCTAGCCCTGAAACCTAAAAATACCCCTGTACCCTAAAACCCAAACCTAGCCCTGAAACCTAAAGATACCCCTCTACCCCAAAACTCAAACCTAGCCCTGAAACCTAAAAATACCCCTCTACCCCAAAACCCAAACCTAGCCCTGAAAACTAAAAATACCCCAAAAACCAAACATAGCCCTGAAACCTAAAGAAACCCCTCTACCCCAAAACCCAAACCTAGCCCTGAAAACTAACAATACCCCTCTACCCCAAAACCCAAACCTAGCCCTGAAACCAAAAAATACCCCTCTACCCCAAAACCCAAACCTACGCCTGAAAACTAAAAATACCCCTCTACCCCAAAACCCAAACCTAGCCCTGAAACCTAAAAATACCCCTCTACCCCAAAACCCAAACATAGCCCTGAAACCTAAAAATACCCCTCTAACCCAAAATCCAAACTTAGCCCTGAAACCTAAAAATACCCCTGTATCCCAAAACCCAAACCTAGCCCTGAAACCTAAAGATACCCCTCTACCCCAAAACCCAAATCTAGCCCTGAAAACTAAAAATACCCCTCTACCCCAAAACTCAAACCTAGCCCTGAAACCTAAAAATACCCATGTACCCTAAAACCCAAACCTAGCCCTGAAACCTAAAGATACCCCTCTACCCCAAAACCCAAACCTACGCCTGAAAACTAAAATTACCCCTCTACCCCAAAACCCAAACCTACGCCTGAAAACTAAAAATACCCCTCTACCCCAAAACCCAAACCTAGCCCTGAAACCTAAAAATACCCCTCTACCCCAAAATCCAAACTTAGCCCTCAAACCTAAAAATACCCCTGTATCCCAAAACCCAAACCTAGCCCTGAAACCTAAAGATACCCCTCTACCCCAAAACCAAAACCTAGCCCTGAAAACTAAAAATACCCCTCTACCCCAAAACTCAAACCTAGCCCTGAAACCTAAAAATACCCCTGTACCCTAAAACCCAAACCTAGCCCTGAAACCTAAAGATACCCCTCTACCCCAAAACTCAAACCTAGCCCTGAAACCAAAAAATACCCCTCTACCCCAAAACCCAAACCTACGCCTGAAAACTAAAAATACCCCTCTACCCCAAAACCCAAACCTAGCCCTGAAACCTAAAAATACCCCTCTACCCCAAAACCCAAACATAGCCCTGAAACCTAAAAATACCCCTCTAACCCAAAATCCAAACTTAGCCCTGAAACCTAAAAATACCCCTGTATCCCAAAACCCAAACCTAGCCCTGAAACCTAAAGATACCCCTCTACCCCAAAACTCAAACCTAGCCCTGAAACCTAAAAATACCCCTCTACCTCAAAACCCAAACCTAGCCCTGAAAACTAAAAATACCCCAAAACCCAAACATAGCCCTGAAACCTAAAGAAACCCCTCTACCCCAAACCCAAACCTAGCCCTGAAAACTAACAATACCCCTCTACCCCAAAACCCAAACCTAGCCCTGAAACCAAAAAATACCCCTCTACCCCAAAACCCAAACCTACGCCTGAAAACTAAAAATACCCCTCTACCCCAAAACCCAAACCTAGCCCTGAAACCTAAAAATACCCCTCTACCCCAAAACCCAAACATAGCCCTGAAACCTAAAAATACCCCTCTAACCTAAAATCCAAACTTAGCCCTGAAACCTAAAAATACCCCTGTACCCCAAAACCCAAACCTAGACCTGAAACCTAAAAATACCTCTCTACCCCAAAACCCAAACCTAGCCCTGAAAACTAACAATACCCCTCTACCCCAAAAACCAAACCTAGCCCTGAAACCTAAAAATACCCCTCTACCCCAAAACCCAAACCTACGCCTGAAAACTAAAAATACCCCTCTACCCCAAAACCCAAACCTAGCCCTGAAACCTAAAAATACCCCTCTACCCCAAAACCCAAACATAGCCCTGAAACCTAAAAATACCCCTCTAACCCAAAATCCAAACTTAGCCCTGAAACCTAAAAAGTACCCCTGTATCCCAAAACCCAAACCTATCCCTGAAACCTAAAGATACCCCTCTACCCCCAAACCCAAACCTAGCCCTAAAAACTAAAAATACCCCTCTACCCCAAAACTCAAACCTAGCCCTGAAACCTAAAAATACCCATGTACCCTAAAACCCAAACCTAGCCCTGAAACCTAAAGATACCCCTCTACCCCAAAACTCTAACCTAGCCCTGAAACCTAAAAATACCCCTCTACCCCAAAACCCAAACCTAGCCCTGAAAACTAAAAATACCCCTCTACCCCAAAACCCAAACCTACGCCTGAAAACTAAAAATACCCCTCTACCCCAAAACCCAAACCTAGCCCTGAAACCTAAAAATACCCCTCTACCCCAAAACCCAAACATAGCCCTGAAACCTAAAAATACCCCTCTAACCCAAAATCCAAACTTAGCCCTGAAACCTAAAAAGTACCCCTGTATCCCAAAACCCAAACCTATCCCTGAAACCTAAAGATACCCCTCTACCCCCAAACCCAAACCTAGCCCTAAAAACTAAAAATACCCCTCTACCCCAAAACTCAAACCTAGCCCTGAAACCTAAAAATACCCATGTACCCTAAAACCCAAACCTAGCCCTGAAACCTAAAGATACCCCTCTACCCCAAAACTCTAACCTAGCCCTGAAACCTAAAAATACCCCTCTACCCCAAAACCCAAACCTAGCCCTGAAAACTAAAAATACCCCTCTACCCCAAAACACAAACATAGCCCTGAAACCTAAAGAAACCCCTCTACCCCAAAACACAAACCTAGCCCTGAAAACGAACAATACCCCTCTACCCCAAAACCCAAACCTAGCCCTGAAACCTAAAAATACCCCTCTACCCCAAAACCCAAACCTACGCCTGAAAACTAAAAATACCCCTCTACCCCAAAACCCAAACCTAGCCCTGAAACCTAAAAATACCCCTCTACCCCAAAACCCAAACATAGCCCTGAAACCTAAAAATACCCCTCTAACCCAAAATCCAAACTTAGCCCTGAAACCTAAAAATACCCCTGTATCCCAAAACCCAGACCTACCCCTGAAACCTAAAGATACCCCTCTACCCCAAAACCAAAACCTAGCCCTGAAAACTAAAAATACTCCTCTACCCCAAAACTCAAACCTAGCCCTGAAACCTAAAAATACCCCTGTACCCTAAAACCCAAACCTAGCCCTGAAACCTAAAGATACCCCTCTACCCCAAAACTCAAACCTAGCCCTGAAACCTAAAAATACCCCTCTACCCCAAAACCCAAACCTAGCCCTGAAAACTAAAAATACCCCAAAAACCAAACATAGCCCTGAAACCTAAAGAAACCCCTCTACCCCAAAACCCAAACCTAGCCCTGAAAACTAACAATACCCCTCTACCCCAAAACCCAAACCTAGCCCTGAAACCAAAAAATACCCCTCTACCCCAAAACCCAAACCTACGCCTGAAAACTAAAAATACCCCTCTACCCCAAAACCCAAACCTAGCCCTGAAACCTAAAAATACCCCTCTACCCCAAAACCCAAACATAGCCCTGAAACCTAAAAATACCCCTCTAACCCAAAATCCAAACTTAGCCCTGAAACCTAAAAATACCCCTGTATCCCAAAACCCAAACCTAGCCCTGAAACCTAAAGATACCCCTCTACCCCAAAACCCAAATCTAGCCCTGAAAACTAAAAATACCCCTCTACCCCAAAACTCAAACCTAGCCCTGAAACCTAAAAATACCCCTGTACCCTAAAACCCAAACCTAGCCCTGAAACCTAAAGATACCCCTCTACCCCAAAACTCAAACCTAGCCCTGAAACCTAAAAATACCCCTCTACCCCAAAACCCAAACCTAGCCCTGAAAACTAAAAATACCCCTCTACCCCAAAACCCAAACATAGCCCTGAAACCTAAAGAAACCCCTCTACCCCAAAACCCAAACCTAGCCATGAAAACTAACAATACCCCTCTACCCCAAAACCCAAACCTAGCCCTGAAACCTAAAAATACCTCTCTACCCCAAAACCCAAACCTAGCCCTGAAAACTAAAAATAACCCTCTACCCCAAAACCCAAACCTAGCACTGAAACCTAAAAATACTCCTGTACCCCAAAAACCAAATTAAATAAATGTCATAATTTATTTTCAATTTTTTTATTTAACATTTCATATTTAAAATGTAAAATTTCATATTTCTAATATAAAATTTCGAAATCTATTTTATATAAATTTATTTCCTAAAAAAAATATTTTATTATATATTTTTCATACACTCGCCACCCTTATCCCCTATAAACCCAACATCCCGCTGCAGACATTTTAAATTATTTTCTAATTTAAAATTTCAGATTTAAAAAGTTAATATTTCAAATTTCTAATTTAAATTTTCGAAATATATTATTTAAAAATGTATTTGATAAATTATTTATTTTTATTTATATTTTTCACACACTCCCCACCCTTATCCCCTAAAAACCCAACATCCCGCTGCTAAAATATTTTAAAATTGTCTAATTTAAAATTTAAAATTTAAAATTTCATATTTCAAAATTAAAATTTGGAAATCTATTTTATATAAATTTATTTCCTAAAAAAATATTCTATTTTATATTTTTCTTACACTCCCCACCCTTATCCCCTATAAACCCAACATCCCGCTGCTAAAATATTTAAACATTTTCTAATTTCAAATTTCAGATTTAAAATTTAAAATTTCATATTTCAAAATTAAAATTTCGAAATCTATTTTATATAAATTTATTTCCTAAAATAAATATTTTATTTTATATTTTTCATACACTCCCCACCCTTATCCCCTATAAACCCAACATCCCGCTGCTGAATTTTTAAATAATTTTCTAATTTCAAATTTCAGATTTAAAAATAAATTTTCAGATTTCAAATTTAAAATTTCGAAATCTATTTTATAAAAATTTATTTGATAAATTATTTATTTGTATTTATATTTTTCATACACTCCCCACCCTTATCCCCTATAAACCCAACATCCCGCTGCTAACATTTTTATATATTTTCTATTTTCATATTTCAAATTTCTAATATTTAATTTCGCATTCTAATTTCTCTAACATATTTTTTAACATTTATATTTTTAATATTTATATTTTTAATACACTCCCCACCCTTATCCCCTATAAACCCAACATCCCGCTCCTAAAATTTATAATACTTTATATAAATAATTTATATTATAATTAAATATTATAGCACATTTATATAACATTTTTTATTATTAATATATTAGAAACATATATTTAAAAATGTCGATATCTTGACATTTCGACATTATATATGTCGATATTTCTATCATCGACATTACTTATCTCGATATTAATGAATATACATTCAAATCGATATTTTAGACAACAATATTTAGAACATCGATATTTCTTACCTTCGATTTTTCTGACTCGATATTAGTGCAAATCGACATTGTTGACTCGATATTTTGACTGTGCACCACCGGGCACCACTCCAGAACTGAGGTTCTGTGTGGATTACCGGGGACTGAACTCAGTGACTAAGACTGATGCACATCCAATCCCTAGAGCGGATGAACTTATTGACCGGCTGGGAGCTGCCCAATACCTGAGTACCTTTGACCTTACTTCAGGGTACTGGCAGATCTCCCTTACAGATGGAGCAAAGGAAAGGTCAGCCTTCTCCACGCCTGAGGACCACTACCAGTTCTGTGTGATGCCCTTTGGCCTCAAGAACGCCCCTGCCACTTTTCAGCGGCTGGTGAACCAGGTCCTCTCTGGAATGGAGGCTTTCTCCGCTGCTTATCTGGATGACAGTGCCGTCTTCAGCAGCAGTTGGGAGGACCATTTGTGTCACTTACAAGCTGTTCTCCAGGCCCTGAAACAGGCTGGCTTGACAATCAAGGCCAGTAAATGTCAGATCGGGCAGGGGTCGGTTGTGTACCTGGGCCACTTGGTGGGCAGGGGAGCGGTGCAGCCCCTCCAGGCAAAGATTGAGGCAATCATGGCCTGGGAGCCCCCCAAGACCCAAGCTTTCCTGGGCCTCACAGGTTACTACCGTCGCTTCGTGAAGGGGTACGGCACTATTGTAGCAGCCCTCACTGAGCTCACATCCAAGAAACAACCTCGACGGGTAGTATGGACGGAGGCTTGTCAGCAAGCCTTTGTGAAGCTGAAACAAGCCATGTGTGCAGCACCGGTTCTGAGGGCCCCAGATTTCTCCAAGGAGTTCCTTGTCCAGACAGACGCATCAGAGCATGGCATTGGGGAAGTGTTATCGCAACTCAATGAAGAGGGTCTGGATCAACCAGTTGTCTTCGTATCAAGAAGACTGCTTCCCCGGGAACCGAAGTGGAGTGCAATTGAGCGGGAAGCCTTTGCAGTGGTTTGGGCTCTGAAGAAGTTGCGGCCATACCTGTTTGGCTCGCACTTCCTGGTTCAGACCGACCATCTACCCCTTCGTTGGCTGATGCAAATGAAGGGGGAGAATCCCAAGCTGTTGAGATGGTCCATCTCCCTACAGGGAATGGACTTCCGGGTGGAACATCGGCCTGGAGTGGACCACGCCAGTGCCGACGGTCTCTCTAGGTATTTCCGCCTTAGTGATGAGGACTCCCAAGTGGTTGGGTAGCTCTCCCCACTTTCAGCTGGGGGGGACGCGTGTTAGACCTGTCAGCCCTTTGGGTGGTCCCTCCCATTTATTTATTTATTTTTGTCCCCTTTTTGCCCCTCAATCTTTTTATTTTCTTTTATGTCCACTGGACTTTTCAGGTGTTGACCTAGGGGTTAGGTGCTCTTTGCCCTCATAGTCTTTTTCCTGAGGCCTAGGTGCCTTTCTGACTGAATTTACAAGAACCACAAAAAGGTGGCCATTAACTGCCATAACTGTTCTCCTCAGAGGATAGACCCATAGGACGATATAGGGAAGTTCCAGAACCTTCCAGCTGGTTCTGGAAGCCTGAGGCTAGCCTATAAAAGGGTCAACGCCAGGGCAGCCCTTTTAGAAGTGGAAAAACCAGAGAGGTCAGTTAGGAGTCCAGACCACCGGACAGGGAGATCAGTGCACTGAGGGGGGGTTGATGGTCCCTTGTGGCTGCTATCCCCTGCTGTTGATACTTCCCCTGCGTGTGGATCTGACCCTGCTGTTTTGAGATTAGGAAATCACCTCAAAACCCCCCTTTTCCCCTAACAATCCTGTGAGAAAAAGTCCTGGACTCAGTAGAGGGGTGAGAGGGCAGGCAAGACCGTAGGAATGAAGGGAGAGAATAGCCTCTTCATATAAGAGATTGGATTGCTGTATTCCACCCCCTTCTGCCCTCGCTGAATTGCCTGGAGGTCCGGTTCACCAACCCGGTGATTACCTGATCGGACTCCCCGGAACCCGCCCCCTCCCACTGGCGCGAGTTTCAAGTTGTCATCGTACCTGACTGGGCTGCTGCAGGCCGCCCGGAGTCCCAGCCGTGGAGTTGGTGCAGAGCGGGATTCGGACCCGTTGGTAGCCGGGAGTCAGCTCGTGCGGCAGAGGGTGGCAATCGACGTGAGGTGTGGAGATCGGGTGCGATTTCAGTTCCGCCCCGCGCCACCAGTGAAGAGCGCAGGGAGGCGGAACATTTCCGAAGGAAGCCAGATTCCGGGGAGGAACTTTCCTTCTTGGAGAGCGGAAGGGCGGAGACATCAGGAGCCGGCGTCTGACAGGCGGGGTTAGCTGAAGCTCTTTCCCGTGTGCCAGCCGCTGAGGGCCCTCTCGCCTGACTGCAGAGAACGCCGGAGGTGGGGAAGTTACATCTCCGGACACTCGAGAACACGAGGGCCTTGATTATCACACGCTATGTCAAGTAAGGTTGGGAAACTGGGCTGGGGGGAGGCCAGACAGTGTTCCCAGATCCCCGATTGAAACGTAAGGAGACCAGTCCCCCTTTGATTTTAAAAGGAGGAGGGCCAGGAAGGCCAGGGGGAGACACTGTTCGATCTAGGAGCTCAAGAGCCACCCTAATTAACATTGGGCGAAACTGGAACTAGTGCTGAAAGAAAGAAGGGAACAGAAGGTTTTGTGGAAATGTAGGGGTTGCCAGTATTCATTGGAGAATTAAGCCCCCTTGTGTTTGATTTACCTCAGGAGTGACCTCCATAAAGTGGTTAATCCATCCAGGAAATTCCCGGAAGGCTGCATGTAAAGAGAATCTGAATTGTACTCTTTAATGTATGTTATTAGACAAATGTAATGTAAGGACAGTAATGTACTGTTACCACCCACAATTAGCATTCTAGGCAGACAGTGGATTACTCCCTTTAGCAAGGTACCAGTGTGCAAAATCGACATCAGTGAAAATGTTCTCCCTTCTTAGGAAATTTAATAAATTGATGAGTAAACCATGACATGATAACCTAAATGCGAAGGGAGAAGTGCTCTTGAATGGTGTACCTATGCTAATATATGTGTTTATCATAACCGTTAAAGAAAATGGGAAACAGACTAGCTGTTGATTAAATAAATTGCGTGTAACTGCAAAACTAACTTAAGGAAAGATAAAGCTTTTCTACTTTTATAAATTACGGTGTAGTGCCATTATTTTTGGTGGATGGACGCTGAGTTATTGTAAGGGTGTGACGCAAGCTTAACATTGTTGCCTCTAGGTTAGACCTTCCCATTCGGACTTGGAAACCCTAGGTCCAACAAAAAGTGTTTCACTTCTACAAAGAATATGAACCACCAGAGGAATACATTCCTTTCGAGGATATTGAAATTCCACTAACATACCAAGAGCATGCCCTCTGGTTTAAAGGCGCCCTAAAACATATACATCACATTACCAGGCTCGGTCTACTAGGTAGACCAGGAGCAACATGGCCGGTATTAGCCAGCTATACACCACATCCTGCCATTGAAGATATTTCGGATGAGGAACTATTAGTTTAACTAAAAGAGCAAAATTTACAGACAATTGGTTCAATATGTCATGCAGACTTTTACTGTCCAAACGGCAATAAGGATTCCACAACACACCCCTTACCAGGGGAACACAAATAAAATTACACCACAGACTCTACATTCAGTCGTTGGTAAATTACCCGCGAAACGGGAACAAATTTCTTTCTGGATAGCTCAAAAAATTACTCAAATCGAGGCAGTATTTCCTGATACTACCCCTTATGAGAAACACAGAATTCTAACAATCTGTTTACCAATGGGGAACGCACCACATCTGGAAGACTGCGACACATGGAGAACAGTCTTTGCTGCAATCTACACTAAAACACATGGTTATACCAGACATCCTGAAACAGATTCAAAATGAATATGGGGCAGAGCCTGCTGTAAATCTGGGTAGGAAATTACTGAAAGATTTCAAACAAGTCTCAACAATAATATTACCTAATATTAACGGTGAAGCAGCATCCATGGCGATCCGCCAAAAGGAAAGAGGATTTGATGTAACTGAGCAACCACATGAACTGGCCAGAATAATTGAAAAATCCTATGAAGAATTAGGCAGAGACAGCTTGGGGGGATACCAGTTGAACCCCAACTGTCAGAAAGTCCTGACAAGGTCTTTATTAAAAAACACTCCTACATCTCCCAAAAAGAAGTAGGAGAACACTAAACAAACTTCTAAAGAGAAGAGTTCTCAATCCAGAGGTAGGTCTCCTCAAAAGGAGCCCTCTGAAAGGAGGTATAACCTCAGGAATAGGGCTAATTTGAGAAAATCGTATAGATATCAAGATACTGATACACGTTCCTCTCATACCTTTCAGACTTCGTCACAGAAATCCGAAAGAAGAGGACGGTCAGAACAAAAGGAAGAACGCGTGAAGTCCAAAAACAACCAACACGTTCAGAAAAATAAGAAAACTCAATTCACCAAAAAGAAAGTAGCAGGTCTAAAAATCAGACATGCAGAGGATCTTGAGGACACAACTCAAGAACGGGGAATAGGCTCAAACGATGTTGGTCAGCGCAGTAGAAGTCACCATAGCTCGCAAGAACTTGCAGGATCATCTGGAGACAGTGGACTTGAATGAATATATCCAAGTTGAAACTGCAGATACCAGGGTTAGTGTCCCACATAAGTTATATGAAGTAACACTCCGGATGGAGGGGGACATAACTAGAAAAATAAGAGCACTGTTTTGGGAGAGGCTCTCTCAAGGTTATGACATTCTTCTAGCTGAACAAGACTGGCCACCTGATTTTGTCAGGGAGTGCCCACAAGGCGAAGAAATCATTATTCATGTATAGAGAGGAAGCAGTTGCACATCTGCTTATCACTTTTCTTTTCTTTGTTATTCAAGATAGACTCCTCTTAGCTTGCGGACTGGGCCCGTGCATCTCGCCTCAAGCGCGGATATGTGATAGGAACAATACATTCAGCACAACTATGCTACAAACCCAATTGCACAACTGTGACAAAATACGATGCAAACTTCTCTTGTTCATAGTTTTATTCTTTGCTTTTCACATTTCATCCAGCTTCACTTTAATCATGATGAAAACCATCAAAAAACGTCCATTTGCTTCACATCCAGGCCTCTCACTACGTCACGTCAGGACGTTTATTTCATGAATTACAGCTAAAATCTTTATCCCAATGCATTTCGGGCCTTTTTGTTGCCCTTCGTCAGCTTTTTTGTCAAACCCCGGAGATCCTCCTATCCATTGGTCTAAATGGGAAAAGGTTTTCCTTAATTATGCGAGAGTCTGCGGCATCTCCTTGAGTGCAGAAAGGAAATCCGCTCTTCTCATGCATTGCTTGGGATCTGAGGGTCAAGACGTTTTTGAACATCTACCCGAACTTGATGATGAAGAATCTAACGGCTTAAATGAATTTGAGATTTGTCTTAAAAAGTTAGATAAACATTATCTTCCAAAAATAAGCACGGTCTTAGAAAGATACCATTTTGGAAGGAGGATGCAACTTCCACAAGAGTCTGTTGAAGTATATATTACTCATTTACGAAAATTGGCAGCTACCTGCAAATTCAACAACACTCTTGAAGAACGCATCCGCGATCAATTTATGTTGGGATGCAACATAGATAAGATAAAAGATGAGTTGTGGCAGAAAGATGATCCTAAATTAGATGAGATTGTCTCAATTGACAAACGTCTCAAACACTCTCTTGCATGCGTGGAAGTGATAACATGAGAGTCAAATGCTTGTGCTACTAATACTGAGAAAGTTCAAAGTGTGATAAAACCTAGTGTTTTAAAATTTAAAGATTCAACCAATGTTCAAACTAGATTCAAAGATTCTGCCAATGTAAATTCAAAAAAAGGTTCTTTTTTTTTTAAACAGAATTTATTAGTTTTGCAGAAAAAAAACCCCAATTGAAGTCACCATGAAAGGCCACCATTGCGCAGATGGCTCATGCCACCACAGAATAAAAGCAAGCATCCAATAACCACCCCTCCCCCCAAACACCCTTTTCCCCCTCCCCGCCCTCGCCCCGCCAGTGTGCCCAACTTAGGACGATCAGAAGTATAGCAGTGAACTACCCATCTATCCAGTCGTGTAACCACCTAAAATCAGGTGTGCCAAAATAATAAAGTGCCTTCACAAGATACTCAGAGCCCTGTAGCCCCATCCAAAATCGCAAACGCAACCAAACCTGGATTGTCGTCGGGCGCCCCACCAATTCACCCGCACCCCTCAGTCTCAGTCAACGCACTCTCCATCTGTCTGCCGCCGGTACTGCCCCCCCCCCGACTAGCCTCGGTATTCTCCCCTCCATCCTCCTCCTCGGAGTCTGCAGACGGGGTCCGCAGTGCAGTCACCTGTGCCTCCCATGCTCTCGCTGTCTCTGACGCCTTCTCATTATTCGAGCGTCTAGCCAATTGCAGGCGAAGGGTGCCCTTGCTGCTCGCCCAGGTCAAGAAGCTCTTCCGCCATCTCTGATAGCGTGGGCCAGTCCTAGACTTCCAGTGCATGGTGAGTTCCCGTTTTGCCATGATCATCCCCAAGTCGTAAAATTTGCTAGTAACTTTGGTACGGGAGGTATGTGGAAACCAAAGCAGCAAACAAGTAGCCATCTCAGCCTCCAGTGCCCGCCCCGTCGCACGATTCAGGCACATCACCACCTCCTCCCAATAGGACCCCAATCCTGCACAGGTCCAGAACATGTGTCGGAAGTCGGCACCGTCTGCAGCGTATCTCGGGCACGTTGAGTGGGATACCCCAAAGTACCTCAGAATCTTGGCCGGAGTCAGGTACGCCCTATGAAGCGTGAAAAACTGTACCAACTGGAACCGGGCATTGCGCGTACCTTCCAGGCACGCCGCAATAGGTGGGGCCACGTCGCCTCCGGTATGGTTCTGCCGATATCCGTCTCCCATTTACCTTTTAAGGTATCTAGTGGCGACAAGTGTTCAGTCGACAGGCGTCTGTAGAGGCAAGTGACGGCCTTAAAAGTGCCCGCCGCCATGGTGACATACTGGCAGCCCAGCGAGGTCGGAGGTTCCTGCAGCCCCGTCTTCCAGCGGCGCTGCAGTCCCATCGCCAACGCAGCATGCAATAAATAGTCTCCTCGTGGCAATCCAAACATGTCTTGTAGATCCTGAAAGGACAGCAACACGCCATCTCTATACAAATCTCGCACCATATGGAGGCACAGCTCCTCCCAAACTGCCAGCGCAGACCAATTACCCCCGTGGGGGAGGGCCATACACATGCCCAACGGTATCTCCGGGGCATACGGGGAGGAACAACCGACTCGTTTCTGACTCCGATTCCAGCACAGGCGGAGAGTGCGCTCCTCAAGAGTGAGCTGGCTAAGTTCGATCTTTTGTTGGAGAACAATGAAAGACAAGACGTGACGGGGATCATTCTGCCACAGGGTCCCTCAGGTCCCCGGAACTCCCGAGCCACCGCCAGCGTAAGCCACTGAAGCTGTGCCGCTAGGTAGTACCATTCAAAATCAGGCACCGCCAGTCCCCCATCAGCCCGTGGACTCATCAGGGTGGTGAGCGCGACACGCCGCCTACCCGTACCCCAGATGAAACCCGTAGTCATAGCCCGAAGTGTCCGGAAGACCGAGGTCGGAATCCACACAGGCAATGTGCGGAAAAAGTAGAGCAAGCGCGGCAGCGCCATCATCTTTAAGAGTGCCACTCGGCCCGCAACCGACAGAGGGAGAGAACTCCAAAAGGCCATACTGCCCTTCAGGCCCCTAATCGCCTTGCGCACGATACCGTCTAAGAGATCAGACTGCGGATGGTAAATACGGGTGCCCAGATAAGATAGGCAGCAGGGTTCCCACCTCAAGTCCTCCCCTGCTGGGGGCTGCTGCCCAATCGGGGTCAAAGGGAATAGGCAGGTTTTGCTCCAATTCACATGCAGGCCCGACAGTCGGCCAAACCGCTGGAGCAGCGCTCTGGCACCCCGTATTGCCTCGTCTTCACCGGACAAGAACATCAGTAGATCGTCGCGTATAAGGAAATGTAATAGGCCTCTCCACGTAACATCAGGCCCCTATATGACCTCCCTAATCTAGCATGCGCAGTTAACGGCTCGATCGCGAGTGCAAATAATAGCGGGGATAGCGAGCAACCCTGCCGGGTGCCCCTCCCCACCTGACAACCCGCTGATATGGTCGGTCCAGTTTTGACCCTGGCAGAGGCTGAGTTGTACAGTAACGATGCCCAGCGTACAAACTGATCTCCCAAGCCGAACTCTCTCAAGACCTGAAACATGTAAGGCCATTCCACGCTATCAAAGGCCTTTTCAATATCTACTGATAGCACAGCGGCGTTTGGAACATCCTGGCAACCCCCCTCCATAACTCGGAGCAATCGACGTATGCACGTCGCCGTGTTCCTGGTAGGGATAAAGCCTGCCTGATCTGGGTGCACCAAGGTCGTCATGTGCTCCAAAAGCCGGGTCGCAAGGATTTTACTGAGTATTTTATAGTCCACCGTAAGCATAGAGAGCGGGCAATATGCTGAGCGCAAGCTGGCATCTCCGCCCTTCTTCAGCAGCGGTATAATAATCGCCTCTCTGGCAGACGCAGGTAATCTTCCCAGATCCCAAGCTTCCCTATATACCAAGAGCAGTCTTGGCGCTAGGAGATCTACATATTTAGCGTAAAACTCCACTGGGAGACCATCGGCCCCCGGCGTCTTCCGCCGCGCCATGTGCTTAATCGCAGTTCGAATTTCACCCAGGGAAATGGCTTCCCCCAACTTGTCCCCCTGAATTGGGTCTAGACGTGGGAGCTGGGCCGCTAAAAGGAAGCCCTGGGTCTCCTCCGGCAGGTCCGGCATCATGCTGCGGTAGAGCGCAGTGTAGTAGCTAAAGAACTGATCATTAATCTCCGACTGCGAATACACAAGGTCCCCAGTCGCCGTGCCCAAGGACAGGATCGGAGTGCCCCGGGCCGCCGGATTCGCTAGCCATGCTAATAGAGAACCCACTTTGTCCCTTTCCACCTGGGCCCTCACCAGTTACTCCTTGTAGTCAAGACAACGCAGGCGCTCCACCTGAGTGGCCACCGCCTCACGCGCCTCCAACACTGCCGTCCGGCTCGCTGCATCAGTGTGGCTTGCCCTTTCAGCGCGACGCAGCCGGTCTTCCTCCCGTGTGATATCCCGCAGCAACATCTTGCGGGCTCCCGCCGTGGCCAAAATGCACACCCCTCTCATCACCACCTTAAACGCGTCCCACTCATGGGCTCTACTAGGCGCCGTACCTGCATTTTCAGTGAAATAATGTTCTATTCTATTGTTAACCTCAGCACTAAAAACGGGGTCTTCCAAGGCCGTGGGATTCAATCACCACGTGGGAATTGCCTGACGCCGCCACGTCCATCGCACCGCAATTAAGCAAGGGTTGTGATCCGATAACATCCGCGCCAGATACTCACTGTGATAGACCATGCCCTGGGCTTCCGGTGAGCACAGGATACCATCTATTCGCACATGCAGATCATGCAGTATTGAGTAGAACGAGTAGTCCCTATCTGTTGGGTGATTGGGTGATGGGCCCGCCACGCGTCCACCAGGCCCCATGTGTTCTGCCATTCCCGCTGCGCCTTCGCTATCCTACGTACCGGCGACTGGGTCAGTGGAGGATGGGAGCGATCCAAGCCCACATCAGCGACCGAATTGAAATCGCCCCCCAAAAACACCGTACCAGTCAGAAGGGTCACTAGCTTTCCAGACAGGCGTGAGAAAAAGGCCAGCTGTTCCACATTCGGAGCATACACACTGCACAGTGCCACATCACTTCCATCCATACGCCCCTGCACCGCTACAAACCTCCCCTCCGGGTCAATCACCGTGGCCAAAGGCTGGAAAGGCACACCCGCACGCACCCAGATCAACACCCCTCGTGCATGCGCAGAATATGTAGTATAAAACAATTGGCCCCGCGATCTACGCTGCAGCGCCCGGCCTACAGATTGAACAATATGGGTCTCCTGCAGAAAAGCTACCTGGATCCCCCTGCGCACTAGATACGCATGCACCTTATATCGTTTCCTCATGGAGTTCAGCCTCCGCACATTCCAGGAAATGCATTTCAATTCAAGGCGGGTCCCCATAGTGGATTACGTCAAGGCACAACTTATCCCTCTCCCGAGATGGCACACTGGCAACACCCCAATACCCCAAACATCCCAAACCAACCCCCCTCCCTTCCCCAGAACGGGCTCTAAACTGCAGTTACCCATCCAAACTTGGTCCCAAAAGTGGGAACTCTCTGGCAACTACCAGAGTCTCACACCTAGCGTGAGTATGGGGGGGTGTCTCTACACCCGAGCGGGCTAGGCGGTAACAACACCCTACGCTATCAGCGCTCAGCCTCCAATATAGATACCCTGGGTCCTCAGCGCCCCACCCCGGAGGGACCCCCCAGCAGATTCCGACAGCGGTCATCCCCCCTTAGCACAAATAAAACAACAGGAATATGCACCCATCCCGGTGACAGTCCCCCCCCGGCTCTCATCCCAACAGGGCAACCCAAAGCCAGGCCAACACCCCCTTACTGTACACAAGCCGGACAGATAAGAGTCCCTCGTCCATGAGGCCATCAGCAGTTCCTGGCGCGACATGCGGCAGGGCCCGACTGTCCACATCAGAGCCCTCAGTTGCTAGGTCCTCCGACCCCTGCCGAGAGCCCGATTCCACCACAGGATCTACGTCTACTGCCCCCGAAATGGCGGAGACCGCCTGGAGGGCCGGCCGACGGTCAAGGTCCGTCTGTGAATGTGATGGCGTTCAGGTGGATGCCATGCGACCCCTGGGCCGCCGCCTCCTACGTGGTTTCGGGCTGGTTTCCGCCGTCCTCTCCCTCGCCTTCTCCGTCGCCTCATCGCCATCCCTGCCAGCCCTATATGTTTCCAGCCAGCACCAAGCATCCTCAGGTGAGTCAAAAAAGTACTATTTACCATCCACCAACAGTTTCAGTCGTGCCGGGAAAAGGAGAGAGTACTGTATGCCCTCCTCGCGAAGGGCCTTCTTGACCGCCAGGAAAGTAGAGCGACTGCGCTGGACTTCATATGAATAGTCAGGATAGATGGACACTGATGCATTATCCACCCGGTAGGGGCCCTGTGCTCGGCCTTCTGCAGTATAACATCCCGGTCCCTAAAATGCAACAGCCGTGCCACCACAGGCCGGGGAGGGCGGTCGACAGCTGGCAGGCGGGCAGGCACACGGTGGGCTCGCTCCAGAGTGTAAAACTGCGACAGACCCTCAGGGGCCACCACCTCGCGCAGCCAGGTCTCCAGGTAGGCAACCATATCGTTCCCCTCGATTTTTTTCAGGCAGGCCCACTACCCGGACGTTGTTCCGCCTGTTGTGGCCTTCAGCATCCTCCGCCCTCTTCTCCAGCTGCTGCACCCTGCGCAATAGGTCCCCCACCGCTGCATCAGTCGCCTTGTGCGCTGGCTCCAGCACCTCCAAGGTCAGTTCCGTGGCCTTAACTCTGTCAGCCAGTTTGCCATGATCCGCCCTCGGCAGGCCCAAGCTCGCGGACACCTGCGTGATATTGTGATGCAACGCCTCCCTCGTGGCTGTGATGGCTTGTAGGATCTGCTCCAGCTGTTGCTGTTGTAGCCCCGGTGCCTGCGCTCCAGCAGAATCCTGATCCTGGCCCACCGACATCTCCTCTACAGGATCGGGAGGTGGGCCCCCTTTTAGTGCCTTCGGCTTCCCCATGGTTCTGCAGAGCCCTTGCACTCCTCAAGGCCGTTCGAGCAGTGGTCGCACAGTGCACACTTATCCTTGGCAGCAAGAGAAACACGAGGCCAGATCTCCACTCCACCAGGCCGCCCTTGGGATAGTTGGGTTTTACAGGATTAAGGTGTGGTCCCCCGGTATCCGTCTCCCCCGATGATGCCTCCGGCCCCGAGTTGTTAAATCACCGCTACTGAGGGGCAGCCACCGGAGATCCACGCAGGCCCGAGGGGGCGTCACCAGCTCCTCAGGCGGCCATGATCCGGGGCGCTCCGCTACTCTAGGCCTCTCCTGCGTGGCCCCAGCCGGGTCGCGCTCCACGCCGCCGCTCAGCACCAGGCAGCAGGGCTGTCACTCCCACCGGCAGTGTCCCTCACAGAACCCAGCCTGGGATCCCCGCTTGCAGATGAAGGAGGGCCCGGGCACACCCGCGATGTATCGCCGCCGCCGCTCGCCACCCGGTCATCGAGCGGGCCGTCAGGCAGCCAGGGCCCAGTCTCAAAGCCCCAACGGCGGGCGAGTCCGTAGTTGGTGAGGAGCCTCTTGGTCAGGCTCTACCCACGACCACCATTTAGGGGCACAGCACATTATCGGGCACAGGGATCCACCAATGAGGCCCGCGATCCTATCCCCAAGGTCCAGCCAGAGCAAACACTGAAAAGCGCTCTCTACCCGACGTCACGGGGCCACGGTGGGGGGCCCCACAGCCATCCGAGACCGCCACCAATGAGGGCGATCCCCGCAGCGACAGACAGCAGCCCCGCCGTCTCTCCGCCACCGCTGCCGGCCGCAGCAGAAAACGTCCGATCCGGCCGCAAGATGGCCGCTCCGCCTCCGTGCCGGTCTCCTGGGTACGCGAGGCCGGGGATGAGGTGCTGTAATCAGGCCTCACCAATATGGCCGAACAGCTGAGAGCAGGCCCACGAAGTCTTCACTCCGGCGGCGGCGGGCCCCGCCGGCACCCTACGATCAGCGCAACGGCGACCCTGCAGCTTATGGAGCCCCTACAGGCCCCAGACGCCGTCCCCAGGTATATTAACAGGATAAACCCGGCGAGGCAAACGCGGAGCTCCAAGCTCAAGCAGCCATGCCCGTCGGTGGTGAAGCCACGCCCCATTCAAAAAAAGGTTCTTATATAAAATATTTTCGTTGTGACACTGTTGGCCATCTGGCGAATGATAAATCTTGTCCTGGCTTGTCTGCTAAATGTAAAATGTGTGGGAAAATAGGTCACTTTACAAAGGCGTGTAGGACAAAAAATGTATAAGAAGAACAAACGTGTGAAAGAAGTGTTCGTTTCGAATACTTCTGATTCTGAATCAGATGAACTTCACTGTGGTGAGGTTTTGGTACAATCTGCTGACTGTACCAACAAAGCATCAAAATATCCGATTGATGGGGTACAAGTGAATGGTTGTACGGTTAATATGCTTTTTGACTCTGGTGCCAAAATTACTTTAATCCCCAAGGCATTTTATGATTCTAACTTAAGTCCCAAGGTTAAAGTTTTCAAACCTGACATTAGACCTTTAGCGTATGGGGGACAGCCGATAAAACCATTTGGTTATTTCACAGGTGAAATTGAGTATAAAGGAAGAATTACTGCCGGAAAGATTTAAATATCCTGCAGGGGAGACTGTATCATCAGTTGGTTCCATCAAGCTGACCTAGGTGTGATGTTGGTCCCTGCTGCTGATCCTTGTATAGTTCTGATAAATCCTGTTATCACCTCCACCAATCAAGTTATGGACAAGGTTGTATACAAAGATGGTCATTCTAAGAATCTAGTCGAAGTTACTCAATCTCACGATTTAGAGTCAGAATTCGATGAGGTCTTCAGTGAAAGGTTATACTCAAATCTGACTCTGTTCCAGTCTCTTGCAAAGTACGAAATGTATCCCTGGCACTAAGGGAGCCTATGCGGAATGAATTAGAAAAGCTTAAGAGTGAAGGTATCATAGTAGAAACAGAGGCAAGTGATTGGTTGGCTCCGGTTGTTTTGACTCGCAAGGCTTCTGGCAAGATTAGGTTATGTGTTGACATTCGCAATCTCAATCATGCTGTCGTTGCTGACAAGTACCCACTTCCCAACATCTCTGAGATGTTGACTCAACTTGAGGGTGCGGGAGTTTTCCCTACGTTAGATCTGAGGGCAGCATATCATCAGATCAAGATAGATAAGGATTCCATGGATTTAACGTCTTTTATTACGCCCTTTGAGACATATAAATTTACTCTTCTTCCTTTCTGTCTTAACTCGGCTGCATCAGTATTCCAAAGAGCCATGGAAATTGTTTTGCAGGGTGTGCCAGGTGTTAAGGTATATCAAGACGATGTTTTGGTATATGCTTCGTCACAGAAAGAGCATGATGAAAAGCTTAGGGAAGTTTTGTCGAGGTTCAAGTCTCGCGGTTTGACACTTAGAGAGAACAAATGCAAATTCAATTTGAGTGAATTGGATTATTTGGGACATAAATTAACCAAAGGAGGTGTTAGGCCTAGAGATCATTTAGTTGGAACTATTGCCAGTGTTAGACCTGACATCATTGGCGTGAATCTCCCTTCCATTTTTGACGGATTGCCTCCTCTGTTTTGACATATTTTTGCTGGTTGTTTGTTTTGGGCCCTGTGCCACTGCTAATCAGTGCCACAGTGCAAGTGCTCCCTATGTTAAATTGATATACTGATTGGATTCCATGATTGGCTTATTTGATCTACTGTCAGCCCCTAGTACAGTGCACCATGTGTGCCCAGGGTTTGTAGAGCAAATGCTGCTTGTGGGCTTGCAGCACTGGTTGTGCCACCCACAGAAGCAGCTTGTAAAGTGTGTCTCAGGCCTGCCATTGCAAGTCCTGTGTGTAGTCTGTGACTACCATGTTGACTTGGCCAAGTGCACCCACTTGTCAGTCCCTAAACCTTCCTTTTGCTTCATATTAGACACCCCTATGGTAGGCCCAAGGGCAGGGTGCATTGTAAGTATAAGGTAGAACTTGCTCTGATGTGTGTAGCATGTTCTAGTAGTGAATTACAGCCATTTTCGTTTTTCACTATTGAAGGCTACCTGTTCTCATAAACTAGAATGGGCAGGGAAGATTGTTACATCCCTAAAATCCTAACTGACTCAGGGAACATGGTAGAAATTTGAGTTCCGTATGCCTGAACTCAGAATAATAAAATACATATTTTAGTAAAGTTTATTTTAATATTCTGTGTTTGCAAAATACCACTTTTAGAAAGTAGGTATTTGCTTGCCTAACCATTTGAGCCCGCCTCTGCTGACTTGTGTATTCATTGTCTGGGTTTGTGTGTGACAGGGCTGGGGAAATTCCAGGAGACAGTCTGGGACAGCCTAGTGGTGAATAGGGAAATGTACCTCCAGATGGGAGGGGGAGAGTGCACCTGGGACCTGAATAGGGCTGGGCCTTCCCTCCACAATGCTGGCTCCACCCCCTGTGGCTTGTCTGATGTCTCTGCCCTGCACAGTGAAAGGAGAAGGGGAATCCTGTCAACAGAGTACTTCAGAGCTACATCTTCCCTCCCCTGTGCTGGCTCCACCTCCTGTGGGGCGTCTGATGTTTCTGCCCTGCACAGTGAAAGGAAGAGAAGAGTCATGTAAACACAGTGCTCAGGAACTGGTTTGAACTAGGCAGAGGCCTTTCTGCCTTCAGAGAACAAAGGATTTTTTGGTATAAATATTGGGACCCAGTCCCACAGACTTTAGATCACTTTGGAACAAGAAACCTTTTTGCCAAGGAGAAGAACCAAGGACGCTGCAGGAGTTTGGACTGCCCCTCTGCCAGTGTGCTGTTTGTTGGGTTGGCCTGCAGTGGTTGCTTCATTGCCAAGGGAAAGGAGAAGAAACTTTGTAAGGACTTTCATCTACAGAATATTCTCCAAGGGCTTGAACTGTGCTTGCCTCCTGCTGAAGTCTCAGGGCCAAAAGACTTCACCCCAGCTCCCGCCTGAATTTCCTTGCTGGGAATTCTGACTCCAGTCACTTGCGTGCCGCTGGAAGCTGGAAGCGCGGCGCATCGAAAAGAAGCGTGTCGCCGCCGCAGCTGAAATCATCGCAACGCCGGAGAAGCGAGAGTTCGTCGCATCTCCCTGGAAGCGTGTGTTCATCGAAGCTGTCTGCTGTCGCATCGCCGGAGAAGCGCGATGCATCGAGAGAGCTGTCATCGCATCACCGGAGAAGCGCATCGCAGGGCCTGTCGCGGCTCCGAAGTACAGAGTCTTGGCAAGGCTGCCAGGGCGTCATCGCATCGCCGCATCAAGGGCGTCATCTTCTCGCATCGCAACTGGATCATCAGCATCGCATCGCATTAAGGCGCCATCTTGCGCACCGCAACAGGTCGAGAATCTACGCATCACCTCCGCACCGGTAAGGCTCACGACGAGTCCCCTACTCTGCGCTAGCATTGAGGAAGGACGCAACCGTTCCCCCGGGTCACGGAACCGACGTATCTCCCCTTCTGGGAGCCTTTTGTTTACTTTGCGTGCCGCATCCAAGAACTTTGTTGAGAACTTTGTCGCATTTACCAACAACTTGAACTAAGAGACTTTTTATCATCCTTTAAGTAACCTTTTAGTATAGTATTGTGGATTTTTGTCGTTTGTGGTCTTGTGTTTAAGTCTATATAAAGAATACCTATTTTTAAAAAACCTGTGTTGTGTCTAGTGTTCCCCCGAAGCTGCGCGCATGCGCTCGTGCGCTCCTCAGTGCCCCCGAGCGTGCAGTGCTGTGTGTGTGGCGCGCATACACATCCCAGAGAGCACTAGCCCCCGCTGCAGCGCGGAAATGGGCATTTCGAACTTGAAGAGGAATTTAGCAAGTGCTCCCTCCCAAGGAGGAAGCACTTGCTAAAGTTCTTTTGTTTTCAAGAGTGTGGCTGTGGGGCTCATTGTGAGCTTTTGTTTGAAGTATTCGTGTTAATTGCAGAGCCCGTCAGAAGCTGCGATTAACACAAATGCTTTAAACAAAAGCACACGATCTGCTCACAGCCACACTCTAGAAAACAAAAGAAATGCAGCACCAAACACAGCGTGTGCTTTTAGAATCACCTAAAGGCACATGCTGTGTTTGTAGAGTTGCTACATTTCTTCTACTACTAGAGCTGGGCTGCGGGATGATTGTGTGCCTTTTTTAATGTTTTCATGTTAATTGCAGCTCATGAAGGGCGCTGCTATTAACACGAAAACTTTAACAGAGGTGCACAATCACCCCGCAACATATCGCTTTACTGGACCCTCCGGTGCTGTGCTGTGTGCTCCAGCTGCAGCGATTTACATCCGGGTTCTGGCTGTGCAACGCTATACTGGACCCATAAGGGGTTCCCTGTGTGCTGCAGAGCCCTATGTGAGGGTCGAACCACATAGCACTATATTGAACACTCCAGCACTGTGCAATGTGCTACAGTGTCAGAACCTACCCCTGGGACCAGGCTATACATCACCATACTAGACCCAGGGAGGCTGTGCTATAGTATCAGAGCTCTACCTGGGGGAATCAAACGATATAATATTATTTATATATATATGGACCCATAAGAGCTGTGCTTTATGCTATAGTATCAGAACTTACTCCTGGCATCAGCCTATACATTGTTATACTGAGCCATCTGGCGCTATGCTGTGTGCTGCACTACAGAGCCCCATCGATACGATGAGACTATACATCGCTATACTGGACCCACAGGGGCTGAGTTCTGCGCTGTAGTATCAAAGCTCCATCCTGGAAGCAATCTATACCGTACTATAGTGGGTCATCCGGTATCAAGTTATATATACAACTCTGTGTGTTCCACCTTCAAGGCTCTCAACAAGGCGAAAGGGTTGTGCTTCGGTATCAAAGCGCTGCATCTTGGTTTAGCTACATCTTGGCTCTATACTGGACTGTCTGTGCAGTATTATGTGCTGCACTACAGGAGCCCCCACCCTGGGACTAGGCTATACAAGGCTATCCTGTGCCCTCCAGGCTGTGCCATGTGCTACAGTATCTGAACGCTAGCTGTGGGACCAGGCTATATATCGCAGCACTATACTGGACCTGCAGGGTGCTATGCAGTGTGCTTTGGACAGCATGACCGTTCTTCACACTGGCACCAGACTACAGATTGCTAGTCTGGACCCTCGGGGCTGTGCTACACCCTTCAGGGTAAACCTCAGCCCTCGGATCCTATACTGGGCCCTGCTGAATAGGGTGTATATTTTTGCTATGACTCCCCAGCTGTGGAATCATGCCATACACCCCACACCGCAGCCCTAGACAGGCGGTGTAATTCTGTACCTCATCTGGAGTTCTGACGCGAGGCTGTGTGTGGCGGTACTGGGCCCGGACCACTGCTGTGTGCGGCAAAATCACAGCCCGTAGGCCGGGCTGTATGTCGCATTGTAACCCTCCCCCTTTCCCCCGGCCATGTTTAGTGCTGCAGTTCTGGGGCCAGATGTAGGAGCCCTAATACCGGTCGGAAACGGCCGATTTCGGCCGTTTCCGACCGGTATTAGGGTTTTCATATGTTGGGGGCTGAAAATTACAGAATCGGTATATTTACCGATTCGGTAAAATTACCGATTCGGTAAATTACCGAATCAGTAAATTACCGAATCGGTAAATATATCGATTCTGTAATTCCAAATGTAGGTGGCACAGTTTACAGTGCCACAGGCCCTTAAGAGTCGGCATTTTACCACACAATCCTATTGTGTAGTAAAATACCGAATTCAGGTGTGCATGCACATCTGTGCATGCACACCTGTGCAATGTGACACACAGACATGCCCTTAGGGCATGTATGTGTGCCACATGTCACTCAATCCTGTACTTGAGGTGCTAGAGGGTGTCAAAGTGACACCCCCTGCACCCTTGCAGGATTCGGTATTTACCGATTCTGTAAATACAGAATCGGTATTTCCCATTGAATCTTATGGCCTTCAAAGCCCATAGGAATCAATGGGAAATACCGATTCTGTATTTACAGAATCGGTAAATACCGAATGTTACAGATTCGGTAATTCTGAATTTATAATTACCTACATCTGCCTCCTTCCTATTTACCTACTCTTAAATACTGAATCGATAAAATTCGGTATTTAAGAGTAGATAAATCGGAATTACCTACATCTAGCCCTAAATTCCCTCACTACCACCCTTTAACAGTGTCCCTCAAGTCTCCATAACCACACTCTCTCAGATGAATTTAACTTGATTTACAGCACCACTGATACCAGTGTAGGGTGTCAGAGCACTTTACATCACGCTCATTACACAGAGACAATTAATCATATGTGTGTAAATCTCTGTATAGGTAATGTTCCATACGACAAAGGACTACAAGGTGTAGGAGTCACATGACTCCCATACTAGTAGGTAGTGTAGTTTAATAGTGATTGGTCTGGAGAAACACACTGAATTTAGAACGTAATACCATGATTAAGGGTTCTCTTTAAGAACCAGAACTGATTTCAATTCAAATGAACCCTTTTTGCAACATTAGGATACTCAGACATGCAGCTCTTAGATGACAGTTACCAGCTCACTGTTTTATGTTAGGATTTTGACGTATTAACTGCAACTACCAAAAGAATCTCACTGACAAAAGCAGTACCCACTGACCCATTTACATTATGTGCACTTTGTGATCTGGATGGTACATGTTCTTCGCAGCAGGCAAATTAGCCCTCTGCGCTACCTTTCCATGAGTCAAAACTTCCACCTGACAAAACTCCATCTCTCTCTAGGACATTAATCATTGAAGTTATCATGACATTTTTATTGTTGCCTAAAATTGCTAGAGGCCAGGAAGGAGGGAGCTAGTGCTTTTAGAAACATAATATACTTGCAAGCATCTCACCCCACGGAAAATCAGCGCCCGGTACAGTCGCACTGCCCTAGAGCCACCTTCCTCAAGGGTCCTGTGACCTCAGTGACTGTCGTGCTAGGGTGTGCTGCGCCAAAGTACGCAAAAATATTTTACTTCATGAACGTTCTTTACATCAAGTACAGATATTGAGCACTTTAAAATGGTTGCAAGCATATCGTGCAGCTGCGCTCCTTTCTTTAGACGCTGCTGCCGTATTCAGGTTTCAACAAGCTATGTCTAAAGAAAGGGGCATGGCCAACATTAAAGTGAAATCCTGGCATGGGGCGTTTTAACCAAAAAAAAAAAACATTTGTATGTGAATAAATGTTTTTGGGGGATAAAATCTCCTCATGCCGCGCTTTCACTTTAATGGTGGCCATGCCCCTTCTTAAGACACAGCTTACTGTAACCTGAATACAGCTTCTAAAGAAAGGGATGCAGTCACTATAATAGTGGTCTCCCATTGCAAGAGTTTGAGCTTTCGCATTAGAAATGACAATGCCTTTAATATATGTGGTGGTTTTGAAAACACATAAATAAAAGGCATCGTCAAACACATAAATAAAAGGCATCGTCATTTACAATGCCAATAGCTGAAACTCTTGCAAATGCAAGACCTATTGCATTGCAAATGCTGGTTACTCTAGGGGTCTGAATCATGTACACTTGGAATTACCAATCCCATTCCCTTTCCCTGAAAACCTAATTCTTGACCCCTGCAATGATCTGCCCTCAGCAGCAGCTACCATGTGACAAAGCAGTAAGACTGCGGTGCCCCATCCTTGTGGAGAAGGTGGTAGCTGAGGTAAGGGTTGGGTAACGACCTGAATCTCCCATTGTCCATTTTCCAAGAAATTGTTTGTCTTTTTGAGAGGTAAAGCAGGGTTCATTGACGTGAGACTAGTTAAACAACGATGATATGAAAAGTGTGGCAAAGCAGATTATTTCCAAAACAAAGTGTTTTGAAGTATATAAGAGATTATTGCTTTAAACCCAGATCATACAAACAGAATGTCTCAAAATATGGATTATAAGCTTGTTTTTAAAAATGCCTCCTACCTCTGCCCATTGCACTTAAACACTTGTGTGCCGCTCTGACGCCATCAAGTCACAGGATCAAGCGTCAAGACCAATACTGTGCCTCCAGTTCTCCAAAGTACACATGTTCAGAGGGCACAGCAAGGCTGAGAAGTTGACTGTTTTTTCAACAATATTTGTCCAGGCTGATGCGGGGGCTTAGGAGGAAATGGGCCCAGCAGGCTGTAAAACTAGAACATCCTACGTAAGAGGCTCAGGTAATGTGACTTCTCTGCTGGGGGGTGCGGAAGGAACAACAAAGCTACCACCCGCCGGTGTGTCCAATCTTCGAGGCATGTGTGTGCTTCTGGTCCCCAAAGGGGTGGTGTGATTGTGGAAAAACAGCAGGCAAGACCCGCCCATGGATCACCCACGTGATGGCTGGTACCCCCAGAGTAGACTCACAGGAAGGCTGATTGCGGCACGGCTAATTGATATGTTGAATTCTAGCATGCCTGTTCAGCGCTGTTCATGAATATTTATCTCTGATGCATAGCATTTTAAATTTGAATGCGCAGTTCCTTGCTCATATATGTTAGACAATTTTAGCGTGCTGGTGCTGCCTCATTGGCATTGTGCCTCAATTGTAGTATTGTTAGAGAGGCGCTAGAATACGTGACTAATGCATTTTAATGTGATCATGCGGACACTAGCATTAAAATGCGCTAGTCGAAAGCCTGATGCGGCCCTACCTAACCCAGCCGTGAAACTACGAAAAGTGAAATTATAATAACAACTTTATTATAATATTATTTTTCCTGCATTTGTTTAAGTTTTTATGTTAATCGCAGCACCCATCATGAGCTGAAATTAACATGAAAACTTGCACAAATGCACACAATCACCCCGCAGCCCAGCTCTATTAAGAAAAGAAATGTAGCAACATAGCTGCCAAGGTTTCAAATTGCTATGTGGGATGCTTTCAAACCTGCCTTAACACCGTTCATGTAGATCTGTATGTGAGGAAATAGACCGTCTTTTCACTTTTTAAAGCAAAAGTTTGGAGTGATATTTAGCGCTGCACCCAAATGCGCGGTCTGGTTACTGGCGCAGATAGACTAGGTTGTAGCGCACATAGACCTTACACTGCCGCACACAGAGGAAAACAATTAGAGGGAACATTGGTTGTGTCCATCTGTAGTGTTATCACTGTATTACTGTGTATATTCACACTGCCTCTGAGATAAGCCTGTCTGCTCGTGCCAAGCTACCAACGGGGTGAGCAGGGGTAATTAAGGAGAGTAATCCCCTTGTCCTGACTTAGAAGTAAGGGTCCCTATTTGGACAAAGGTGATAACCATTGCCAACTAGAGATCCCCAGATCTAACATTGGTGGGCAGTGGTGAGGATTTGGACTTTGCATTTGTGTTTCATATACAGTAATTGGTGTACACTACTAGTGAGTGCAGACCAAACGCGACCACATACTTTTTTTGATAGAATCCTTTTTCCTTGGAACTGTTATTTTTTCTAAAGACTCCCAATTCTTACTACCATGAGTAAACCAGCATCTGTTGCATCTATGGATCTTGATTTAGAGGAATAGAGGTTGGAAACCTACACTGTGAAACAACTCAAGTATCTCTGCAGGAAATTGAAAGTTGCTACACCAGGCATTTCTAAAAAGGAAGACTACCAAAAGGCGCTGAGGGCCTGGGTAGAAGCCAGAAATATCCCTGATCTTGTTGTGGAGCCTGTTGGGGATACAGATGGGCAAAATGATGGGCTAGAATTTCCTGCCAGGGGAGGGATGCCGTCCCCACCTGGCAGCAGCATCTCTTCCAAAGACCTGTCCCTCAGACAACTGGAAGACAGGGAGAGAAATAGAGCACTGAAGCTGGAGTTGGCTAAGCTTAAGATGGAGGGTCAGAGGGAAGCAGAGAATAACAGGTTGTCTTTGGAAAGAGAGAGAATGAGAATGGAGCATGAGAGAATGTTGAGGGAGTTAGAGATCAAGGCCAAGGGCTTAGATATCAATTCCTCTGGTGGCAGCGCACCATCTGTGCCTTCAGAAGGCAGGGTACATATTCCCAAGGATGTCATCAAAGATTTTCACAAAGGTGAAGATATTGGTCAGTGGTTTGCAGCCTATGAGATAGCAATGTTGGCCCACCGGGTCCCTGAGTAGGATTGGGGAGCGCGGTTGGGGGGCCGCTTTGTCACTGAAGGTAGGGACACTTTGTTAGACCTGCCCAAAGAGCATATGATGTCTTATAACCACATGAAGGAAGCACTGATGACAAGGTATGGGTTAACTCCAGAGCTCTATAGACATAGGTTCAGGAATTGTAAGAAACTGGAGGGAACCACTTGGGTAGAATATGTGTCTTTCTTTTGCAGAATCATGGATGGTTGGGTGAGGGGTAGCAATGTTGATCATTTTCCAGCTCTCTATGATTTGATTGCCAGGGAGCACTTATCTGGTAATTGTTTTCCAGAGCTACGCCAGCACCTTGTTGATAGCAAGTTGACTAATCCTAGAAAGCTTGCTGAGGAGGCGGACCGCTGGGTCAGTACCAGGGTCCACAAGGGTCTTGTGGGAGACTCCGCAGAAGGTGGGCAGGGTCCCCAGCAGAAGAGTGGAGGGGACAAGGGTAAACAGAGGGAGTTCCAAAAAGGTCCCCAAAGTATTTCCCAAGGGAACCAGGGTAAGGGTTCCCAGCCTCCCCCTGAAAAGAAGTCAGGACCCCCAACAAATAAACCTGTTCATAGGGGGCCTGTTTCCTGCTTTCAGTGTAAGCAGGTGGGTCACCGTTGGTATGATCCCCAGTGTCCTCAGAAAGGACAGTATGTGCCACCCCGTGCACCACCCCGTCAGATGGCAAGTGTAGCCCTGGGTGGGGAGGAGATGGGTGCCCAAGGTGGGTGGGGTCCCGCAGAAATGTCCCTTGTCTCATTAGGAGATTTTGTGATGGTCCCTAAAACTCAGCTGCCTGATAACACTAAAAAATACAGGCAGTGGGTGACCATCAATGGCCATAGAGTGGAGGCTCTTAGAGACACAGGAGCAAGTGTGACAGCTGTCAAGTGTCCCTTGGACTCTTGGAGGAGCAGGTAGTCCCTCATGCATTCTTCCCAGTTGTTGCCGCTGACAACACAGAGAGCCATTGCAAGGTGGCTCAAGTTCCCTTTGAGTGGGAGGGGGTCTCTGGTACTCTTCAAGTAGCTGTGAGGCCACCCATGCCTGTTGATTGTCTGTTAGGCAATGATTTAGAAAGCTCCCCTTGGGCTAAGGTGGAGAGGAAGGCACATTTGGAGATGTTGGGTCTGCCTGAGTGGGCATTTGTGACCACTCGGTCTATGGCAGCTAAGGGTGTTCAAGAGACCCTGGAGCCTGAAAGTAGGGCCCAGAGATCTGCCTTAAAGAGAAGAGGTCAGGGGCGTGGTAAACCAGCCCCTATTGTTCCCACGGTCCAGGAGGAGGTAGACCCTGAGGGGGATGCCCTGGAACCCACTGGTGAGCAAGTTTCTGAACTGGGGAACCTACCTGAGCTGACCCATTGGCAGCAAGAAGGGGGTTCCTCCAGGGAGGAACTTTGTGAAGAGCAAAAGAAGTTCCCTTCTCTTGTGGGTTTGAGGCAACAGGCCACAAACCAGGCAGCAGGTGATCAGTCTGGATCCCATTGGATCTACTGGGAGAATGGTCTCCTGTATAGCGAGCCTAAGGTTGCTGAGCCTGGGTCAGCCTGTGCGCTGGTGGTACCCCAGCGCTTCAGAGCCTTCCTACTGGGTTTGGCTCATGATGTTCCATTAGCTGGTCATCTGGGGCAGAACAAGACCTTTGAAAGGTTTGTCTCCCACTTTTATTGGCCCCAGATGAGAAAGAGTTCAGATACTCATTGTAGGACTTGTCAAACTTGCCAGGCAAGTGGGAAAAGCGGAAGGAGGCACAAGGCCCCTCTCCAACCTTTTCCCGTAGTCAGTACCCCCTTTGAACGGGTGGGCATAGACATTGTGGGGCCACTGGACCCCAAGACAGCCACGGGCAACAGGTTTATCCTGGTCTTGGCGGATCATGCTACCCGGTACCCGGAAGCCATTCCACTCAGGACAGTGAAGGCCCCCGTGGTGGGACGTGCACTGATGGGGATTTTCTCCCGTGTGGGGTTTCCCAAAGAGGTTGTGTCTGACCGGGGTACAAACTTCATTAGCAAATTATATGAAGTCTCTGTGGAAGGAGTGTGGTGTTATCTACAAGTTCACCACTCCTTACCACCCACAAGGTAATGGGCTGGTTGAAAGATTTAACCGGACACTTAAGGGCATGATCATGGGTCTTGAAGAACCAATAAGGCGTAAGTGGGACGTCCTCTTGTCATGCCTTCTGTTTGCCTACCGAGAGGTGCCGCAGAAGTCCCTAGGGTTCAGCCCCTTTGAGCTTTTGTATGGTCACCCGGTAAGAGGACCTTTGAGTTTGTTAAAGGAAGGCTGAAAGCAATCTCCCAGCAAACCTCCCCAAGATGTATATAGCTACATGCTGGCCTTCAGAAACCAAACCAGGCATTTCAGGGATCTCGCTCAGGCAAATCTGGAAGCCAGCCAGGAAGAGATGAAGCGGTGGTACGATCAGAATGCCACTCTGATTGAGCTTCAGCCTGGACAGAAAGTTTGGGTCATGGCCCCTGTGGAGCCTTGTGCGCTCCAAGACAGGTAGACTGGTCCATATGAGGTGGTGGAGCGCAAGAGTGATGTCACCTATCTGGTAAACTTGCGGTCTCCAAGGAACCCTTTGAGGGTCCTTCATGTTAACCGCCTAAAGCCCCACTTAGAAAGGTCCGAAGTGGGCATGCTCCTAGCGACAGATGATGGAATGGAGGAGGAGACCGAGCCTCTTCCTGACCTCCTGTCTGCTACAGCGCAAGATGGGTCAGTGGATGGTGTCAGCCTCTCTGCCACACTGACCCCTGATCAGCAGCAAGATTGTCACCAACTGTTGGGGCAATTCTCTGATCTATTTTCCTTGGTTTCTGGTATCACAGATTGGTGCGTCCATGATGTGGACACTGGTGACAGTCCTCCTGTGAAGCACAAGGCTTACAGAGTGACTGACAAGGTTAGGGCTTACATTAAGGAGGAAATCTCCAAGATGTTTGCTTTAGGGGTCATTGAGTCCTCCAACAGTCCTTGGGCCAGCCCAGTGGTCTTGGTCCCAAAGGCTGCCTCGCCGGGTGCCACACCTGAACTCCGGTTCTGTGTGGACTACAGAGGGCTCAATTCAGTATCCAGGACTGATGCACACCCCATCCCCAGAGCTGATGAGCTCATTGATTGGCTAGGAGCTGCACGGTACCGCAGCACGTTTGATTTGACGTCTGGGAACTGGCAGATCACCTTGACCGATGGGGCTAAGGAGAGGTCAGCATTCTCCACACCAGATGGGCACTACCAATTTCAGGTTATGCCCTTTGGGATGAAGAATGCCCCTGCCACCTTTCAGAGGTTGGTTAACCAGGTATTGGCTGGACTGGAGGATTTCAGTGCTGCCTACTTGGATTGCAGTGTTCAGCGCTAGTTGGGAGGAACACTTGCAGCACCTCTGGAAAGTGTTGATGGCACTGCGCAAGGCAGGCCTCACGATCAAGGCAAGTGACAGATCGGGCAGGGCTCCGTTGTGTACTTGGGTCACCAGGTAGGAAGCGGCCAGGTGGCGCCCCTACAACCCAAGATTGATACCACCCTGGCCTGGGAACCCCCAAAGACTCAGACACAAGTGAGAGCCTTTTTAGGACTCACAGGGTACTACAGGAGGTTTGTCAAAGGGTATGGCAACATTGTTGCACCTTTGACTGAGCTGACTTCCAGGAAGCAGCCCAAGAAAGTGAACTGGACTGACACCTGTCAGAAAGCTTTTGATGCCCTGAAGACTGCCATGTGAACAGCACCCGTGCTTCAGGCACCCAACTTCTCAAAAGAATTCATTGCACAGACAGACACTTCAGAGCATGGTGTGGGGGCTGTTCTATCACAGATTACTGAAGAGGGTTTTGACCAACCTGTAGCCTTCATCAGTAGGAGGTTACTTCCACGGGAACAGAGGTGGAGTGCAATTGAGCGTGAGCATTTGCTGTGGTTTGGGCGCTGAAGAAGTTGAGACCATACTTGTTTGGGACTCACTTCCGGGTTCAGACTGACCACAGGCCCCTCAGATGGCTGATGCAGATGAGGGGTGAGAACCCAAAGTTGTTGAGGTGGTCCATCTCCCTACAGGGTATGGACTTTACGGTGGAAAACCGCCCTGGTACAGAACACGCCAACGCTGATGTTCTGTCCAGATTTTTCCGCCTTAGTGAAGAGAACTCCCAAGGGGAAGGGTAGTTCTCCCCACATTTCAGCTGGAGGGGACAAGTGTTAGACCTGACATCATTGGCGAGAGTCTCCCTTCCATTTTTGACAGATTGCCTCCTCTGTTTTGACATATTTTTGCTGGTTGTATGTTTTGGGCCCTGTACCACTGCTAATCAGTGCTACAGTACAAGTGCTCCCTATTTTAAATTGATATACTGATTGGATTCCATGATTGGCTTATTTGATCTACTGTCAGCCCCTAGTACAGTGCACCATGTGTGCCCAGGGTTTGTAGAGCAAATGCTGCTTGTGGGCTTGCAGCACTGGTTGTGCCACCCACAGAAGCAGCTTGTAAAGTGTGTCTCAGGCCTGCCATTGCAAGTCCTGTGTGTAGTCTGTGACTACCATGTTGACTTGGCCAAGTGCACCCACTTGTCAGTCCCTAAACCTTCCTTTTGCTTCATATTAGACACCCCTATGGTAGGCCCAAGGGCAGGGTGCATTGTAAGTATAAGGTAGAACTTGCTCTGATGTGTGTAGCATGTTCTAGTAGTGAATTACAGCCATTTTCGTTTTTCACTATTGAAGGCTACCTGTTCTCATAAACTAGAATGGGCAGGGAAGATTGTTACATCCCTAAAATCCTAACTGACTCAGGGAACATGGTAGAAATTTGAGTTCCGTATGCCTGAACTCAGAATAATAAAATACATATTTTAGTAAAGTTTATTTTAATATTCTGTGTTTGCAAAATACCACTTTTAGAAAGTAGGTATTTGCTTGCCTAACCATTTGAGCCCGCCTCTGCTGACTTGTGTATTCATTGTCTGGGTTTGTGTGTGACAGGGCTGGGGAAATTCCAGGAGACAGTCTGGGACAGCCTAGTGGTGAATAGGGAAATGTACCTCCAGATGGGAGGGGGAGAGTGCACCTGGGACCTGAATAGGGCTGGGCCTTCCCTCCACAATGCTGGCTCCACCCCCTGTGGCTTGTCTGATGTCTCTGCCCTGCACAGTGAAAGGAGAAGGGGAATCCTGTCAACAGAGTACTTCAGAGCTACATCTTCCCTCCCCTGTGCTGGCTCCACCTCCTGTGGGGCGTCTGATGTTTCTGCCCTGCACAGTGAAAGGAAGAGAAGAGTCATGTAAACACAGTGCTCAGGAACTGGTTTGAACTAGGCAGAGGCCTTTCTGCCTTCAGAGAACAAAGGATTTTTTGGTATAAATATTGGGACCCAGTCCCACAGACTTTAGATCACTTTGGAACAAGAAACCTTTTTGCCAAGGAGAAGAACCAAGGACGCTGCAGGAGTTTGGACTGCCCCTCTGCCAGTGTGCTGTTTGTTGGGTTGGCCTGCAGTGGTTGCTTCATTGCCAAGGGAAAGGAGAAGAAACTTTGTAAGGACTTTCATCTACAGAATATTCTCCAAGGGCTTGAACTGTGCTTGCCTCCTGCTGAAGTCTCAGGGCCAAAAGACTTCACCCCAGCTCCCGCCTGAATTTCCTTGCTGGGAATTCTGACTCCAGTCACTTGCGTGCCGCTGGAAGCTGGAAGCGCGGCGCATCGAAAAGAAGCGTGTCGCCGCCGCAGCTGAAATCATCGCAACGCCGGAGAAGCGAGAGTTCGTCGCATCTCCCTGGAAGCGTGTGTTCATCGAAGCTGTCTGCTGTCGCATCGCCGGAGAAGCGCGATGCATCGAGAGAGCTGTCATCGCATCACCGGAGAAGCGCATCGCAGGGCCTGTCGCGGCTCCGAAGTACAGAGTCTTGGCAAGGCTGCCAGGGCGTCATCGCATCGCCGCATCAAGGGCGTCATCTTCTCGCATCGCAACTGGATCATCAGCATCGCATCGCATTAAGGCGCCATCTTGCGCACCGCAACAGGTCGAGAATCTACGCATCACCTCCGCACCGGTAAGGCTCACGACGAGTCCCCTACTCTGCGCTAGCATTGAGGAAGGACGCAACCGTTCCCCCGGGTCACGGAACCGACGTATCTCCCCTTCTGGGAGCCTTTTGTTTACTTTGCGTGCCGCATCCAAGAACTTTGTTGAGAACTTTGTCGCATTTACCAACAACTTGAACTAAGAGACTTTTTATCATCCTTTAAGTAACCTTTTAGTATAGTATTGTGGATTTTTGTCGTTTGTGGTCTTGTGTTTAAGTCTATATAAAGAATACCTATTTTTAAAAAACCTGTGTTGTGTCTAGTGTTCCCCCGAAGCTGCGCGCATGCGCTCGTGCGCTCCTCAGTGCCCCCGAGCGTGCAGTGCTGTGTGTGTGGCGCGCATACACATCCCAGAGAGCACTAGCCCCCGCTGCAGCGCGGAAATGGGCATTTCGAACTTGAAGAGGAATTTAGCAAGTGCTCCCTCCCAAGGAGGAAGCACTTGCTAAAGTTCTTTTGTTTTCAAGAGTGTGGCTGTGGGGCTCATTGTGAGCTTTTGTTTGAAGTATTCGTGTTAATTGCAGAGCCCGTCAGAAGCTGCGATTAACACAAATGCTTTAAACAAAAGCACACGATCTGCTCACAGCCACACTCTAGAAAACAAAAGAAATGCAGCACCAAACACAGCGTGTGCTTTTAGAATCACCTAAAGGCACATGCTGTGTTTGTAGAGTTGCTACATTTCTTCTACTACTAGAGCTGGGCTGCGGGATGATTGTGTGCCTTTTTTAATGTTTTCATGTTAATTGCAGCTCATGAAGGGCGCTGCTATTAACACGAAAACTTTAACAGAGGTGCACAATCACCCCGCAACATATCGCTTTACTGGACCCTCCGGTGCTGTGCTGTGTGCTCCAGCTGCAGCGATTTACATCCGGGTTCTGGCTGTGCAACGCTATACTGGACCCATAAGGGGTTCCCTGTGTGCTGCAGAGCCCTATGTGAGGGTCGAACCACATAGCACTATATTGAACACTCCAGCACTGTGCAATGTGCTACAGTGTCAGAACCTACCCCTGGGACCAGACTATACATCACCATACTAGACCCAGGGAGGCTGTGCTATAGTATCAGAGCTCTACCTGGGGGAATCAAACGATATAATATTATTTATATATATATGGACCCATAAGAGCTGTGCTTTATGCTATAGTATCAGAACTTACTCCTGGCATCAGCCTATACATTGTTATACTGAGCCATCTGGCGCTATGCTGTGTGCTGCACTACAGAGCCCCATCGATACGATGAGACTATACATCGCTATACTGGACCCACAGGGGCTGAGTTCTGCGCTGTAGTATCAAAGCTCCATCCTGGAAGCAATCTATACCGTACTATAGTGGGTCATCCGGTATCAAGTTATATATACAACTCTGTGTGTTCCACCTTCAAGGCTCTCAACAAGGCGAAAGGGTTGTGCTTCGGTATCAAAGCGCTGCATCTTGGTTTAGCTACATCTTGGCTCTATACTGGACTGTCTGTGCAGTATTATGTGCTGCACTACAGGAGCCCCCACCCTGGGACTAGGCTATACAAGGCTATCCTGTGCCCTCCAGGCTGTGCCATGTGCTACAGTATCTGAACGCTAGCTGTGGGACCAGGCTATATATCGCAGCACTATACTGGACCTGCAGGGTGCTATGCAGTGTGCTTTGGACAGCATGACCGTTCTTCACACTGGCACCAGACTACAGATTGCTAGTCTGGACCCTCGGGGCTGTGCTACACCCTTCAGGGTAAACCTCAGCCCTCGGATCCTATACTGGGCCCTGCTGAATAGGGTGTATATTTTTGCTATGACTCCCCAGCTGTGGAATCATGCCATACACCCCACACCGCAGCCCTAGACAGGCGGTGTAATTCTGTACCTCATCTGGAGTTCTGACGCGAGGCTGTGTGTGGCGGTACTGGGCCCGGACCACTGCTGTGTGCGGCAAAATCACAGCCCGTAGGCCGGGCTGTATGTCGCATTGTAACCCTCCCCCTTTCCCCCGGCCATGTTTAGTGCTGCAGTTCTGGGGCCAGATGTAGGAGCCCTAATACCGGTCGGAAACGGCCGATTTCGGCCGTTTCCGACCGGTATTAGGGTTTTCATATGTTGGGGGCTGAAAATTACAGAATCGGTATATTTACCGATTCGGTAAAATTACCGATTCGGTAAATTACCGAATCAGTAAATTACCGAATCGGTAAATATATCGATTCTGTAATTCCAAATGTAGGTGGCACAGTTTACAGTGCCACAGGCCCTTAAGAGTCGGCATTTTACCACACAATCCTATTGTGTAGTAAAATACCGAATTCAGGTGTGCATGCACATCTGTGCATGCACACCTGTGCAATGTGACACACAGACATGCCCTTAGGGCATGTATGTGTGCCACATGTCACTCAATCCTGTACTTGAGGTGCTAGAGGGTGTCAAAGTGACACCCCCTGCACCCTTGCAGGATTCGGTATTTACCGATTCTGTAAATACAGAATCGGTATTTCCCATTGAATCTTATGGCCTTCAAAGCCCATAGGAATCAATGGGAAATACCGATTCTGTATTTACAGAATCGGTAAATACCGAATGTTACAGATTCGGTAATTCTGAATTTATAATTACCTACATCTGCCTCCTTCCTATTTACCTACTCTTAAATACTGAATCGATAAAATTCGGTATTTAAGAGTAGATAAATCGGAATTACCTACATCTAGCCCTAAATTCCCTCACTACCACCCTTTAACAGTGTCCCTCAAGTCTCCATAACCACACTCTCTCAGATGAATTTAACTTGATTTACAGCACCACTGATACCAGTGTAGGGTGTCAGAGCACTTTACATCACGCTCATTACACAGAGACAATTAATCATATGTGTGTAAATCTCTGTATAGGTAATGTTCCATACGACAAAGGACTACAAGGTGTAGGAGTCACATGACTCCCATACTAGTAGGTAGTGTAGTTTAATAGTGATTGGTCTGGAGAAACACACTGAATTTAGAACGTAATACCATGATTAAGGGTTCTCTTTAAGAACCAGAACTGATTTCAATTCAAATGAACCCTTTTTGCAACATTAGGATACTCAGACATGCAGCTCTTAGATGACAGTTACCAGCTCACTGTTTTATGTTAGGATTTTGACGTATTAACTGCAACTACCAAAAGAATCTCACTGACAAAAGCAGTACCCACTGACCCATTTACATTATGTGCACTTTGTGATCTGGATGGTACATGTTCTTCGCAGCAGGCAAATTAGCCCTCTGCGCTACCTTTCCATGAGTCAAAACTTCCACCTGACAAAACTCCATCTCTCTCTAGGACATTAATCATTGAAGTTATCATGACATTTTTATTGTTGCCTAAAATTGCTAGAGGCCAGGAAGGAGGCAGCTAGTGCTTTTAGAAACATAATATACTTGCAAGCATCTCACCCCACGGAAAATCAGCGCCCGGTACAGTCGCACTGCCCTAGAGCCACCTTCCTCAAGGGTCCTGTGACCTCAGTGACTGTCGTGCTAGGGTGTGCTGCGCCAAAGTACGCAAAAATATTTTACTTCATGAACGTTCTTTACATCAAGTACAGATATTGAGCACTTTAAAATGGTTGCAAGCATATCGTGCAGCTGCGCTCCTTTCTTTAGACGCTGCTGCCGTATTCAGGTTTCAACAAGCTATGTCTAAAGAAAGGGGCATGGCCAACATTAAAGTGAAATCCTGGCATGGGGCGTTTTAACCAAAAAAAAAAAACATTTGTATGTGAATAAATGTTTTTGGGGGATAAAATCTCCTCATGCCGCGCTTTCACTTTAATGGTGGCCATGCCCCTTCTTAAGACACAGCTTACTGTAACCTGAATACAGCTTCTAAAGAAAGGGATGCAGTCACTATAATAGTGGTCTCCCATTGCAAGAGTTTGAGCTTTTCGCATTAGAAATGACAATGCCTTTAATATATGTGGTGGTTTTGAAAACACATAAATAAAAGGCATCGTCAAACACATAAATAAAAGGCATCGTCATTTACAATGCCAATAGCTGAAACTCTTGCAAATGCAAGACCTATTGCATTGCAAATGCTGGTTACTCTAGGGGTCTGAATCATGTACACTTGGAATTACCAATCCCATTCCCTTTCCCTGAAAACCTAATTCTTGACCCCTGCAATGATCTGCCCTCAGCAGCAGCTACCATGTGACAAAGCAGTAAGACTGCGGTGCCCCATCCTTGTGGAGAAGGTGGTAGCTGAGGTAAGGGTTGGGTAACGACCTGAATCTCCCATTGTCCATTTTCCAAGAAATTGTTTGTCTTTTTGAGAGGTAAAGCAGGGTTCATTGACGTGAGACTAGTTAAACAACGATGATATGAAAAGTGTGGCAAAGCAGATTATTTCCAAAACAAAGTGTTTTGAAGTATATAAGAGATTATTGCTTTAAACCCAGATCATACAAACAGAATGTCTCAAAATATGGATTATAAGCTTGTTTTTAAAAATGCCTCCTACCTCTGCCCATTGCACTTAAACACTTGTGTGCCGCTCTGACGCCATCAAGTCACAGGATCAAGCGTCAAGACCAATACTGTGCCTCCAGTTCTCCAAAGTACACATGTTCAGAGGGCACAGCAAGGCTGAGAAGTTGACTGTTTTTTCAACAATATTTGTCCAGGCTGATGCGGGGGCTTAGGAGGAAATGGGCCCAGCAGGCTGTAAAACTAGAACATCCTACGTAAGAGGCTCAGGTAATGTGACTTCTCTGCTGGGGGGTGCGGAAGGAACAACAAAGCTACCACCCGCCGGTGTGTCCAATCTTCGAGGCATGTGTGTGCTTCTGGTCCCCAAAGGGGTGGTGTGATTGTGGAAAAACAGCAGGCAAGACCCGCCCATGGATCACCCACGTGATGGCTGGTACCCCCAGAGTAGACTCACAGGAAGGCTGATTGCGGCACGGCTAATTGATATGTTGAATTCTAGCATGCCTGTTCAGCGCTGTTCATGAATATTTATCTCTGATGCATAGCATTTTAAATTTGAATGCGCAGTTCCTTGCTCATATATGTTAGACAATTTTAGCGTGCTGGTGCTGCCTCATTGGCATTGTGCCTCAATTGTAGTATTGTTAGAGAGGCGCTAGAATACGTGACTAATGCATTTTAATGTGATCATGCGGACACTAGCATTAAAATGCGCTAGTCGAAAGCCTGATGCGGCCCTACCTAACCCAGCCGTGAAACTACGAAAAGTGAAATTATAATAACAACTTTATTATAATATTATTTTTCCTGCATTTGTTTAAGTTTTTATGTTAATCGCAGCACCCATCATGAGCTGAAATTAACATGAAAACTTGCACAAATGCACACAATCACCCCGCAGCCCAGCTCTATTAAGAAAAGAAATGTAGCAACATAGCTGCCAAGGTTTCAAATTGCTATGTGGGATGCTTTCAAACCTGCCTTAACACCGTTCATGTAGATCTGTATGTGAGGAAATAGACCGTCTTTTCACTTTTTAAAGCAAAAGTTTGGAGTGATATTTAGCGCTGCACCCAAATGCGCGGTCTGGTTACTGGCGCAGATAGACTAGGTTGTAGCGCACATAGACCTTACACTGCCGCACACAGAGGAAAACAATTAGAGGGAACATTGGTTGTGTCCATCTGTAGTGTTATCACTGTATTACTGTGTATATTCACACTGCCTCTGAGATAAGCCTGTCTGCTCGTGCCAAGCTACCAACGGGGTGAGCAGGGGTAATTAAGGAGAGTAATCCCCTTGTCCTGACTTAGAAGTAAGGGTCCCTATTTGGACAAAGGTGATAACCATTGCCAACTAGAGATCCCCAGATCTAACATTGGTGGGCAGTGGTGAGGATTTGGACTTTGCATTTGTGTTTCATATACAGTAATTGGTGTACACTACTAGTGAGTGCAGACCAAACGCGACCACATACTTTTTTTGATAGAATCCTTTTTCCTTGGAACTGTTATTTTTTCTAAAGACTCCCAATTCTTACTACCATGAGTAAACCAGCATCTGTTGCATCTATGGATCTTGATTTAGAGGAATAGAGGTTGGAAACCTACACTGTGAAACAACTCAAGTATCTCTGCAGGAAATTGAAAGTTGCTACACCAGGCATTTCTAAAAAGGAAGACTACCAAAAGGCGCTGAGGGCCTGGGTAGAAGCCAGAAATATCCCTGATCTTGTTGTGGAGCCTGTTGGGGATACAGATGGGCAAAATGATGGGCTAGAATTTCCTGCCAGGGGAGGGATGCCGTCCCCACCTGGCAGCAGCATCTCTTCCAAAGACCTGTCCCTCAGACAACTGGAAGACAGGGAGAGAAATAGAGCACTGAAGCTGGAGTTGGCTAAGCTTAAGATGGAGGGTCAGAGGGAAGCAGAGAATAACAGGTTGTCTTTGGAAAGAGAGAGAATGAGAATGGAGCATGAGAGAATGTTGAGGGAGTTAGAGATCAAGGCCAAGGGCTTAGATATCAATTCCTCTGGTGGCAGCGCACCATCTGTGCCTTCAGAAGGCAGGGTACATATTCCCAAGGATGTCATCAAAGATTTTCACAAAGGTGAAGATATTGGTCAGTGGTTTGCAGCCTATGAGATAGCAATGTTGGCCCACCGGGTCCCTGAGTAGGATTGGGGAGCGCGGTTGGGGGGCCGCTTTGTCACTGAAGGTAGGGACACTTTGTTAGACCTGCCCAAAGAGCATATGATGTCTTATAACCACATGAAGGAAGCACTGATGACAAGGTATGGGTTAACTCCAGAGCTCTATAGACATAGGTTCAGGAATTGTAAGAAACTGGAGGGAACCACTTGGGTAGAATATGTGTCTTTCTTTTGCAGAATCATGGATGGTTGGGTGAGGGGTAGCAATGTTGATCATTTTCCAGCTCTCTATGATTTTATTGCCAGGGAGCACTTATCTGGTAATTGTTTTCCAGAGCTACGCCAGCACCTTGTTGATAGCAAGTTGACTAATCCTAGAAAGCTTGCTGAGGAGGCGGACCGCTGGGTCAGTACCAGGGTCCACAAGGGTCTTGTGGGAGACTCCGCAGAAGGTGGGCAGGGTCCCCAGCAGAAGAGTGGAGGGGACAAGGGTAAACAGAGGGAGTTCCAAAAAGGTCCCCAAAGTATTTCCCAAGGGAACCAGGGTAAGGGTTCCCAGCCTCCCCCTGAAAAGAAGTCAGGACCCCCAACAAATAAACCTGTTCATAGGGGGCCTGTTTCCTGCTTTCAGTGTAAGCAGGTGGGTCACCGTTGGTATGATCCCCAGTGTCCTCAGAAAGGACAGTATGTGCCACCCCGTGCACCACCCCGTCAGATGGCAAGTGTAGCCCTGGGTGGGGAGGAGATGGGTGCCCAAGGTGGGTGGGGTCCCGCAGAAATGTCCCTTGTCTCATTAGGAGATTTTGTGATGGTCCCTAAAACTCAGCTGCCTGATAACACTAAAAAATACAGGCAGTGGGTGACCATCAATGGCCATAGAGTGGAGGCTCTTAGAGACACAGGAGCAAGTGTGACAGCTGTCAAGTGTCCCTTGGACTCTTGGAGGAGCAGGTAGTCCCTCATGCATTCTTCCCAGTTGTTGCCGCTGACAACACAGAGAGCCATTGCAAGGTGGCTCAAGTTCCCTTTGAGTGGGAGGGGGTCTCTGGTACTCTTCAAGTAGCTGTGAGGCCACCCATGCCTGTTGATTGTCTGTTAGGCAATGATTTAGAAAGCTCCCCTTGGGCTAAGGTGGAGAGGAAGGCACATTGGAGATGTTGGGTCTGCCTGAGTGGGCATTTGTGACCACTCGGTCTATGGCAGCTAAGGGTGTTCAAGAGACCCTGGAGCCTGAAAGTAGGGCCCAGAGATCTGCCTTAAAGAGAAGAGGTCAGGGGCGTGGTAAACCAGCCCCTATTGTTCCCACGGTCCAGGAGGAGGTAGACCCTGAGGGGGATGCCCTGGAACCCACTGGTGAGCAAGTTTCTGAACTGGGGAACCTACCTGAGCTGACCCATTGGCAGCAAGAAGGGGGTTCCTCCAGGGAGGAACTTTGTGAAGAGCAAAAGAAGTTCCCTTCTCTTGTGGGTTTGAGGCAACAGGCCACAAACCAGGCAGCAGGTGATCAGTCTGGATCCCATTGGATCTACTGGGAGAATGGTCTCCTGTATAGCGAGCCTAAGGTTGCTGAGCCTGGGTCAGCCTGTGCGCTGGTGGTACCCCAGCGCTTCAGAGCCTTCCTACTGGGTTTGGCTCATGATGTTCCATTAGCTGGTCATCTGGGGCAGAACAAGACCTTTGAAAGGTTTGTCTCCCACTTTTATTGGCCCCAGATGAGAAAGAGTTCAGATACTCATTGTAGGACTTGTCAAACTTGCCAGGCAAGTGGGAAAAGCGGAAGGAGGCACAAGGCCCCTCTCCAACCTTTTCCCGTAGTCAGTACCCCCTTTGAACGGGTGGGCATAGACATTGTGGGGCCACTGGACCCCAAGACAGCCACGGGCAACAGGTTTATCCTGGTCTTGGCGGATCATGCTACCCGGTACCCGGAAGCCATTCCACTCAGGACAGTGAAGGCCCCCGTGGTGGGACGTGCACTGATGGGGATTTTCTCCCGTGTGGGGTTTCCCAAAGAGGTTGTGTCTGACCGGGGTACAAACTTCATTAGCAAATTATAAGAAGTCTCTGTGGAAGGAGTGTGGTGTTATCTACAAGTTCACCACTCCTTACCACCCACAAGGTAATGGGCTGGTTGAAAGATTTAACCGGACACTTAAGGGCATGATCATGGGTCTTGAAGAACCAATAAGGCGTAAGTGGGACGTCCTCTTGTCATGCCTTCTGTTTGCCTACCGAGAGGTGCCGCAGAAGTCCCTAGGGTTCAGCCCCTTTGAGCTTTTGTATGGTCACCCGGTAAGAGGACCTTTGAGTTTGTTAAAGGAAGGCTGAAAGCAATCTCCCAGCAAACCTCCCCAAGATGTATATAGCTACATGCTGGCCTTCAGAAACCAAACCAGGCATTTCAGGGATCTCGCTCAGGCAAATCTGGAAGCCAGCCAGGAAGAGATGAAGCGGTGGTACGATCAGAATGCCACTCTGATTGAGCTTCAGCCTGGACAGAAAGTTTGGGTCATGGCCCCTGTGGAGCCTTGTGCGCTCCAAGACAGGTAGACTGGTCCATATGAGGTGGTGGAGCGCAAGAGTGATGTCACCTATCTGGTAAACTTGCGGTCTCCAAGGAACCCTTTGAGGGTCCTTCATGTTAACCGCCTAAAGCCCCACTTAGAAAGGTCCGAAGTGGGCATGCTCCTAGCGACAGATGATGGAATGGAGGAGGAGACCGAGCCTCTTCCTGACCTCCTGTCTGCTACAGCGCAAGATGGGTCAGTGGATGGTGTCAGCCTCTCTGCCACACTGACCCCTGATCAGCAGCAAGATTGTCACCAACTGTTGGGGCAATTCTCTGATCTATTTTCCTTGGTTTCTGGTATCACAGATTGGTGCGTCCATGATGTGGACACTGGTGACAGTCCTCCTGTGAAGCACAAGGCTTACAGAGTGACTGACAAGGTTAGGGCTTACATTAAGGAGGAAATCTCCAAGATGTTTGCTTTAGGGGTCATTGAGTCCTCCAACAGTCCTTGGGCCAGCCCAGTGGTCTTGGTCCCAAAGGCTGCCTCGCCGGGTGCCACACCTGAACTCCGGTTCTGTGTGGACTACAGAGGGCTCAATTCAGTATCCAGGACTGATGCACACCCCATCCCCAGAGCTGATGAGCTCATTGATTGGCTAGGAGCTGCACGGTACCGCAGCACGTTTGATTTGACGTCTGGGAACTGGCAGATCACCTTGACCGATGGGGCTAAGGAGAGGTCAGCATTCTCCACACCAGATGGGCACTACCAATTTCAGGTTATGCCCTTTGGGATGAAGAATGCCCCTGCCACCTTTCAGAGGTTGGTTAACCAGGTATTGGCTGGACTGGAGGATTTCAGTGCTGCCTACTTGGATTGCAGTGTTCAGCGCTAGTTGGGAGGAACACTTGCAGCACCTCTGCAAAGTGTTGATGGCACTGCGCAAGGCAGGCCTCACGATCAAGGCAAGTGACAGATCGGGCAGGGCTCCGTTGTGTACTTGGGTCACCAGGTAGGAAGCGGCCAGGTGGCGCCCCTACAACCCAAGATTGATACCACCCTGGCCTGGGAACCCCCAAAGACTCAGACACAAGTGAGAGCCTTTTTAGGACTCACAGGGTACTACAGGAGGTTTGTCAAAGGGTATGGCAACATTGTTGCACCTTTGACTGAGCTGACTTCCAGGAAGCAGCCCAAGAAAGTGAACTGGACTGACACCTGTCAGAAAGCTTTTGATGCCCTGAAGACTGCCATGTGAACAGCACCCGTGCTTCAGGCACCCAACTTCTCAAAATAATTCATTGCACAGACAGACACTTCAGAGCATGGTGTGGGGGCTGTTCTATCACAGATTACTGAAGAGGGTTTTGACCAACCTGTAGCCTTCATCAGTAGGAGGTTACTTCCACGGGAACAGAGGTGGAGTGCAATTGAGCGTGAGCATTTGCTGTGGTTTGGGCGCTGAAGAAGTTGAGACCATACTTGTTTGGGACTCACTTCCGGGTTCAGACTGACCACAGGCCCCTCAGATGGCTGATGCAGATGAGGGGTGAGAACCCAAAGTTGTTGAGGTGGTCCATCTCCCTACAGGGTATGGACTTTACGGTGGAAAACCGCCCTGGTACAGAACACGCCAACGCTGATGTTCTGTCCAGATTTTTCCGCCTTAGTGAAGAGAACTCCCAAGGGGAAGGGTAGTTCTCCCCACATTTCAGCTGGAGGGGACAAGTGTTAGACCTGACATCATTGGCGAGAGTCTCCCTTCCATTTTTGACAGATTGCCTCCTCTGTTTTGACATATTTTTGCTGGTTGTATGTTTTGGGCCCTGTACCACTGCTAATCAGTGCTACAGTACAAGTGCTCCCTATTTTAAATTGATATACTGATTGGATTCCATGATTGGCTTATTTGATCTACTGTCAGCCCCTAGTACAGTGCACCATGTGTGCCCAGGGTTTGTAGAGCAAATGCTGCTTGTGGGCTTGCAGCACTGGTTGTGCCACCCACAGAAGCAGCTTGTAAAGTGTGTCTCAGGCCTGCCATTGCAAGTCCTGTGTGTAGTCTGTGACTACCATGTTGACTTGGCCAAGTGCACCCACTTGTCAGTCCCTAAACCTTCCTTTTGCTTCATATTAGACACCCCTATGGTAGGCCCAAGGGCAGGGTGCATTGTAAGTATAAGGTAGAACTTGCTCTGATGTGTGTAGCATGTTCTAGTAGTGAATTACAGCCATTTTCGTTTTTCACTATTGAAGGCTACCTGTTCTCATAAACTAGAATGGGCAGGGAAGATTGTTACATCCCTAAAATCCTAACTGACTCAGGGAACATGGTAGAAATTTGAGTTCCGTATGCCTGAACTCAGAATAATAAAATACATATTTTAGTAAAGTTTATTTTAATATTCTGTGTTTGCAAAATACCACTTTTAGAAAGTAGGTATTTGCTTGCCTAACCATTTGAGCCCGCCTCTGCTGACTTGTGTATTCATTGTCTGGGTTTGTGTGTGACAGGGCTGGGGAAATTCCAGGAGACAGTCTGGGACAGCCTAGTGGTGAATAGGGAAATGTACCTCCAGATGGGAGGGGGAGAGTGCACCTGGGACCTGAATAGGGCTGGGCCTTCCCTCCACAATGCTGGCTCCACCCCCTGTGGCTTGTCTGATGTCTCTGCCCTGCACAGTGAAAGGAGAAGGGGAATCCTGTCAACAGAGTACTTCAGAGCTACATCTTCCCTCCCCTGTGCTGGCTCCACCTCCTGTGGGGCGTCTGATGTTTCTGCCCTGCACAGTGAAAGGAAGAGAAGAGTCATGTAAACACAGTGCTCAGGAACTGGTTTGAACTAGGCAGAGGCCTTTCTGCCTTCAGAGAACAAAGGATTTTTTGGTATAAATATTGGGACCCAGTCCCACAGACTTTAGATCACTTTGGAACAAGAAACCTTTTTGCCAAGGAGAAGAACCAAGGACGCTGCAGGAGTTTGGACTGCCCCTCTGCCAGTGTGCTGTTTGTTGGGTTGGCCTGCAGTGGTTGCTTCATTGCCAAGGGAAAGGAGAAGAAACTTTGTAAGGACTTTCATCTACAGAATATTCTCCAAGGGCTTGAACTGTGCTTGCCTCCTGCTGAAGTCTCAGGGCCAAAAGACTTCACCCCAGCTCCCGCCTGAATTTCCTTGCTGGGAATTCTGACTCCAGTCACTTGCGTGCCGCTGGAAGCTGGAAGCGCGGCGCATCGAAAAGAAGCGTGTCGCCGCCGCAGCTGAAATCATCGCAACGCCGGAGAAGCGAGAGTTCGTCGCATCTCCCTGGAAGCGTGTGTTCATCGAAGCTGTCTGCTGTCGCATCGCCGGAGAAGCGCGATGCATCGAGAGAGCTGTCATCGCATCACCGGAGAAGCGCATCGCAGGGCCTGTCGCGGCTCCGAAGTACAGAGTCTTGGCAAGGCTGCCAGGGCGTCATCGCATCGCCGCATCAAGGGCGTCATCTTCTCGCATCGCAACTGGATCATCAGCATCGCATCGCATTAAGGCGCCATCTTGCGCACCGCAACAGGTCGAGAATCTACGCATCACCTCCGCACCGGTAAGGCTCACGACGAGTCCCCTACTCTGCGCTAGCATTGAGGAAGGACGCAACCGTTCCCCCGGGTCACGGAACCGACGTATCTCCCCTTCTGGGAGCCTTTTGTTTACTTTGCGTGCCGCATCCAAGAACTTTGTTGAGAACTTTGTCGCATTTACCAACAACTTGAACTAAGAGACTTTTTATCATCCTTTAAGTAACCTTTTAGTATAGTATTGTGGATTTTTGTCGTTTGTGGTCTTGTGTTTAAGTCTATATAAAGAATACCTATTTTTAAAAAACCTGTGTTGTGTCTAGTGTTCCCCCGAAGCTGCGCGCATGCGCTCGTGCGCTCCTCAGTGCCCCCGAGCGTGCAGTGCTGTGTGTGTGGCGCGCATACACATCCCAGAGAGCACTAGCCCCCGCTGCAGCGCGGAAATGGGCATTTCGAACTTGAAGAGGAATTTAGCAAGTGCTCCCTCCCAAGGAGGAAGCACTTGCTAAAGTTCTTTTGTTTTCAAGAGTGTGGCTGTGGGGCTCATTGTGAGCTTTTGTTTGAAGTATTCGTGTTAATTGCAGAGCCCGTCAGAAGCTGCGATTAACACAAATGCTTTAAACAAAAGCACACGATCTGCTCACAGCCACACTCTAGAAAACAAAAGAAATGCAGCACCAAACACAGCGTGTGCTTTTAGAATCACCTAAAGGCACATGCTGTGTTTGTAGAGTTGCTACATTTCTTCTACTACTAGAGCTGGGCTGCGGGATGATTGTGTGCCTTTTTTAATGTTTTCATGTTAATTGCAGCTCATGAAGGGCGCTGCTATTAACACGAAAACTTTAACAGAGGTGCACAATCACCCCGCAACATATCGCTTTACTGGACCCTCCGGTGCTGTGCTGTGTGCTCCAGCTGCAGCGATTTACATCCGGGTTCTGGCTGTGCAACGCTATACTGGACCCATAAGGGGTTCCCTGTGTGCTGCAGAGCCCTATGTGAGGGTCGAACCACATAGCACTATATTGAACACTCCAGCACTGTGCAATGTGCTACAGTGTCAGAACCTACCCCTGGGACCAGACTATACATCACCATACTAGACCCAGGGAGGCTGTGCTATAGTATCAGAGCTCTACCTGGGGGAATCAAACGATATAATATTATTTATATATATATGGACCCATAAGAGCTGTGCTTTATGCTATAGTATCAGAACTTACTCCTGGCATCAGCCTATACATTGTTATACTGAGCCATCTGGCGCTATGCTGTGTGCTGCACTACAGAGCCCCATCGATACGATGAGACTATACATCGCTATACTGGACCCACAGGGGCTGAGTTCTGCGCTGTAGTATCAAAGCTCCATCCTGGAAGCAATCTATACCGTACTATAGTGGGTCATCCGGTATCAAGTTATATATACAACTCTGTGTGTTCCACCTTCAAGGCTCTCAACAAGGCGAAAGGGTTGTGCTTCGGTATCAAAGCGCTGCATCTTGGTTTAGCTACATCTTGGCTCTATACTGGACTGTCTGTGCAGTATTATGTGCTGCACTACAGGAGCCCCCACCCTGGGACTAGGCTATACAAGGCTATCCTGTGCCCTCCAGGCTGTGCCATGTGCTACAGTATCTGAACGCTAGCTGTGGGACCAGGCTATATATCGCAGCACTATACTGGACCTGCAGGGTGCTATGCAGTGTGCTTTGGACAGCATGACCGTTCTTCACACTGGCACCAGACTACAGATTGCTAGTCTGGACCCTCGGGGCTGTGCTACACCCTTCAGGGTAAACCTCAGCCCTCGGATCCTATACTGGGCCCTGCTGAATAGGGTGTATATTTTTGCTATGACTCCCCAGCTGTGGAATCATGCCATACACCCCACACCGCAGCCCTAGACAGGCGGTGTAATTCTGTACCTCATCTGGAGTTCTGACGCGAGGCTGTGTGTGGCGGTACTGGGCCCGGACCACTGCTGTGTGCGGCAAAATCACAGCCCGTAGGCCGGGCTGTATGTCGCATTGTAACCCTCCCCCTTTCCCCCGGCCATGTTTAGTGCTGCAGTTCTGGGGCCAGATGTAGGAGCCCTAATACCGGTCGGAAACGGCCGATTTCGGCCGTTTCCGACCGGTATTAGGGTTTTCATATGTTGGGGGCTGAAAATTACAGAATCGGTATATTTACCGATTCGGTAAAATTACCGATTCGGTAAATTACCGAATCAGTAAATTACCGAATCGGTAAATATATCGATTCTGTAATTCCAAATGTAGGTGGCACAGTTTACAGTGCCACAGGCCCTTAAGAGTCGGCATTTTACCACACAATCCTATTGTGTAGTAAAATACCGAATTCAGGTGTGCATGCACATCTGTGCATGCACACCTGTGCAATGTGACACACAGACATGCCCTTAGGGCATGTATGTGTGCCACATGTCACTCAATCCTGTACTTGAGGTGCTAGAGGGTGTCAAAGTGACACCCCCTGCACCCTTGCAGGATTCGGTATTTACCGATTCTGTAAATACAGAATCGGTATTTCCCATTGAATCTTATGGCCTTCAAAGCCCATAGGAATCAATGGGAAATACCGATTCTGTATTTACAGAATCGGTAAATACCGAATGTTACAGATTCGGTAATTCTGAATTTATAATTACCTACATCTGCCTCCTTCCTATTTACCTACTCTTAAATACTGAATCGATAAAATTCGGTATTTAAGAGTAGATAAATCGGAATTACCTACATCTAGCCCTAAATTCCCTCACTACCACCCTTTAACAGTGTCCCTCAAGTCTCCATAACCACACTCTCTCAGATGAATTTAACTTGATTTACAGCACCACTGATACCAGTGTAGGGTGTCAGAGCACTTTACATCACGCTCATTACACAGAGACAATTAATCATATGTGTGTAAATCTCTGTATAGGTAATGTTCCATACGACAAAGGACTACAAGGTGTAGGAGTCACATGACTCCCATACTAGTAGGTAGTGTAGTTTAATAGTGATTGGTCTGGAGAAACACACTGAATTTAGAACGTAATACCATGATTAAGGGTTCTCTTTAAGAACCAGAACTGATTTCAATTCAAATGAACCCTTTTTGCAACATTAGGATACTCAGACATGCAGCTCTTAGATGACAGTTACCAGCTCACTGTTTTATGTTAGGATTTTGACGTATTAACTGCAACTACCAAAAGAATCTCACTGACAAAAGCAGTACCCACTGACCCATTTACATTATGTGCACTTTGTGATCTGGATGGTACATGTTCTTCGCAGCAGGCAAATTAGCCCTCTGCGCTACCTTTCCATGAGTCAAAACTTCCACCTGACAAAACTCCATCTCTCTCTAGGACATTAATCATTGAAGTTATCATGACATTTTTATTGTTGCCTAAAATTGCTAGAGGCCAGGAAGGAGGCAGCTAGTGCTTTTAGAAACATAATATACTTGCAAGCATCTCACCCCACGGAAAATCAGCGCCCGGTACAGTCGCACTGCCCTAGAGCCACCTTCCTCAAGGGTCCTGTGACCTCAGTGACTGTCGTGCTAGGGTGTGCTGCGCCAAAGTACGCAAAAATATTTTACTTCATGAACGTTCTTTACATCAAGTACAGATATTGAGCACTTTAAAATGGTTGCAAGCATATCGTGCAGCTGCGCTCCTTTCTTTAGACGCTGCTGCCGTATTCAGGTTTCAACAAGCTATGTCTAAAGAAAGGGGCATGGCCAACATTAAAGTGAAATCCTGGCATGGGGCGTTTTAACCAAAAAAAAAAAACATTTGTATGTGAATAAATGTTTTTGGGGGATAAAATCTCCTCATGCCGCGCTTTCACTTTAATGGTGGCCATGCCCCTTCTTAAGACACAGCTTACTGTAACCTGAATACAGCTTCTAAAGAAAGGGATGCAGTCACTATAATAGTGGTCTCCCATTGCAAGAGTTTGAGCTTTTCGCATTAGAAATGACAATGCCTTTAATATATGTGGTGGTTTTGAAAACACATAAATAAAAGGCATCGTCAAACACATAAATAAAAGGCATCGTCATTTACAATGCCAATAGCTGAAACTCTTGCAAATGCAAGACCTATTGCATTGCAAATGCTGGTTACTCTAGGGGTCTGAATCATGTACACTTGGAATTACCAATCCCATTCCCTTTCCCTGAAAACCTAATTCTTGACCCCTGCAATGATCTGCCCTCAGCAGCAGCTACCATGTGACAAAGCAGTAAGACTGCGGTGCCCCATCCTTGTGGAGAAGGTGGTAGCTGAGGTAAGGGTTGGGTAACGACCTGAATCTCCCATTGTCCATTTTCCAAGAAATTGTTTGTCTTTTTGAGAGGTAAAGCAGGGTTCATTGACGTGAGACTAGTTAAACAACGATGATATGAAAAGTGTGGCAAAGCAGATTATTTCCAAAACAAAGTGTTTTGAAGTATATAAGAGATTATTGCTTTAAACCCAGATCATACAAACAGAATGTCTCAAAATATGGATTATAAGCTTGTTTTTAAAAATGCCTCCTACCTCTGCCCATTGCACTTAAACACTTGTGTGCCGCTCTGACGCCATCAAGTCACAGGATCAAGCGTCAAGACCAATACTGTGCCTCCAGTTCTCCAAAGTACACATGTTCAGAGGGCACAGCAAGGCTGAGAAGTTGACTGTTTTTTCAACAATATTTGTCCAGGCTGATGCGGGGGCTTAGGAGGAAATGGGCCCAGCAGGCTGTAAAACTAGAACATCCTACGTAAGAGGCTCAGGTAATGTGACTTCTCTGCTGGGGGGTGCGGAAGGAACAACAAAGCTACCACCCGCCGGTGTGTCCAATCTTCGAGGCATGTGTGTGCTTCTGGTCCCCAAAGGGGTGGTGTGATTGTGGAAAAACAGCAGGCAAGACCCGCCCATGGATCACCCACGTGATGGCTGGTACCCCCAGAGTAGACTCACAGGAAGGCTGATTGCGGCACGGCTAATTGATATGTTGAATTCTAGCATGCCTGTTCAGCGCTGTTCATGAATATTTATCTCTGATGCATAGCATTTTAAATTTGAATGCGCAGTTCCTTGCTCATATATGTTAGACAATTTTAGCGTGCTGGTGCTGCCTCATTGGCATTGTGCCTCAATTGTAGTATTGTTAGAGAGGCGCTAGAATACGTGACTAATGCATTTTAATGTGATCATGCGGACACTAGCATTAAAATGCGCTAGTCGAAAGCCTGATGCGGCCCTACCTAACCCAGCCGTGAAACTACGAAAAGTGAAATTATAATAACAACTTTATTATAATATTATTTTTCCTGCATTTGTTTAAGTTTTTATGTTAATCGCAGCACCCATCATGAGCTGAAATTAACATGAAAACTTGCACAAATGCACACAATCACCCCGCAGCCCAGCTCTATTAAGAAAAGAAATGTAGCAACATAGCTGCCAAGGTTTCAAATTGCTATGTGGGATGCTTTCAAACCTGCCTTAACACCGTTCATGTAGATCTGTATGTGAGGAAATAGACCGTCTTTTCACTTTTTAAAGCAAAAGTTTGGAGTGATATTTAGCGCTGCACCCAAATGCGCGGTCTGGTTACTGGCGCAGATAGACTAGGTTGTAGCGCACATAGACCTTACACTGCCGCACACAGAGGAAAACAATTAGAGGGAACATTGGTTGTGTCCATCTGTAGTGTTATCACTGTATTACTGTGTATATTCACACTGCCTCTGAGATAAGCCTGTCTGCTCGTGCCAAGCTACCAACGGGGTGAGCAGGGGTAATTAAGGAGAGTAATCCCCTTGTCCTGACTTAGAAGTAAGGGTCCCTATTTGGACAAAGGTGATAACCATTGCCAACTAGAGATCCCCAGATCTAACATTGGTGGGCAGTGGTGAGGATTTGGACTTTGCATTTGTGTTTCATATACAGTAATTGGTGTACACTACTAGTGAGTGCAGACCAAACACGACCACATACTTTTTTTGATAGAATCCTTTTTCCTTGGAACTGTTATTTTTTCTAAAGACTCCCAATTCTTACTACCATGAGTAAACCAGCATCTGTTGCATCTATGGATCTTGATTTAGAGGAATAGAGGTTGGAAACCTACACTGTGAAACAACTCAAGTATCTCTGCAGGAAATTGAAAGTTGCTACACCAGGCATTTCTAAAAAGGAAGACTACCAAAAGGCGCTGAGGGCCTGGGTAGAAGCCAGAAATATCCCTGATCTTGTTGTGGAGCCTGTTGGGGATACAGATGGGCAAAATGATGGGCTAGAATTTCCTGCCAGGGGAGGGATGCCGTCCCCACCTGGCAGCAGCATCTCTTCCAAAGACCTGTCCCTCAGACAACTGGAAGACAGGGAGAGAAATAGAGCACTGAAGCTGGAGTTGGCTAAGCTTAAGATGGAGGGTCAGAGGGAAGCAGAGAATAACAGGTTGTCTTTGGAAAGAGAGAGAATGAGAATGGAGCATGAGAGAATGTTGAGGGAGTTAGAGATCAAGGCCAAGGGCTTAGATATCAATTCCTCTGGTGGCAGCGCACCATCTGTGCCTTCAGAAGGCAGGGTACATATTCCCAAGGATGTCATCAAAGATTTTCACAAAGGTGAAGATATTGGTCAGTGGTTTGCAGCCTATGAGATAGCAATGTTGGCCCACCGGGTCCCTGAGTAGGATTGGGGAGCGCGGTTGGGGGGCCGCTTTGTCACTGAAGGTAGGGACACTTTGTTAGACCTGCCCAAAGAGCATATGATGTCTTATAACCACATGAAGGAAGCACTGATGACAAGGTATGGGTTAACTCCAGAGCTCTATAGACATAGGTTCAGGAATTGTAAGAAACTGGAGGGAACCACTTGGGTAGAATATGTGTCTTTCTTTTGCAGAATCATGGATGGTTGGGTGAGGGGTAGCAATGTTGATCATTTTCCAGCTCTCTATGATTTGATTGCCAGGGAGCACTTATCTGGTAATTGTTTTCCAGAGCTACGCCAGCACCTTGTTGATAGCAAGTTGACTAATCCTAGAAAGCTTGCTGAGGAGGCGGACCGCTGGGTCAGTACCAGGGTCCACAAGGGTCTTGTGGGAGACTCCGCAGAAGGTGGGCAGGGTCCCCAGCAGAAGAGTGGAGGGGACAAGGGTAAACAGAGGGAGTTCCAAAAAGGTCCCCAAAGTATTTCCCAAGGGAACCAGGGTAAGGGTTCCCAGCCTCCCCCTGAAAAGAAGTCAGGACCCCCAACAAATAAACCTGTTCATAGGGGGCCTGTTTCCTGCTTTCAGTGTAAGCAGGTGGGTCACCGTTGGTATGATCCCCAGTGTCCTCAGAAAGGACAGTATGTGCCACCCCGTGCACCACCCCGTCAGATGGCAAGTGTAGCCCTGGGTGGGGAGGAGATGGGTGCCCAAGGTGGGTGGGGTCCCGCAGAAATGTCCCTTGTCTCATTAGGAGATTTTGTGATGGTCCCTAAAACTCAGCTGCCTGATAACACTAAAAAATACAGGCAGTGGGTGACCATCAATGGCCATAGAGTGGAGGCTCTTAGAGACACAGGAGCAAGTGTGACAGCTGTCAAGTGTCCCTTGGACTCTTGGAGGAGCAGGTAGTCCCTCATGCATTCTTCCCAGTTGTTGCCGCTGACAACACAGAGAGCCATTGCAAGGTGGCTCAAGTTCCCTTTGAGTGGGAGGGGGTCTCTGGTACTCTTCAAGTAGCTGTGAGGCCACCCATGCCTGTTGATTGTCTGTTAGGCAATGATTTAGAAAGCTCCCCTTGGGCTAAGGTGGAGAGGAAGGCACATTTGGAGATGTTGGGTCTGCCTGAGTGGGCATTTGTGACCACTCGGTCTATGGCAGCTAAGGGTGTTCAAGAGACCCTGGAGCCTGAAAGTAGGGCCCAGAGATCTGCCTTAAAGAGAAGAGGTCAGGGGCGTGGTAAACCAGCCCCTATTGTTCCCACGGTCCAGGAGGAGGTAGACCCTGAGGGGGATGCCCTGGAACCCACTGGTGAGCAAGTTTCTGAACTGGGGAACCTACCTGAGCTGACCCATTGGCAGCAAGAAGGGGGTTCCTCCAGGGAGGAACTTTGTGAAGAGCAAAAGAAGTTCCCTTCTCTTGTGGGTTTGAGGCAACAGGCCACAAACCAGGCAGCAGGTGATCAGTCTGGATCCCATTGGATCTACTGGGAGAATGGTCTCCTGTATAGCGAGCCTAAGGTTGCTGAGCCTGGGTCAGCCTGTGCGCTGGTGGTACCCCAGCGCTTCAGAGCCTTCCTACTGGGTTTGGCTCATGATGTTCCATTAGCTGGTCATCTGGGGCAGAACAAGACCTTTGAAAGGTTTGTCTCCCACTTTTATTGGCCCCAGATGAGAAAGAGTTCAGATACTCATTGTAGGACTTGTCAAACTTGCCAGGCAAGTGGGAAAAGCGGAAGGAGGCACAAGGCCCCTCTCCAACCTTTTCCCGTAGTCAGTACCCCCTTTGAACGGGTGGGCATAGACATTGTGGGGCCACTGGACCCCAAGACAGCCACGGGCAACAGGTTTATCCTGGTCTTGGCGGATCATGCTACCCGGTACCCGGAAGCCATTCCACTCAGGACAGTGAAGGCCCCCGTGGTGGGACGTGCACTGATGGGGATTTTCTCCCGTGTGGGGTTTCCCAAAGAGGTTGTGTCTGACCGGGGTACAAACTTCATTAGCAAATTATATGAAGTCTCTGTGGAAGGAGTGTGGTGTTATCTACAAGTTCACCACTCCTTACCACCCACAAGGTAATGGGCTGGTTGAAAGATTTAACCGGACACTTAAGGGCATGATCATGGGTCTTGAAGAACCAATAAGGCGTAAGTGGGACCACCTCTTGTCATGCCTTCTGTTTGCCTACCGAGAGGTGCCGCAGAAGTCCCTAGGGTTCAGCCCCTTTGAGCTTTTGTATGGTCACCCGGTAAGAGGACCTTTGAGTTTGTTAAAGGAAGGCTGGGAGCAATCTCCCAGCAAACCTCCCCAAGATGTATATAGCTACATGCTGGCCTTCAGAAACCAAACCAGGCATTTCAGGGATCTCGCTCAGGCAAATCTGGAAGCCAGCCAGGAAGAGATGAAGCGGTGGTACGATCAGAATGCCACTCTGATTGAGCTTCAGCCTGGACAGAAAGTTTGGGTCATGGCCCCTGTGGAGCCTTGTGCGCTCCAAGACAGGTAGACTGGTCCATATGAGGTGGTGGAGCGCAAGAGTGATGTCACCTATCTGGTAAACTTGCGGTCTCCAAGGAACCCTTTGAGGGTCCTTCATGTTAACCGCCTAAAGCCCCACTTAGAAAGGTCCGAAGTGGGCATGCTCCTAGCGACAGATGATGGAATGGAGGAGGAGACCGAGCCTCTTCCTGACCTCCTGTCTGCTACAGCGCAAGATGGGTCAGTGGATGGTGTCAGCCTCTCTGCCACACTGACCCCTGATCAGCAGCAAGATTGTCACCAACTGTTGGGGCAATTCTCTGATCTATTTTCCTTGGTTTCTGGTATCACAGATTGGTGCGTCCATGATGTGGACACTGGTGACAGTCCTCCTGTGAAGCACAAGGCTTACAGAGTGACTGACAAGGTTAGGGCTTACATTAAGGAGGAAATCTCCAAGATGTTTGCTTTAGGGGTCATTGAGTCCTCCAACAGTCCTTGGGCCAGCCCAGTGGTCTTGGTCCCAAAGGCTGCCTCGCCGGGTGCCACACCTGAACTCCGGTTCTGTGTGGACTACAGAGGGCTCAATTCAGTATCCAGGACTGATGCACACCCCATCCCCAGAGCTGATGAGCTCATTGATTGGCTAGGAGCTGCACGGTACCGCAGCACGTTTGATTTGACGTCTGGGAACTGGCAGATCACCTTGACCGATGGGGCTAAGGAGAGGTCAGCATTCTCCACACCAGATGGGCACTACCAATTTCAGGTTATGCCCTTTGGGATGAAGAATGCCCCTGCCACCTTTCAGAGGTTGGTTAACCAGGTATTGGCTGGACTGGAGGATTTCAGTGCTGCCTACTTGGATTGCAGTGTTCAGCGCTAGTTGGGAGGAACACTTGCAGCACCTCTGGAAAGTGTTGATGGCACTGCGCAAGGCAGGCCTCACGATCAAGGCAAGTGACAGATCGGGCAGGGCTCCGTTGTGTACTTGGGTCACCAGGTAGGAAGCGGCCAGGTGGCGCCCCTACAACCCAAGATTGATACCACCCTGGCCTGGGAACCCCCAAAGACTCAGACACAAGTGAGAGCCTTTTTAGGACTCACAGGGTACTACAGGAGGTTTGTCAAAGGGTATGACAACATTGTTGCACCTTTGACTGAGCTGACTTCCAGGAAGCAGCCCAAGAAAGTGAACTGGACTGACACCTGTCAGAAAGCTTTTGATGCCCTGAAGACTGCCATGTGAACAGCACCCGTGCTTCAGGCACCCAACTTCTCAAAAGAATTCATTGCACAGACAGACACTTCAGAGCATGGTGTGGGGGCTGTTCTATCACAGATTACTGAAGAGGGTTTTGACCAACCTGTAGCCTTCATCAGTAGGAGGTTACTTCCACGGGAACAGAGGTGGAGTGCAATTGAGCGTGAGCATTTGCTGTGGTTTGGGCGCTGAAGAAGTTGAGACCATACTTGTTTGGGACTCACTTCCGGGTTCAGACTGACCACAGGCCCCTCAGATGGCTGATGCAGATGAGGGGTGAGAACCCAAAGTTGTTGAGGTGGTCCATCTCCCTACAGGGTATGGACTTTACGGTGGAAAACCGCCCTGGTACAGAACACGCCAACGCTGATGTTCTGTCCAGATTTTTCCGCCTTAGTGAAGAGAACTCCCAAGGGGAAGGGTAGTTCTCCCCACATTTCAGCTGGAGGGGACAAGTGTTAGACCTGACATCATTGGCGAGAGTCTCCCTTCCATTTTTGACAGATTGCCTCCTCTGTTTTGACATATTTTTGCTGGTTGTATGTTTTGGGCCCTGTACCACTGCTAATCAGTGCTACAGTACAAGTGCTCCCTATTTTAAATTGATATACTGATTGGATTCCATGATTGGCTTATTTGATCTACTGTCAGCCCCTAGTACAGTGCGCCATGTGTGCCCAGGGCTTGTAGAGCAAATGCTGATGGTGGGCTTGCAGCACTGGTTGTGCCACCGACAGAAGCAGCTTGTAAAGTGTGTCTCAGGCCTGCCATTGCAAGGCCTGTGTGTAGTCTGTGACTACCATGTCGACTTGGCCAAGTGCACCCACTTGCCAGTCCCTAAACCTTCCCTTTGCTTCATATTAGACACCCCTATGGTAGGCCCAAGGGCAGGGTGCATTGTAAGTATAAGGTTGAACATGCTCTGATGTGTGCAGCATGTTCTAGTAGTGAATTACAGCCATTTTTGTTTTTCACTATTGAAGGCTACCTGTTCTCATAGACTAGAATGGGCAGGGAAGATTGTTACATCCCTACAATCCTAACTGACTCAGGGAACATGGTAGAAATTCGAGTTTAGTATGCCTGAACTCAGAATAATAAAATACATCTTTCAGTAAAGTTTATTTTAATATTCTGTGTTTGCAAATACCACTTTTAGAAAGTAGGTATTTGCTTGCCTAACCATTTGAGCCCGCCTCTGCTGACTTGTGTATTCCTTGTCTGGGTTTGTGTGTGACAGGGCTGGGGAAATTCCAGGAGACAGTCTGGGACGGCCCAGTGGTGAATAGGGAGATTTACTTCCAGATGGGAGGGGGAGAGTGCACCTGGGACCTGAATAGGGCTGGGCCTTCCCTCCACAATGCTGGCTCTACCCCCTGTGGCTTGTCTGATGTATCGGCCCTGCACAGTGAAAGGAGAAGGGGAATCCTGTCAACAGAGTGCTCCAGAGCTGCATCTTCCCTCCCCAGTGCTGGCTCCACCTCCTGTGGGGCGTCTGATGTTTCTGCCCTGCACAGTGAAAGGAAGAGAAGAGTCATGTAAACACAGTGCTCAGGAACTGGTTTGAACTAGGCAGAGGCCTCTCTGCCTTCAGAGAACAAATGATTTTTTGGTATAAATATTGGGACCCAGACCCACAGACTTTAGATCACTTCTGGAACAAGAAACCTTTCTGCCAAGGAGAAGAACCAAGGAAGCTGCAGGAGTTTGGACTGCCCCTCTGCCAGTGTGCTGTTTGTTGGGTTGGCCTGCAGTGGTTGCTTCATTGCCAAGGGAAAGGAGAAGGAACTTTGTAAGGACTTTCATCTACAGAATATTCTCCAAGAGCTTGAACTGTGCTTGCCTCCTGCTGAAGTCTCAGGGCCAAAGACTTCACCCCCAGCTCCCGTCCGAATTTCCTTGCTGGGAATTCTGACTCCAGTCACTTGTGTGCCGCTGGGAGCTGGAAGCGCGGCGCATCGAGAAGAAGCGTGTCGCCGCCGCAGCTGAAATCATCCCAACGCCGTAGAAGCGAGAGTTCTTCACATCTCCCTGGAAGCGTGTGTTCATCGAAGCTGTCTGCTGTCGCATCACCGGAGTACCACAACGCATCGAGAGAGCTGTCATCGCATCACCGGAGGAGCGCATCGCAGGGCCTGTCGCGTCTCCAAAGTACAGAGTCGTCGCAAAGCTGCCAGGGCGTCATCGCATCGTCATAGCATCGCCGCATCAAGGGCGCCATCTTCTCGCATCGCAACTGGATCATCGCATCGGCATCGCATTGCATCAAGGCGCCATCTTGCGCACCGCAACAGGTCGAGAATCTACGCATCACCTCCGCACCGGTAAGGCTCACGACGAGTCCCCTACTCTGCGCAAGCATTGAGGAAGGACGCAACCGTTCCCCCGGGTCACGGAACCGACGCATCTCCCCTTCTGTGAGCCTTTTGTTTACTTTGCGTGCCGCTTCCAAGAACTTTGTTGAGAACTTTGTCGCATTTACCAACAACTTGAACTAAGAGACTTTTTATCATCCTTTAAGTAACCTTTTAGTATAGTATTGTGGATTTTTGTCGTTTGTGTTCTTGTGTTTAAGTCTATATAAAGAATACCTATTTTTATAAAACCTGTGTTGTGTCCATCTGTAGTGTTATCATTGTATTACTGTGTATATTCACAAATGCTTAACACACTGCCTCTGAGATAAGCCTGTCTGCTCGTGCCAAGCTACCCAGGGGGTGAGCAGGTGTTATTAAGGGAGAATAATCCCCTTGTCCTGACTTAGAAGTAAGGGTCCCTATTTGGACAAAGGTGATAACCATTGCCAACTAGAGACCCCCAGATCTAACAGCCAGCCTTTCTGAACCTCAAAATAGAGATGAATTAGTTAGTTTTCTTGGGATGGCAGAATACTACAATAAGTTTGTTCCCCAGTTTGCATCAAGAACATATACCTTAGGAGCGCTTATAAAGAAGTGCCCCTTCTCTTCACAGTTTTGACACCTCTGCTAAGTCAATCTTGATTACGGATGCTAGCTCTAAAGGGCTAGGTGCCGTTCTTAAACAAGTAAAAGATTGTAAGGAAGAGACCATCATGTTTCTTTCTAGAGCTCTCGTAGGGCCAGAAATACGTATTCTGTTATAGAAAAAGAAACCTTGTGCATTTTTGAGCCATCAGAAAATTAAAAAAGTTTTTATGGGGAAACTCTTTCTTAATTTGTTCAGATCACAAGCCTTTAAAAGATCGTTTTACTAAAAAAATCCTAGACGCAGTCTCCTCAAAGAATTTGCAGATGGGTCATTGCTCTCCAAAACTACGATTTTGTTGTGAGTTACATACCTGGAATAGAAAACAAAGCATCTGATTGTTTCTCCAATCTCGTTCAGACAAATTCGAATGTAGACTCTGAGAACATAGGCCATTTGTGGGATAATGACGAATACAAGGTGTGTGAAATTATTACTGAAGTTGTGAGTGAGGATGAGTGGAAAAACTGTTTAAGCAAAGATGCGGTCCTTGTGAAAATCTCCGACTTAATCACTAAAGGTTGGAAGAGCATGAAAGGTCTTGATGAATTATCTATCAGTTCTGGAGTATTATGGAGAGGTACGAAACACATACCTCCCACCTGTGTCAGAACAAGGATCATCCAACAAGCTCATCAGGGACATTTTTGTATTTCAAAAACTAAAGAAAGAATTTGCATGCACTTTTGGTGGCCAGGCATTGATCTCCAAGTGGAGCGTGTTGTGAGAGATTGTACACTGTGTAATACATGTGATAAAACCTTAACAACGAGAGTTCAACCTGTGGTAATACGTAAAGAACCCTCTAGATGCTGGGAAGAAATTGCTCTTGATCTGCTGGGACCCATTTCTAGTTCTTCTGGCCAGTATTTTGTGTTGGTTCTAATAGACATGTTCTCCAGATGGCCGGAGATTAAAGTTGTAAGGAGTACAGAGACAAGGATGTTATTAGCTTTCTTGAAGAAGTCTTTGCTAGGGAAGGACTTCCCGATTCTCTGCTGACCGACAATGGGGTCCAGTTGGTTTCAAAAGAAATGGAAGAGTATTTAACTAAGAATGGAATTAAACATAAACGGTGTTCGGATGGTAGAGAGATTTAATTGAGTCCTCAAGGAGTCTGTACAGATAGCTATAGCTCAGGGAAAAGACTGGAAATTAGAAATTGCTGAACGTGTGAGAATTTATTGTCTCACACCTCATTCCACCACTAACAAAGTACCGTTTGAGCTGTTTAGAGGACGAAGTCCTAATACTCATCTGTTTCAACCATGGATGAGAAACAATTCTAAAACTACTTTGGTGTGGGTTTTTCTGATAGTCATAATGACTCTCAGAAATTAAAGGTTTTAAAAGAAAGAACTATTTTGATCGTAGGAATGCTGTTTAACACAGTCGTGTACAGGCGGGTGACAGGGTGAAAGTTCGCTTACCCAAGAGAGTTAGTGTTTTATCAAAATATTCTCCTCCTTTTGTTGTCAAAAAATGTTTCGAAAATGCTGTCAAGTTAAGTGATGGTCGCATATGGAATTTAAGTAGAATTGCTCCTTTTCACAAAAATGTCATTAGTACACCGAATGTTCGCAATGAAACAAACATTGGGAAAACTGTGTTGCATAGAAGTAGTCGTGAAAGAAAAATTCCACTGGCTCTTCATGATTTTGTTTTAAAATAATGATGCAAAAGGGAAAGATGTGTAATATCTTCAATTGGTTTTACATATGCTTTATCATTGTTGCTTAAGGCAGTTTTCTCACCATCTGTTCTAGAATGTTATTATTGAAAGCCTTCATGTGATTCCTAGAGTCAGTTATTTCCTTTATGCTGTGTGGATAGGACGTCTTATACTTACCTGATTACTTGAAGAATAAACCTGTCATCTTCTACTGGCGTTATAGTACTTCATTAGAGCAGCTGTGCAAACGGCTTCCGTAGCTGCAATCACTCGTTCAAAAACTAAAATAGACAGCAAAATAATGCCTAGCTGTCAATGCGACAAGCAGAGGCAGCAGTACAGCGTTACCTCAAAAATATCCACTCAAATATTTATACATAATTGACGCAAACTCCGTTCCTTTTGCTCGAATTCCTGGAGTGGGGGGAAGAGTAATTCCAAACAGGAAACGTAGAGTAGCTTTGATACACAAAGTACATTTGGGAGAGGGTCTGAAACCTCAGGGGATCTCTAAATCTATACTAGAATTAAAAGAAACGTACTGGTGGCTAGGGATGAATGCCCACATTCACACATTTGCAATTAATTGCCGTGACTGCAACAGAGATCGCAACAGGGAACGCCGCCAGATACCTGACTACAGTGTAGCCAGCCCGGTGCAGACATCATTGTTAAACAGCATTAGACTATCTACACGCAGACGTCCCTATGGACAGATGCGGACCCACAAATATCAAGACAAGATTTATTTGGATGTGGCCTCAGCGCTCGGCTGATGCTCAAACTGTTATAAAAGATTTGCGAGTCTTTATCGGAACATACGCAGTCGGCACGCTACATTCTGACCAGGGTCTTGCGTTGAGCTCTCGAGCTTACAAGGAGGCCATGGCCAAATTGGGCGTTGCTTTGCGGTATTCTAGCCCATTCCATCCTGAGGAAAATTCGGTAGTGCAGAGAAAAAACCGGGACATAAAGCAATCTATAACAGCTAGGGTATTAGGCTCGGGTGATGGGTGGGTCAAACATCTAATAAATGTCCAACGTAGTCTTAATAATCTGCCAAGAAGTTCTCTAGGGGGAATCACTCCATATGAAATCCTTTTTGGAACAAGAATGATTATATCGGATATCGATTGTCACATTTCAGTGGTAGAACAAAAACCCTTTGATATCAAAGACCGTTTGGCTGTTTTGCAGGACTTAAATGAAATAAGAAAAAAACAAAGTAACGTATTCCTGAAGCCAACGACCACTGAAGAAAAACCATCCGTCCCAGCAAGGCCTGTCTGGATTCCAAAGATTGGGGATCTAGTCAGAGAAAAGATCGCGGACAAGAAGGAATTTGGGCCTTCTTACAGACAACCAGTACCTGTCCTAGCAATCCACGGATCAAGAACAGTCTTACTGCCGCCCCTTGCTGGAAGAAAGGAGAACAGGTTCATGGCTATCACCCTGGTAAAACCACATCATGGGGCCGATCATAAGCAGTAGGCCAAGTGGACTCCAAAGATATAGCCGACGCCCAAATCTGAATACCCTCCAATAGGTTCAAACTGAGAGACTCATCCGCCTTTGAAGAATCTGTTGTGCGAAAAGAAGGTCTATGCAACAAAGCCATGGAACATGTACCTCTAGAGACCCAAATAACAGTTTGTCAAGAAACGCCTGTCTACAATGAAATAGCATCTGACTATACAAATGTAACAAGTAATCAAGTGGTTCCAGCGATTTCAACGAATCCTGATGCAATCGTTACAATTGACAGAACTGCCTCTGGCTATTTCAACTTTGATACGTTTTCCGAGGATCCCAGCGAACCTGAAACGACGCCAGTAAAAAGAACTTTTAAAGAACAAGCAACAGAACTTTTTCAATAACTTGAAAAGACTTATCTGGTTTCACCATGGTTTGAATTTTGGATTGTGTTGGGTGTACTTTTTCTTCTACTTTGGTAGACTCTTGTATTTACTTTGGGAATGCTGATAAATGGAAGATATGTTAAAAAGGACACAGCAAGTAAGAACATCAAATTACTACTCAAGCCACACAAATCATCTCATCGTGAACAAAGAGACTTGTCATCAGTGAACATCACAGCCGTTCCTATAACTGGTGGTATAGCTTGGGACAGAACTGAATATGACATTTTCGGTCCGGCGGAGCTGTTGAAGATTCCACACCAGTTCAAGATTTCCTTGAATGACTTTGTTTCATCTAGTACCTTTTCTGATGATTGGGACTTCGAGACTGTAAATAATATGATGTCAGACTTAGAAATGTCTGCAAAGTTTACAAATCATGAATACTTAGAAGGTTCATCAGATTATGAACAAATGTATAGTTATAATCACTACGGTCATCATTTCTTGCACAAATCATCTGCAAATCCTAGAAATGTATTGAAATATAACCAATTGGAACAGCTCAAAAACATTATATGGCAAATTTCCACACTTTTCATGTTTTAATGTTTCAAATCCAGAATCATTTTACTTTAAAAATATTAATAGGACAGGAATGAAAAGCACTTTGACAAATACCAAGCAAATTTATTTTGCGGCTTTTTATGCTCAGCTGTCTTTGTTAGGTTTCGACTTTTGGAAAGACAACTTTGAGACAAAAACTGTCTGGGGCACAAAAGACTGGCAGGTGCTGGAATTAGAAGCTTTATTTAGAGCCTGTATCATCCCAGAGCAAATAATGTTTTTTAATGACTCTGTCCAACAGACATCTTGTCTTGGGTTAGCCAAGATAAAAGAGTTAAATAATCCGTCCATACCTACACATACACCTGATAGCAGTAACACCTCAGAGGGGGTGGTCGACGTACATACTATTTTGCTTCACAACAGAACAGATCCAGATTGGAAACAATGGTTAATCTGCCCCACATACACAAACAACTGTCAAGATAGATTCTTGAATAAGACACAAGGGTTCAGATTCACTAGGTCAGATCCAAGATATGTCCAGAGACAGCAACCAGGAATATTAACAACATACAGTGTAGAGAAACTATGCCTTGAATGGCTACACAAGTCTACGCTAAAGGAAGTAAAACAACACTTATCTTTACTCAAAGATGGCGCTGACCTGAGGGACTTCTTACAAGGACTTACTAAACCGCATCATAAACATTTTATATACGCCGGTATCTATGCTGCTTACAATGAAGCATGGAATATTACACAAGCAGAAACTGCAGAACGAATACGAGAAATTGATCGTATTAATTTAGAGAAATCTCTCTCTGTAGTTGACAATGGGTTAACGACTCTGTCGTCCAAGATATATTCTTTGGACAGCATAGTATCCTCTGCCATAGACATAATGGAACAGGACTTGGTCATGTTGCAACATGGTCAGTCGCATTTAGTTATAGAATTCTATTAGGCTGGAAGTTACAAAACTTTCGTTCAGGCTATGTGCCTTGGCGTTTAATCAATACCACGCCACTGTTTGCAGAATTCAATCTCACTGATGAACAGATCAAATTGGCACAGAGGGGAGCAGACTATACGGTGCTGAGCATTGAAAAACTGGAAAGATTGCCATTTACAGTCGCTGAAAAAACAGCAATTGAATGGATAATACACGGTACAATCACTCTGCCTGTTACAATTTTCCATTTTCAGTATTGCTTTAACCATATACCAGCAGGCCTATATGAAAGGTTGGGTAAAGAATACATCAAGACATCCCGGGAATTACCTTACACAAACAGATGTTGTAGTGGGGGGAAAGAAGTGTTTCTTAGTGGTAAAAATTGAGAAAACGCACTAAGCGGCTCTCTCCTTTGTCAGGGTATAAACAACCCTGACAACTTGCGATGGTTCCTCTAACAATTTATCCTGCCACTTGCAAGGCTCACCAGCTGCAGTGATTGATCCAATTTTTAGGCAACTTTCTAATGGAAGTTACATTATGTTGAATGATCACAGCTGCTGTGGCATGTTGCCAGGTTTAGCCTATTTTGTAACTGTGTCAGCCAGGGTCACTTGCTGTATGCAAGTATTGTTTCCAAAGACCAAGACAGACCGGTCTTCACTGAACATCTCTTCTATACGAATTGATACTTTAAGCAGAATGAAAGCCATTCTTTTACAGAAAACTGTGCCATTGACCTCGGCCAAAGAGACCCATGATCTGCAAGTCGCAAGGACTTCTGCAGAAATACACACCCTTTTTTTTTTATAACAATTTTTATTGGCTTTTTCAGTGTAACTGTGGTACTGAAAATTCTGGACTCGTGTAATAATTTTTGTCGTAGCATGACGATTTTTATATCAAAAGACCGAGAATGGCTAGTACACTATGTACAAGCATTTTTCGTCATATTCGAGTGACGATTTCACCTCGAAATCGTCATTTTCGTCCTGAAACCTTGGCTTCCATTTTGTGTACGGCAGCCATTTTGTGGGTTGCCCTCACATAGGCTTATAATACAGCTAAATTCGATTCCAAAGGACACGTACACCTTAATTGACTTTTCTCTGACCTGGGCAAGCTGCAACATTGCCCCAGGCCGAACCTGTTTGGTCAGTTCCTCTCCCAGTGGCCGAGCGAGATAGCATCAAGGCACAACATGCCATAAACCTTTTCATCGCACACACACCCTGCCTATCTTACTTCCATCTGTTCCTGTTCCTGCCTCCACGAGCTATTTATGACATGGGCTGTGATCTTACTGTTTTGGGTTTATCCGGCCTTGTCAGCTAGAGAATGTATGCATTATGTGGACATTGTTTATGGCCTGGACTTATCTTGAAAGTGGGTTTGTCATCTACAGTGCTTTGTGTGCACGTCCTGGGAATGACCAACAATAATGTACTTCAAAGAGAAAATGTGTGCCTAGGGCATAATAAATGGTATAAAAGGTCTGTGCTGAGACCATTCAGGAGGCTGCCTCATTCAGTTGCTTTAGGTGTGACTGGGCGACGTAGCCTCACAATTAATTGTAATAAAGATGTCTTTTCATATTTCAGATTCTCTGTTGATTTCTTTGCTGCTTTTGAATGGACTACTTATTGGTAAGACCCCTGAGAAGGAGTTTGAGGATTTCTAGTACTCCATAACAGTACATGTAGAATTCGTTTTCTCACATGCAAACAACATATATTGGCATCTTCATTGTATACAAATAACACCACATTTGATGATCTGTGAACGTCGACAATCATAACACCATATACATGTTAATATTAGACACGCGGGCCTCTGGATGTACCTCTACCGGGGTATATCTTGTATGGCATGTGGATGGAAGACCGTTCGATAACCCGCCTGTACTTCAAAAAAGTTGTGTTGGCAGTCTAATGCCTTTGTTTTCACCAATCGGTTATCTATGGCCGTTACAATTGTATTACGCCCTGGCTCCCGCCCTATGGACTTGCTGGCAGGTCAGACACCTCCAGCGGTGGTTCACATATGTTTCCCCGGTATTCATTCCATTTGCCCTAGATAGTGGACCATTTTTTGGGACATCCCCTATGTATAAATACCGCCTTTTCTGCCACCATCGCCGCATCCATGTCTTTCCCCCAGTGTGTTCTTGAGGGTACGGTGCCGGATCCCCATTTTCTAGCTATGTTCTGCTTTGCTAGCATCATGCCTAGTGTTGCCCAGGTCTGCATCCCCCGGTTTAGATCTGTGGGCGACCAAATATTTAATATACAACACCGTGGGTCGAGTTGTATTTCTACCCCGCCTGCTCTTGAAAGTTCAGATAGCACCTCTGACCAGTATGTTTGTATCCTGGGGCAGTCCCATAGTATATGAAAGTATGTTCTCGGGAGTCCACAATCCCTCAGGCACCCAAGCTCTGGGACGTGACCTAATTTATGTAGTAGAGTGCGGGAATAATAGACTCGGTGTAGTATCTTCAGTTGTATGAGCTTTAGCCGAGATGGTATGGAGGCGTCTCTTGCCGAAGCAAGTGCGTATAACCAGTCTTCGTCGTCTATGTCCGCTAGTTCCACCTCCCACTTGGTACGGAGAACCACTGTGGGGTCTGGAAGATTATTTATCAACTTACGGTACGTTAGTGAAATTGCTTTCTTTTCAAGATGGTCAGTGAGGAGTCTATCCTCCAGTGGGGAGGATTCAACCAGGGTCGTTCCCGGTGGGATGGCACCTTTCAGGGCATGTCTAATTTGCGTGTAGCGGTACCGCTCGGTACTTGCCATTCCGTATTTTTCTTGCAGGGTTTCAAATGTGATGATTTCGCCCCTACTCCACAGGTCACCTATCTTTGAGATACCTATGAGGTCCCACTGTCGGAACCCCTTAGTGTTAGCCAGGGTACCAAGGCGACGTGTGTCCCAGAGTAGAGTGGCCAGTGTAAGCACTCCCTCCCAGCCCAAAGCTCTCTGAGCTGTGTGCCAGATTTTAACTGTGTGAGCCGTAGGGCCTTTGAGCGTGTGACGTTGTTTGTTAGTGTAAAGGGCCTTCATCAGTTGGTCTGTGTGGAGTAGCGTCCTGTCCAAGCTGTAGGCTGGGTCATGGTGAGGGGCATGTAACCATTGGTTGACCACCGTTAGCTGTGCAGCCCAGTAGTATAATTTAACACTTGGCAGCGCAATCCCCCCATCGTACCAGCTACAGATTAATTTGGAGTTAGCTATACGAGCCTGTTTTACGTCCCATAATAAGGAAGAGATTTCTGCGTCTATTGCCTTAAAGTAGGTAATAGGGACCGGGAATGGGGTATTTTGCAGCGCATAAAGGAACCGTGGGAGCGAAAGCATCTTGAAGAGTGCTGCTCTTCCTAACAGTGTCAGCGGGAGGGAACGCCAGTGTGTTACATCCGATTTGAGCCTCTGCAAGGGTTTCTGTAGGTTCTCTTCCGTAAAGGTGGGGGCTTGCGGATTGACATAGATTCCAAGGTATTTGAAACCTCTGGCTCCGGTTTGCAGTGGACAGGCTGGAGGGAGTATGGGCATTCGACCGCGTAATACATACAGGAGCGATTATGTCCAATTTATTGTGTATCCCGAGACTTCCCCATATTTCTTGAGGATATCTAACAGGGCTATTATGGAAGTTGTCGGGGACATAAGGTATATTAATACGTCGTCGGCGTAGAGGGAGATACGATCTTCCCATCCCGTTTCCCAGGTGATCCCGCGGATCATTGTGTCCGTTCTTATTATCACTGCCAGTGGTTCCAAAATGAGGGCAAACAAGAGAGGGGATAGGGGGCACCCCTGTCGCGATACACACCCTTTTAACTACAAACTGCCCTGTACATTTCTCAGAAATGTTAGATCGTATCTTAAACATGTCTGATATGGGTGGTATTGTACATGTATTTAAGATGATTTTTTCGGGACTGTTAGCACCTTTTGAAGCAGTCCTAGGAATATTTCCAAACTTTGTGCACTCTGTGTTTGGCGGATTGTCTCTCATTTTGGGACTCGCTGCAGGGATACTATTTTTGCTCCTACTGCTTCGATATGGCAAGCCAATCCACAGCGGACACCCAGATCACCGTGGAAAATACTCTACTAGCGATGAAGTGTCGTGAGCGCATAGCCCAAATTTTGGGATTAACTCTTTTAAGAGAATTGAATACCACATGGTTTATGTCATTCAGACCAATCTAGCAAGATTGCATCTTACCTGTCCTACGATGCCTCCTATGTGGAGAAGAATGCGTGTTAGACATCTGTCTCACACTCCCATCAGTCATGCCAACGGATGTTGATACTTTGCTTGGACCAGTGACGGCTCATGCACTGTGTTGTCCCCAGCGGCTACCAATCCTGATGGCGGCATTCATTGAGATCTCACAGACGCAAAATGCTGACGGTGAGGGACGAGAGGAAAGCGGCACACAGGTACCATCCAATTAGAACATTGCTAACGCAACCAGCACTGATGGCGATGCTTCACATCTATGTGCGATTAATCTTCTTAACAAGGTAATCCAACTCTTACCTATAATGGTAGACAAATTCTTTTCAGACTTAGAAGATTTGATGTTTTCTCCAAACAATAACACTTTTTATTTGGCATGCAGTGTTCTGAGAGACTCTGAATTCAACCTTCATTTTTTTCAAAACAAGTTTCTAACTTTGGAACTCTATTTTTTCTATGATCAAACTTTTGTTTTTCCAAATTTGTATTTTTTATTTTTTGGCACAAAGTAATCTGCTTAAAGTAGAACTATTCATAGAGAACTAGAATTCTTTGAAAACTTCCAAGAGACAATATTTGACCTTGACCACATTCAAACAGTTTATATAATCTGCCATGGAATGGTCCCGACTTTTTCTTCTGTAATTAAGAGCCATTTCATAAATGTATTTTCGTGATTCATTCGAATAGCATTTTCAAATGTCATCTATATGCTTTGAATGAAACATTGCTTTAAATGCGTACAGCACATATGCTTTTCATGTACAACCAGTACCAATGCATTTTTATGTATTTTGGGTGGGTTTTAACACATCATGTTTAGATATGTTTTTATGTGTTTAGAACTTAGTAATGTCGTACATAAGAAAGTGGAGTGGGTGTTGTGTGGCGTTTTAAGCTCCGGGTGAATTTTCCCGATTCATGCCCTTATATAGGTACAATTCACATTGCCCTTATATAGGCATAGAAATCAATCCCTTATTTTGGCACAGCCCATGCTACCCAAATACAGGCATGGCTAATTCCACCCGTACCAAACGTCACATCGATTTCTTGGAAAACCAGCTTAAGCAGTTAGGGAACTTCCCCTTGCTTGAATATTGATTTGTCCAAGAACTCAGTTACTTTACAAAGAACAACTATTCCCTAGGGGTTCTTTCCTGGCGTTCATATGCCCGACGTTACGTCAAACTAGGGCATTCCTAAACACCTTCAAGGTATAAAAATATCTACACTTGCTATAGCAAGATACGATGGTTCGGAGCAGTTCGAAGACCTACTTGCCCGATGCAGCTCGCTACAGCAAGTACAGAACGATGCCGACTCTCCAGCTGATGCACTGTTCAGGAAGCTGCCCTTCTCCTGCCGAGAATCCAGCTCCAGTGTTTTTCCGGCTCCCCTTGCGGGGTGTTGGGAAATCGAGTCCCGAGAAAGAGATACCGGACCTCCTTCATTCTAAACCAAGGTATGGAGCTGATTAGAACCTAGAGAAACCTTTGGTAGATTCTTGGCAAAAACAACTAAACCTATGCTACACAATACTTACTTCTTTCCTCGTACTAGACTTAGGTTAGGTACATTGGGGTAGGTGTATTTTAGAAGCACCAGTTGAGTATTTTATTCAATGTTATTTATGTATGTATTTTTATATGGCTTAGAAACCATACAATGCTCTTACAGTATTATTTCATATTACTGTTTACGCTGTACGCATTATACTTTGCAGTCGGCATTAACGGTTGTAGCAGTTCACTTCTCTTTTTATTGAAAATGCCCGTCTCACTATTTCTCTGCAAACTCTGTAGAAACGAAGCATGCACGATTGACTGCAACTCTGAGAGATATTTTTTTATTCTTGGGAAACAAAGTTGTCATGTTTATGCAGTTGTCAGAAACTAATCCCTTCTTGTGTATTCGAGAAAGTTTCTAGTGACCTCTGAGTTAGCTGGCACACACACAATTAAGTTTAGTATATTCGATAGAGACCTAGTTGACCTCAGTCCTACGTCAAATCTATAGGATATATTATTCCAATGCGCAGAGCCTATTGGGAATATAGGAACTACACTACAGGGCATGAAGGGGGTACAAGGGACTGGGCCAGCAACAAAACAGGAAAGGGGCAGGAGGAACCGTGCAAGCAGAAATGTGGGGCAAACAACAACATGGGAGGGACCCAGGAGTGGGATGGAAGGGATGTGGCAAGCAGCAGTGCACGAGGGGTGCGGTCAGGAAGGGGCATGCAACAATGATGGGGCAAGCAACAATGTGGAAGGGGGTAGGAGGGATTTAGCAAGCAAAAATGGGGAGGGACGTGCAAGGGGAGCAGGTGGGACAAGTCAAGGAACAATGAAGGGGCAAGCAACAACAAAAGAGGCGAGCGGGAGGAATGGGGCAAGCAACGATGACTGGGCAAACTACAACACAAGAGGGGGCGGACGAAAAGGCTGGGGAAAGCAGCATCGCAGGAGGGATGCCGTGGGACTGGACAAGTAACAACGACGAGGCAAGCAACAACCCAGGGAATGGGAGGAACAGTGCTAACAACAATGAAGCAGGAGGCGGGAAGTAAGTGGCAAGAAACAATGAGGGAAGGCCAGAGCCGTACAAAAGGGGGTGGTGATGGATGGAGCATCTGAACCAATCAAACACTCACACCCAGTCAAAAGATCTGGGTTTGATCCATCACCGTTCTTTAGCCCACTCTGCCACCCCAGTTCAGACATGGCTATATGCAAATCATTCTGACCCTGTGCCTCATGGGAACAGTCCAGCCCGAACTGCCAAGCCATGCCTTCCCTGGACCGGAAACACGCTTCCGAGGACCGGTTTCCGGCATTACAGCCGTCTTCAGCCTGGCTTGCTTGAATCCAGTGGCAAAGTGAGCAAGGGACTCATGTCTGAGCATACCCTGCCACACTTATGGCGGCCAAAGCGGTACAAAAGGGGGTGGTGATGGACGGAGCATCTGAACCAATCAAACACTCACAACCAGTCAAAAGATCTGGGTTTGATCCATCACCGTTCTTTAGCCCACTCTGCCACCCCAGTTCAGACATGGCTATATGCAAATCAGTCTGACCCTGTGCCTCATGGGAACAGTCCAGCCCGAACTGCCAAGCCATGCCTTCCCTGGACCGGAAACAAGCTTCAGAGGACCGGTTTCCGGCATTACAGCCGTCTTCAGCCCGGCTTGCTTGAATCCAGTGGCAAAGTGAGCAAGGGACTCATGTCTGAGCATACCCTGCCACACTTATGGCGGCCAAAGCGGTACAAAAGGGGGTGGTGATGGACGGAGCATCTGAACCAATCAAACACTCACACCCAGTCAAAAGATCTGGGTTTGATCCATCACCGTTCTTTAGCCCACTCTGCCACCCCAGTTCAGACATGACTATATGCAAATCAGTCTGACCCTGTGCCTCATGGGAACAGTCCAGCCCGAACTGCCAAGCCATGCCTTCCCTGGACCGGAAACAAGCTTCCGAGGACCGGTTTCCGGCATTACAGCCGTCTTCAGCCCGGCTTGCTTGAATCTAGTGGCAAAGTGAGCAAGGGACTCATGTCTGAGCATACCTTGCCACACTTATGGCGGCCAAAGCGGTAAAAAAGGGGGTGGTGATGGACGGAGCATCTGAACCAATCAAACACTCACACCCAGTCAAAAGATCTGGGTTTGATCCATCACTGTTCTTTAGCCCACTCTGCCACCCCAGTTCAGACATGGCTATATGCAAATCAGTCTGACCCTGTGCCTCATGGGAACAGTCCAGCCCGAACTGCCAAGCCATGCCTTCCCTGGACCGGAAACAAGCTTCCGAGGACCGGTTTCCGGCATTACAGCCGTCTTCAGCCCGGCTTGCTTGAATCCAGTGGCAAAGTGAGCAAGGGACTCATGTCTGAGCATACCCTGCCACATTTATGGCGGCCAAAGCGTTACAAAAGGGGGTGGTGATGGACGGAGCATCTGAACCAATCAAACACTCACACCCAGTCAAAAGATCTGGGTTTGATCCATCACCGTTCTTTAGCCCACTCTGCCACCCCAGTTCAGACATGGCTATATGCAAATCAGTCTGACCCTGTGCCTCATGGGAACAGTCCAGCCCAAACTGCCAAGCCATGCCTTCCCTGGACCGGAAACAAGCTTCCGAGGACCGGTTTCCGGCATTACAGCCGTCTTCAGTCTGGCTCGCTTGAATCCAGTGGCAAAGTGAGCAAGGGATTCATGTCTGAGCATACCCTGCCACACTTATGGCGGCCAAAGCGGTACAAAAGGGGGTGGTGATGGACGGAGCATCTGAACCAATCAAACACTCACACCCAGTCAAAAGGCCAGAGCCAGCATTAATGCATGAAGGGGTAGGAGGGATAGGGCAAGCAACAACACTGGAGGGGGTCTGTGTAAGTACCAACGCAGAAGGGGGCAAGCAACAAGGTGGAACAGGTCAGGGAGAGATGGCCTGCAAAACATATACACCCTTATGGAGTGCTGCAACTAAAAGAAAAAAGTTTCTCTGAAAGAGGGAGCATTGGAAGGACACAGGTTAATGAAACACCATTTGGGTCATGCTTCGAAGAGGGATAAACATGGGAAGAGTAAGGGAAGCCATTATGTACTGACCAAAGAGAAGCAAGGAAATGAGAGTGATGATGAAGCCAACCAATCGTAAGCAATTGAACGGCTCTAAGCCCCTTTTAAGTCAACAAAATGTCATGCAAACAACAGCACATGAGCTGTCTCTGACAAGACCTAAAAACAAGGGCCCATATTTTACTTCAACGTGGTACAGATCAATAAGCATATTTCTGGTCCAGGTGCTTTATTAAGTTATTGCCCTTTCAATCTCTGGAACAAAATAGATTAACGTAGAATCATCCTCTCAGTGCTGTACTGACCCAACAAAGGCCTCCAATACCCCATATGGAACCTGTTAATAATATAAACCACAGGAGCAACCCACAGGTATCAAAAGGAACCTGGGTATATGTATATAACAACAAAATCTACAAGAGGTATCACTTAAACAAGCATTTGCAATGCAATAGGTCTCGCCTTTGGGATCTTGTAAGCATTTAGCTATGCAGCACATTATTCTGGGTACAGCAACTTTTATTTACTGTGAACGTGTCGGTTAGCAGCCTTTACCAATGTCAGGAAGCCTTTTGAAACGGTAAGGACAGTTTACAGAGTGGCGACTATCTCAAGAACCCAAATCAGTCGACGAAAATATTACGCATAAGACCTAATTAAGCATCAGCAATATTCTGGTTTCTTTGTGTGATTACGCAAAGATAGGGAGTTTTCTGATAAAATGTTTGTGGTATTTGGTTCTACGCCAGATGCTAATGGTGCCATGCCTTTTAATATGGATTTCATGAATGGTGTGGAGGTTACATGTCAGTCATGTTTTAATGATTAAGTAAAATGTGCGACCCAAATTTATTTCTATGGTTTAGTACCTCCACGGTTAGCTGGTCATAAAACATCAGTAGGAGCTTTACACACTATACACGCTACACATACCTCAGGCCTCCTTTTACACATGCCAGAAGAGGGGGGAGATACACTTTCCTATGTGCTTATCAACACGATTGGTATCTGCGCAGTAGCAGGAAAACACCCAGAGCGTCATACTGTAGAGATTAGGGAATCACTTTCCAACGAGGCTTGGGAGGTCTACTGTAGCCAGATATAACACTCGTATTTGTGGGGCACACCCTAAGATACCTCTTGGCACTACTGAAAACATATTTATTACAAAAAAGGCTACTGCAGTCATTCCCTCAATGCAAATATCCAGAAGTAATACCATACCCCGGGCTTCGGGGAAAAGAAGACGCCTGTTGGCTGGGGTGCTAGAGCAGGATCATGCCAATCTGTGGTTAGAAGAATAAAAAGCGTTTTGTAGTTATTAGAGCTGGTCCATGCAGCATGTTGCATTTACTTACACCATGCAGACACTAGCCCTCACCCTTCTGAAAGCTCTGGTGACACACTCCTCTCACAGGCTTTGAAATGAATGACAGATTACATAGTGCTCATGTGAACAATGACATGCATGCACACACAGAAAAATGCTGCCAGAGAGCTTAGAAATACCTGTTTCTATGACAAACTGCATAGTACACATGTGTACGATGACACGCATGTGTGCACGCGAGAATAGGGCACAAACAGCAGTAATAATTCACCAGAGTGCACTTACATTTCAGATGTTCAATTTCCATACGTAGGGAATGTGTGTGAGTCGCTGCTTGTTCCTGCTGCAATACTCCATGTGAGTTAACTTGTGAAAAAAGGTGGGACATGCACCAACCATTAGCCATTTGCAGGCTACGATTTGTGTATAACACAGACAAAAGTCAATCCAAAGTGGTGGGAGAAGTCAGACATCACAAAGTACATACAACAGATCCCCTGACTGCGCAAGCGCTGTCTAGGTTCGACCTAAAAAATATAATTGATATAATCAATGAATCGCCAACAAGGTAATAAAGCCAGAAGAACGACCATGTTTACAGATAAAGTTGAAACATATTTAAGTCAATTTCAACTAGGAAACCTAGCTAACAAGGAACACATTTCACAAAAGGTGCTCAGTTAGAAAGGTAAACATACGGTGCCAGTAATAAAAGCATGTATAGCCCATGATCAAAGAGAAAATAGCGACAGACTGTATAACATAGAGAATTAGTAAGCTGCAGACTTCAACTGTTTATGTTCATATATGAGCAGCATTGGGGAGGCCCTGAAGGATAATGAGATGTTATTTTAGATTCTGGGTGCATAAATAGAAAAGGCCTGCTGCCTTGTTTTTTTCTTTTTTGCACTTCTTAGTCTGAAGTCCGATGATCTCATGACTGTGGGTGTGTCAAGAACCACCAGAGATGGTGAGATTGTCTACAAGATAAGCGGAGGTGCTGGTCCTGATCCCTTTGTAAATGATGCAGCTGGTCTTGGATATGGGGCGGGCCACCAAGGGAGCTGATGGACTGCCAGCAGGATGAGGAGTCATGCGATTATATTTTTTCAGGCCCTGGATGAGAAGTGCTGGAGCAGATGTCCTTATGGACTGCCAGTGTAGAGTCTTGCGGGCCACGGAGTTACGATGATCCAAATGCAAGCGTTCAAGGCCCTGAACAGCAGTAATGAAGTCATATTCTGGAAGAAACAGCTTCACTTTCTTTAGAAGAGAGAGCTGGAATCAGACCGGCTTTGGTATTTTTTTTGGAATGTGTTCCTTAGAGTGGTGCTGGTGTCCAAGGTAAACCCAAGTTATAGGACATTACCATTTATTAACTGATCTTTTTGCTGACTGTAGAACTCTGTGCATTGTATCCCTGTTAAACAGTGTTATAGTGCCTGTGCTCCTCCCTTCAACATGATGACAATGGTATACCCCTAATTGGCATATTTAACTTCCCTATATACTCATAGTATATGGTACAAAGTGTACCCAGGGCCTGTAAGTTAAATGTCTCTAGTGGACTGCAACACCTATTGTGCCATACACTACAACGGTAGTGTAGAACATAGCTTCTGGCCTACCAGTGTACCCTGATTGTAGTAGTGTAAAAGCTGCAATTTGACCTGCCAATATAAACCCTTTCTTACACAAGTAACTTGCCATTTGGTGAAAGTTGGGCTTCAAAATCGTCCAGGTTCATGTCACTGAGCTAGGTTTATACTGTTTCTTGTTCTTGGCAAATAACGGTACTTCTGGCTTGTTTGGGTTGAACTTCATGTAGATGCCGGACATCCAAGGCTAGATGATGTGCAGGCAGTGTTTGAGGCATTGGATGTTTGAAGCAGAGGAGACTTTCAAATAGAGTTGTGTATACTCAGCATATTGGTGAACCTTGATGCAACTATTTGTGAGTAGGGGACATGTGGTTCCATGTAGAAGTTGAAGATGATAGAGGACAGTATGAAAGCCTGGTGGACTCTGCTAGTGATAGAGGTCTTTTGGGACCTGGGGAAACCCACATGAACAAACTAGAGTTGGTTGGAAAGGTTGGAGGAGAACCAGCGAAGCTCTTGCCAGTGAATCCCAATCAAGACTTTTAGGACCAGAAGGAAACCGTAGTAACAAACTAGTGTCATTTGGAAATGTATGAGAACCAGTGAAAGCTCTTGCCAGTGAATCCCAATCAAGACTCCAGGGTGCGTATGAGGGTGTGATGTTCAACGTTATCCAAGGCAGCTGAGAGGTCCAGCAATATCAGGAGGTGGGTCATTTTCATATGTGCTGAGGATGGCATTGTCCACGATGTGTAAGATAGCAGCCTCTATGCTACAGTGTGATCTGCAGTATTGAAATGTGTTAAATGCTGGTGACCTTGCACGTGAGAGGCTGATCTTCGTATTCTGAAAAGGAGACCATCTAGTTGAGGGAGCATAACCACACCATAATTCTGATAGTACCATCAATGACGTGTGGGGACTCCCGATATTTACTGGGCACTTTAAATGTGGCCAATGTAGCGTTTGTGCTTTCACCATTGAGTCCAAAGAATTCAAACATGGCAAAGTGATTTGCAAATTAAAACATTTCTCAAATTGCAATACCACCAGTTGTCTTGTATATATCGGCCAACCAACCCAGATGATCCTCATTAGAATTTGTTAATTCAGGATGCAAAGTCATATCCGCACCATCAGTAGAACATTTTTCACAAAATGACCATACCAAAGATGATCTTCGCTGGCAAGTCATTGCAGTCATAACTCCACCAAGTAGAGGAGGCAACATCGCAGCGCTACTAAACAAAGAGGAGCTGAAACTAATCTTTCGAGTGGACAGTCTGAATTCGGACCTCAACAGGATGTAAGATTGGACTTCTTTAATATAACAACATCACTTGCCTTTGTAGAAGCTGCTTCTGTTAATTGAGACATGATGCATGGAAGTGACATGTCTGATTTTCAATTACTTTTTGTGTAATATAAACATTGAAAATTATCTTTTTTTTCTGTATGTTGTATACAATGAAAAATATCAGTTTTTCTCTGTAAATTGCCAACAAGGGTTTACTCCCCCACTGCTATTTCTTTACGTTTCTATTTATTTTCGTATTATCCTTAAGATGGTGACCACCTTACAAGTGTTATTTTCACTTCAGATTTCCCCATTCTCTTGTAATTCACAATGGTCTCTACAATGTTATTCTTTTCTTTATTTCATCTCCTCAGCGGGGGTGGCAGAGCAGTCCAAGTTTTATAACTATTCCTTCCCAGCGCCCGCGCCCTCTTGACAAAGGACGCCAACTTCATAAACTCCAAAGGCATCCTTGTTCCCATTCGGGTCGATGTCCGCTGATGAAGCAATCTTGATCTTCGGCAGCTTCACTTCAAAAAAGGTAGCCCTTGCTATTCAGCTTAGCGGCTAAATCACTTAAGACCCTGATATTGATCTGGGCTAGAGAAATTCACTGGTCCTGGCTTGACTATTTCCAACACCTCCAGAACTTCATTAAAGGTAACTGCCCTCGAGGGTGGGCTCAAGAGGGCGCACGGCAAGATGGCTGCACTTTAGGGCAGCTCCGCCGGCCGCTCTATAATCCTTTCATTATCCGACATCAAGAAACACACATCCGACGAGGCGCGGCACCAACGATAATCCCTTGGGGCGAAGCGATACGGTCTGTGGATCGTTTGGCAGAGTGCCGACATTATATTATGGCATCAAGAGGAGAGGCCGCGACAGCAACATGGCGGGCTGAAGGTCGCGCTCGCTCCAACTGACTGCCGGAGCTCCACAGGTCACCTATCTTTGAGATACCTATGAGGTCCCACTGTCGGAACCCCTTAGTGTTAGCCAGGGTACCAAGGCGACGTGTGTCCCAGAGTAGAGTGGCCAGTGTAAGCACTCCCTCCCAGCCCAAAGCTCTCTGAGCTGTGTGCCAGATTTTAACTGTGTGAGCCGTAGGGCCTGTGAGCGTGTGACGTTGTTTGTTAGTGTAAAGGGCCTTCATCAGTTGGTCTGTGTGGAGTAGCGTCCTGTCCAAGCTGTAGGCTGGGTCATGGTGAGGGGCATGTAACCATTGGTTGACCACCGTTAGCTGTGCAGCCCAGTAGTATAATTTAACACTTGGCAGCGCAATCCCCCCATCGTACCAGCTACGGATTAATTTGGAGTTAGCTATACGAGCCGGTTTTACGTCCCATAATAAGGAAGAGATTTCTGCGTCTATTGCCTTAAAGTAGGTAATAGGGACCGGGAATGGGGTATTTTGCAGCGCATAAAGGAACCGTGGGAGCGAAAGCATCTTGAAGAGTGCTGCTCTTCCTAACAGTGTCAGCGGGAGGGAACGCCAGTGTGTTACATCCGATTTGAGCCTCTGCAAGGGTTTCTGTAGGTTCTCTTCCGTAAAGGTGGGGGCTTGCGGATTGACATAGATTCCAAGGTATTTGAAACCTCTGGCTCCGGTTTGCAGTGGACAGGCTGGAGGGAGTATGGGCATTCGACCGCGTAATACATACAGGAGCGATTATGTCCAATTTATTGTGTATCCCGAGACTTCCCCATATTTCTTGAGGATATCTAACAGGGCTATTATGGAAGTTGTCGGGGACATAAGGTATATTAATACGTCGTCGGCGTAGAGGGAGATACGATCTTCCCATCCCGTTTCCCAGGTGATCCCGCGGATCATTGTGTCCGTTCTTATTATCACTGCCAGTGGTTCCAAAATGAGGGCAAACAAGAGAGGGGATAGGGGGCACCCCTGTCGCGATACACACCCTTTTAACTACAAACTGCCCTGTACATTTCTCAGAAATGTTAGATCGTATCTTAAACATGTCTGATATGGGTGGTATTGTACATGTATTTAAGATGATTTTTTCGGGACTGTTAGCACCTTTTGAAGCAGTCCTAGGAATATTTCCAAACTTTGTGCACTCTGTGTTTGGCGGATTGTCTCTCATTTTGGGACTCGCTGCAGGGATACTATTTTTGCTCCTACTGCTTCGATATGGCAAGCCAATCCACAGCGGACACCCAGATCACCGTGGAAAATACTCTACTAGCGATGAAGTGTCGTGAGCGCATAGCCCAAATTTTGGGATTAACTCTTTTAAGAGAATTGAATACCACATGGTTTATGTCATTCAGACCAATCTAGCAAGATTGCATCTTACCTGTCCTACGATGCCTCCTATGTGGAGAAGAATGCGTGTTAGACATCTGTCTCACACTCCCATCAGTCATGCCAACGGATGTTGATACTTTGCTTGGACCAGTGACGGCTCATGCACTGTGTTGTCCCCAGCGGCTACCAATCCTGATGGCGGCATTCATTGAGATCTCACAGACGCAAAATGCTGACGGTGAGGGACGAGAGGAAAGCGGCACACAGGTACCATCCAATTAGAACATTGCTAACGCAACCAGCACTGATGGCGATGCTTCACATCTATGTGCGATTAATCTTCTTAACAAGGTAATCCAACTCTTACCTATAATGGTAGACAAATTCTTTTCAGACTTAGAAGATTTGATGTTTTCTCCAAACAATAACACTTTTTATTTGGCATGCAGTGTTCTGAGAGACTCTGAATTCAACCTTCATTTTTTTCAAAACAAGTTTCTAACTTTGGAACTCTATTTTTTCTATGATCAAACTTTTGTTTTTCCAAATTTGTATTTTTTATTTTTTGGCACAAAGTAATCTGCTTAAAGTAGAACTATTGGGGGGGCGTGGCCAAGATGGCGGAGTGAACGGACGTGTTCCTCCCGAGCTCCCGCGCCCGCCAAGGCCCAGAGCCCTGAATTCTCGCTTTTCTCCCCCCCAATTGGCCCCGAAGGCCGAGTGTGGTCAGGAGATCCTCCGGACATAGCTGTATTGAGCTCCGGTCTCCCCGCCAGCCGCAGTGTCGGGAGAAGCGAGCCAGACCGCTGGAACCCTGGGCGGCGGCGGTGGAGCAAGGCCGCCTGGAGGTCTGACTAGCGGTGGCACAGGCCCTGTGGACCACGTAAGACGATCTGCCGAGGCTAAGGCACCCGAGGACGAACCCGCGAAGCCAGCGGCTGGTGATCAGAGTGTGCTGATCGAACTTTGGGCGATGAGGTGAACCCCGGGTCCGCCGCCGAAACTACTCGAGACCGCGGCTGCGGCCGAGACAGGAAAGGACACAGGCCCGGCACGTCGGCGAGGCAGCACTGGTGCGGTGGCGAGCATTGGCGGAGGGTCCCGGGAGGAGCGGAGGAACGCTGGCGGCCGCCGGCACGTTGAGCTTGGAAGCAAGGACCGCTGACCGGCTTCCGGGTGGCGGATGTGATCTGGTCCCGCCCCGGGGACTACGCGAGGCCGCGGCTGCGGCCTAAGCGGAGCTGGCCGGAGACTGAGTTCGCCGGAGAGACGACGCCGGAGGAGTGGCGCATTCTGACGGGGTGTCAGAGAAGAAGTAGAGCGCCCAGGAACATTGCGGATCGGCCGGCAGAAGAGTCGGAGCCCACGGAACGCGGACCCAGGGTAGGGCTGGCACTGCAGGAGCAACAGACCTGTGAGGCGCGGCCTGACCGGGAGGGCTACCCCGGGGAACAGAACCGAGGCTGGGAAGGACTCCCCTGGAGTGGTCAGTTACCGTGGGGGAGATCCCTTGGCGCCCTGTAGTTTGCACCTGGGGACCGGGGTAGAGCAGACTGGAACATCGGGGACGAGCTGCCTGGTGCTGGGCCCTGGACGGAGCTTCCCCCTCCCCCTACGACATCGGCGGAAGAGGTGAGGTGCGGGCTGGGTGACTGTGTTGGGATGCGTAGCCCCCGGAGGAGTGACGAATTGCCTGAGTAGAGCGAACGTTGGCAAAATATTGCACCGGACCGGTGTCGAAGGCAGCGCGCCACCTAGCAATCAACGCACTGCCAGGGAGGAGACGTAGCCTGAGAACAGAAACGGAGTGGAGTAGAGCACCCCCTGTGAGAACGGACATTGGAGGGGAGGGGAGACACCTTGAACAGTATGGCATGCGTTCAGGCAGTAGCAGTCCGATCTTGAGCAGCTGAGGCTTTACGCCTCGTTTGAGAAGTGGAAACGCTCACTGAGCGGGAAATAGCGGCAGCGACTACTGATACGGTGGTGCTCCCACGCGGCGGTCGGGCCCGGGCCGTGCTGCTACTCACATCGGGAGCAATCGGAGCACTTAATGCTGGGACTGCATCACACCTGACACGTGGCCGGTTGGGGCCTTTTGAGGATTCGGCCCTGTGTCATAGTAACCACCTGGGACTAGGCGACGTGACTCCAGGGGACTCAACCGGGGATTCCGACCCGGCCCAGCGGCGCAATTGGCTGGGGCCTCCTGCAAACCACACACGAGCTGCGAGGCGGTAGGGAAGATGGCCGGACAGAAGGGCGGCAAGGGAAGTAACCGCACGCTCACGGAAATGCTCAATAAACCAACCGGTAAGGGAGACAAGGCCTCACCGCCATCGGGAGGCGCAAGCGGTTCTCAAGGAGGGAGTAACGGAGAACCCCCAGTCACTAGATCCTTTTTGGAATCACTTTTCGGGACATTGAGGGAAGACTTTCAGGAGTTAAAAAAGGAAGTGGCGGGGGAGGTGCGGGAACTACGCAGAGAGGTGGATGGACTTGGTGAGAGGGTGGACACAGTTGAAAGCTCCACGCATCGACAGGAAGAGGAGATTACGCACTTGCAACAGGAGGTACTCCGTCTCAGGGACCAACACATAGATCTTCAGCTACACAATGAAGATTTGGAAAACAGATCGAGGAGAAACAACATTAGGGTCCAAGGGGTGCCGCCCACGGAAGAGAACTCCGGCATAGTAGCCTATCTCCAGGAATTGTTCCGCACCATCCTTAGCGAACCTGCAGACTTCCCCGTTAAGATAGACAGAGCTCACAGAGTGGGCCCGCAGCGGCGCGCAACAGGGCCCCCACCGGATGTATTGGCTTTCCTTCCCGACTTTCCGCTGAAGGAGCGGATCATGTCCGAAGCACGGAGAAAACAGACAATATCGTTTAGAGGCCATCAAGTTGCGCTATATCAGGACCTAGCCGCGACCACGCTCCAGAAGCGCAAAGCGTTTAAGATTGCAACAGACTTCCTGAGACAACACGATACGCCCTACTCATGGGGGCACCCTTTTCGCCTCATATTTCGATGGAATGGTGAGTCACACCAGCTGCGGTCTCTTCTGGACGTTTGTGAAGTACTTGGGATCACAGCAGAGGAAGAGGAATCCTCCACGCCGAGGAGGAGGAACTCAACTAATGGAGGTTGGCGAAGGGTCTCGAGGCGCAGGACCCCGAATGCTCCACAGAGACCGAGTTCACCTACGATCAGAGAGGAGATGGCAGAAGCAATCCGAACTGCGACCGAGACCACAGCGGTTGAGGCCGGAGTGGCGCTAACCGCGTAACATGGCTCCGGGGGGAGATTGACAATGCATTACTGTTGGAGCTGGCTCTGGGGGGAGGGTGGGCGCCAGGGGGCGAGGGAGGAGTGCTAGTGGCAAGTCGCCCACGAAGGTAATTCACCACGGGCTTGTCCGGTAGGGGCAGGCCTGGGACTATTTGGACTACAAACCAGGGTAGATTGGGAGGTTGAGCCTTTCCAGGCACCTTTTCTTCAGAGATTGTTAGGGGTTCGGACTGAGTAGGTGTTGGGGGGGACGGAAGAGTACTGAGAGACTGAAGGGGGGGAGAATGTTTGGTCAGAAGTTTCGGGGTGAGTTGTGGGGCGGGAGGGGGGAGGTCTACTGGGGGTTAAGTTTGGGGAATGTTGCGGGGGGAGAGTCAGGGGCTGCCCTGTCCAGTGTTTTTACGGTATCTACAGGTAGTGGTCCTGACACGCACGTTCACTTGGCGTTCACCGAGCTACCACACATTCTAATTTGCACACATAGCCACAGTGGTTCCGATTATCCATGGAAGAGTTAAAAATAGTCACCCTGAATGTTAAAGGGCTGAACAATCCCACGAAGAGGAGAGCTGTACTGTCACTATTAGAACACTCCCAGGCGGACGTCTGTCTGCTTCAGGAGACCCACTTACTGGTCAGCGATTGTCATAGATTGAGGTCCCGCCATTTTCCCACACAATTCTTTTCTTCCAACACAACTAAGACGGCTGGGGTGGCCATCCTTCTATCGAAAACATTCAGGGGGGAAGTTCTGCACAAATTGGTGGAACAGAAGTGGAGGCTCCTGGCCTACAGACTTAAACTGGGAAAGTTGATATTCACGGTAGGCACAGTTTATGGCCCGAATGAACACCAAGATAGGTTTTTACGCACAGCACTAGAAGATATCACGGCATCACCGGACATTCATATTATATTGGGAGGGGACATCAACCTGGTCTTTGACTCTTCGAGGGATAGATCAATTCAGCGATCCCCGCAAACTGGGGAACTTTCGCAAGCGGTGAAAGCGCAATTAATTGATTCCGACCTACACGATCTCTGGCGCGAGCTCCACCCCACCGACAGGGATTTTTCCTATTACTCACACGCACACAAAACATACGCTAGGCTAGATCACCTGCTGGTCTCCGGGCCGGTCCGCAACTTGGCTACCGCCTCAGACATGGGAGTCATTTCTCTCTCAGACCATGCACCAGTCTCGGGGACCTTCCTTCTTCCACGGGGCTCTCCCCGGAGGGGAGTCTGGCGACTTAGAGACACACTCCTACATAAAAAAGCGGTGGTGCAGAGTATTATAGAAGTAGTGAAGGATTTCCAACAACACAACTCTAACGATGATACTTCACTATCGACTCAATGGGGGGCCCTCAAGGCGGTAATACGGGGGGAGTTCATAGCAATCTCCGCTGCGGACAACCGCGAGAGGAAGATAAAACGCGATGAGCTCACCCAGAAGGTTAGGGAGCTGGAGCAAGTGCATCGTCGCACTGGGGCACCGAGGGTTTGGAAACAGTTGAAAGTGGCTAGGAAACTTTTGTCCTCATTGGACATGGATAGGGCAGAATATGCCGCATTGCGTCTAAAACACGCTTACTATACAGGAGGGGATCGCTGTGGCCGCCTCCTAGCAGCCAAACTTAGGGTGGCACATCAGAATCGCCAGGTGAAGGGGCTGGTGGGGAGTGCGGGACAGGAGATCTCGGGCGACGAAGAAATTGCCGAGACCTTTCACCGATTTTACGCTGACCTGTATGCAGCGGAGACCGCACACATGGACGACCCAGATGCTTATCTTGACTCAGTTACCTTGTCTTCCCTGTCGCCTGACCAAGCAAATTATCTGGAGAGAGACATTAGAATTGAGGAGGTGATCTCCGCGATCGCTAAGCTCAAGTTGGGGAAGGCCCCGGGCCCAGACGGTTACACCGCCCTCTTCTATAAAACGTTCAGCTCGACACTGGCCCCGGTCCTGACCAAACTGTTTAACTCCTTCTCTGACCCAGGAGCTATCAACCCTGACCTCTTACAGGCGACAGTGTCAGTGATTCCTAAACCGGGAAAAGACAGGAAACTATGCGGCTCATATAGGCCGATCTCCTTGTTAAATGTAGACCTGAAAATCTACACAGGGATCCTAGCCATGAGACTGGCACTGCACCTTCCTGGCCTGATTGAACCAGATCAGGCGGGCTTTGTACCCGGGCGCCAGACTGTGGACAACACTAAGAGAATAACACACATCTTAGAAAAAGCTTCGCGTATCCCAGGGGAGAGGATGCTGCTCTCGGTCGATGCAGAGAAAGCGTTTGACCGGGTGCACTGGCCCTACCTTGAACGGGTGATGGCGCGGTTCGGCATGGGGGGGAAATTCCGGACCATGGTGTTTAACTGCTATAAATACCCTTCGGCGACTGTGCGAGTGAATGGCTGTAGTTCCCGGCGGTTTGAGGTCGAGCGCGGAACGAGACAGGGATGCCCCCTTTCCCCCCTTCTCTTCGCGCTCTACATGGAGCCCTTCGCTCAGCGGGTCCGACACAATGAGGCGGTGACTGGGGTGAGAATGGGTGGTTTCACTCACGCAATAAGCCTTTATGCGGATGATGTACTCTTCACATTGGAAAATCCGAGGCGAGCACTACCTGCATGTATGGCTGAACTTAAGGCCTTTGAGACTGTGGCAGGCTTCCGAATGAATGTTGAAAAGTCCACGGCTTTAGGTGTCTCCCTGCCATCGACGACAATGAACGATCTGCAGAGGCTCTTTCCCCTTCGTTGGTCGAGAGATCAAGTGCAATATCTAGGGATTGCGTTAGCCCCGACGCTGCAAGCCATGGTTTCCATTAACTATGACGCGGTGGGTGTGAAGGTGAGGGAGGAACTTGGGAGATGGAATAAAGGGATGATCTCCATGCTTGGTAGAGTGGCAGCGGTCAAAATGACTGTCTTACCCCAAATCTTGTACTTGTTTCGAGCTCTGCCTCTACAACCCCCCAAGGGTTGGATTCAACAGATGCAAACTGAAGTGTCCCGCTTTGTGTGGCAGGGGCGTAAGCCCCGAATGCGCCGCATCCTCACGACCTTAGCACCAGAAGCCGGGGGGCTAGGAATTCCGGATCTCCGCAAATATTTCCAAGCGTCACAACTTCGATACTTGGTGGAGTGGAGTAGGTGGGAATCCGATAAACACTGGCTCTTCCAGGACCAAGCTGTGGCCGGACGCCCCCTACAGGAAATTCCATTCCTCCGAAGGCCGCACCGCCCCCCCAATCTCTACGCTTCTTACATCACACGAGTGCCGTTGAGAGTGTGGGACGCTACCTGCCGCGCTTTTGACTTCACCTCATTTCCATCACCATTCACACCGATCATAGACAATCCTGACTTCACACCAGGGACGGAACCAGGAGCCTTCTCCCACTGGAGAGACAGGGGCTGCAGAGCACTCTTCCACATTTATACTGATGAAGGGGTGATAACCTTCCAGGACTTTAAGGACGAGTACCAGATGACCGAAAACGACCGCATGAGGTACTGGCAGGTTCGACATTGGGCCTTACAGCCGAGTGTCAGAACCTCAGCAGATAGGAAGCTATTGCCCTATGAAAAGTGGTTAGTCACACGCACTTCAGATGCCAAACTCATAACGGATCTATACAAGATGCTCCAGCTCCCACCCTCCCACTTCCACATTCCTGGTAGGGAACGTTGGAATAAAGAACTAGGGCGACAGCTTAGCCATAAAGAATGGGACCAAATTTCACACAGAGCGAGGCATTCGGCCTACCATGTGGGCCTTACGGAAACCTTTACTAAGGTTTCCACATACTGGTATTATACCCCGGAACGATTGCACGAAATGAACAGGCTCCTTAGTGACAAGTGCTGGCGCGAGTGTGGGCACATTGGTACACTGACACACATCCTCTGGGACTGCCCTGTACTACAAGCATATTGGTCGGAGGTGATAGATGACGTTGATGCATGCTTTGAGATCGAACTGCCCCGCTTCCCAGCGTATACTCTGCTGGGACTCCCAAATGGCTTAATGTACCCGCTGAAATCTAAAAAGGGAAGGCAGATTGCTATCATGTTGGGCTCGGCAGTACAAAACATACTGATACACTGGCGCACACCCACCACTCCATCTCACACGGGTTGGCTCCATAGGTTGTGGCATGTTCTAGGGATGGAAAAACTGTCCCTTACGTTAGCGGGAGATGTCACCGGTTTTGAGGAGCTGTGGCAGCCCTTTCACTCACTATTGGCCACAGAATTTAAGGAAATCACGTGCCCTAGGTACTTAAGACTACTGAGGCTTACGCCCCCACTGTGAAGCAATGTTCGGGTGGCGGGAAAGGGGAACGACCCAACGAGTACAAGTGAGACCAAGATAGTGTGCTATGTGGATAACTGATTTTTGCACTGCGATACACTGGGCAGGGCGGGTGGTGGGGAGGGGAGGGTAGTTGGGGGTTCTTGTTTACTTACGGAAGGGTACAGGACTGTACGAAACTGCTCCTTTTGTTCCTTTGCATGTCTCCAAAAACGGAGCGGGACACTGCGGCGGCCGCTAAAGCTGGGTCGGAAGACTTGTAATCCTGAAATGCATCCTGCCGCTAGCATTGCAAGTCTATATGTTTATTTTGCCACGCAGCTGTATTTTTCCAATAAAAATTCTTTAAACATAAAGTAGAACTATTCATAGAGAACTAGAATTCTTTGAAAACTTCCAAGAGACAATATTTGACCTTGACCACATTCAAACAGTTTATATAATCTGCCATGGAATGGTCCCGACTTTTTCTTCTGTAATTAAGAGCCATTTCATAAATGTATTTTCGTGATTCATTCGAATAGCATTTTCAAATGTCATCTATATGCTTTGAATGAAACATTGCTTTAAATGCGTACAGCACATATGCTTTTCATGTACAACCAGTACCAATGCATTTTTATGTATTTTGGGTGGGTTTTAACACATCATGTTTAGATATGTTTTTATGTGTTTAGAACTTAGTAATGTCGTACATAAGAAAGTGGAGTGGGTGTTGTGTGGCGTTTTAAGCTCCGGGTGAATTTTCCCGATTCATGCCCTTATATAGGTACAATTCACATTGCCCTTATATAGGCATAGAAATCAATCCCTTATTTTGGCACAGCCCATGCTACCCAAATACAGGCATGGCTAATTCCACCCGTACCAAACGTCACATCGATTTCTTGGAAAACCAGCTTAAGCAGTTAGGGAACTTCCCCTTGCTTGAATATTGATTTGTCCAAGAACTCAGTTACTTTACAAAGAACAACTATTCCCTAGGGGTTCTTTCCTGGCGTTCATATGCCCGACGTTACGTCAAACTAGGGCATTCCTAAACACCTTCAAGGTATAAAAATATCTACACTTGCTATAGCAAGATACGATGGTTCGGAGCAGTTCGAAGACCTACTTGCCCGATGCAGCTCGCTACAGCAAGTACAGAACGATGCCGACTCTCCAGCTGATGCACTGTTCAGGAAGCTGCCCTTCTCCTGCCGAGAATCCAGCTCCAGTGTTTTTCCAGCTCCCCTTGCGGGGTGTTGGGAAATCGAGTCCCGAGAAAAAGATACCGGACCTCCTTCATTCTAAACCAAGGTATGGAGCTGATTAGAACCTAGAGAAACCTTTGGTAGATTCTTGGCAAAAACAACTAAACCTATGCTACACAATACTTACTTCTTTCCTCGTACTAGACTTAGGTTAGGTACATTGGGGTAGGTGTATTTTAGAAGCACCAGTTGAGTATTTTATTCAATGTTATTTATGTATGTATTTTTATATGGCTTAGAAACCATACAATGCTCTTACAGTATTATTTCATATTACTGTTTACGCTGTACGCATTATACTTTGCAGTCGGCATTAACGGTTGTAGCAGTTCACTTCTCTTTTTATTGAAAATGCCCGTCTCACTATTTCTCTGCAAACTCTGTAGAAACGAAGCATGCACGATTGACTGCAACTCTGAGAGATATATTCTTATTCTTGGGAAACAAAGTTGTCATGTTTATGCAGTTGTCAGAAACTAATCCCTTCTTGTGTATTCGAGAAAGTTTCTAGTGACCTCTGAGTTAGCTGGCACACACACAATTAAGTTTAGTATATTCGATAGAGACCTAGTTGACCTCAGTCCTACGTCAAATCTATAGGATATATTATTCCAATGCGCAGAGCCTATTGGGAATATAGGAACTACACTACAGGGCATGAAGGGGGTACAAGGGACTGGGCCAGCAACAAAACAGGAAAGGGGCAGGAGGAACCGTGCAAGCAGAAATGTGGGGCAAACAACAACATGGGAGGGACCCAGGAGTGGGATGGAAGGGATGTGGCAAGCAGCAGTGCACGAGGGGTGCGGTCAGGAAGGGGCATGCAACAATGATGGGGCAAGCAACAATGTGGAAGGGGGTAGGAGGGATTTAGCAAGCAAAAATGGGGAGGGACGTGCAAGGGGAGCAGGTGGGACAAGTCAAGGAACAATGAAGGGGCAAGCAACAACAAAAGAGGCGAGCGGGAGGAATGGGGCAAGCAACGATGACTGGGCAAACTACAACACAAGAGGGGGCGGACGAAAAGGCTGGGGAAAGCAGCATCGCAGGAGGGATGCCGTGGGACTGGACAAGTAACAACGACGAGGCAAGCAACAACCCAGGGAATGGGAGGAACAGTGCTAACAACAATGAAGCAGGAGGCGGGAAGTAAGTGGCAAGAAACAATGAGGGAAGGCCAGAGCCGTACAAAAGGGGGTGGTGATGGATGGAGCATCTGAACCAATCAAACACTCACACCCAGTCAAAAGATCTGGGTTTGATCCATCACCGTTCTTTAGCCCACTCTGCCACCCCAGTTCAGACATGGCTATATGCAAATCATTCTGACCCTGTGCCTCATGGGAACAGTCCAGCCCGAACTGCCAAGCCATGCCTTCCCTGGACCGGAAACACGCTTCCGAGGACCGGTTTCCGGCATTACAGCCGTCTTCAGCCTGGCTTGCTTGAATCCAGTGGCAAAGTGAGCAAGGGACTCATGTCTGAGCATACCCTGCCACACTTATGGCGGCCAAAGCGGTACAAAAGGGGGTGGTGATGGACGGAGCATCTGAACCAATCAAACACTCACAACCAGTCAAAAGATCTGGGTTTGATCCATCACCGTTCTTTAGCCCACTCTGCCACCCCAGTTCAGACATGGCTATATGCAAATCAGTCTGACCCTGTGCCTCATGGGAACAGTCCAGCCCGAACTGCCAAGCCATGCCTTCCCTGGACCGGAAACAAGCTTCAGAGGACCGGTTTCCGGCATTACAGCCGTCTTCAGCCCGGCTTGCTTGAATCCAGTGGCAAAGTGAGCAAGGGACTCATGTCTGAGCATACCCTGCCACACTTATGGCGGCCAAAGCGGTACAAAAGGGGGTGGTGATGGACGGAGCATCTGAACCAATCAAACACTCACACCCAGTCAAAAGATCTGGGTTTGATCCATCACCGTTCTTTAGCCCACTCTGCCACCCCAGTTCAGACATGACTATATGCAAATCAGTCTGACCCTGTGCCTCATGGGAACAGTCCAGCCCGAACTGCCAAGCCATGCCTTCCCTGGACCGGAAACAAGCTTCCGAGGACCGGTTTCCGGCATTACAGCCGTCTTTAGCCCGGCTTGCTTGAATCTAGTGGCAAAGTGAGCAAGGGACTCATGTCTGAGCATACCTTGCCACACTTATGGCGGCCAAAGCGGTAAAAAAGGGGGTGGTGATGGACGGAGCATCTGAACCAATCAAACACTCACACCCAGTCAAAAGATCTGGGTTTGATCCATCACTGTTCTTTAGCCCACTCTGCCACCCCAGTTCAGACATGGCTATATGCAAATCAGTCTGACCCTGTGCCTCATGGGAACAGTCCAGCCCGAACTGCCAAGCCATGCCTTCCCTGGACCGGAAACAAGCTTCCGAGGACCGGTTTCCGGCATTACAGCCGTCTTCAGCCCGGCTTGCTTGAATCCAGTGGCAAAGTGAGCAAGGGACTCATGTCTGAGCATACCCTGCCACATTTATGGCGGCCAAAGCGTTACAAAAGGGGGTGGTGATGGACGGAGCATCTGAACCAATTAAACACTCACACCCAGTCAAAAGATCTGGGTTTGATCCATCACCGTTCTTTAGCCCACTCTGCCACCCCAGTTCAGACATGGCTATATGCAAATCAGTCTGACCCTGTGCCTCATGGGAACAGTCCAGCCCAAACTGCCAAGCCATGCCTTCCCTGGACCGGAAACAAGCTTCCGAGGACCGGTTTCCGGCATTACAGCCGTCTTCAGTCTGGCTCGCTTGAATCCAGTGGCAAAGTGAGCAAGGGATTCATGTCTGAGCATACCCTGCCACACTTATGGCGGCCAAAGCGGTACAAAAGGGGGTGGTGATGGACGGAGCATCTGAACCAATCAAACACTCACACCCAGTCAAAAGGCCAGAGCCAGCATTAATGCATGAAGGGGTAGGAGGGATAGGGCAAGCAACAACACTGGAGGGGGTCTGTGTAAGTACCAACGCAGAAGGGGGCAAGCAACAAGGTGGAACAGGTCAGGGAGAGATGGCCTGCAAAACATATACACCCTTATGGAGTGCTGCAACTAAAAGAAAAAAGTTTCTCTGAAAGAGGGAGCATTGGAAGGACACAGGTTAATGAAACACCATTTGGGTCATGCTTCGAGGAGGGATAAACATGGGAAGAGTAAGGGAAGCCATTATGTACTGACCAAAGAGAAGCAAGGAAATGAGAGTGATGATGAAGCCAACCAATCGTAAGCAATTGAACGGCTCTAAGCCCCTTTTAAGTCAACAAAATGTCATGCAAACAACAGCACATGAGCTGTCTCTGACAAGACCTAAAAACAAGGGCCCATATTTTACTTCAACGTGGTACAGATCAATAAGCATATTTCTGGTCCAGGTGCTTTATTAAGTTATTGCCCTTTCAATCTCTGGAACAAAATAGATTAACGTAGAATCATCCTCTCAGTGCTGTACTGACCCAACAAAGGCCTCCAATACCCCATATGGAACCTGTTAATAATATAAACCACAGGAGCAACCCACAGGTATCAAAAGGAACCTGGGTATATGTATATAACAACAAAATCTACAAGAGGTATCACTTAAACAAGCATTTGCAATGCAATAGGTCTCGCCTTTGGGATCTTGTAAGCATTTAGCTATGCAGCACATTATTCTGGGTACAGCAACTTTTATTTACTGTGAACGTGTCGGTTAGCAGCCTTTACCAATGTCAGGAAGCCTTTTGAAACGGTAAGGACAGTTTACAGAGTGGCGACTATCTCAAGAACCCAAATCAGTCGAGGAAATATTACGCATAAGACCTAATTAAGCATCAGCAATATTCTGGTTTCTTTGTGTGATTACGCAAAGATAGGGAGTTTTCTGATAAAATGTTTGTGGTATTTGGTTCTACGCCAGATGCTAATGGTGCCATGCCTTTTAATATGGATTTCATGAATGGTGTGGAGGTTACATGTCAGTCATGTTTTAATGATTAAGTAAAATGTGCGACCCAAATTTATTTCTATGGTTTAGTACCTCCACGGTTAGCTGGTCATAAAACATCAGTAGGAGCTTTACACACTATACACGCTACACATACCTCAGGCCTCCTTTTACACATGCCAGAAGAGGGGGGAGATACACTTTCCTATGTGCTTATCAACACGATTGGTATCTGCGCAGTAGCAGGAAAACACCCAGAGCGTCATACTGTAGAGATTAGGGAATCACTTTCCAACGAGGCTTGGGAGGTCTACTGTAGCCAGATATAACACTCGTATTTGTGGGGCACACCCTAAGATACCTCTTGGCACTACTGAAAACATATTTATTACAAAAAAGGCTACTGCAGTCATTCCCTCAATGCAAATATCCAGAAGTAATACCATACCCCGGGCTTCGGGGAAAAGAAGACGCCTGTTGGCTGGGGTGCTAGAGCAGGATCATGCCAATCTGTGGTTAGAAGAATAAAAAGCGTTTTGTAGTTATTAGAGCTGGTCCATGCAGCATGTTGCATTTACTTACACCATGCAGACACTAGCCCTCACCCTTCTGAAAGCTCTGGTGACACACTCCTCTCACAGGCTTTGAAATGAATGACAGATTACATAGTGCTCATGTGAACAATGACATGCATGCACACACAGAAAAATGCTGCCAGAGAGCTTAGAAATACCTGTTTCTATGACAAACTGCATAGTACACATGTGTACGATGACACGCATGTGTGCACGCGAGAATAGGGCACAAACAGCAGTAATAATTCACCAGAGTGCACTTACATTTCAGATGTTCAATTTCCATACGTAGGGAATGTGTGTGAGTCGCTGCTTGTTCCTGCTGCAATACTCCATGTGAGTTAACTTGTGAAAAAAGGTGGGACATGCACCAACCATTAGCCATTTGCAGGCTACGATTTGTGTATAACACAGACAAAAGTCAATCCAAAGTGGTGGGAGAAGTCAGACATCACAAAGTACATACAACAGATCCCCTGACTGCGCAAGCGCTGTCTAGGTTCGACCTAAAAAATATAATTGATATAATCAATGAATCGCCAACAAGGTAATAAAGCCAGAAGAACGACCATGTTTACAGATAAAGTTGAAACATATTTAAGTCAATTTCAACTAGGAAACCTAGCTAACAAGGAACACATTTCACAAAAGGTGCTCAGTTAGAAAGGTAAACATACGGTGCCAGTAATAAAAGCATGTATAGCCCATGATCAAAGAGAAAATAGCGACAGACTGTATAACATAGAGAATTAGTAAGCTGCAGACTTCAACTGTTTATGTTCATATATGAGCAGCATTGGGGAGGCCCTGAAGGATAATGAGATGTTATTTTAGATTCTGGGTGCATAAATAGAAAAGGCCTGCTGCCTTGTTTTTTTCTTTTTTGCACTTCTTAGTCTGAAGTCCGATGATCTCATGACTGTGGGTGTGTCAAGAACCACCAGAGATGGTGAGATTGTCTACAAGATAAGCGGAGGTGCTGGTCCTGATCCCTTTGTAAATGATGCAGCTGGTCTTGGATATGGGGCGGGCCACCAAGGGAGCTGATGGACTGCCAGCAGGATGAGGAGTCATGCGATTATATTTTTTCAGGCCCTGGATGAGAAGTGCTGGAGCAGATGTCCTTATGGACTGCCAGTGTAGAGTCTTGCGGGCCACGGAGTTACGATGATCCAAATGCAAGCGTTCAAGGCCCTGAACAGCAGTAATGAAGTCATATTCTGGAAGAAACAGCTTCACTTTCTTTAGAAGAGAGAGCTGGAATCAGACCGGCTTTGGTATTTTTTTTGGAATGTGTTCCTTAGAGTGGTGCTGGTGTCCAAGGTAAACCCAAGTTATAGGACATTACCATTTATTAACTGATCTTTTTGCTGACTGTAGAACTCTGTGTATTGTATCCCTGTTAAACAGTGTTATAGTGCCTGTGCTCCTCCCTTCAACATGATGACAATGGTATACCCCTAATTGGCATATTTAACTTCCCTATATACTCATAGTATATGGTACAAAGTGTACCCAGGGCCTGTAAGTTAAATGTCTCTAGTGGACTGCAACACCTATTGTGCCATACACTACAACGGTAGTGTAGAACATAGCTTCTGGCCTACCAGTGTACCCTGATTGTAGTAGTGTAAAAGCTGCAATTTGACCTGCCAATATAAACCCTTTCTTACACAAGTAACTTGCCATTTGGTGAAAGTTGGGCTTCAAAATCGTCCAGGTTCATGTCACTGAGCTAGGTTTATACTGTTTCTTGTTCTTGGCAAATAACGGTACTTCTGGCTTGTTTGGGTTGAACTTCATGTAGATGCCGGACATCCAAGGCTAGATGATGTGCAGGCAGTGTTTGAGGCATTGGATGTTTGAAGCAGAGGAGACTTTCAAATAGAGTTGTGTATACTCAGCATATTGGTGAACCTTGATGCAACTATTTGTGAGTAGGGGACATGTGGTTCCATGTAGAAGTTGAAGATGATAGAGGACAGTATGAAAGCCTGGTGGACTCTGCTAGTGATAGAGGTCTTTTGGGACCTGGGGAAACCCACATGAACAAACTAGAGTTGGTTGGAAAGGTTGGAGGAGAACCAGCGAAGCTCTTGCCAGTGAATCCCAATCAAGACTTTTAGGACCAGAAGGAAACCGTAGTAACAAACTAGTGTCATTTGGAAATGTATGAGAACCAGTGAAAGCTCTTGCCAGTGAATCCCAATCAAGACTCCAGGGTGCGTATGAGGGTGTGATGTTCAACGTTATCCAAGGCAGCTGAGAGGTCCAGCAATATCAGGAGGTGGGTCATTTTCATATGTGCTGAGGATGGCATTGTCCACGATGTGTAAGATAGCAGCCTCTATGCTACAGTGTGATCTGCAGTATTGAAATGTGTTAAATGCTGGTGACCTTGCACGTGAGAGGCTGATCTTCGTATTCTGAAAAGGAGACCATCTAGTTGAGGGAGCATAACCACACCATAATTCTGATAGTACCATCAATGACGTGTGGGGACTCCCGATATTTACTGGGCACTTTAAATGTGGCCAATGTAGCGTTTGTGCTTTCACCATTGAGTCCAAAGAATTCAAACATGGCAAAGTGATTTGCAAATTAAAACATTTCTCAAATTGCAATACCACCAGTTGTCTTGTATATATCGGCCAACCAACCCAGATGATCCTCATTAGGATTTGTTAACTCAGGATGCAAAGTCATATCCGCACCATCAGTAGAACATTTTTCACAAAATGACCATACCAAAGATGATCTTCGCTGGCAAGTCATTGCAGTCATAACTCCACCAAGTAGAGGAGGCAACATCGCAGCGCTACTAAACAAAGAGGAGCTGAAACTAATCTTTCGAGTGGACAGTCTGAATTCGGACCTCAACAGGATGTAAGATTGGACTTCTTTAATATAACAACATCACTTGCCTTTGTAGAAGCTGCTTCTGTTAATTGAGACATGATGCATGGAAGTGACATGTCTGATTTTCAATTACTTTTTGTGTAATATAAACATTGAAAATTATCTTTTTTTTCTCTATGTTGTATACAATGAAAAATATCAGTTTTTCTCTGTAAATTGCCAACAAGGGTTTACTCCCCCACTGCTATTTCTTTACGTTTCTATTTATTTTCGTATTATCCTTAAGATGGTGACCACCTTACAAGTGTTATTTTCACTTCAGATTTCCCCATTCTCTTGTAATTCACAATGGTCTCTACAATGTTATTCTTTTCTTTATTTCATCTCCTCAGCGGGGGTGGCAGAGCAGTCCAAGTTTTATAACTATTCCTTCCCAGCGCCCGCGCCCTCTTGACAAAGGACGCCAACTTCATAAACTCCAAAGGCATCCTTGTTCCCATTCGGGTCGATGTCCGCTGATGAAGCAATCTTGATCTTCGGCAGCTTCACTTCAAAAAAGGTAGCCCTTGCTATTCAGCTTAGCGGCTAAATCACTTAAGACCCTGATATTGATCTGGGCTAGAGAAATTCACTGGTCCTGGCTTGACTATTTCCAACACCTCCAGAACTTCATTAAAGGTAACTGCCCTCGAGGGTGGGCTCAAGAGGGCGCACGGCAAGATGGCTGCACTTTAGGGCAGCTCCGCCGGCCGCTCTATAATCCTTTCATTATCCGACATCAAGAAACACACATCCGACGAGGCGCGGCACCAACGATAATCCCTTGGGGCGAAGCGATACGGTCTGTGGATCGTTTGGCAGAGTGCCGACATTATATTATGGCATCAAGAGGAGAGGCCGCGACAGCAACATGGCGGGCTGAAGGTCGCGCTCGCTCCAACTGACTGCCGGAGCTCCTGTGCCGCCAGGCAGGGAGGTGCGACCCCAGAGTGCTGACGATCAGCTGCTACTGTGGGCTGCTGTCCTGACGAGTGGGAGGACCCGCCGCTGCTGGAGATGAGACAGGCCGCACTGCTGCAGCTGGCCTGGAGGTACGCTGAGACTCTGGGCAGCGACTCTTCTAAAATCTTGAACAGCGGTGACTAGAGCTGGTGCGGTTGGGACTGGCCTGATCCTCACAACAATTACAGTGAGAGGCGTATTGGTGGCGGCTGTTGGCGATCGAGACCTGTGGCCGAGCACACTCACACCAATGCCGTGATTGGAGGCGGAAGGCCTCCTGGTGCAATTGGGACTACGCTGGCGGCCTGTGATGCAGCGGCACTAGCCCCCCACTGGATTCCCGATGACGAGCTCTGATGTGGAGAGGCCTCTGCATCCTTGCTGATATTGACCTCACGGAGGCCCGTGGCGGGAGGATCTGGTCTGCTGTGCAAGGGCGTGTGCAGGATCAATGGTATGTTGAAGATCCAGTCACTGAGGCGGCTTTCGGAGCTGGAGTGAGCGGGCCTGCCTTGGGCCTTAGCGTGAGCTGAACACTGTGCCTTTCCCCACCTTCGGTCAAGATATTGGGGATAGAGGCGTGTGTGCTGGCTATTTGGTCTGTGATAGTGGTATTACGACAGCCTAGTGTTGTGGCGCCACACATATCTACCCTCTACATAGACTGGAACAGAGCATGTGGCCCGGCGCACAGCAAGGACATGTTGCGCTCGATTGTTCGGAGGAGAGTGGCGACCGCCATTAACACCGGAGTGCTGTTTAAAATGGGGAAATCTAATAAGACGCAATCCCGCCTCACATTTGACATGCGCAAGACGGGCAGATCTCAGCAAAAACTGGCCTTGGACTCAGAGGCGGAGGACCTGTCAGATACTGCCCCGACACTGGAATCGACGCTCGTGGCCATGTAACACAGTTTGCAGTCGATTGACGCGAAAATCGATGATTAAACATATGCATGGACAATATGGCGGCGAAAATCGAGAAGCATGGCGCCAGGCTGGGCGAAATAGAGCAACGGGTTTCAACAGCTGCAGATAACCTGTAAACTATCTCAGATAAGACCCAGAATATGGAGTCCTTGCCGTCATCCAGGCGAAGAACGAGGACCTGCAAGCGAGATCCAGGAGAAAGAACCCTGAGAATTATTGGGCTGCCGGAGTCGACCAACGTTGGGAAACTGGAGGTATACATAGAAAGGATGCAAAGTTCGGCGAGGGGTTATGAGAGTGTTCAGAAATGTGGAGGCGCTCAACAGGTCGTGGTCAATGGATAGTTTGTGAAGTTAGGTGGTTGGTGCTACTTGATCTGAGATAACCCTTGTCTCAGAGAAAAGAAGGGGAGGGAATCTCAAACTTCTGTGTACATGAATGCAATGCCAAGCGCACACAACCTGCATCAGTATATCAATTAAGTAAGGTAGTCATATAATGAAAAGGATGAGATCCAACTCCACTGTTTTTGACTTGTAGGGTGTTTATTCATCCAATGTAAGTATTAGTTTCACAAGAAAAACCAGCCGACACGTGTTTCGTCAAAACCGGGGTAAACCCGTGACTCTTCAGGGCTGGGGAAATAAAGTAGGAGAATTGAAACAATACTATTTAATGGGGGGCGACAAGTGACAGCACTTTTGTGGTGGGGGAATGGGTTGCAGGCCAGTGAAGGGGGCGTGAGGGGTGGGGAGGACTGTCCAAAGGCCAGTCTAGGGAGAGTGGAAACCTAGAAAGGGTGTGGGGAAAATGGCAGATGTGAGTCAGAAGAGTAAAGGAACACCTAAGTGAGACATCAAATACAAAGTGAGTGTATCAGTGTGGTGGTGAGCTGCTGATAACAATATTATAACTTCAAGTGCAGCGACGCAAGTAGAGAACCACATGGTGAGTGTCATGTGGTGGCAAAAGTTTTTTATGTATCACAAACAGGAAATCACTGAACAGTAGAATTGCGAAATCTGTTTAAATGTAACCTGAGGAGTAAAAAAGGAGAGAACATGGAAAATACAAATGAAAAATTGTTGACATTGCTGAAGAGTGGATGGTGTGTGTCATGCAGTGCCTCTACATAGTTGGTGTTCAAAATTTGTGACAAGTTAAGAATCACAGGCAATCGAAATATGCACAGTACATTCATAATTATCCTGTCAAAAGTAAATCATCAGATGTCTATTTTGTTAATCGCAGGTTAGTGCTTCACGTCATACATATGTACATGTAAATATTCAAAGTCATTGTGTTGGTCCGGTATGTACATCGGATACGTTGCGTCATGAACACACATAAAAGTATTTATCATATTGGTCCCTATAACTAGTAGTGTTATTGGGCCGTTAAGGAAAGAAAATTTACAGGCTGTGCTGTCTGAGTTCGTACATTCATTATAAAAATGACAGCCATATCGTTGGGTATTGGCTAGACCTAAATGAGTGAGTAATCACTGGGTGAGAATGAGAAATCATGATATTTAGCAAGTCACAGTAGCGGATCTTAAGAAATGTAACTGACATACCTGTGGAGTAGAATGATGTGAGCTGTGTCTGTAGAAGGGGCGAAAATAGTGGGGGTCTGGTTATAAGTGCTGCAATGAGTATAATTCACTGAGAATGATGCAAAGATACCAAAGTGAGGAAGAAAGGCTAGACTCACCGTCGGACCGGTGATATTTCCAACCCGGTCCTAATCGGGTGTGTACCCAGGAAGACGCGTGGAGGGCGTGCTTCTAGCGCGTCTTAGTGGTGTAGGGAGGTGGGAAAGACCGACGCCGGATGAGCAGTCGGAGGGAGCAGGGAAGCAAATCCGCTTGCCCTCGCTTATGAGCTGAAATTGGAATTAAGTCACAAAAAGGAGGGCAGTAAGCCAAAATACGTGATGGACAGGGGTATCTAAGAGAAGTTTGGGATGCAAAGCATCCCGGGTCACCCCAAAACATTAGCTGGTTGGTTAGCTTACCTTGTGGTCGTTGTATTGAGGTGAAAGGAAGTCCGTAAGTGTTCGGGTTTCTAAGACAATGAGTGTGGTCAAAGACACGCCCTATGAGGCGTAATATTGATGACGTGGAAATCCCGCCGAAAAATGGCCGTAACGACTAGAACGTAACATTGTGTTCCAAAAGTATGGGGTATGGTAGTAATAAAGAATGGACTAAAGCCGGAATGCGGCTGTGGAGTCTGACGGGTTCGTAAAAAATGAATAAAAAATAAATACAAATAACAAATGAAAGACTGGGGTACGGTTATAAAAATGGAAGTCTCCTCTTGGATATGGGTACTTCCGACGTGATTGTCTCACAAAAGATTTTATTTGGTCTTGGGGCCATAGAAGGGGGGGGGGTTAGAAGAGCGTGTGTGATTAGTCGTGGGAAAGGAAGGAAAGAAAAAAGAGCCGGGATGAAGGGAAGGCAGGACCGGAATGCTGGAATCAGAACGAGCCCGCAGTATAATAATGGAAGCTGGGTAAATGAGAACTGAAAATAAGTCGGAAGATCCTGTATCTATATGAGGGTGGTGGGTCGGGTGAGCCTGTTTGTATAATACAGGTGGAAGGTAACAAAACACCACACTAGCAAAAAGAGAGCAAAAATAAGATGGAAGATTTGCCAAGAAAATAATCATTATTAAAGGGTTAATGGGTTAATGTCCTAGTAATTATACTAGCGTTCAGGTTGTTCTAGACAAAGCGGTTGCCTAAGCTGTTAATGCCAGATGTGCTGTTAGGTCTCAGGGAGGGAAAGGGCGGTATGTTAAGCGGGATAAAGTATATGGAGGCTGTGCAAAAGTGGGGGTGAGTTACTCGAACGAAAAGGGGGGGGATTATAATGTTGGGGAGAACAAGCAGCAATTGGATGAGGAGAAGGGGTGGGAAGGTATATTGCAAAGTGGATGGCAATCATCGTCCAAAGGTCAACATTGATAGGGAGCATGCAGTTTTTATCCTATTACAGACATGTAACATTTGTAAGCAGTACAGAATTAAAGGAAGTAATGCAGTTCGCCATCCGTGTTCTGGCCATGCTTAAGGCTGTGAGTTCTCATGATCCAGATTGCTTCCTGGCGTCTAAGTCTTAGTTCCCGGTTGCCGCCTCTTGCCTGGACTCCAATCATATCTATACCATAAAAGGTGAATTTTTTATTTGGTCTTTGTGAGGGGCATGTGGCCATATGGATGGCCATGGGGTAGCGTGTATCTTCTGTCAGAATTGCACGAGCATGTTCTCTGATTCTATCTCTCAAAGGTCTGATGGAACTTCCTATGTATTGGCTATGGCAAAGACATTCAATGATGTACACCGTGTATCTGGTTTCACAGTTTATGTTTGATTCAATTTTGAATTCATGTTTGTAGTAGCCTTTGAAGGTCCTGGTGCCATGTTTTGCCCAACGGCACATACTGCAACTGCCACATTTATAGAAACCTTTTGATTTCACTGTAAGCCATAAGGGTTTTGCTGTTCGTGGCATGGTAGGGCATAGCCTGGTTCTCAGGTTCTTCCCTTTGCGATAGGTGATTTGTGGTTGTAACGGGGTGTACAGGAGAACGTCCGGGGACTGTTTGTCAATGCCGCCCACAAGTACCATAATGCATCAGGGCGGGCGAGAAACATTAGCGGTGAACCGCGATGCGCTTTTACCACCCCCCCCTCTCTCTCTTCCCGCCCCACAGGCCATCGATTCAGCTGTTGAGGATACGACGGAACTGGAATGGCCCTTTAACTCCTGGAAGGACGCTCCATGGGAGGAGCCGGCATACTATGCATTTCCGTCAAAAGGGGCTGGCTCTGAGTCCCAGGTGTGCAAGATCACCCGGAGGTTGGAGCAGGAAGGAGTATTGAGTACGGAGTTGCAGGAGGAGACGGAGTCGGAAGGAGAAGAGCGAGAGAGGAGAAGAACATCGGAGGAAGACGTCGAGAGTACGGGAGCAGTGAGAGAGCGGCGAGGAACAGCAGAGGCCGGGGGAGAAGAAGAGGAAAGACACCTACGGGAAGCAGAATCGGCGACTGCTAAGGACGGAGGAACGCCAGGAGGCCACCGTTCCCATGAGCCGCCCAGCCACTCACCCAGGGGAGGTGCGTGGCTAAACCAGGTGCGTGACCGATTGCTGGGCTGGGTAGACATTAGAGGTACGCTAGGTACCAAGCCACAGGACGCCTGAGATATCCCGGTTTCCTTTTCCCCGTGCACTTGTCCCCCACTCTCTTGTACAGTAGAGCACCGGTGTCTCCTCTCACTCCCTTCCCTAAAACGAGGTTCCCTGAGCAGTGATCTCACGAACCCCTTTCTTGTTTTCTCTTTACCTTATTTTCCTTGGGGGTGCCACACCTCACGCCGCGACGGACTCCGAAGACGAGGACCAGCCCCCACGAAGTCCCGAAGGATTCCGGAAGAAGGAGACAGTCCGTCTTCGGAGACGCAGTAGAAGCCGATCTCCTCGGCGTCCCACCCACCACAGATCCAAGTGTACTGATCGGTTACTGGCTTCAATAAAACCAGCCTTAACCGGATCCCGTTTGTTGCCTATCAGTGTCCCCGTACCAGTGCCAAGCGTAACAGTGGTCTGTTAGTGATTGTGTCTTTCAGGGCTCTGTCAGCCAACAGAATCCCCCAATGTTTATTAAGACTTTTCTTGACTGTCAGGTTGATATCATTGTAGTCCATGATTAGCCTTACTGGTTGTTTATTCTCCTTGGGCTTGGTCTTGTTTAGCAATGTCATTGATCTTTCAATTTGTTGTATTTTTCTCTTGGCTCCTTTTATAGTGCCTTGTTTGTAACCTCTTCTGGAGAAGCGTAGGGTCATGTCTTCAATACATTGTTCGAATTCGGTGTTTTCGCTGCAGTTTCTTCTTGCGCGCATAAACTCTCCATATGGAATGGTATTGATTTGATGAGCAGGGTGAGAGCTTTCCGCATGCAGTACTGCATTGCAGGCCGTTTCTTTACGGAAAAGGCGACTGTGCAGAGTGTTGTCTTTGATATATAGTTCTATATCTAAAAAAGTTACATTTGTCTTGCTGATGTTGCTGGTGAAATTCATATCCATTTGGTTATTGTTAAGGTATTCACAGAATTGCAAAAGAGAGACGTGGGAACCTGACCAGATGAGTAAACAGTCATCTATGTATCTTCCCCAATAGATTATATTGTCAATCCATGGTTTTTCCTTGTTGCCCCAGATGTATTCTGCTTCAAGTGCACCCATATAGAGGTTGGCAAATGAAGGGGAGAATCTTGAGCCCATAGCCACACCTCTTATTTGTCTGTACCAGGTTTGGTCATACAGGAAAAAAATTGTTCATCAAAATGATATGCATCATTTTGGAGAGCATTTTAGTGTGTTCAAAAAAAGTGATAGATCTATTGTTCAGGCAATTATTGACTGCTGATGGACCCATTTCTGGGTTTATGGAAGTATAGAGTGAAACGACGTCTAATGTGGCCATGATTAAATCTGGTTGCCATTCAATGTCAGTTAGGATGCTAAGGATGTGCTTGGTGTCTTGGATGAAGGAGGGGAGATTTTTCACCATTGGATTTAGGAAGATGTCAACATACTGGGCTAGTTTTTCAGTTGGTCCGTCATTCCCGGACACGATGGGTCTGCCCGGGGGAAAAGCCCCTGTGTTGTGAATTTTTGGTAGGGTGTATAGATAAGGATAAGTTGGTCTGGTCACTCTCATATACAATGACTCTTCTTCGCTGATCAAACCTTGTTCCCTCCATTCGTTAAGATGTCTATTAATTAGAATGGTCAGGGGTCCTATGGGGTTGTATTCCAAAGGGACATAGCAAGAGGTGTCTGCTAGTTGTGTGATGATTTCATTGTGGTAGTCCTTTTTGTCCATGATCACCACATTGCCCCCTTTATCTGCTTCCTTAATTGTTAGCTCTTGGTCTTCACTCAGTGCTTTCAAAGCCAGTCTCTCATCTCTGGTAAGATTGTCAAAGTTTTTCTTCTTTTGTTGAGAAGTTTTACCTCCTCTTTTTCAATGTCAGCTAGTACTAAATTGTAGAAGGTGTCAACCGGGTTACCACCAGGAAGAGTTGGGGTCCATTTAGATTTGTTCTTTAGGCCACTTTCTTGACTTAGATTTGTGTCTAATTCTAAGTCATTCAAAAGATTCTCAAAGGAGTTAGGAGGGTCGTCAAAATTGGTAAGGGACAAAAGAAGGTGCGTAGCTTGTACATCTTTGATGCTCAGACTATTGGGCAATATCTCTGTTTGATTTTGTGATGTAGTATCAGGGGAGATTTCTCTGCATGCAAAATGTCTTTTAAGTTTTAATTTACGTACAAATTTGAATAAATCTATTCTGGCTCTACAGGGATCACCTCTTTCATGAGGGTTGAAGCTGAGGCCCTTACTCAAAAGTGAGATGGTGTTTGTGTCCAGATGTTTGTTAGAGAGATTGACGACTTGAACCTCCTTGTTGTCGCGTATTCCTACTTCTTGTTCCCTGACCGTAATTTTTCTTGTACCTGTCCCTGGCCGGCTCTGTTGCCTCTCCTTGTTTTCTTACTATTGTATTTGGTCGGGTGCGGTTCTCCCGCCTGATGGTTTGCATTTCCCGTAAAAAATTGTTGGTAGAGGAACTGGCTGTTGTCATTCTGATTTCAGGTGTGTTTGTCGCTGAGGCTTGTTCTTCTGGCTCACTGTCGCTAGGTGGAATACTATTTAGTGAACTTGAGCTGGTAGAAATGGAAGAGGTGTTGATTCTGGAGGTTTGGGAGTTGCGTGTAGATTTATTGACCAGCTGGTCATATTTCCTGGCAAATGTGAAAACACGGCCCTCCCGATAGTCAGCTTCATCACGTTTCAGTTGTCTTGTTTTGCGATCCTTGATCTCATTTTGGTGTTTCAATAATACATTTTCAAGTATTTTGTAGTTCTTCTCCGTTGCATCTTTCAGATTCATATCTGAGATTTCCTTTTCTAATGTGGCGATTTCAGCTTGTAGTTTATCAACCTTGCGTTCTGCACTTTCAATTAGGATTAGTATTAGTGTATTTGAACCCGATGTTTCAATTCTCCTACTTTATTTCCCCAGCCCTGAAGAGTCACGGGTTTACCCCGGTTTTGACGAAACACGTGTCGGCTGGTTTTTCTTGTGAAACTAATACTTACATTGGATGAAAAAACACCCTACAAGTCAAAAACATTGGAGTTGGATCTTATCCTTTTCATTATATTTCATTCATTATACTACCTTACTTAATTGATATACTGATGCAGGTTGTGTGCGCTTGACATTGCATTCATGTACACAGAAGGTTGAGATTCCCTCCCCTTCTTTTCTCTGAGACAAGGGTTATCTCAGATCAAGTAGCACCAACCACCTAACTTCACAAACTACCCATTGATCACGACCTGTTGAGCGCCTCCACATTTCTGAACACTCTCATAACCCCTCGCCGAACTTTGCATTTATTGGATTCAGAAAGGCAGCCACAGTGGTTGATACAGAACTAAATACCAAGCTTCCTAAAATGGATAGAGATAAGATTGCCTCTGATTTATTTGACAATTTGGCCAGTGGTACCACAAATGGTACACCCAGTACTAGTGGTAATAATCCACCTAGACAACAAGGATTAAAAGAGAAATTTCTTAAACTTGAGAAACTCAAAAAAACAGAGAACTCCCGCTGGTGGGACAGCGCAACACTTAAGCAATACCAAAGACTCAACAGAGTACCAAGAGGTTTACGCTCCCAAACCTTCCCTACCTTCGAGGACCTCGATGATGATCTTCTCAACAAATGGGAGGATACTCTCACATCGGGTTCAAATACACTAATACTAATCCTAATTGAAAGTGCAGAACGCAAGGTTGATAAATTACAAGCTGAAATCGCCACATTAGAAAAGGAAATCTCAGATATGAATCTGAAAGATGCAACGGAGAAGAACTACAAAATATTTGAAAATGTATTATTGAAACACCAAAATGAGATCAAGGATCGCAAAACAAGACATCTGAAATGTGATGAAGCTGACTATCGGGAGGGCCGTGTTTTCACATTTGCCAGGAAATATGACCAGCTGGTCAATAAAACTACACGCAACTCCCAAACCTCCAGAATCAACACCTCTTCCATTTCTACCAGCTCAACTTAACTAAATAGTATTCCACCTAGCGACAGTGAGCCAGAAGAACAAGCCTCAGCGACAAACACACCTGAAACCAGAACGACAACAGCCAGTTCCTCTACCAACAATTTTTTACGGGAAATGCAAACCATCAGGCGAGAGAACCGCACCCGACCAAATACAATAGTAAGAAAACAAGGAGAGGCAACAGAGCCGGCCAGGGACGGGTACAAAGAAAAATTACGGTCAGGGAACAAGAAGTAGGAATACGCGACAACAAGGAGGTTCAAGTCGTCAATCTCTCTAACAAACATCTGGTCACAAACACCATCTCACTTTTGAGTAAGGGCCTCAGCTTCAACCCTCATAAAAGAGGTGATCCCTGTAGAGCCAGAATAGATTTATTCAAATTTGTACGTAAATTACAACTTAAAAGACATTTTGCATGCAGAGAAATCTCCCCTGATACTACATCACAAAATCAAACAGAGATATTGCCCAATAGTCTGAGCATCAAAGATGTACAAGCTATGCACCTTCTTTTGTCCCTTACCGATGTTTACGATCCTCCTAACTCCTTTGAGAATCTTTTGAATGACTTAGAATTAGACACAAATCTAAGTCAAGAAAGTGGCCTAAAGAACAAATCTAAATGGACCCCAACTCTTCCTGGTGGTAACCCGGTTGACACCTTCTACAATTTAGTACTAGCTGACATTGAAAAAGAGGAGGTAAAACTTCTCAACAAAAGAAGAAAAAACTTTGACAATCTTACCAGAGATGAGAGACTGGCTTTGAAAGCACTGAGCGAAGACCAAGAGCTAACAATTAAGGAAGCAGATAAAGGGGGCAATGTGGTGATCATGAACAAAAAGGACTACCACAATGAAATCATCACACAACTAGCAGACACCTCTTGCTATGTCCCTTTGGAATACAACCCCATAGGACCCCTGACCATTCTAATTAATAGACATCTTAACGAATGGAGGGAACAAGGTTTGTTCAGCGAAGAAGAGTCATTGTATATGAGAGTGACCAGACCAACTTATCCTTATCTATACACCCTACCAAAAATTCACAAAACAGGGGCTTTTCCCCCGGGCAGACCCATCGTGTCCGGGATTGACGGACCAACTGAAAAACTAGCCCAGTATGTTGACATCTTCCTAAATCCAATGGTGAAAAATCTCCCCTCCTTCATCCAAGACACCAAGCACATCCTTAGCATCCTAACTGACATTGAATGGCAACCAGATTTAATCATGGCCACATTAGACGTCGTTTCACTCTATACTTCCATAAACCCAGAAATGGGTCTATCAGCAGTCAATAATTGCCTGAACAATAGAGCTATCACTTTTTTTGAACACACTAAAATGCTCTCCAAAATGATGCATATCATTTTGATGAACAATTTTTTCCTGTATGACCAAACCGGGTACAGACAAATAAGAGGTGTGGCTATGGGCTCAAGATTCTCCCCTTCATTTGCCAACCTCTATATGGGTGCACTTGAAGCAGAATACATCTGGGGCAACAAGGGAAAACCATGGATTGACAATATAATCTATTGGGGAAGATACATAGATGACTGTTTACTCATCTGGTCAGGTTCCCACGTCTCTCTTTTGCAATTCTGTGAATACCTTAACAATAACCAAATGGATATGAAGTTCACCAACAACATCAGCAAGACAAATGTAACTTTTTTAGATATAGAACTATATATCAAAGACAACACTCTGCACAGTCGCCTTTTCCGTAAAGAAACAGCCTGCAATGCAGTACTGCATGCGGAAAGCTCTCACCCTGCTCATCAAATCAATACTATTCCATATGGAGAGTTTATGCGCGCAAGAAGAAACTGCAGCGAAAACACCAAATTCGAACAATGTATTGAAGACATGACCCTACGCTTCTCCAGAAGAGGTTACAAACAAGACACTATAAAAAGAGCCAAGAGAAAAATACAACAAATTGAAAGATCAACGACATTGCTAAACAAGACCAAGCCCAAGGAGAATAAACAACCAGTAAGGCTAATCATGGACTACAATGATATCAACCTGACAGTCAAGAAAAGTCTCAATAAACATTGGGGGATTCTGTTGGCTGACAGAGCCCTAAAAGACACAATCACTAACAGACCACAAATCACCTATCGCAAAGGAAAGAACCTGAGAACCAGGCTATGCCCTACCATGCCACGAACAGCAAAACCCTCATGGCTTACAGTGAAATCAAAAGGTTTCTATAAATGTGGCTGTTGCAGTATGTGCCGTTGGGCAAAACATGGCACCAGAACCTTTAAAGGCTACTACAAACATGAATTCAAAATTGAATCAAACATAAACTGTGAAACCAGATACACGGTGTACATCATTGAATGTCTTTGCCATAGCCAATACATAGGAAGTTTGTTGGAAATGGGATCCCCGGCTGGCCAGGGCTTTCGCCAAAGTCAGTCAGAGACCACCACTCCCAAGTCAGGGCAAGGGAGTTACACGCCAAGATAACCCCTGCTCACCCTCTAGGTAACGTACAGCCATGTCTAGAAATGGCGCTTCCCTACTAGACACATACATGCTGCATACACCGTTGCGCAGCATTCACTCACACGAGTTCACACATACCAGACTCAAGCCTGTACACCCCACGCATCAGGAACTACCAGGGACACATACATTCCCCATGCATTCCTATGGGCGGGCAGGCCTAGCTCAGCACATGCACTCAAAGTGCGCACGCACTTTCCCCTGGGACACAGTGAAAGTGCGCAGAATCCAAAAATCACCATCTCCAGGTCACCATTTCAAGCAAAAAGTCTAGGGGTGAACCTGCCCTAAGGGCCAAAGTCCAACATAACCCCCTTCCAGCCAAAACGCAGGGGAGACCAATCACCACCGTGATGGACTTCCCTGCTTGGGGCGATAGAACACGGACGCAGGCCCGCAACTGCAGGGACACCCTCCTGTTCTACGCCACGGTGAACCCATGGGATTCCTTCTAAACACACTGTCTGGACCAACTGGGCTACCCCACTGGTACTCCCAAGTTGTCCGCGGCCAGGACCAGGCCCTGGGCCACCCAGGTGCCACTGGGCCTTGCCAATTCGCAGAGCGGGGGGTAGTAACTCCTGGCACATAGCGGCCATTTTCCACTCTTCCTGTCTGCAAGACAGGACTAGACTGCCACTGGTTCTCCAGCCTAGGGCCTACAACCTCAGGCGGACCAGGAGTCTCAGGGAAGGCTCTCCTCCCCTTACCTCTTCTCCTAGGGTTCCTCCTCCTCCGGCGAGGGGTACACCTAGAACGCCATTCCAACCCAGGGCTTATCCACTCAGGTTGTACCGGGGTCAGAGGTGGGCTCTCCCACCCTCTGCACCCCCTTCCAGAGGTCTGCCCTCTCCCACCTGGAGAAGTTCCTCTGGAAGAAGAACCGGTCAGGACACTGGTTACAGTCATCCTACCCTTCAGGTCAGGCTGATCCTGAACCTGGCCTTCCAACCTCTGGTCTAAAACCTTCGGTGGAACAATTGCCTGGCACTCCAGGACTTCTGGGGACTTACACTCCATCCCCCTGAGGCTAACAAATGAGACATATGTTGTGTGACTGTCTGTCTGGCGCAGATCTCCCGCCCTCTGTCCACCTGACAGTGCGTGACGATCCCCCAGACCAGAAGTGGCGCCACCCGGGTCCCCCCAAGAAGATCTAGCCCCACTGGCTAGTCCCTGGTCCACTGGTGCATCCACTGGGGAACTCATCCCCCAATCACTCCTCGCGCTGGACTCCTGTACCCTCCCTACCGGAGCGGTACTGCCAGCCTCTAGAACCATAGGAGCTCTGGTTACAGACACTCCAGGTCCTCTACTCACTGGGAGATCTTCCTCAAGTGGACTAACAGGACAGCCTAGGTCCCCAACCTGGTGTTCCCTACCGAAACCATCCAAGTCCTGAGGCAGGGCTTCGGGCCTCTGGGGAACCTCGGTCTCCCCCTCACTCCTGCTCCACTGAGCCAGGCAGTGAGCCCCTACACCCTCCTCGCTATCCTGGGACCTAGCTGGGCTACACTGAGCCTCTTCCACCACGCTGGGCTGGAAGATACCTGAACCACTACTTTTGGAGTCACTCACCAATGACTCTAGAGAACCTCTAGCACTCTCCCAGCGCTCTGCTTCCTCAGCAAGCGCCCAAGGACTAAAGTATTCAGACTTCAACAGGTGCTGGCGCAACTCTGGACAACAAACACTGAGCAACTACTCTTTGAGAAACATAGTCACCACTCCGTCCTCCTCATCGTCCTGGTTAGCCGCCAGCCACTCCCACATTGCCTCCCAACAGTCGTCCACAAAATACTTCCACTGCTGGTGAGGTGGTTTCCTAAGGTTCCTGAACTTCAATCTGTTCTCCTCCTCTTGGGAACTAGGTACCATGCTCTGGGTACTGGGAATTCCTACGCTGAAATCTAGATAGCTGCCACCACTGGACTCAGCCCTCCCTGGGGAATCCAGAAAATTAAAACTGCGCGCAGGGGATAGTCTATCCTCCAGAGCTACTTTGCCTCTGGTGGAGGCCCTCTCAGCCTCCTCTATCCTTTCCTGCGCTAAGACCCTCTCGGTCTCTAGCTGTTGCTTCCTAAGCTCCAGCTGCGCCATAGCCTGGGCATGCTCCAACCTGAGCCTCTCTAAAGCCAGCTGGTGCTCCCTTTCTCTCCTCCTATCTTCCAGCTCCTCTGGGGACAGGGAAAGGGATGAGGCGCTGCCTCCTACGCTGGACCCAGCAAGGGACTCCCTATCTATGGGGTCCTCACTCTCTACTGGCATCCAGGTGCTGTCATCTTCTTCCTCCTCTTCTGAATCTTCAGGGCTCCCCACAGACCCACCACCCTCCTGGTGTGGAGCCCGGGCCCTTTCCTCACTGCGCTCAAGATCCCATTGATCCTCTTGCCATTTGACCATGCATCTCCTAAGTGCATACCATCCTTACTGATCCGCCCCTATGCCTCTCTCTTCACAGAACTTTCTCAGCTCCCACACACCGTATGTGGCTAGATCATTGAAATCAAAGACCAGCTCCATTCTGGCAGACGTTCTAGAGAAGAGAGCACACAGGGAACCTAGGGGTCTGAGCTAACACAGGAGTACAAAATTCACAAAGGTATCAGCAAGCTCTCTATCCAGAGAACTCCTACTCATTTGCCTAGTGCCACACACCATTCATCCACACACAACCCCCCCCTCGGACTAGTAAGGCAGTTTCTACCACCCCTGATTCCTCAACCTGACCACAAGTGACACAGGTACCGACTCTGGGCGCAGGGCGGGGGACAAATGTACTGACACAATTGCACAATGATACCTTCAGGAGAAGAAAATATGAAACTTCAAAAAACAACAATCCCCTAAAATGTGGTCATCTAAAATGCAGAGTTTTGTGGTGCAGCCAGCTGCTACCAAGGTACAAGGCAAACACAAATCCTTATCCTCACCGCTTGCCGCCAATGTTGGAAATGGGATCCCCGGCTGGCCAGGGCTTTCGCCAAAGTCAGTCAGAGACCACCACTCCCAAGTCAGGGCAAGGGAGTTACACGCCAAGATAACCCCTGCTCACCCTCTAGGTAATGTACAGCCATGTCTAGAAATGGCGCTTCCCTACTAGACACATACATGCTGCATACACCGTTGCGCAGCATTCACTCACACGAGTTCACACATACCAGACTCAAGCCTGTACACCCCACGCATCAGGAACTACCAGGGACACATACATTCCCCATGCATTCCTATGGGCGGGCAGGCCTAGCTCAGCACATGCACTCAAAGTGCGCACGCACTTTCCCCTGGGACACAGTGAAAGTGCGCAGAATCCAAAAATCACCATCTCCAGGTCACCATTTCAAGCAAAAAGTCTAGGGGTGAACCTGCCCTAAGGGCCAAAGTCCAACAAAGTTCCATCAGACCTTTGAGAGAAAGAATCAGAGAACATGCTCGTGCAATTCTGACAGAAGATACACGCTACCCCATGGCCATCCATATGGCCACATGCCCCTCACAAGGACCAAATAAAAAATTCACCTTCTATGGTATAGATATGATTGGAGTCCAGGCAAGAGGCGGCAACCGGGAACTAAGACTTAGACGCCAGGAAGCAATCTGGATCATGAGAACTCACAGCCTTAAGCATGGCCAGAACACAGATGACAAACTGCATTACTTCCTTTAATTCTGTACTGCTTACAAATGTTACATGTCTGTAATAGGATAAAAACTGCATGCTCCCTATCAATGTTGACATTTGGACAATGATTGCCATCCACTTTGCAATATACCTTCCCACCCCTTCTCCTCATCCAATTGCTGCTTGTTCTCCCCAACATTATAAACCCCCCCCTTTTCGTTCGAGTAACTCACCCCCACTTTTCCGCAGCCTCCCTGAGACCTAACAGCACATCTGGCATTAACAGCTTAGGCAACCGCTTTGTCTAGAACAACCTGAACGCTAGTATAATTACTAGCCCATTAACCCTTTAATAATGATTATTTCTTGGCGAATCTTCTTGGCGAATCTTCCATCTTATTTTTGCTCTCTTTTTGCTAGTGTGGTGTTTTGTTACCTTTCACCTGTATTATACATACAGGCTCACCCGACCCACCACCCTCATATAGATACAGGATCTTCTGACTTATTTTCAGTTCTCATTTACCCAGCTTCCATTATTATACTGCGGGCTCGTTCAGATTCCAGCATTCCGGTCCTGCCTTCCCTTCATCCGGCTCTTTTTTCTTTCCTTCCTTTCCCACGACTAATCACACACGCTCTTCTAACCCCCCCCCCCCTTCTATGGCCCCAAGACCAAATAAAATCTCTTGTGAGACAATCACGTCGGAAGTACCCATATCCAAGAGAAGACTTCCATTTTTATAACCGTACCCCAGTCTTTCATTTGTTATTTGTATTTATTTTTTTTTCATTTTTTACGAACCCGTCAGACTCCACAGCCGCATTCCGGCTTTAATCCATTCTTTATTAATACCATACCCCTTACTTTCGGAACACAATGTTACGTTCTAGTCGTTACGGCCATTTTTCGGCGGGATTTCCACGTCATCAATATTACGCCTCATAGGGCGCGTCTTTGACAACACTCATTGTCTTAGAAACCCGAACACTTACGGACTTTCTTTCACCTCAATACAACGACCACAAGGTAAGCTAACCAACCAGCTAATGTTTTGGGGTGACCCGGGATGCTTTGCATCCCAAACCTCTCTTAGATACCCCTGTCCATCACGTATTTCGGCTTACTGCCCTCCTTTTTGTGACTTAATTCCAATTTCAGCTCATAAGCGAGGGCAAGCGGATATGCTTCCCTGCTCCCTGCGACCGCTCATCCGGCGTCGGTCTTTCCCACCTTCCTACATCACTAAGACGCGCTAGAAGCACGCCCTCCACGCGTCTTCCTGGGTTCACACCCGATTAGGACCGGGTTGGAAATATCACCGGTCCGACGGTGAGTCTAGCCTTTCTTCCTCACATTGGTATCTTTGCATCATTCTCAGTGAATTATACTCATTGCAGCACTTATAACCAGACCCCCACTATTTTCGCCCCTTCTACAGACACAGCTCACATCATTCTACTCCACAGGTATGTCAGTTACATTTTTTAAGATCCGGTACTGTGACTTGCTAAATATCATGATTTCTCATTCTCAGCCAGTGATTACTCACTCATTTAGGTCTAGCCAATACCCAACGATATGGCTGTCATTTTTGTAATGAATGTACGAACTCAGACAGCACAGTCTGTAAATTTTCTTTCCTTAACGGCCCAATAACACTACTAGTTATAGGGACCAATATGATAAATACTTTTATGTGTGTTCATGACGCAACGTATCCGATGTACATACCGGACCAACACAATGACTTTGAATATTTACATGTACATATGTATGAAGTGAAGCACTACCCTGCGACTAACAAAATAGACATCTGATGATTTACTTTTGTCGGGATAATTATGAATGTACTGTGCATATTTAGATTGCTTGTGATTCTTAACTTGTCACAAATTTTGAACACCAACTATGTAGAGGCACTGCATGACACACACCATCCACTCTTTAGCAATGTAAACAATTTTTCATTTGTATTTTCCATGCTCTCTCCTTTTTTACTCCTCAGGTTACATTTAAACAGATTTCGCAATTCTACTGTTCAGTGATTTCCAGTTTGTGATACATAAAAAACTTTTGCCACCACATGACACTCACCATGTGGTTCTCTACTTGCGTCGCTGCACTTGTAGTTATAATATTGTTATCAGCAGCTCACCACCACACTGATACACTCACTTTGTATTTGATGTCTCACTTAGCTGTTCCTTTACTCTTCTGACTCACATCTGCCATTTTCCCCACACCCTTTCTAGGTTTCCACTCTCCCTAGACTGGCCTTTGGACAGTCCTCCCCACCCCTCACGCCCCCTTCACTGGCCTGTAACCCATTCCCCCACCACAAAAGTGCTGTCACTTGTCGCCCCCCATTAAATAGTATTGTTTCAATTCTCCTACTTTATTTCCCCAGCCCTGAAGAGTCACGGGTTTACCCCGGTTTTGACGAAACACGTGTCGGCTGGTTTTTCTTGTGAAACTAATACTTACATTGGATGAATAAACACCCTACAAGTCAAAAACATTGGAGTTGGATCTTATCCTTTTCATTATATGACTACCTTACTTTTTGATATACTGATGCAGGTTGTGTGCGCTTGACATTGCATTCATACATAGAAAGGATGCTTAGAGAGATTTTCGGTGTGGAATATCTGTCCCCCATGCTGATAGTCGAGCGGGCCCACCACCAATACCACCACCAATACTAATACCACCACCAATACCCCACCAATACCAATACCGCCACCACCAATACTACCACCACCAATACCGTCACCACCAATATCACCACCACCACTACCACCAATGCCACCACCAACAATAACACCACCACCAATACCACCACTACCAATATCACCACCGCCAATACCACCACCATTACCACCACCAATAGCATCACCACCAATACCAACACCAACACCACCACCACCATCAATAATACCACCACCAATATCACTACTACTAATACCACCACCAATACCACCACTAATACCACCACCACCAAACCATCAATACCACCACCAATACCACCAACACCACCACCTCCAATACCACCACCAATACCAAAACCACCAATACCACCCCCACCAATCCAATACCACCAATGCCAATATCACTGCCAATACCAAAATCACCACCAATACCACCACTACCAATACCACCACCAATACAACACCACCACCAATACCACAATATCACCACCACTATTAATACCACCACCACCAATACCACCACCACCAATACCACTGCCAATACCACCACCACATATACCAATACCATTACCACAATACTAATACCATCACCAGCAATACCACCACCACCAGTACCACCACCAATACCACCACCAATATCACCACCAATACCATAACCAATACCACCACCACCAATACCCCACCACCAATACCAACAATAACAATACCACCACCAATACCAGTACCACCACCAATACCACTGCCAATACCACCACCACATATACCAATACCATTACCACAATACTAATACCATCACCAGCAATACCACCACCACCAGTACCAACACCAATACCACCACCAATATCACCACCAATACCATAACCAATACCACCACCACCAATACCCCACCACCAATACCACCACCACCAATACCACCAATAACAATACCACCACCAATACCAGTACCACCACCACCAATACCACCACCAATACCAATACAACCACCACCAATACCGCCACCACCAATACCACCATCACCACCAATACCACCACCACCAATACCACTACTACCGATATCACTACCACCAATATCACCAATACCACCACCAATATCACCACCACCAATACCACTACCACCAATACCACCACCACCAATACCAATACCGCCCCACCACCACCAATGCTGCCACCACCAATACCACAACCGCCACTACCACCAATGCAACCACCGCCAATACCACAATCACAAATACCAATACCATCACCACCAATATCACCAATACCACCACCAACACCATCACCACCAATATCACTACCACTACTACCACCACCACCACCACCAATACCACCACCAATACCATCAATACCACTACCAATACCACCACCTCCATCACCACCAATACCACCACCAATACCAGGACCACCAATACCACCACTACCACCACCAATACCAGGACCACCAATACCAGGACCACCAATACCACCACCACTAATACCACCAGTACCACCACCAATATCACCACCACTAATACCACCACCAACACCACCACTACCACCACCACCACTATTAATATCACCATCACCAATACCACCACCGCCAATACCATCACCACCAATATCACCAGCACTAATACTAATACCATCACCACCAAAATCACCTCTACCAAAATCACCACTACCAATACCACCACCACCACAACCACCACCATCACCAATACCACCACCAATACCACCACCGCCAATACCACTGCCAATACCACCACCACCAATATCAATACCACCACCACCAATACTAATACCATCATCACCAATACCACCATCATCACCAATACCACCACCAACAAGTACCAATACCACCACCACCAATACCACTACCACCACCAATGCCACCAATAATACCATTATCAATATCACTACCCCCAATACCACCGCCATCAATACCAATACCGCCAATACCACTACCACCAATAACAGTACCACCACCACCAATACCACTACGACCAATGCCACCACAACCAATACCACCATCACAAAGACCACCACCAATACCATCACCAATACCACCACCACTACCACCACCAATACCACCACCAGCAATACCAAAACCAACACCACCAATACCACCACCACCAATACCACCACCACTACCACTAATACCACCACCACCAATACCACCACTACCACCACCACCAATACCACCACCACTATTAATACCACCACCACTATTAATACCACCACCAATACCATCAATACCACCACCACCAATATCACCACCAGTATTAATACCACCACCACTATTTATACCACCACCAATACCACCACCACTAATACCACCACCAATACCACCACCACTAATACTTATGCCATCACCACCAATACCACCACCACCACCACCACCAATACCACAACCACCACCAATACCACCACCAATACCACCACCACCAATACAAATACCATCACCACCAATACCACCATCATCACCAATACCACCACCACCAATAACACCACCACCAATACTAATACCGCCAATACCACTACCACCAATAACAGTACCATCACCACCAATACCGCCACCACCAATACCACAACCACCACTACCACCAACGCCACCACCACCAATACCACCATCACAAAAACCACCACCACCAATACCATCACCAATACCACTACCAATACCACCAACACGAGCACCACCAATACCACTACCACCAATACCACCACCACCAATACCACCACTACCACTACCACCAGCACCAATACCACCACGACTAATAATACCACCACCACCAATACCACCACCAACACCACCACCACCAATATCACTAACACCACCAATACCATCAATACCACCACCACCAATATCACCACCACCAATACCACCACCACTATAATACCACCACACCAATACCACCACCACCAATACCACCACCGCCAATACCACCACCACCAATACCACCACCACTAATACCATCACCACCAATACCACCACCACCAATACCAATACCATCACCACCAAAACCACAACCACCGCCAATACCACCACCATCAATACCACCACCACCAATACCACCACCACCAATACCACCACCACTAATACCATCACCACCAATACCACCACCACCAATACCACAACCACCACCAATATCAATACCACCACCACCAATACAAATACCATCACCACCAATATCACCATCATCACCAATACCAATACCACCACCACCAATACCACCACTAATACCACCATCAATATCACCACCACCAATACCACCACCACCAATACTAATACCGCCAATACCACTACCACCAATAACAAAAGCCACCACCACCAATACCATCACCAATACCACCACCAATACCACCACCACCAATACCACCACCACCAATATCACTACCTCCACCACCACCAATACCACCACCATCACAATACCACCACCACCACTAATACCACCACCACCAATACCACCACCACCAATACCACTGCCAATATCACCACCACATATACCAATACCACTACCACAATACTAATACCATCACCAGCAATACCACCACCACCAGTACCAACACCAATACCACCACCAGTACCAATAACACCACCAATACCACAACCAATATCACCACCAATACCACAACCGCCACTACCACCAATGCCACCACCGCCAATACCACCATCACAAATACCAATACCATCACCACCAATATCACCAATACCACCACCACCAATACCACCACCACCAACACCATCACCACCAATATCACTACCACTACTACACCACCAACACCACCAATACCACCACCAATACAATCAATACCACTAACAATACCACCACCTCCATCACCACCAATACCACCACCAATACCAGGACCACCAATACCATCACTACCACCACCAAGACCAGGACCACCAATACCACCACCACCAATACCACCACCACTAATACCACCAATACCACCACCAATATCACCACCACTAATACCACCACCAACACCACCACTACCACCACCATTATCACCACCACCAATACCACCACCACCACTATTAATATCACCACCACCAATACCACCACCGCCAATACCATTACCACCAATATCACCAGCACTAATACTAATACCATCACCACCAAAATCACCACTACCAATAACACCACCACCACAACCACCACCATCACCAATACCACCACCAATACCACCACCGCCAATACCACTGCGAATACCACCACCACCAATATCAATACCACCACCACCAATACTAATACCATTATCACCAATACCACCATCATCACCAATACCACCACCACCAGTACCAATACGACCACCACCAATACTACTACCACCACCAATACCACCACTAATATCAATATCACCACCCCAATACCACCACCACCAATACCAATACCGCCAATACCACTACCACCAATAACAGTACCACCACCACCAATACCAATACCACTACCACCAATGCCACCACCACCAATAGCACCATCAGAAAGACCACCATCACCAATACCATCACCAATACCACCACCACTACCACCACCAATACCACCACCAGCAATATCACAACCAACACCACCAATACCACCACCACCACCACCACTAATACCACCACCACCAGTATCACCACCACCACTACCACCACCACCAATACCACCACCACTATTAATACCACCACCAATACTGTTAGACCTGGCACCTTTGCATGAGTTTCCCTTCCACTTTTTGCTGATGTGCCTCAGATGTTTTTGCTGGTGTCCGCTGCTCAGGGCACTGCGCCACGGCCAATCCGTGCCGCAGTGCAAGTGCTCCCTATGTAAAGTGTAACTGTGATTGATATTCCTGATTGGTTCATTGGATTTACTGTCAGTCCCCAGTAAAGTGCACCAGGAGTGCCAAGGCTTGTAAATGCCAAAACTGCTGGTGGGCCTGCAGCGCTGGTTGCGCCACCCACAGAGCAGCCTTTTAAAATGTGTCTAGGGTCTGCCATTGCAGAACCTGAGTGCAGTCTGGTGCTGTCATGCTGGCTGGGCAAGTGCACACACTTGCCAGCCCCTAAACCTTCCCTTAACTTCATATTAGTCACCCCTATGGTAGGCCCAAGGGCAGGGTGCATTGTAAGTGTAAGGTAGGACATGCTCTGATGTGTGTGGCATGTCCTAATAGTGAATTACAGAAAAATTCATTTTTCACTATTGTAAGGCTACCTGTTCTCTTAGGCCAAGATCGGCTGCTGGAATTATTACACTCTATAATCCCAGCAGGCTCAGGGAACATGGTAGAAAATAAAGTTTAGTATGCCTGAACTCAGAATAATAAAATACTTCTTTTAGTAAAGTTTATTTTAATATCCTGCGTTTGCAAATGCTACTTTTAGAAAGTTAGCATTTGCTTGCCTAACCATTTCAGCCCGCCTCTGCTTGGATGTGTATCTGACTGTCTGGGTTATGTGAGTGACAGGGCTGGGGGATGACAGGTGGTGAATGCAAGGATTACACCTTAGTGGGAGGTGGGAGTGCCCCTGGACTCTGAATAGGGCTGTGCTCTGCCACCACAATGCTGGCTCCGCCCCCTGGGGAGCGACTGGTGACTCAGCCGGCACCTGGCCCAGGAAGGGCGAAGCACTGTCATCAAGGTACTCTTGGCTGCCCCTGTCCACACAATGCTGGCTCCACCTCCTGTGGAGCGTCTGATGTGCCTGCCCCTCACACTGAAAGCAGAAGCCAGAGTACACCCAACAAGTACTCAGAGACTGAAAGGAGTTATGCAAAGGCCCCCCTGGCCTGTGAGAACAAAGAAAATGCTGTATAAAAGTAGGAGCCCTGCTCCTTGTAAATCAGAATCCTGTTTCCCACAAAGAACCTCTGCCCAACTAGAAGGAGAAGAAGACGCTGGAAGGACTGGTGTTGGACTTGGCCCTTAGGGCAGGTTCACCCCTAGACTTTTTGCTTTAAATGGTGACCTGGCAATGGTGATTTTTGGGGTTCTGCGCACTTTCACTGTGTCCCAGTGGAAGGTGCGTGCGCACTTTGAGTGCATGTGCTGAGCTAGGCCTGCCCGCCGATAGGAATGCATGGGGAATGTATGTGTCCCTGGCAGTTCCTGATGCGTGGGGTGTACAGGCTCGAGTCTGGTATGTGTGAACTCGTGAGAGTGAATGCTGCAAGATGGTGTATGCGGCATGTATGTGTCTAGTGGAAAGTGTCATTCCTAGACATGGCTGTACGTGTGCAGTGAGGGTGCTGGAGCGTGATTGGCTGGAGCTGGCTGGCATGCCAGGCTCCAGGAAGTCTGGATGGGTCTGCCCGGTGGTGAGTGGGAGATTAGCATGAGTGATGTGTGGGAGGAGTGTACCTGTGTCCTGGATGGGCTGGGTTTTCCCCACACAATGCTGGCTCCGCCCCTCTGTGGTGTGTCTAACGACCCTAGCCTCCCCAGTGAAAGAAATGGGTGGTTGGGCCATCAAGAGTGCTCCCAAGCCAGCTGTAACTGGTTTTCCCCCCACCCTGCACCTTGAAACAAAGGATTTTACAGTGTGGGGCTGTGTCCCCACAGATGTTGTTCTGCTTTTGGATCCTGCCAGAGGGGGCTGTTGCTGCTGCTGGGGCCAGGAGGACCGCCACTTGGGGTGTCTCCCTGCCTGGAGACCCAGTGTGCTGGCTCTGGCCCAGCCTTGCCCCCCCTGCCTGCCTCCAGCCCCTGCTGGAGCTTGTGCTGTGCCTACAGCACTGAGAGCGCTGCTCTCTGCCCTTCAGCGCTGGGGAGCGCTGAAATCCCTTGGCTAGCGCTTGAGGGCGCTACATTTGGCTTCTAGCTCTGTGAGCGCGTTATTTCGTCCTGTGGCGCTTGGGAGCGCCCTTTCCTTCGTGTTAGCGCTGCTAGCGCTTTGAGAGCCCAGCCGGTGCCCACCCGGCATCAGCCCGAAATTGCGGTGCATAGCGAGTGCCTACCTCGCTTTATATTTGATTTAGAGGCCGGTGCCCACCCGGCATTGCCCCGTTTTGGAGATATTAATTTATCATGAGGGAGCCCACTCCTCGGATAATGGGACCCCGCTGAGGGAGCAGCCGGCCGTGTCCTCGAGGCTCCCCGAGTGAAGAGGAGCCCCGCGCTGCCCAGCAGAGGAGCCGTCCCCCCAGCGAGCCAGCCGGTGAGTGGGGCACACAGAAAGGGAGGGGCGCCGGGACACATTGTCGGTGTCCGCCCCCCTCCCCTTACCGGTAGCGCGATCTCGCGCTAGAGTTCAGAGTGAAGCTACGAGGGCTTCACGGGGGCATTGCAAGTATCTCGAGTCCCCCAGAGGAGGGGACTCCAACCCGAAGCGCCCCACGTGTTCGAGGGTCCCCCGAGAGGGGCCCCCTGCCGCCCACATCAGTGTTGAGGAGCCCAGAGAGGCTCCTGGGGGCAATCTGTTCTGTGAGCCCAGAGAGGCTCGAGGCCAGTTCTTTGGTTATGAGCCCAGAGAGGCTCAAGGGGGCATGTTGATTTTCTGAGAGCCCTGAGAGGGCCTCCACCAGAGGCAAAGTAGCTCTGGAGGGTAGACTATCCCCTGCGCGCAGTTTTAATTTTCTGGATTCCCCGGGGAGGGTTCAGTCCAGTGGTGGCAGCTATATAGAGCCCAGTGCAAGAAGTCCCACCCCCAGTTCCCACAGTCTGGTACCTGTTTCCCCAGAGGAGGAGTATAGGTTGAAGTTCAGGGACAGTAGGAAACTGTCTCACCAGTCTTGGGAGGAGTTTGCAGGGGACTGTCAGTGTGCACTGATTGAGTGGTTAGAGGTTCCCACTGGACCTGATTTTGACAAGCTGTTTGATCTTATTCTCAAGGAGCAAGTGCTCAGTTGTTGTTGGCCGGAGTTGCGGCAACACCTGTTGAGGTTGGAGACCTTTGATCCTTGGGAGCTGGCAAAGGAAGCAGACAGATTGGAAAGTGCTAGAGGTTCTCTAGAGTCATTAGGGAGTGACTCCAAAAGTAGTGGTGCAGGTATCTTCCAGCCCAGCGTGGTGGAAGAGGCTCAGTGTAGCCCAGCTAGGTCCCAGGATAGCGAGGAGGGTGTAGGGGCTCACTGCCTGGCTCAGTGGAGCAGGAGTGAGGGGGAGACTGAGGTTCCCCAGACGCCCGAAGCCCTGCCTCAGGACTTGGATGGTTTCTGTAGGGAACACCAGGTTGGGGACCTAGGCTGTCCTGTTAGTCCATTTGAGGAAGATCTCCTAGTGAGTAGAGGACCTGGAGCGTCTGTAACCAGAGCTCCTGTGGTTCTAGAGGCTGGCAGTACCGCTCCGGTAGGGAGGGTACAGGAGTCCAGCGTGAGGAGTGATTGGGGGATGAGTTTCCCAGTGGATGCACCAGTGGACCGGGGACTAGCCAGTTGGGCTAGATCTTCTTGGGGGGACCCGGGTGGCGCCACTTCTGGTCTGGGGGATCTTCGCGCACTGTCAGGTGGACAGGGGACGGGAGATCTGCGCCAGACAGACAGTCACACAACATATGTCTCATTTGTTAGCCTCAGGGGGATGGAGTGTGAATCCCCAGAAGTCCTGGAGTGCCAGGCAATTGTTCCACCGAAGGTTTTAGACCAGAGGTTGGAAGGCCATGTTCAGGAACAACATTAGGGGGTGGGCTGCACACCATGTATCATCAAATTCGTCCTCTGAGTCCATATATCATAAAGCGTGCTCAATGGTAATATGCCCAGCTCCTAGGCACATGAAAACATTAAGTCACTATGAAGGGGCACTGATTCAGTGCCCCGAACCATGGCACTGTAGCTAGTGCTGATGCACAGTTAAACTTTTTGTCTTCCACTTCAAGGCTTTATATTTCATTTTTTCCATGTTTTTCATACTTCAACCAACAATAATCTTGATATATCCACGGGCAAGAGAATGCCAATTTACTAAAGTTTCTCATATTCTTGATGGGCCATTCGAGCCTCTTCATTCAAAAATACGTACTGGAGGCGTGTTTCATCATGAGCAGTTTATTAAAAACCCAATGCATTTCGGGCCTCCAGGGGCCCTTCGTCAGGGGTAACTGTAAAGTTAATTAAACGCTTATTAACAAACAATGCGCTAATTCATAGACTAAACCATTATCACATTTTCAGGATTTACTTGGTTAAAAACAACAAGCATTTAATTCATGGCCGTTATATAACCGTTCTACAAATGTAAATATGCCCTTATTTCAATTGCCTGGTGTGTCCTGCTTATCCTTACATGCAATCTCATAATCGTCTATAAGCTAAAGTGTACTCATAGTTGGTCTTCCCATCTCTTGCCTCCACTCTTCCCCTTAATTTCTATCCCAGTTATTGAACGTTCCTGCTGCTCTGTTTAAAGTAAATAACCAAACAACTGCAACCCCCGTGTGTTGACACGCCCCGCGCATCCCGTCTCTTCCTTTTGGTCTCCCTGATACAGTAGCAGAGGGAGGGAATGATTCTCGTGTTATCAGCTGTTTTGGTAATCACATTATGCCTATATTTCCACTCAGATACGGTAATGATGAGTAAAAGCCTGTTAAGCAAAGAACAGTAAGAACAAATAATATCATTAACTGTTTGTATCAGGGAGACCAAAAGGAAGAGACGGGATGCGCGGGGCGTGTCAACACACGGGGGTTGCAGTTGTTTGGTTATTTACTTTAAACAGAGCAGCAGGAACGTTCAATAACTGGGATAGAAATTAAGGGGAAGAGTGGAGGCAAGAGATGGGAAGACCAACTATGAGTACACTTTAGCTTATAGACGATTATGAGATTGCATGTAAGGATAAGCAGGACACACCAGGCAATTGAAATAAGGGCATATTTACATTTGTAGAACGGTTATATAACGCCCATGAATTAAATGCTTGTTGTTTTTAACCAAGTAAATCCTGAAAATGTGATAATGGTTTAGTCTATGAATTAGCGCATTGTTTGTTAATAAGTGTTTAATTAACTTTACAGTTACCCCTGACGAAGGGCCCCTGGAGGCCCGAAATGCATTGGGTTTTTAATAAACTGCTCATGATGAAACACGCCTCCAGTACGTATTTTTGAATGAAGAGGCTCGGATGGCCCATCAAGAATATGAGAAACTTTAGTAAATTGGCATTCTCTTGCCCGTGGATATATCAAGATTATTGTTGGTTGAAGTATGAAAAACATGGAAAAAATGAAATATAAAGCCTTGAAGTGGAAGACAAAAAGTTTAACGGTGCATCAGCACTAGCTACAGTGCCATGGTTCGGGGCACTGAATCAGTGCCCCTTCATAGTGACTTCAGGTTCAGGATCAGCCTGACCTGAAGGGTAGGACGACTGTAACCAGTGCCCTGACCGGTTCTTCTTCCAGAGGAACTTCTCCAGGTGGGAGAGGGCAGACCTCTGGAAGGGGGTGCAGAGGGAGGGAGAGCCCACCTCTGACCCCGGTGCAACCTGAGTGGATAAGCCCTGGGTTGGAATGGCGTTCTAGGTGTACCCCTCGCCGGAGGAGGAGGAACCCTAGGAGAAGAGGTAAGGGGAGGAGAGCCTTCCCTGAGACTCCTGGTCCACCTGAGGTTGTAGACCCTAGGCTGGAGAACGAGTGGCAGTCTAGTCCTGTCTTGCAGATAGGAAGAGTGGAGAATGGCTCCTATGGGCCAGGGGTTACTACCCCCCGCTCTGCGAATTGGCAAGGACCAGTGGCACCTGGGTGGCCCAGGGCCTGGTCCTGGCCGCGGACAACTTGGGAGTACCAGTGGGGTAGCCCAGTTGGTCCAGACAGTGTGTTTAGACGGAATCCCATGGGTTCACCGTGGCGTAGAACAGGAGGGTGTCCCTGCAGTTGTGGGCCCGCGTCCGTGTTCTATCGCCCCAAGCAGGGAAGTCCATCACGGTGGTGATTGTTCTACCCTGCGTTTTGGCTGGAAGGGGGTTGTGTTGGACTTGGCCCTTAGGGCAGGTTCACCCCTAGACTTTTTGCTTTAAATGGTGACCTGGCAATGGTGATTTTTGGGGTTCTGCGCACTTTCACTGTGTCCCAGTGGAAGGTGCGTGCGCACTTTGAGTGCATGTGCTGAGCTAGGCCTGCCCGCCCATAGGAATGCATGGGGAATGTATGTGTCCCTGGCAGTTCCTGATGCGTGGGGTGTACAGGCTCGAGTCTGGTATGTGTGAACTCGTGAGAGTGAATGCTGCAAGATGGTGTATGCGGCATGTATGTGTCTAGTGGGGAAGTGTCATTCCTAGACATGGCTGTACGTGTGCAGTGAGGGTGCTGGAGCGTGATTGGCTGGAGCTGGCTGGCATGCCAGGCTCCAGGAAGTCTGGATGGGTCTGCCCGGTGGTGAGTGGGAGATTAGCATGAGTGATGTGTGGGAGGAGTGTACCTGTGTCCTGGATGGGCTGGGTTTTCCCCACACAATGCTGGCTCCGCCCCCCTGTGGTGTGTCTAACGACCCTAGCCTCCCCAGTGAAAGAAATGGGTGGTTGGGCCATCAAGAGTGCTCCCAAGCCAGCTGTAACTGGTTTCCCCCCCACCCTGCACCTTGAAACAAAGGATTTTACAGTATAAGAAGGGGCTGTGTCCCCACAGATGTTGTTCTGCTTTTGGATCCTGCCAGAGGGGGCTGTTGCTGCTGCTGGGGCCAGGAGGACCGCCACTTGGGGTGTCTCCCTGCCTGGAGACCCAGTGTGCTGGCTCTGGCCCAGCCTTGCCCCCCCTGCCTGCCTCCAGCCCCTGCTGGAGCTTGTGCTGTGCCTACAGCACTGAAAGCGCTGCTCTCTGCCCTTCAGCGCTGGGGAGCGCTGAAATCTCTTGGCTAGCGCTTGAGGGCGCTACATTTGGCTTCTAGCACTGTGAGCCCGTTATTTCGTCCTGTGGCGCTTGGGAGCGCCCTTTCCTTCGTGTTAGCGCTGCTAGCGCTTTGAGAGCCCAGCCGGTGCCCACCCGGCATCAGCCCGAAATTGCGGTGCATAGCGAGTGCCTACCTCGCTTTATATTTGATTTAGAGGCCGGTGCCCACCCGGCATTGCCCCGTTTTGGAGATATTAATTTATCACGAGGGAGCCCACTCCTCGGATAATGGGGCCCCGCCTGCCTATCTAAAGTGAGCCGCCGCGCAGGCCGCGGCGACCCGGAAGTCCCGCCTCCTTACCCCCAGGGCCGCGCTGCCATTGGCGGCCCCAGCGGAAGTCAGACAGAGTGCAGTGTGACGAGGCCAGGCGGGAGACGGAGAGAGCAGCCGGCCGTGTCCTCGAGGCTCCCCGAGTGAAGAGGAGCCCCGCGCTGCCCAGCAGAGGAGCCGTCCCCCCAGCGAGCCAGCCGGTGAGTGGGGCACACAGAAAGGGAGGGGCGCCGGGACACATTGTCGGTGTCCGCCCCCCCCTTCCCGGTAGCGCGAGCTCGCGCTAGAGTTCAGAGTGAAGCCACGAGGGCTTCACGGGGGCATTGCAAGTATCTCGAGTCCCCCAGAGGAGGGGACTCCAACCCAAAGCGCCCCACGTGTTCGAGGGTCCCCCGAGAGGGGCCCCCTGCCGCCCACATCAGTGTTGAGGAGCCCAGAGAGGCTCCTGGGGGCAATCTGTTCTGTGAGCCCAGAGAGGCTCGAGGCCAGTTCTTTGGTTAAGAGCCCAGAGAGGCTCAAGGGGGCATGTTGATTTCGTGAGAGCCCTGAGAGAGGCTCAGCAGCGCCCTATTTGTTTTAAGAGCCCAGAGAGGCTCAGGGGCCATTTGCTTATTCAGAGCCCAGCGAGGCTCCAAGGGGACAGTCATTCTGCAGAGCCTGTGAGGCTCCCCCATTGTGTTGGCCCATCTTGCTTGCACCAGTTGCCCAGCACTTTGTGGGCAACTGCCACGTTTAGGCCCTGACATTGGGACAGTTCTGGTGTTCCTGGCCTAGGGACAGTCACAGGTGGTGACTTGTGTGAGTTTGGCGCAATTGTTCTTACACCTCTGAATGTATTGTTGATGCATCATGTGTTTTCCTCCCTTACACCTCTGAATGAATGTTATGCATTGCATCATGTGTTATGTGCTTACACCCCTACAGGTATTGTGATACTTAGGTGGTTGTTTTCTCCCTAGTACAGGTGGTGCTAGTGAGGTCCTGGTTACCAGTGATTACTGGTTGTGTGCTATTTTGTGCTAAAGTAATTTTACATTCTAAGTGCTATTTCTAAAAAGTGTTACTTCTAAAAGTTCTGATTCCTGACAGTGGTCCAGGTGGCCCTGTCTTGTACATATCCCCTGTAAATTCTGCCCGTGCCTCTGGCACATTGTAAAGTGTGTGTTTTATCTAATGTGTTTTGGTGTAATACAAAGGCTATTTTTCTATAACCTTGTGTGGAGTTTCCTTTGTGGTGGGTCCTGGGTGTTGTTGCTGGGGTGCATGCGCAAATACTTAACTTACATCGCCTCCAAGTTTAGCCTTGCTGCTCGCGCCACGTTACCTAGAGGGTGAGCAGGGGTTATCTTGGCGTGTAACTCCCTTGCCCTGACTTGGGAGTAGTGGTCTCTGACTGACTTTGGCGAGAGCCCTGGCCAGCCGGGGATCCCATTTCCAACAACTGGCCTGCTGCTTGCCTTGCTGAGGAAGGAGAGGAAAAGACTTGCTGAAAAGACTTTGCTGACTTGTGCTAGAAACTTTCTCCAAGGGCTTGACTGAGCTTGCCCCCTGACCTGAGCCACAGGATCATCTGGCTCAACCTGCTCTCTGCCTGTCTGCCGGTATCTGTGAGGATTTCTGCTCCTGCCGGAGCTGTGACCCTGGTGCCCCCCAGCCCCTCCTCGAGGCCATGACCAACTGTGTTTCCCCGTCTCCGCCGAGGAAGAGCCCCGCTCCGCCGAGCCGCCCTTCCCCCGCTGTGGGAAATCGCCGTGTCACCTCGCCTTTGGAGGCTCGCTGCCGTGACCCTGGTGCCCCCCAGCCCCTCCTCGAGGCCGTGATCGACTGTGTTTCCCCGTCCCCGCCGAGGGAGAGCCCCGCTCCGCCGAGCCGCTCTCCCCCCACTGAGGGAAATCACTGTATCACCTCGCCTTTGGAGGCTCGCTGGTGTGCCCCCCACGCTTCCGCCTGAAGCCCCCACCGGACCCCAAAGACCCAGAGAACAGATCCCCCGAAGTCCGGACGCCTCCTCCCAAGGATCTTCACCAGGCTCGGGGGCCGCAACGTTTTATTTCCCCATAAGCTGATCACAAAGGTACGTGCCTACCTCTGAGAAGGCCCTGGGTTAGGCCCTGGGTTCCTCGAGGCTCGAGAGCCCCCACCTCTGGAAAAGGCCCTGGGTTCCTCGAGGCTCCTCTCATCGCCTCCCTGCTCCTCACTGCAGCTGAGAGCCCCCACCTCCGGAAAAGGCTCAGGGTTTCTCGAGGCCCCTCTCTGGTCTCCATTCAACCCGCACCGCGAGATGCGTGAGTCGTGGTAGGGTCTCGCTCATTTTCACCGGGGAAAGCGCACAGAAGCGCTTTTGAAGTAAAAGAGACTAAGAAGCAATATTTGAACTGTAAGCAAAGAGAACACTGGCCTATTTACAACCTTGTGGCTTAGAAAAACGTTATTAATGGTCTTGTGATAAATACTTGCCTGCATATATATTTTTACATAAAGAGAACATATTTTTATATAACTACAGCCTGGTGTCCATTTGTGGGGGGATTGGTATATTTACTGTGTGTGTTATTACAAATGCTTAACTCAGATACGCCTGGAGAATAGCCTTGGCTGCTCACGCCACGCACCTAGAGGGTGAGCAAGGGTAATTCTAAGGGGTCATCCTTCGCCCTGACTTAGAGGAGAGGGTCCCTGCTTGTCACAAGTGAATACTTGCGCCAACCAGGGATCCCCAATTCTAACAGCTTGGTTAACCCAAGAGTGGCTAGCTCCGTTACAAGTGACTCTGTATCCATATTAGAACTGCACTCTGTCTATATTAAAATCGCCCAGTAGCAAAAAATTGCTGCTCGTGATTACATGTGGTGCGATTACCTCGATAAGATGAAGAGAGAAGCTTTTTAGCGGGCCAGGAGGCCGATATACCAAGGCCCCCTTCCAACTTATGCGAGATAAGAGATCGAATATGGAAGACCAGTATATCACCACCACCGATACCCTAACCACCAATACTAATACCGCCAATACCACCACCACCAATAACAGTACCATCACCACCAATACCACAACCACCACTACCAATACCACCATCACAAACACCACCACCACCAATACCATCACCAAAACCACCACCAATACCACCACCAATACCACCAACACCAGCACCACCAATACGACCACTAATACCACCACCACCAATACCACCAACACCACTGCCACCACCACTAATACCACCACCACTATTAATACCTCCACCAATACCACCACCACCACCAATACCAAAACCACAAATACCATCAATACCACCACCACCATCACCACAGTCGTGATTCCCTCGCTTATAAGGGTTAGGCAGACGGGTTAGTGGAGGCACTACATCTCCCAGAATACCTAGCTGTAGTCTGTTCTTTCTTTCCTCCCTCCTACCTAGCACTCGTTTTCTTTATAGTCTCCTCCCATACTCCTAACTGGTGCTTGTCACCTGAATCAATGGTGGAACCCGCTATGATGACTGTTGTTTGCCTGGAACTTTTTTGACTCGTGTGTGATGTTTGGAGACACGAAGACATCTCTTCACTGAAAGAAAACGCGCCTCAGCGCGAGCATGACCTCTGATCTTTCTTCAGGCAGCCGGGGATCCGAGTTGCTGGAGTCCGTGTACCGCGTCTAGTTTAATTAGTGTGGGTAACGCGGAACGGTATTTTTATGGACATGGATTCTTAAAGGAACATTCTTTTGGTTTCCTGTGATTGTTGGGGCCCCAACATTGTCGGCAATTGTGACTGAGGCTTTGGATTTTTTCCTTTCTTACGAGGAGCTGAAGAGAGGCTCGGATTGCATTTCTATTCAGCCTTGGATACGAACACCAGGAAGTTATAAAGAAATACGTTGGAGAATCAAGAAAAGAGGGTCAGATAAGTAAAGGTGTTGTTATTTTGCGATATTGGTGACTTTGCTGTCCCAGAACTGTTGCAGGCATTACGAAACAAGGAAGGCCTCCTTTTTTCTTTTCTTTTCTCTATTTTTTCATCTTTTTGGATCTGTTTATTCTTGGATAAAAGTGGCAGTACATATAGTGAGTACACTCATTGAATATCGAGTTATAGATATTGATAGATGTAAAGGGGGAGGGGATAAGTACTCACCTTTTGTTCCTTGTGTTTCCCTTTTACAGTTCCCGGTATTAATCCTAGAAGGAAGTGTATCGATCCTACTACCCTAGCAGTAGATGATTTCTGGCTGCCACAGTGTTTTGGTTTATTTCTCCCTTTTTTCCCTTCCCTGGTTAGGGTCCCCTCTGTTGAGTGTGTGATTATCCGCTCTCAGGTGGTACCGTGACGGGTGGAAGGGAGAAACTAGCATCATCCTCGCTTCTGCTGTAACCGGTGGTTGTAAGGTTAGTGAACCTTTCTCTGTTATGACAACCACCACCAATACCACCACCACTAATACCACCCATACCCCCACCACTAATACTAATACTATCACCACTAATACCACCACCACCAATAACACAACCACCACCAATACCCCCCACCAATACTAATACCATCACCCCCAATACCGCCACCACTAATACCACCATCAATATCACCACCACCAATATCACCACCACCAATACCACCACCACCAATACTAATACCGCCAATACCACTACCACCAATAACAGTACCATCACCACCAATACCAGGACCACCAATACCACCACTACCACCACCAATACCAGGACCACCAATACCACCACCACCAATACCACCACCACTAATACCACCAATACCACCACCAATATCACCACCACTAATACCACCACCAATACCACCACCAACACCCCCACTACCACCACCATTATCACCACCACCAATACCACCACCACCACTATTAATATCACCAATACCACCACCGCCAATACCATCACCACCAATATCACCAGCACTAATACTAATACCATCACCACCAAAATCACCACTACCAATACCACCACCACCACAACCACCACCATCACCAATACCACCACCGCCAATACCACTGCCAATACCACCACCACCAATATCAATACCACCACCACAACACTAATACCCTCATCACCAATACCACCATCATCATCAATACCACCACCACCAGTACCAATATGACCACCACTAATACCATTATCAATATCACCACCCCCAATACCACCATCACCAATACCAATACCGCCAATACCACAACCACCAATAACAGTACCACCACCACCAATACCAATACCACTACCACAAATGCCACCACCATCAATAGCACTATCACAAAGACCACCACCTCCAATACCACCACCACTACCACCACCAATACCACCACCAGCAATACCACAACCAACACCAACAACACCACCACCACCAATATTACTAACATCACCACCACCAATACCACCACCACCAATACCACCACCACCACCACCACTAATACCACCACCAATACCGCCACCACCACTACCACCACCACCAATACCACCACCACTATTAATACCACCACCACTATTAATACCATCACCAATACCATCAATACCACCACCACCAATGTCACCACCACCAATACCACCACCGCTATTAATACCACCACCACTATTAATACCACAACCAATACCACCACCACCAATACCACCACCACTAATACTAATACCATCACCACCAATAACACCACCACCAATACCACAACCACCACCAATACCACCACCAATACCACCACCACCAATACTAATACCATCACCACCAATACCACCATCACCAATACCACCACCACCAATACCACCACCACCAATACTAATACCTCCAATACCACTACCACCAATAACAGTACCATCACCACCAATACCGCCACCACCAATACCACAACCACCACTACCACCAATGCCACTACCACCAATACCACATCACAAAAACCCCCACCACCAATACCATCACCAATACCACCACCAATACCACCAACACGAGCACCACCAACACGAGCACCACCAATACCACCACCACCAATACCACCACAACTAATAATACCACAACCACCAATACCACCCCCAGCAATACCACCACCAACACCACCACCACCAATATCACTAACACCACCAATACCATCAATACCACCACCACCAATATCACCACCACCAATACCACTGCCACTATTAATACCACCACCACCAATACCACCACCACTGACAATACCACCACCACCAATACCACCACCACCAATACCACCACCACTAATACCATCACCACCAATACCACCACCACCAAAACCACAACCACCACCAATACCACCACCGCCAATACCACCACCACTATTAATACCACAACCAATACCACCACCACCAATACCACCACCACTAATACTAATACCATCACCACCAATAACACCACCACCAATACCACAACCACCACCAATACCACCACCAATACCACCACCACCAATACTAATACCATCACCACCAATACCACCATCACCAATATCACCACCACCAATACCACCACCACCAATACTAATACCTCCAATACCACTACCACCAATAACAGTACCATCACCACCAATACCGCCACCACCAATACCACAACCACCACTACCACCAATGCCACTACCACCAATACCACATCACAAAAACCCCCACCACCAATACCATCACCAATACCACCACCAATACCACCAACACGAGCACCACCAATACCACCACCACCAATACCACCACCACCAATACCACCACAACTAATAATACCACAACCACCAATACCACCCCCAGCAATACCACCACCAACACCACCACCACCAATATCACTAACACCACCAATACCATCAATACCACCACCACCAATATCACCACCACCAATACCACCGCCACTATTAATACCACCACCACCAATACCACCACCACTGACAATACCACCACCACCAATACCACCACCACCAATACCACCACCACTAATACCATCACCACCAATACCACCACCACCAAAACCACAACCACCACCAATACCACCACCGCCAATACCACCACCACCAATACCACCACCGCCAATACCACAACCACCAATACCACCACCACCAATACCACAGCCACCACCAATACCACCACCAACAATACCACCACCACCAATACAAATACCATCACCACCAATACCACCATCATCACCAATACCACCACTAATACCACCATCAATATCATCACCACCAATACCACCACCACCAATACTAATACCACCAATACCACTACCACAAATAACAGTACCACCACCCCCAATACCACCATAACAAAAACCACCACCACCAATACCATCACCAATACCACCACCAATACCACCACCACCAATATCACTACCTCCACCACCACCAATACCACCACCACCAATACCATCAATACCACCACCACCAATACCAGCACCACCAACACAAGCACCACCAATACCACAACCATCACAATACCACCACCACCAATAATACCAACACCACCAATACCACCACCACCACATATACCAATACCACTACCACAATACTAATACCATCACCAGCAATGCCACCACCACCAGTACCAACACCAATACCACCACCAGTACCAATACCACCACCAATACCACAACCAATATCACCACCAATACCATCACCAATACCACCACCACCACCAATACCCCACCACCAATACCACCACCACCAATACCACCACCAATACCACCACCAATACCACCAATAACAATACCACCACCAATAGCAGTACCACCACCACCAATACCAATACAACCACCACCAATACCGCCACCACCAATACCACCATCACCACCAATACCACCACCACCACCAATACCACCACTTCCGATACCACTACCACTAATAACCCCACCACCAATAACACCAATACCACCGCCAATATCACCACCACCAATACTACAACCACCAATACCGTAACCCCCACCACCAATACCAATACCGCCACCACCACCACCAATACGAGTACCACCACCACCAATACCGCCACCACCAATACCACAACCGCCACTACCACCAATGACACCACCACCAATACCACCATCACAAATACCACCAATACCATCACCACCAATATCACCAATACCACCACCACCAATACCACCAACACCACCACCACCAATATCACTACCACTACTACCACCACCACCAATACCATCAATACCACTACCAATACCACCACCTCCATCACCACCAATACCACCACCAATACCAGGACCACCAATACCACCACTACCACCAATACCACCACTACCACCAATACCACCACCAATACCAGGACCACCAATACCACCATCAACACCAATACCACCACCACTAATACCACCAATACCGCCACCAATATCACCACCACTAATACCACCACCAATACCACCACCAACACCACCACTACCACCACCAATAACACCACCACCAATACCACCACCACCACTATTAATATCACCACCACCAATACCACCACGGCCAATACCATCACCACCAATATCACCAGCACTAATACTAATACCATCACCACCAAAATCACCACTACCAATACCACCACCACCACAACCACCACCATCACCAATACCACCACCAATACCACCACCGCCAATACCACTGCCAATACCACCACCACCAATATCAATACCACCACCACCAATACTAATACCATCATCACCAATACCACCATCATCACCAATACCACCACCACCAGTACCAATACCACTTTCACCACCACTACCACCACTAATACCATTATCAATATCACCACCCCCAATACCACCACCACCAATACCAATACCGCCAATAACACTACCACCTATAACAGTACCACCACCACCAATACCAATACCACTACCACCAATAGCGCCACCTTCACCAATACCACCATCACAAAGACCACCACCACCACCAATACCATCACCAATACCACCACCACTACCACCACCAATACCACCACCAGCAATACCACAACCAACACCACCAATATCACTAACACCACCACCACCAATACCACCACCACCACCACCAATACCACCACCACCACCACCACTAATACCACCACCACCAATACCACCACCACCACTACCACCACCACCAATACCAGCACCACTATTAATACCACCACCAATACCACCACCAGCAATTCCACACCCACCAATACCAATACAGCCAATAACACTACCACCTATAACAGTACCACCACCACCAATACCAATACCACTACCAACAATGCCGCCACCTTCACCAATACCACCATCACAAAGACCACCACCACCAATACCATCACCAATACCACCACCACTACCACCACCAATACCACCACCAGCAATACCACAACCAACACCACCAATATCACTAACACCACCACCACAACACCACCACCAATACCATCAATACCACCACCACCAATACTAATACCTCCAATACCACTACTACCAATAACAGTACCATCACCACCAATACCGCCACCACCAATACCACAACCACCACTACCACCAATGCCACTACCACCAATACCACATCACAAAAACCCCCACCACCAATACCATCACCAATACCACCACCAATACCACCAACACGAGCACCACCAATACCACCACCACCAATACCACCACCACCAATACCACCACAACTAATAATACCACAACCACCAATACCACCCCCCGCAATACCACCACCAACACCACCACCACCAATATCACTAACACCACCAATACCATCAATACCACCACCACCAATATCACCACCACCAATACCACCGCCACTATTAATACCACCACCACCAATACCACCACCACTGACAATACCACCACCACCAATACCACCACCACCAATACCACCACCACTAATACATCACCACCAATACCACCACCACCAAAACCACAACCACCACCAATACCACCACCGCCAATACCACCACCACCAATACCACCACCGCCAATACCACAACCACCAATACCACCACCACCAATACCACAGCCACCACCAATACCACAACCAACAATACCACCACCACCAATACAAATACCATCACCACCAATACCACCATCATCACCAATACCACCACTAATACCACCATCAATATCATCACCACCAATACCACCACCACCAATACTAATACCACCAATACCACTACCACAAATAACAGTACCACCACCCCCAATACCACCATAACAAAAACCACCACCACCAATACCATCACCAATACCACCACCAATACCACCACCACCAACACCACCAATATCACTACCTCCACCACCACCAATACCACCACCACCAATACCATCAATACCACCACCACCAATACCAGCACCACCAATACAACCAACACCAGCACCACCAATACCACCACCATCACAATACCACCACCACCAATAATACCAACACCACCAATACCACCACCACCAATACCACTGCCAATACCATCACCACATATACCAATACCACTACCACAATACTAATACCATCACCAGCAATGCCACCACCACCAGTACCAACACCAATACCACCACCAGTACCAATACCACCACCAATACCACAACCAATATCACCACCAATACCATCACCAATACCACCACCACCACCAATACGCCACCACCAATACCACCACCACCAATACCACCACCAATACCACCACCAATACCACCAATAACAATACCACCACCAATAGCAGTACCACCACCACCAATACCAATACAACCACCACCAATACCGCCACCACCAATACCACCATCACCACCAATACCACCACCACCACCAATACCACCACTACCGATACCACTACCACTAATAACCCCACCACCAATAACACCAATACCACCGCCAATATCACCACCACCAATACTACAACCACCAATACCGTAACCCCCACCACCAATACCAATACCGCCACCACCACCACCAATACGAGTACCACCACCACCAATACCGCCACCACCAATACCACAACCGCCACTACCACCAATGACACCACGGCCAATACCACCATCACAAATACCACCAATACCATCACCACCAATATCACCAATACCACCACCACCAATACCACCACCACCAACACCACCACCACCAATATCACTACCACTACTACCACCACCACCAATACCATCAATACCACTACCAATACCACCACCTCCATCACCACCAATACCACCACCAATACCAGGACCACCAATACCACCACTACCACCAATACCACCACCAACACCAATACCACCACCACTAATACCACCAATACCGCCACCAATATCACCACCACTAATACCACCACCAATACCACCACCAACACCACCAACACCACCACTACCACCACCAATATCACCACCACCAATACCACCACCACCACTATTAATATCACCACCACCAATACCACCACGGCCAATACCATCACCACCAATATCACCAGCACTAATACTAATACCATCACCACCAAAATCACCACTACCAATACCACCACCACCACAACCACCACCATCACCAATACCACCACCAATACCACCACCGCCAATACCACTGCCAATACCACCACCACCAATATCAATACCACCACCACCAATACTAATACCATCATCACCAATACCACCATCATCACCAATACCACCACCACCAGTACCAATACCACTACCACCACCACTACCACCACTAATACCATTATCAATATCACCACCCCCAATACCACCACCACCAATACCAATACCGCCAATAACACTACCACCTATAACAGTACCACCACCACCAATACCACTACCACCAATAGCGCCACCTTCACCAATACCACCATCACAAAGACCACCACCACCAATACCATCACCAATACCACCACCACTACCACCACCAGCAATACCACAACCAACACCACCAATATCACTAACACCACCACCACCACCACCAATACCACCACCACCACTAATACCACCACCACCAATACCACCACCACCACTACCACCACCACCAATACCAGCACCACTATTAATACCACCACCAATACCACCACCAGCAATTCCACCCCCACCAATACCAATACAGCCAATAACACTACCACCTATAACAGTACAACCACCACCAATACCAATACCACTACCAACAATGCCGCCACCTTCACCAATACCACCATCACAAAGACCACCACCACCAATACCATCACCAATACCACCACCACTACCACCACCACCAGCAATACCACAACCAACACCACCAATATCACTAACACCACCACCACAACACCACCACCAATACCATCAATACCACCACCACCAATATCACTACCACCAATACCACCACCACTATTAATACCACCATCAATGTCACCACCACCAATACCACCACCACTAATACCACCACCAATACCACCACCACTAATACTAATACCATCACCACGAATACCACCACCACCAATACCACAACCACCACCAATACCACCACCAATACTACCACCTCTAATACCACCACCACCAATACTAATACCATCACCACCAATACCACCATCATCACCAATGCCACCACCACCAATACTAATACCGCCAATACCACTACCATCAATAACAGTACCACTACCACCAATGCCACCACCACCACCAATCCCACATCACAAAAACCAGCAATACCAATACCACCACCAATACCACCAACACCAGCACCACCAATACCACCACCACCACCAATACCACCACCACCAATACCACCACCACCACTACCACCACCACCAATGCCACCACCACTAATAATACCACCACCACCAATACCACCCCAGCAATACCACCACCAACACCACCAATATCACTAACACCACCAATACCATCAATAGCACCACCACCAATACCACCACCAATTATTAATACCACCACACCAATACCACCACCACCAATACCACCACCACCAATACCATCACCACCAATACCACCACCACCAATACCACAACCACCACCAATACCACCACCACTAATACCATCACCACCAATACCACCAGCACCAATACCACAACCACCACCAATACCACCACCAACAATACCACCACCACCAATACAAATACCATCATCTTCACCAATACCAATACCAATACCACCATCACCAATACCACCACTAATACCACCATCAATATCACCACCACCAATACCACCACCACCAATACAACCACCACCAATACTAATACCGCCAATACGACTACCACCAATAACAGTACCACCACCACCAATATCACCATCACAAAAACCACCACCACCAATACCATCACCAATACCACCACCAATACCACCACCACCAACACCACCAATACCACCACCACCAATATCACTACCTCCACTACCACCAATACCATCAATACCACCACCACCAATACCATCACCAATACCACCACCAATACCACCACCACCAACACCACCAATACCACCACCACCAATATCACTACCTCCACCACTACCAATACCACCACCATCAATACCACCACCACCAATACCAGCACCACCAATACCACCAACACCAGCACCACCAATACCACTGATGACGCAAGATTTCGCATATTACGCGACTTGCTTGACATCAAGAACCTCGAATAACCTTTTAATCCTATAATTCAACCTGTACGTCTTACTAATTTCCCTTTATTTTGGGTGTATGTGTATCGTAGTGACGCTTGCCTATGTATTTACTAGTACAAATAACCCTTGTCCCTAAAATGGCCGCCGCTTGATGGGTTTCTTCTGCGCATGCGTTAGTCACACTCACGTGACGTGACGTAGTTGCAGTTTTGGTGGGAATTCTTGCGCCTGCGCACTTGCATCTAAAAGGGTTGTCTGTGTCCTAAGCGTGGTGAAGCTTGTGCAAATGCTTTCGTGTTCTTGTCTGTTGCACTAATTATAATGCCATAGTATATTTTTTTAATTTAAGGAGTATAAAGTAGCTACTCATAGTATACAGAGAATTCATTTATTTCTATGTTTTAATTTGTTTTCGCTTACTTTCCATGTACCGCGATATCGAGGGTCTGATGCAAGGCTCAAGACTCCATATTGAGATGATGTTCTGCGCATGACCGTATTCTGCCGGTGGCATTGACAGGGCGCCAACTGAAGGTCCCTGCCAAGACGTGCCTGGGAAGATGCACCTTCACCCAGCCGGAGAAGCTGAAATGTGTTACATTAGAAACAAATGTATTTCTTTCTATTGTATTCTGTAGAATCGGTCATGGGAACCCCAAAATCAATAGGCGGTTCCAGAATATGTAAAACTAGGCTTGTAGACGTAAATTGTGATTGGTGTGTTAGCCTATCCTACCTGGGGACCAATCGAAATTGGGGATTCTGACACTTGCAACATTTGGGGGGTGGTACACTGACCCGAAAACAGTATAACTAGCCTAGGTTTAGCTAGAGAAATTGTCCGACTTGTCTGAATAGCTGACCTGTCACTGACCCAACGCACTCAATAGGTGACTGAATACAGGGCGCTGCGGAGCACTCTGTCCGAATTTGACCATAGACTCTAAGGTTTTACTAAACCTTAAGTGCTGGCGGAGCACTTTGCTGGAGAGTTCGCTAACCCAATCGGGGTTCTGACTAATAGCTGCAGAGAGCGTGGAGCGCAGGCATTGCTTCCGAACTGTGGGTGCTGGTCGTGCCTTGGTGGTCCTGTCCTGATCCTAATCTGGTTTTCCTGTCCTGTCCTGGGGTGTCCATTCTGCACCTGCTGTCCCATAGATGACTGTCCTTCCTTGGGGTATTTCCTGTCCTTGACTGATCCGTGGCCAGGGTTGGTCTGCACACCATTCTAGGTAAATATATAGTACTAAGAAGTCTATACTGCACTCTCTATTTTCTGTCTTTGCTTTAATAAAGACATTTCTGGCATACGTTAATTTTCCATGCTTTCCGCAAACTACTATATGAAAGGCCGTACATTTATTCTCTATAGTATGTCCCTATGTTTCCCTACCTTTTAGAGCATATTCTCTCCATACTGTTTACGAATCATAGATGTGGTATATAATTTTGTCCTGCAATCTGATTTGAAGTAATGATGCTAGAATTATAGCGTGTTCCACTTTTCCCCCCTCCTATAGGTGTATAGGATTTCCAATCTTTTACTCTTGAAGTATTTCCCAAACAGTAAAACTCTAGTTCGTGATCCATTTCCGAAATCTATTTAGCATATTACATTTTGTTATTACTTTCCTATAGACTCATAAATGGTTGCCTTAGTTTTCTTTCTTTACGGTTATGTACTGTTCGTTATTTTGATCATTGACTGCCTCTTGGTGGTAAATTGTATGCTCACTGAATCTGAATTCTAGATAAACTTTAAAAACTTTCCAGTAGTCGGTGGTTATTTGATGAATACAGAAGAAATAAAAATCGGTATTTGTATTTGCCTGCCTTTCTTTTACAGCTAGCTCCCTGATCCATTGTGATCATAGGTACCCGTAACGGTGGATTGGTAAGTCGGGTACACGAAGAATAAAATAGGAAGGAACCAGGGTTACTGGTAGTAGAGGGTTAGGTCACCCGATTAATGTATATGATAAATTGAAAATATATGGGCCTGGTACGTGTATGGTGAAATTATTTGGCCGGGTGACCTGCGATCTCTATCAGTAATTTTCTGGTAGCAGAGCTATGGTTAGGGACTAGTTAAAGTTAGGTAGGACTAGTTAAGCTAGATAGGTTGGATGCTGCTAACGTTTCATTGCTGCTACAAGGGTAAACAATTTTGTGACTTGATCAATCACGTGAAATGTTTGCTTTGAAAAATTATGAAATGTTTGTGGAGTAGTGTGGCTCACTGGTTAGAGGCGGCAGGCCTGAGAGCAGAAGTCAGAAGAGCAGAAGTCAGCCTGGGACCAGGGTTCAATTCCCGACGCGGCAGGGTCGTGGACCTTGGTCAGCGGACTCAATAATTCTCGCTTCGGTGCTTACTCTAATCAGGGGTTCCACTCTGCAACTCTGGGCATTAGCTTGCCTAATCTCCACAACGGCCCCACCAATTCCGGGGATGCCTGGCTCCACCTTGGGGACTCCCAGCAAGGGACCATCCCACAGGGAAAGCCAGGACGGGTTCCCCAGAGTTATACAGCGCCGGGACGCCCCGTTGCTGGGGCAGCTGTGCGCTTTACAAGTATACTACATTTAAATTGGTTTTCTTATTATTATACTGATATATGTATTAACCCACTCGTTAGTAAAGTGTTTTATGTTTGTTGGGAATCCCCGGGGAATTGAATAGCGAGTGGTGAAGAGAATCCACTTCGCTTTGAGGTCACTGGCTTAAGGAAAGTTAGTGCAGGTTAGGCAGAACTGGAAGCACTAATTAGGGTTCTTTTTCTGAATGTATGTTCGAACAATTGATAGCAGCGAGTTCGCTGGCAAAACTTCTATTGTGATATAACCTGGTAAGGGTCGCACCGGAAGGAGTAGCAGGTTCGTCGGGGCTTGGGTGATAGCAAAGGGGTTCGCTGGTGAAACTTTAGATTTAGTATATGTCCCGGAAAGAAGTGGATAAGTCTAAGAAGTAGCAGGTTCTCTAATGCATGAGTGAAGGGTAGGCAGAAGAGATCTATCCGTAGAGTGTGAAAAGTAAATGGAAGTAGTTTACTTGCAGTGAAACAAATCTTTACTGTCTAGACACTTGAGTACAGTGGCGAATGTGTATTCGTTGTTAAATAACAAAAGCATTTGCACTTTTAGAGAGAAATAAAGTTTCCGTTACCCTGAGAGGGAGGGAGTCAGTGCGGAGCTGCTCTGACGTCACTCTGTGCCGCGCTGGGATTGGTAGACGCAGCGGGTGTGTAGCGGAGCTGACATTGTAAAGGAGGGGTGAGTGCCGAAGCGTGAGAACTTGTCTCACGAAAAGGCCGCGCACCCATTGGTCGAGATTATTTGAATTTGTGCATTCTATTGGTTGCACGAAAATAAAAGACGCATTTGGATTGGGAGTGATTTGTAAACAAAGTCACTCGCAGAAATCGTATGTGGCACACGTATAGACCGCATACTAGAGCTGATCCACGACATTTAGGGTTTGAGAACGATCAGTGGAAAGGACATAACACTAGCATTATGTACGGAAATAAGAGAAAATTGTCCCTAGTAAACAAAGTAAAGAATTATTTCAAAAAGGACAAACCGATTAGAACCAGAGAAGGGGTTGTCATTCCGCCACCTAATACTCCTGCACCGTTCATGATGTTTGATAAAGGGTACCACTCGTGTGTATGGTCGGAAAACTGGGCGGAATACACAAAGGACGACGGAATTTTGGCTTTTCCGTTAGAAGGTACATTTAATGGCAGAATTCTATTTAATTTGAGAACCCGAATGAATGATTTACATCCCAGACCAAGATTAACGCAGTACGAAGCTTTAGAGGAATGGGAGATCGAGGCTTTTGAGAGAGATAAGCCCCGAATGGATACAGGGTTAACAAAATTTTATCCGAAGTTAAAGCAAGAGACCAGAGATAAAAAGATGAAACAGTGGAGACAGAATATGATTGTAGAAGGGCTGTTTCCAATTATGCCAATGGGTCGTCCTCCTGTGGGAGAGAAGAAAACAGAAAAATGCAAACATTGGGTGCCCATTGGGGAGTCGGATGATGAATTATTAGATGACATGTTTATGAGAAGTCCGCCTCCTTATAATGAAGGACACAGACCCTCTAGTGAAGGGGATAATTCTCGGAGACCTCCTCCCCGGGAGGAGGCCAGATCAGTAAGTGTAGGAGAGGGTTGTCAAATACCTCCGTATAATGAGGGTTTAGGACCCCTAGGTACTAGAGATATCTGTCAAAGAACACCATTCAGTGGGGAGTCAAGATACTCGAGAGAAAGAGACTTCTGCTCTAGACCTCCCTACGAAGGTGAGGCAAGGCCCTCAACTTCAGGAATTCCGGTCTCAAGACCCCAGTATGAGGAGGAACCAAGATCCCTAGGCACAGGAAGTTTGTTCCCAAAACCTAATTATGGTGAAGGCCCAAGTGAGACGCATCCCACTGCCCCAAGTTATGCCCCAACTTTGACCCCGCACGTATTACATGACAATTCATTAGACAGGATATTGGAGGACAGGGAACGAGAGGCTCTAGCTAAGCAGAGAGCCGAGATAATTCAGACAATCTCCCAGTTAAATACAAGTCCTGAGGCCTTGACAATCCCGGTAACTATTGGACCAGTGGTTCCGCTGTATGGGGATAGACAGGGAAGTCCGAAGACTCCAGTTATTACTCCAGTTATAGCACAGCCGAGACCAGAACCCTTAATCGTGGATGATCAGACAAGTGAGTGCGAGTCTGAGGTCTCATTAATGGATTTGCCCATTAGGAGTGCAGGAAAACGGTTACAGAAAAGACATAATCCTTTCAATACGAGGGAGATTCAAATGGAATCGACTTTGGGTACCAAGAGTGTCACGTTGGTGACTCCTGAAGAGATTGAAAGATGGAGTCGAGAGTTGGAAAAACAAACTCCTCAGTCGAAACCTTTAGATATCTTCAAGCTGAGAGTAGAAATGGAAGAACTATTGGTTAGCAAAAGAGGGCGGAGTCTGCCGGATGTTGAAAGCGCAACATTGTTGCACTTACATACCGGACAAAAGTGTACGAATTAAAAAATATGTGAAGAACATTACAAATTTGGAAAAGGAACTCAAACTACTGGAGGTTGATAGTGCCTGGAAGAGACTTACTGATGGTCTCTCCGCTGTAGGTCATTGGTTTGCTAATTTAGGTAAAGGTTTATTGTTTAAGGTACTGATGCCAATTGGAGTGATAGGTTTCGTCATATTTCTCATATTTGTCTGTTGCAAATGCCGCAAACACACAAAGAAATACGCTGTGAATAAGAGAGGTGTGAAACGGAGTGTGGATGAACTTGAATTGGAAGACTTAAATAATCAGATTTACAAAAAGATGAAAAATTCTCACCCTGATAAAGATGTGAAAGAGAAATTAAATCGAATGTTGGAAGAAATCGAAATGCACAAAGTGTGAGAAAAGTTGGCATCTGGTTCCATTAGTTTGTGATGATAGTAAATATCATCAAAGAGGAGATTGATGAAGCAAGATTTCGCATATTACGCGACTTGCTTGACATCAAGAACCTCGAATAACATTTTAATCCTATAATTCAACCTGTACGTCTTACTAATTTCCCTTTATTTTGGGTGTATGTGTATCGTAGTGACGCTTGCCTATGTGTTTACTAATACAAATAACCCTTGTCCCTAAAATGGCCGCCGCTTGATGGGTTTCTGCTGCGCATGCGTTAGTCACACTCACGTGACGCGACGTAGTTGCAGTTTTGGTGGGAATTCTTGCGCCTGCGCACTTGCGTCTAAAAGGGTTGTCTGTGTCCTAAGCGTGGTGAAGCTTGCGCAAATGCTTTCGTGTTCTTGTCTGTTGCACTAATTATAATGCCATAGTATATTTTTTTAATTTAAGGAGTATAAAGTAGCTACTCATAGTATACAGAGAATTCATTTATTTCTATGTTTTAATTTGTTTTCGCTTACTTTCCATGTACCGCGGTATTGAGGGTCTGATGCAAGGCTCAAGACTCCATATTGAGATGATGTTCTGCGCATGACCGTATTCTGCCGGTGGCATTGACAGGGTGCCAACTGAAGGTCCCTGCCAAGACGTGCCTGGGAAGATGCACCTTCACCCAGCCGGAGAAGCTGAAATGTGTTACATTAGAAACAAATGTATTTCTTTCTATTGTATTCTGTAGAATCGGTCATGGGAACCCCAAAATCAATAGGCGGTTCCAGAATATGTAAAAATAGGCTTGTAGACGTAAATTGTGATTGGTGTGTTAGCCTATCCTACCTGGGGACCAATCGAAATTGGGGATTCTGACACTTGCAACATTTGGGGGGTGGTATACTGACCCGAAAACAGTATAACTAGCCTAGGTTTAGCTAGAGAAATTGCCCGACTTGTCTGAATAGCTGACTTGTCACTGACCCAACGCACTCAATAGGTGACTGAATACAGGGCGCTGCGGAGCACTCTGTCCGAATTTGACCATAGACTCTAAGGTTTTACTAAACCTTAAGTGCTGGCAGAGCACTTTGCTGGAGAGTTCGCTAACCCAATCGGGGTTCTGTCTAATAGCTGCAGAGAGGGTGGAGCGCAGGCGTTGCTTCCGAACTGCGGGTGCTGGTCGTGCCTTGGTGGTCCTGTCCTGATCCTAATCTGGTTTTCCTGTCCTGTCCTGGGGTGTCCATTCTGCACCTGCTGTCCCATAGATGACTGTCCTTCCTTGGGGTATTTCCTGTCCTTGACTGATCCGTGGCCAGGGTTGGTCTGCACACCATTCTAGGTAAATATATAGTACTAAGAAGTCTATACTGCACTCTCTATTTTCTGTCTTTGCTTTAATAAAGACATTTCTGGCATACGTTAATTTTCCATGCTTTCCGCAAACTACTATATGAAAGGCCGTACATTTATTCTCTATAGCATGTCCCTATGTTTCCCTACCTTTTAGAGCATATTCTCTCCATACTGTTTACGAATCATAGATGTGGTATATAATTTTCTCCTGCAATCTGATTTGAAGTAATGATGCTAGAATTATAGCGTGTTCCACTTTTTCCCCCTCCTATAGGTGTATAGGATTCCAATCTTTTACTCTTGAAGTATTTCCCAAACAGTAAAACTCTAGTTCGTGATCCATTTCCGAAATCTATTTAGCATATTACATTTTGTTATTACTTTCCTATAGACTCATAAATGGTTGCCTTAGTTTTCTTTCGTTACGGTTATGTACTGTTCGTTATTTTGCTCATTGACTGCCTCTTGGTGGTAAATTGTATGCTCACTGAATCTGAATTCTAGATAAACTTTTAAAACTTTCCAGTAGTTGGTGGTTATTTGATGAATACAGAAGAAATAAAAATCGGTATTTGTATTTGCCTGCCTTTCTTTTACAGCTAGCTCCCTGATCCATTGTGATCATAGGTACCCGTAACGGTGGATTGGTAAGTCGGGTACACGAAGAATAAAATAGGAAGGAACCAGGGTTACTGGTAGTAGAGGGTTAGGTCACCCGATTAATGTATATGATAAATTGAAAATATATGGGCCTGGTACGTGTATGGTGAAATTATTTGGCTGGGTGACCTGCGATCTCTATCACCACAATACCACCACCACCACTAATACCACCACCACCAATACCACCACCACCAATACCACCACCACCACCACCACTACCACCACCACCACTACCACCACCACCAATACCACCACCACTAATAATACCACCACCACCACCAATACCACCCCCAGCAATACCACCACCAACACCACCACCACCAATATCACTAACACCACCAATACCATCAATAGCACCAATACCACCACCACTATTAATACCACCACACCAATACCACCACCGCCAATACCACCACCACCAATACCACCACCACCAATACCATCACCACCAATACCACCACCACCACTACCACCACCACCAATACCACCACCACTAATAATACCACCACCACCAATACCACCCCCAGCAATACCACCACCAACACCACCACCACCACCAATATCACTAACACCACCAATACCATCAATAGCACCACCACCAATACCACAACCACTATTAATACCACCACACCAATACCACCACCACCAATACCACCACCACCAATACCACCACCACCAATACCATCACCACCAATACCACCACCACCAATACCACAACCACCACCAATACCACCACCACTAATACCATCACCACCAATACCGCCAGCACCAATACCACAACCACCACCAATACCACCACCAACAATACCACCACCACCAATACAAATACCATCACCACCAATACCACCATCATCACCAATACCAATACCACCATCACCAATACCACCACTAATACCACCATCAATATCACCACCACCAATACCACCACCACCAATACAACCACCACCAATTCTAATACCGCCAATACGACTACCACCAATAACAGTACCACCACCACCAATATCACCATCACAAAAACCACCACCACCAATACCATCACCAATACCACCACCAATACCACCACCACCAACACCACCAATACCACCACCACCAATATCACTACCTCCACCACCACCAATACCACCACCACCAATACCATCAATACCACCACCACCAATACCATCACCAATACCACCACCAATACCACCACCACCAACACCACCAATACCACCACCACCAATATCACTACCTCCACCACCACCAATACCACCACCACCAATACCATCAATACCACCACCACCAATACCAGCACCACCAATACCACCAACACCAGCACCACCAGCACCACCAATACCACCACCACCACCACCAATACCACCACCACCAGCACCACTACCACCACCACCAATAGCACCACCACCACTATTAATACCACCAACACCAATACCACCACCACTATTAATACTTCACCAATACCACAACCAGCAATACCACCACCAACACCACCACCACCAATATCACTAACACCACCACCACCAATACCATCAATACCACCACCACCAATATCACCACCACAAATACCACCACCACCACTATTAATACCACCAACACCAATACCACCACCACTATTAATACCACCACCATACCACCACCAGCAATACCAACACGACCACCACCAATATCACTAACACCACCACCACCAATACCATCAATACCACCACCACCAATATCACCACCACCAATACCACCACCACTATTAATACCACCACCACCACCGCCAATACCACCACCACCACTAATACTAATACCATCACCACCAATACCACCACCACCAATACTACAACCACCACCAATACCACCACCGCCAATACCACCACCACCAATACCACCACCACCAATACCATCACCACCAATACCACCACCACCACTACCACCACCACCAATACCACCACCACTAATAATACCACCACCACCAATACCACCCCCAGCAATACCACCACCAACACCACCACCACCACCAATATCACTAACACCACCAATACCATCAATAGCACCACCACCAATACCACAACCACTATTAATACCACCACACCAATACCACCACCACCAATACCACCACCACCAATACCACCACCACCAATACCATCACCACCAATACCACCACCACCAATACCACAACCACCACCAATACCACCACCACTAATACCATCACCACCAATACCGCCAGCACCAATACCACAACCACCACCAATACCACCACCAACAATACCACCACCACCAATACAAATACCATCACCACCAATACCACCATCATCACCAATACCAATACCACCATCACCAATACCACCACTAATACCACCATCAATATCACCACCACCAATACCACCACCACCAATACAACCACCACCAATTCTAATACCGCCAATACGACTACCACCAATAACAGTACCACCACCACCAATATCACCATCACAAAAACCACCACCACCAATACCATCACCAATACCACCACCAATACCACCACCACCAACACCACCAATACCACCACCACCAATATCACTACCTCCACCACCACCAATACCACCACCACCAATACCATCAATACCACCACCACCAATACCATCACCAATACCACCACCAATACCACCACCACCAACACCACCAATACCACCACCACCAATATCACTACCTCCACCACCACCAATACCACCACCACCAATACCATCAATACCACCACCACCAATACCAGCACCACCAATACCACCAACACCAGCACCACCAGCACCACCAATACCACCACCACCACCACCAATACCACCACCACCAGCACCACTACCACCACCACCAATAGCACCACCACCACTATTAATACCACCAACACCAATACCACCACCACTATTAATACTTCACCAATACCACAACCAGCAATACCACCACCAACACCACCACCACCAATATCACTAACACCACCACCACCAATACCATCAATACCACCACCACCAATATCACCACCACAAATACCACCACCACCACTATTAATACCACCAACACCAATACCACCACCACTATTAATACCACCACCATACCACCACCAGCAATACCAACACGACCACCACCAATATCACTAACACCACCACCACCAATACCATCAATACCACCACCACCAATATCACCACCACCAATACCACCACCACTATTAATACCACCACCACCACCGCCAATACCACCACCACCACTAATACTAATACCATCACCACCAATACCACCACCACCAATACTACAACCACCACCAATACCACCACCGCCAATACCACCACCACCAATACTTATACCATCACCACCAATACCACCATCATCACCAATACCAATACCACCACCACCAATACCACCATCAATATTATTTTTATTTTTTTAATTTATTGATAAAGCGCCAGAATCGACCCCAGAAAGGGTATCTCTGCGCTATAGACGGGTCGCGTGAGGGAAAGCCTGTCAGCTAAGGATCAGAGGTGAAAAGAAAGGTCTTAAGCTGTTTCCTGAAATGGAGATGTTCCGAACATTGTCTTAGTTGCACAGGGAGCTAGTTCCAGTGGCAGGGACCCAGATAGGATAGGGCCTTCCCCCCTTGTCTGGCTCGTTTAATTCTAGGCACTGTGAGAAGGTGCTGGAATTCTGAGCAGAGGGACCGCTGTGGAATGTAGGGGATAAATTTATCCGCAAGATAACTAGGGCCAGACTTGGACAAGGCCTTGTGAATAGTGCAACGAACTTTAAACTGTACACGCTTCCGTACCGGGAGCCAGTGAAGTTGGTAAAGCAGAGGCTGAGACGCTGTCCTTGGAGGAGCATTCAGAATCAAACGGGCCGCCGTATTCTGGACAACCTGAAGTCTGTCAAGGGCAGCCTCATTGGCAGACAGCGTAAGACTATTGCAATAGTCCAGGCGACTTAATATAAACATCAATACCAACCAATGAAACCCTGTCTTATGGATGCAAATCATGTCAGTGTGTCTAGCAACAGATCAATCTCGTATCAGTGTTTGCCTTGACAGTGCCCTCATAGCTATCATATTTTTGTAGGTATCTACTGCAATGCATCCACCAATTTTTTTTAAAAAACTAAAAAAAAATTGTATAAAACACGGGGAAGAAAAGCTGGTATATTGATTACCATCCCTTGACAATCGCACGGAACACCACAATAAGACGGAAAGATTCAGTCTACACAGTGCATACACCAAACAATATCTGGAAATGTGTCAAAGCAAATTCTGCGGAAAAAGTCATCTGTCAGAAAAATGTGTGGTGAAAAGAATGACACCTCACGGGAACACCACCCTCGGGGTACCTGGCAAATTCTCACCAGACTGGGCCCCTTTTCTCATCACTGGTCATCATTCAATTCAAAAGAAGAAAAAATGTGTCCAAACAGAACCCAGAAGAAAAGTGTAAGTGCGCTAAAGCAGAACCGTTAGAACTGCTAGTGACAATGTAGTGTGATTAAAATCAACTTGCACGCCTCTTCGCAACCTTTTATTCCTAATTTCTAGGTGTGAACTGTCGAATTAAAAAGGCTGGTAGGTAAACTCCCATTCCATTACCTATCGCCAACATGTTTCTCTGCCTCAAAAGTAACGGCAGATTCGTCGGGGCAACACACCTTGTCACCACACCACGGTTGGACACTTTGTTCTGTAGCGACCTCTAACAGCCTTCTTGAGTCATACCAGCTGACGAGGGAAATGGGCTTGAACGTGATCCTCCTGCAGTGAGGTTTTCTTAAAATACACTTTGGCCCTCACGATTGTAATCATCAATCGTGCACTTGAACGTGGAGTGAGTTGTCTCCACCGGTGATATAAGCGCCTGGGTTGGCGTTTTCCTAGATGACCAGTTTATTTTCTTAGAAGCGTCAGCAGCCAGCTGGAGTGCAAGCATTAATCATGGAAACATTAATCTGACGGACTAGCGGTTTATGTCCCAGATCGTATTTAGGCACAATTCCTCTATGTGTTAAGGAATGGACTTTTTACTTTTATTTTTATTTACTGACGCGATGCAACATGGTATTGGTAGTATGATAGAAGGCCTTTAGAATGTGTAATGTCTCAGGTGCAAATGATCAGCGTAATGGGAAAAGCACGAGGGGGAGGAGGGGTTTTAGCAGCTCTTTTTCAAAGCGAGGAGGTTCCGTCGGGGACTAGAAAGACTTTTTCAGAACTGAAAGGAGGAAGTATGTTTAACAGCAGGTACGTGTGAGGGGGATATTGAAGGAAAGCGTTTGGTTTACTAGCTCATTTTGCAAGAACATTGAATGTTTGTTTAGGAGAGGTGTTTATCAGTTAAGGATGACCAGTTAAAAAACGCTTGGGAAGGGAAAAGTGAGGAACAAGTTTTGAGATAGCAACGTGAGGAAATATGTAATGAGGAATGTGAATTGAAGGGTAGGACGTTGGGGAATCACCATGTGGGTAAAAGGGGTTAATAGTGCAGGCTGAGTTTTTATTTTTAACACACGAGTATTGCAGTTATTTGCATCAGGATTGTTTATAAAGCACTATGCCATGTATAGCAGCAGCGCACAATTGTTGACAAGAGGATATATGATAAAATGTTTGGGTAACACGCAGCGTGTCTTGCAGTCCATGATAGCCAAGATTACCAATATTTTTCTGTGTAATGAACTTTATAAGCGGCAATGTTGTATATGAAAATGCGCACAGTGTACTTATTGGTGATTAATTGTTTTCACAGTGTACCCCTGACGAAGGGCCCCTGATGGCCCGAAACGCATTGGGTTATGTTAATAAACTGCTTTTGGATGAAACGAGCACTTCTGCGTATTCTTGAATGAAGAGGCACGGATGGCCCATCTCGAATATGAGAAACTTTGAAAATTGGCTTTGTACTTGCATGTGGTCTAAATTATGAGCACAAAACGTGAAAAGAAGATTAAATAAGGATTACAAGTGACAAATGGATGACATTGAAAGATATTACTGCAAACGCAGATAGCAGCAACTGTGCCATGGTTAGGGGCACTTCTAATAGTGTCCCACTGTTGTGTTTAATATTAATCACGAGCCTTTGGAGCTGGGCTCGGCACCATTGAGCACGCTAGATTTAGGTTACTGAACTGTGATGGAAATATGGTGTGCAACCCACCCCCCACTATATGATGTTCAATATTCGGCTCCGCCAGGTTTGCACCCACACAGATTGGAACAAAAGGTTAAAAGGGAGACGGAACACATGCAAGCTGTAACATCACGTTTCATTTCACCAGTTTATTTTCTTAGGAGCGTCAGCAGCCAGCTGGAGTGCAAGCATTAATCATGGAAACATTAATCTGACGGACTAGCGCTTTATGTCCCAGATCGTATTTAGGCACAATTCCTCTATGTGTTAAGGAATGGACTTTTTACTTTTATTTTTATTTACTGACGCGATGCAACATGGTATTGGTAGTATGATAGAAGGCCTTTAGAATGTGTAATGTCTCAGGTGCAAATGATCAGCGTAATGGGAAAAGCACGAGGGGGAGGAGGGGTTTTAGCAGCTCTTTTTTAAAGCGAGGAGGTTCCGTCGGGGACTAGAAAGACTTTTTCAGAACTGAAAGGAGGAAGTATGTTTAACAGCAGGTACGTGTGAGGGGGATATTGAAGGAAAGCGTTTGGTTTACTAGCTCATTTTGCAAGAACATTGAATGTTTGTTTAGGAGAGGTGTTTATCAGTTAAGGATGACCAGTTAAAAAACGCTTGGGAAGGGAAAAGTGAGGAACAAGTTTTGAGATAGCAACGTGAGGAAATATGTAATGAGGAATGTGAATTGAAGGGTAGGACGTTGGGGAATCACCATGTGGGTAAAAGGGGTTAATAGTGCAGGCTGAGTTTTTATTTTTAACACACGAGTATTGCAGTTATTTGCATCAGGATTGTTTATAAAGCACTATGCCATGTATAGCAGCAGCGCACAATTGTTCACAAGAGGATATATGATAAAATGTTTGGGTAACACGCAGCGTGTCTTGCAGTCCATGATAGCCAAGATTACCAATATTTTTCTGTGTAATTAACTTTATAAGCGGCAATGTTGTATATGAAAATGCGCACAGTGTACTTATTGGTGATTAATTGTTTTCACAGTGTACCCCTGACGAAGGGCCCCTGATGGCCCGAAATGCATTGGGCTATGTTAATAAACTGCTTTTGGATGAAACGAGCACTTCTGCGTATTCTTGAATGAAGAGGCACGGATGGCCCATCTCGAATATGAGAAACTTTGAAAATTGGCTTTGTACTTGCATGTGGTCTAAATTATGAGCACAAAACGTGAAAAGAAGATTAAATAAGGATTACAAGTGACAAATGGATGACATTGAAAGATATTACTGCAAACGCAGATAGCAGCAACTGTGCCATGGTTAGGGGCACTTCTAATAGTGTCCCACTGTTGTGTTTAATATTAATCACGAGCCTTTGGAGCTGGGCTCGGCACCATTGAGCACGCTAGATTTAGGTTAGTGAACTGTGATGGAAATATGGTGTGCAACCCACCCCCCACTATATGATGTTCAATATTCGGCTCCGCCAGGTTTGCACCCACACAGATTGGAACAAAAGGTTAAAAGGGAGACGGAACACATGCAAGCTGTAACATCACGTTTCATTTCACCAGTTTATTTTCTTAGGAGCGTCAGCAGCCAGCTGGAGTGCAAGCATTAATCATGGAAACATTAATCTGACGGACTAGCGCTTTATGTCCCAGATCGTATTTAGGCACAATTCCTCTATGTGTTAAGGAATGGACTTTTTACTTTTATTTTTATTTACTGACGCGATGCAACATGGTATTGGTAGTATGATAGAAGGCCTTTAGAATGTGTAATGTCTCAGGTGCAAATGATCAGCGTAATGGGAAAAGCACGAGGGGGAGGAGGGGTTTTAGCAGCTCTTTTTTAAAGCGAGGAGGTTCCGTCGGGGACTAGAAAGACTTTTTCAGAACTGAAAGGAGGAAGTATGTTTAACAGCAGGTACGTGTGAGGGGGATATTGAAGGAAAGCGTTTGGTTTACTAGCTCATTTTGCAAGAACATTGAATGTTTGTTTAGGAGAGGTGTTTATCAGTTAAGGATGACCAGTTAAAAAACGCTTGGGAAGGGAAAAGTGAGGAACAAGTTTTGAGATAGCAACGTGAGGAAATATGTAATGAGGAATGTGAATTGAAGGGTAGGACGTTGGGGAATCACCATGTGGGTAAAAGGGGTTAATAGTGCAGGCTGAGTTTTTATTTTTAACGCACGAATATTGCAGTTATTTGCATCAGGATTGTTTATAAAGCACTATGCCATGTATAGCAGCAGCGCACAATTGTTGACAAGAGGATATATGATAAAATGTTTGGGTAACACGCAGTGTGTCTTGCAGTCCATGATAGCCAAGATTACCAATATTTTTCTGTGTAATGAACTTTATAAGCGGCAATGTTGTATATGAAAATGCGCACAGTGTACTTATTGGTGATTAATTGTTTTCACAGTGTACCCCTGACGAAGGGCCCCTGATGGCCCGAAATGCATTGGGTTATGTTAATAAACTGCTTTTGGATGAAACGAGCACTTCTGCGTATTCTTGAATGAAGAGGCACGGATGGCCCATCTCGAATATGAGAAACTTTGAAAATTGGCTTTGTACTTGCATGTGGTCTAAATTATGAGCACAAAACGTGAAAAGAAGATTAAATAAGGATTACAAGTGACAAATGGATGACATTGAAAGATATTACTGCAAACGCAGATAGCAGCAACTGTGCCATGGTTAGGGGCACTTCTAATAGTGTCCCACTGTCGTGTTTAATATTAATCACGAGCCTTTGGAGCTGGGCTCGGCACCATTGAGCACGCTAGATTTAGGTTAGTGAACTGTGATGGAAATATGGTGTGCAACCCACCCCCCACTATATGGTTTTCCTAGATGAACCTGGAAGCAGAGAAAGGATACGTTGCAATAGACCCAACACATGGAAGCATGAGCCAGCTGTCTGTGCCGCATGCTCCTTCATGGTGAGGGTCTGTTCAAGGCGAACGCCTAGATTTTTAACACAGGTTTGTGGAGGGGGGGAGTGCCCAAGTCAGAGGGCCACCAGTCAGGACTCTACAGCAGTTGTGCTTCACCGAAGAGCATAATTTCCGTCTCCCCCACATTGCACTGAAGAAAGTTACTCCTCATCCACTGAGAGATGTTTCTCTTTCCCAAAGAGAAGGTGGCCTGCACTGATAAAGTAAACTTTGCATATGGAAAAAGCAACTGGGTATCGTCCGCACAAGAGACAGGGATAAATCTACTGCTCCTCAACAGATTGGCCAAGGGAGCCACATAGATGCTAAACAAAGTCGAACTCAAACAGGAGCCCTGTGGTACTCCCTGGACAATTCTGTTGCGGCGGAACGATAGGAACCAAGGTTAACCGCCCAGGAACGAGAAGAAAGAAAACTCCTTAGCCACTGTAGGGCTAGATCTCTGAGTCCAATCTCCTCCAATCTCCTGAGCAAGGTCTCATGGGAAACTGTGTTGAACGCGGCGGACAGATCCAACAGCACCAGAATCGAAGAATGGCCTCTATCTAGGGTCATCCTGATGTTATCGATTACCGCCAGTAGGGCTGATTCTGTGCTGTGCTTGGGACGAAAGCCTGATTGAGATGGATCAAGACTGCCCGTCCGTTCGACATGGTTAGAGAGATGGATGTTTATATGTTTCTCCAAAAGTTTGCCCAGGAAAGGGAGGAGAGAGATGGGGCGAAGATTGGAAAACTCAGTTAGCGGGGCCTTGTTGTTCTTCCGGATAGGCATAACCTGTGCTGCTTCCCATTCCAAAGGGACCATACCTTCTTTAAGGGAGAGATTGAGGAGATGTGCAATGGAGGGGGACTGGTGGCTGGCAAGAGAAGTGATGATTTTTGCCGGCATAGGATCCTGAGGTGAACCAGATTTTACTGAGTGGATCAATGACTCAGTCTCCACTTGTGACACCGGGGAAAAGCTTCCCAGCAATTGAATGGCTGCCTGCCCAGATTCTGCGGGAGTCATAGTAATGGGAGAATACTCCCCTGATTGAACAATTTTATCATAGATGGTCTCAATTTTTTGTATAAAGAAGGTACCAATATCATCGCAAATTTTTGGTGTAGGAACCATCGGATTCTTGTACGCCTTAGGATCCGTAAAGGTCTTTAAGATGTGGAATAGCACCTTTGGGTCATTTCTGGCCAGATCTAATTGTAGGGCTATATGATCTTTACGTGCTGCCCTAATATTCCTGTGGTAGTCAACCAGGGCCGCATGATACCAGAATTTGTCCGCCTTCTCATGCGTAACACGCCACCGTTTTTCGTACTTCCTACAAGTTCGCTTCTGCGTACGAAGTCGGGGGGAATACCAGGCGTTCTGGGGGAGCCTAGGTGTACTGGGAAGGGGTTTCAGAGGGGCTAACTGGTCCACGGCACTAGAAACTGCCAAGTTGTATTTGGCAAGCGCCTCTTTGATGTTATCTGATTCTAGTATCCGTGGCTCTACAAAAGAGGCTTTAAAGCCCTCTGGGGTAACTCTCTTCCACTGTCTGAAAAAGCCAGGGGTGTCATGAATGACATGAGTTCTCTTCCTAGGTGCCTGAATACAAAATTCAATTAACGCATGGTCAGACCAGGGCAACAACTGGGGGGATTTACAGGAGACATTTGGGGAGATGGAAAAGACGATATCCAGGGGATGGCCCGCTGTGTGGGTAGGGCCCTCTTTAAGCTTGGTTAACCCAAGAGTGGCTAGCTCTGTTACAAGTGACTCTGTATCCATATTAGAACTGCACTCACTGTGTATATTAAAATCGCCCAGTAGCAAAAAAATGCTGCACGCAATTACATGCTGTGCGATTACCTCGATATGATGAAGAGGGAAGCTTTTTAGCGGGACAGGAGGCCGATATACCAAGGCCCCCTTCCAACTTATGCGAGATAAGAGATCGAATATGGAAGACCAGTATATCACCACCACCAATACCACCACCACCAATACTAATACCGCCAATACCACTACCACCAATAACAGTACCATCACCACCAATACCACAACCACCACTACCACCAATGCCACCACCACCAATACCACCATCACAAAAACCACCACCACCACCAATACCATCACCAATACCACCACCAATACCACCAACAGCAGCACCACCAATACCACCGCTAATACCACCACCACCAATACCACCACCACTATTAATACCTCCAACAATACCACCACCAACACCACCACCACCAATACCATCAATACCACCACTACCACCACCAATACTACCACCACTAATAATACCAACCCCACCAATACCACCACCACCAATACCACCACCGCCAATACCACCACCACCAAAACCACCACCAATACCCCCACCACTAATACTATCACCACTAATACCACCACCACCAATACCACAACCACCACCAATACCACCACCAATACCACCACCACCAATACTAATACCATCACCACCAATACCACCACCACCAATACCACCACTAATACCACCATCAATATCACCACCACCAATACCACCGCCACAAATACCACCACCACCAATACTAATACTGCCATTACCACTACCACCAATAGCAGTACCATCAGCACCAATACCGCCACCACCAATACCACAACCACCACTACCACCAATGCCACCACCACCAATACCACCATCACAAAAGCCACCACCACCAATACCATCACCAATACCACCAATACCACAACCACCAATATCACTACCACCACCACCACCAATACCACCACCCCCAAAACCATCAATACCACCACCACCAATACCAGCACCACCAATACCACCAACATCAGCAGCACCAATACCACCACTAATACCACCGCCACCACTAATACCATCACCACCAATACCACCACCACCACCACCAATACCACCACCACCACTATTAATACCACCAATACCACCACCACCAATACCACTACCGCCAATACCACCACCACTATTAATACCACCAGCAATACCACCACCAACACCACCACCACCAATATTACTAACACCACCACCACCAATACCACCACCACCAATACTATCAATACCACCACCACCAATATCACCACCACCACCACTATTAATACCACAATTCCACCACCACCAATACCACCACCACTAATACCATCACCCTCAATACCACCACCACCAATACCAAAACACACCACCAATACCACCACCGCCAATACCATCACCACCAATACTAATACCATCACCAGTAATACCACCATCATCACCACCACTAATACCACCATCAATATCACCACCACCAATACCACCACCACCAATACTAATACCGCCAATACCACTACCACCAATAACAGTACCATCACCACCAATACCGCCACCACAATACCACAACCACCACTACCACCAATGCCACCACCAGCAATACCACCATCACAAAAACCACCACCACCAATACCATCACCAATACCACCACCAATACCACCAACACCAGCACCACCAATACCACCACCACCACAAATACCACCACCACCAATACCACCAATACCACCACCACCACTACCAATACCACCACCACTATTAATACCACCACCAATACCACCACCAACACCACCACCACCAATATCACTAGCACCACCACCACCAATACCATCAATACCACCACCACCAATATCACCACCAATACCACCACCACCAATAATAATACCATCACCACCAATACCACCATCATCACCAATACCACCACCAATACCACCACTAATACCACCATTAATATCACAACCACCAATACCGCCACCACCAATACCAAAACCACTACTACCACCAATGCCACCACCACCAATACCACCATCACAAAAACCACCACCACCAATATCCCTACCACCACCACCAATACCAGCACCACCAATACCACCAACACCAGCACCACCAAAACCACCACCACAACCACAATACCACCACCACCACTAATACCACCTCCACCAATACCACCACCAATACCACCACCACCAACACCATTACCACCAATACCACCACCACCACTATTAATATGACCACCACCAATACCACCACCAATACCTCCACCGCCAATACCACCACCACCAATACCACCACCATCAATACTAATACCATCACCACCAATACCACCAATACCACCACCACTTCCACCAATACCACCACTAATACCACCACCACCAATACCACCACCACCACCAATATCACCACCGCCATTACCATCACTACCAATACCACCAGTACCAATACCACAACCACCAATAACACCACCACCAATATCACCACCACCAATACCACCACCGCCAATACCACCACCACCACCAATACCACCACCACCAATACCAATACCACCACCAATACCAGTACCACCACCACCAATGCCAGTACCACCAGCAATACCAATACCGCCACCACCACCAATACCACCAATGCCACCACCACCAATACCAGCACCACTAATACCACCACCTCAGCGCCTCTTGCTCACTAGTAATAGCCACTGACACATCCATCACTCATAGATATAGGGCCAGATGCATCATGCATTTTGCTTCTCACAAACGGACGATTCTGAGAATCGGCCCATTTGTGATTGCAAAGAATGCATTTCTGATGAAGCAAACCCAATTTTGCGATTCAGTAACCCGTTACAGAATCGCAAAATAGGTTTGCGATTCGCTGTTGGACCTGGCCCTCTTGGCAGGGTCATCCCTAAACTTTTTGCCTTCCTCCAATACTTTCTCTGACCTGTTTTTGTTGGTTTAATGACTCTGGGCACTTTACCACTGCTGACCAGTGCTAAAGTGCATATGCTCTCCCTGTGCAAAATGTATATGTGATTGATTTCCATGATTGGCTCATTGGATTTACTATCAGTCCCCAGTAAAGTGCACCAGGAGTGCCAGAGCTTGTAAATGCCAATACTGCTAGTGGGCCTGAAGCGCTGGTTGCGCCACCCACAGAAGCAGCCTTTGAAAATGTGTCTAGGGTCTGCCATTGCAGAACCTGCGTGCAGTCTGGTACCGTCATGCTGGCTGGGCAAGTGCAAACACTTGCCAGCCTCAAAACCTTCCCTTTACTTCATGTTAGTCACCCCTCTGGTAGGCCCTAGGGCAGGGTGCATTGTAAGTGTAAGGTAGGACAAGCCCTGATGTGTGTGGCATGTCCTAATAGTGAATTACAGCCAAATTCGTTTTTCACTATTGTAAGGCTACCTGTTCTCTTAGGCCAAGATGAGCTGCTGGAATTATTACACCCTATAATCCCAGCAGGCTCAGGGAACATGGTAGAAAGTCAAGTTTAGTATGCCTGAACTCAGAATCATAAAATACTTCTTTTAGTAACGTTTATTTTAATATCCTGTGTTTGCAAATGCTACTTTTAGAAAGTTAGCATTTGCTTGCCTAACCATTTCAGCCCGCCTCTGCTAGGATGTGTATCTGACTGTCTGGGTTATGTGACTGACAGGGCTGGGGGATGACAGGTGGTGAATGCAAGGATTACACCTTGGTGGGAGGTGGGAGTGCCCCTGGACTCTGAATAGGGCTGTGCTCTGCCACCACAATGCTGGCTCCAACTCCTGGGGAGCGACTGATGACTCAGCCCGACACCTGGCCGAGGAAGGGCGAAGAACTGTCAACAAGGTACTCCTGGCTGCCCCTGTCCACACAATGCTGGCTCCACCTCCTGTGGAGCGTCTGATGTGCCTGCCCCTCACACTGAAAGAAGAAACCAGAGTACACCCACAAAGTGCTCAGAGACTGAAAGAAGTTATGCAAAGGCCCCCCTGGCCTGCAAGAACAAATAAAATGCTGTATAAAAGTAGGAGCCCTGCTCCTTGTAAATCAGAATCCTGTTTCCCACAAAGAACCTCTGCCCAACTAGAAGGAGAAGAAGACGCTGGAAGGACTGGCCTGCTGCTTGCCTTGCTGAGGAAGGAGAGGAAAAGACTTGCTGAAAAGACTTTGCTGACTTGTGCTAGAAACTTTCTCCAAGGGCTTGACTGAGCTTGCCCCCTGACCTGAGCCACAGGATCATCTGGCTCAACCTTCTCTCTGCCCGTCTGCTGGTATCTGTGAGGATTTCTGCTCCTGCCGGAGCTGTGACCCTGGTGCCCGCCAGCCCCTCCTCGAGGCCATGACCAACTGTGTTTCCCCGTCTCTGCCGAAGAAGAGCCCCGCTCCGCCGAGCCGCCCTTCCCCCACTGTGGGAAATCGCTGTGTCACCTTGCCTTTGGAGGCTCGCTGCCGTGACCTTGGTGCCCCCCTAGCCCCTCCTCGAGGCCGTGATCGACTGTGTTTCCCCGTCCCCGCCGAGGGAGAGCCGCGCTCCGCCGAGCCGCTCTCCCCCCGCTGAGGGAAATCACTGTATCACCTCGCCTTTGGAGGCTCGCTGGTGTGCCCCCCACGCTCCCACCTGAAGCCCCCACCGGACCCCAAAGACCCAGAGAACAGATCCCCCGAAGTCCGGATGCCTCCTCCCAAGGATCTTCACCGGGCTCGGGGCCCGCAAAGTTTTATTTCCCCATACGCTGATCACAAAGGTGCGTGCCTACCTCTGAGAAGGCCCTGGGTTAGGCCCTGGGTTCCTCGAGGCTCGAGAGCCCCCACCTCTGGAAAAGGCCCTGGGTTAGGCCCTGGGTTAGGCCCTGGGTTCCTCGAGGCTCCTCTCATCACCTCCCTGCTCCTCACTGCAGCTGAGAGCTCCCACCTCTGGAAAAGGCCCAGGGTTTCTCGAGGCCCCTCTCAGGTCTCCATTCAACCCGCACCGCGAGATGCGTGAGTCGCGGTAGGGTCTCGCTCATTTTCACCGGGGAAAGCGCACAGAAGCCTAAAGAGGCCTCAGGGACTAAGAACAGTCTAAAAGTACTAAGAGAACCATTTTTGAAGTAAAAGAGACTAAGAAGCAATATTTGAACTGTAATCAAAGAGAACACTGGCCTATTTACAACCTTGTGGCTTAGAAAAACGTTATTAATGGTCTTGTGATAAATACTTGCCTGAATATATATTTTTACATAAAGAGAACGTATTTTTATATAACTACAGCCTGGTGTCCATTTGTGGGGGGATTGGTATATTTACTGTGTGTGTTATTACAAATGCTTAACTCAGAAACGCCTGGAGAATAGCCTTGGCTGCTCACGCCACGCACCTAGAGGGTGAGCAAGGGTAATTCTAAGGGGTCATCCTTTGCCCTGACTTAGAGGAGAGGGTCCCTGCTTGTCACAAGTGAATACTTGCGCCAACCAGAGACCCCCAATTCTAACATTGGACACAGCGGTGAGGATTTGCGAATTTGCATTTGTGGTTTACATACAGTCAATTATTGATCACCACATAGTGAAAGCAGACCTATAACGCAGCCACAGATTTCCATTTTTTATAATTTTGCTGGGAGATCTCCATGTGTCTTTGAAAACGTCATGCCTGGTTCAGTGAGGATGGAAAAGGCAGCAACTAGATGCCTGTCGCCAGAGGAGTTGGCAGACAGGGCAGCAGACAGGGCACATGCAATGGAGATGGCAAAGTTAGCTGGACTAATGGAAATGGAAAAGCAAAAAATAGAAATGGAGAAACAAAGATTGGCCATGGAGGCGCAAAAATGCCAAAGAGATCACTACTTGAAAATGAGAGAACTTGATTTGGAGATCAAGGAGCTTGAAGCCAGGAGGGCTTCAGCCCAACATCCAGAGATTTGTGTAGCTCGCAGATTGAGCTTTGCTGAGTTGGAGGTGGAGTCCAGCTCAGCTGGTGGCAGCAACATTCAGGTATCTAGTGCTGACAGCATAGTGCGCCCACCTAGAGATATGGCACCTGACTTGGAGGGGGTTAACTTACACTAGGAGGTTCAAGGGCATGAGGTAGCTCCAGTAGTGCGCAGCGTCCCTGAAGGGATTAGGGTGGCTGGCGTAGGAGTTCATGGTCCTAGTGGTGGGAGGAATTCCCCCATGGTTGAGGTCCTGGTGGGTGAGTGTAAAGACCGCCCAGAGGAGTGTGGGTTGTGTGACAGAGACAGTCCGCTACTGTCTGGTTAGTCTCAGAAGAATGGTGTGGAGTATGTGTGTGAGGCACTGGATGGAGAGCTGAAGGATAGTTTGGTTAACCCTGCTAGGGGGCTGTGTAATCCAATTATGGGAGAGCATACTTTAAATCCCAGTTTTCCAGAGCTATGCCAACACCTGTTTGAGAGTGAGTTCTCTGATCCCAGGGAGCTCACATTGGAGGCAGACCTTGTGGTGGATTCCAGAGGGTCTGGAGAGGCATTGGGGTGTGATCCTGTGGGGAGTGGCTCAGGTATCTTCCAGCCCAGAGTGGTGGAAGTGGCGCAGAGTAGCCCAGCTAGGTCCTGTAGTAGTGAGAGGGGTGTAGGGCCTCACATCCTGTCCTTAAGGGGAAGGAGTGAGAATGGGTTTTGTCCCGGTTGTGCCCAACCTCAGTCTCAGAGCCTGGATGGTTCTTTAAGGGAACACCAGGTGGGGAGCCTAGGCTGTCCGGATGAGTCACCCTCTGAGGGGGATCCCCCAGTGGCTAGAGAACGTGACGGCTCTGTAAACAGAGCTCCAGTAGTTCTGGTGTCTGGCAGTACCCCTCCAGTTGGGAGGGTACAGAAGTCCAGAAGGAGGGGCGAGAGGGGGAAAGAGTCCCCAGTGGAAGAACCAATGGGTCAGGGGGCAGCCAGCTGGGCTGCGTCCCCAGTGAATGACCATGGGGACACCACTTCTGTCCTAGGGGATCTTCCCGCACTGTCAGAGGGACAGGGGTTGGGAGGTCTGCGCCAGGTAGACTGTAGCACGTCACATGAGCTATGTGCCACCCTCAGGGGAGGCATGCGTGCTCCTCGGGAGGTCCTGGTGCGCCAGGCAATTGTTCAACTGCAGGGCTGGTTCCCTGAGTTGGGAAGCCAGGTTCAGAGGCTGTCTGACCTGGAGGGTGGGACCACTGTAATCAGTGTCGCTACCAGTCTGTCTTTTTGGTGTGCCACTCCAGGTGGGAGGGTACAACCGTCTGGAAGGGGGTGCAGAGGGAGGGAGTCCTCGCCTCTGACCCCAGTTCAACTAGAGGGTTTAGACCCTAGGATAGAGGGCTAGGTGCAGGGTGTCCCCCCTGACCTGGTACCCCAGTTGCAGGATAGCACCCCTGAACTGGTGGGGGAATTGTGCAGGTCACCTGCCACAGGTGCCCTGACAATTCTGGAAGGGGGTACCACACCAGGTGGGAGGGTACAGAGCCCCAAGGAGGAGGACCGGGTATGGGAGAGCCCACCCCAGTCTTTGGTCCAGCCGCCAGGTACAGACCTGGGGCTGGTGGGTCAGTGCCAGGATGTCCTACCTGGACTGACAGAAGAGGGAATGGACAAAAGGTGCCAAGCACCTGGGGCTACTGCCCCCCACTCTCTGAGGCCACAGAGGTTTGAGAGCCCTGAGAGGCATGAGGCCTGGGTCTCATCCCTGACTACTGTCAGTGGCCACTGTGATTTGATGACTGTCTGTTGGGACACACCTGTGAGCAAGTTAAGGTTAGATGCTGCACAGGTGGTGTCCCCAGGGGAAGAGAATGGTGCCCCATGGATTGGCTTGGTGGACCCTGAGAGTATGAACAGAGGATTTGAAGTAGGTGCAGATTGGCGTAGAACTGGAATGTGCCCCTGCTGTTGCGGGCCAGGTCCATGTTCTATCGCCCAAAGCCGGGAAGTCCATCACAGTGGTGATTGGTCTACCCTGTGTTTTGGCTGGAAGGGGGTTGTGTTGGACCTGGCCCTCTTGGCAGGGTCATCCCTAAACTTTTTGCCTTCCTCCAATACTCTCTCTGACCTGTTTTTGTTGGTTTAATGACTCTGGGCACTTTACCACTGCTGACCAGTGCTAAAGTGCATATGCTCTCCCTGTGCAAAATGTATATGTGATTGATTTCCATGATTGGTTCATTGGATTTACTATCAGTCCCCAGTAAAGTGCACCAGGAGTGCTAGGGCTTGTAAATGCCAATACTGCTAGTGGGCCTGCAGCGCTGGCTGCGCCACCCACAGAAGCAGCCTTTGAAAATGTGTCTAGAGTCTGCCATTGTAGAACCTGCGTGCAGTCTGGTACTGTCATGCTGGCTGGGCAAGTGCAAACACTTGCCAGCCTCAAAACCTTCCCTTTACTTCATGTTAGTCACCCCTATGGTAGGCCCTAGGGCAGGGTGCATTGTAAGTGTAAGGTAACATAAGCCCTGATGTGTGTGGCACGTCCTAATAGTGAATTACAGCCAAATTCGTTTTTCACTATTGTAAGGCTACCTGTTCTCTTAGGCCAAGATGAACTGCTGGAATTATTACACCCTATAATCCCAGCAGGCTCCGGAAACATGGTAGAAAGTCAAGTTTAGTATGCCTGAACTCAGAATAATAAAATACTTCTTTTAGTAAAGTTTATTTTAATATCCTGTGTTTGCAAAGGCTACTTTTAGAAAGTTAGCATTTGCTTGCCTAACCATTTCAGCCCGCCTCTGCTAGAATGTGTATCTGACTGTCTGGGTTATGTGAGTGACAGGGCTCAGGGATGACAGGTGGTGAATGCAAGGATTACACCTCGGTGGGAGGTGGGAGTGCCCCTGGACTCTGAATAGGGCTGTGCTCTGCCATCACAATGCTGGCTCCACCTCCTGGGGAGCGACTGATGACTCAGCCCGACACCTGGCCCAGGAAGGGCGAAGCACTGTCAACAAGGTACTCCTGCTGCCCCTGTCCACACAATGCTGGCTCCACCTCCTGTGGAGCATCTGATGTGCCTGCCCCTCACACTGAAAGAAGAAAACAGAGTACACCCACAAAGTGCTCAGAGACTGAAAGAAGTTATGCAAAGGCCCCCCTGGCCTGCAAGAACAAAGAAAATGCTGTATAAACGTAGGAGCCCTGCTCCTTGTAAATCAGAATCCTGTTTCCCACAAAGAACCTCTGCCCAACTAGAAGGAGATGAAGACGCTGGAAGGACTGGCCTGCTGCTTGCCTTGCTGAGGAAGGAGAGGAAAAGACTTGCTGAAAAGACTTTGCTGACTTGTGCTAGAAACTTTCTCCAAGGGCTTGACTGAGTTTGCCCCCTGACCTGAGCCACAGGATCATCTGGCTCAACCTGCTCTCTGCCCATCTGCCGGTATCTGTGAGGATTTCTGCTCCTGTCGGAGCTGTGACCCTGGTGCCCCCCAGCCCCTCCTCGAGGCCGTGACCAACTGTGTTTCCCCGTCTCCGCCGAGGAAGAGCCCCGCTCCTCCAGAAGGAGGGGCGAGAGGGGGAAAGAGTCCCCAGTGGAAGAAGCAATGGGTCAGGGGGCAGCCAGCTGGGCTGCGTCCCCAGTTAATGACCATGGGGACACCACTTATGTCCTGGGGGAACTTCCCGCACTGTCAGAGGGACAGGGGTTGAGAGGTCTGCGCCAGGTAGACTGTAGCACGTCACATGAGCTATGTGCCACCCTCAGGGGAGGCATGCGTGCTCCTTGGGAGGTCCTGGTGCGCCAGGCAATTGTTCAACTGCAGGGCTGGGTCCCTGAGTTGGGAAGCCAGGTTCAGAGGCTGTCTGACCTGGAGGGTGTGACCACTGTAATCAGTGTCGCTACCAGTCTGTCTTTTTGGTGTGCCACTCCAGGTGGGAGGGTACAACCGCCTGGAAGGGGGTGCAGAGGGAGGGAGTCTTCGCCTCTGACCCCAGTTCAACTAGAGGGTTTAGACCCTAGGATAGAGGGCTAGGTGCAGGGTATCCCCCCTGACCTGGTACCCCAGTTGCAGGATAGCACCCCTGAACTGGTGGGCGAATTGTGCAGGCACCTGCCACAGGTGCCCTGACAATTCTGGAAGGGGGTACCACTCCAGGTGGGAGGGTACAGAGCCCCAAGGAGGAGGACCGGGTATGGGAGAGCCCACCCTAGTCTTTGGTCCAGCCGCCAGGTACAGACCTGGGGCTGGTGGGTCAGTGCCAGGATGTCCTACCTGGACTGACAGAAGAGGGAATGGACAAAAGGTGCCAAGCACCTGGGGCTACTGCCCCCCACTCTCTGAGGCCACAGAGGTTTGAGAGCCCTGAGAGGCATGAGGCCTGGGTCTCATCCCTGACTACTGTCAGTGGCCACTGTGATTTGATGACTGTCTGTTGGGACACACCTGTGAGCAAGTTAAGGTTAGATGCTGCGCAGGTGGTGTCCCCGAGGGAAGAGAAGGGTGCCCCATGGATTGGCTTGGTGGACCCTTAGAGTATGAACAGAGGATTTGAAGTAGGTGCAGATTGGCGTAGAACTGGAATGTGCCCCTGCTGTTGCGGGCCAGGTCCATGTTCTATCGCTCAAAGCCGGGAAGTCCATCACAGTGGTGATTGGTCTACCCTGCGTTTTGGCTGGAAGGGGGTTGTGTTGGACCTGGCCCTCTTGGCAGGGTCATCCCTAAACTTTTTGCCATCCTCCAATACTCTCTCTGACCTGTTTTTGTTGGTTTAATGACTCTGGGCACTTTACCACTGCTGACCAGTGCTAAGGTGCATATGCTCTCCCTGTGCAAAATGTATATGTGATTGATTTCCATGATTGGTTCATTGGATTTACTATCAGTCCCCAGTAAAGTGCACCAGGAGTGCCAGGGCTTGTAAATGCCAATACTGCTAGTGGGCCTGCAGCGCTGGTTGCGCCACCCACAGAAGCAGCCTTTGAAAATGTGTCTAGGGTCTGCCATTGTAGAACCTGCGTGCAGTCTGGTACTGTCATGCTTACTGGGCAAGTACAAACACTTGCCAGCCTCAAAACCTTCCCTTTACTTCATGTTAGTCACCCCTATGGTAGGCCCTAGGGCAGGGTGCATTGTAAGTGTAAGGTAGGATAAGCCCTGATGTGTGCGGCATGTCCTAATAGTGAATTACAGCCAAATTCGTTTTTCACTATTGTAAGGCTACCTGTTCTCTTAGGCCAAGATGAGCTGCTGGAATTATTACACCCTATAATCCCAGCAGGCTCCGGAAACATGGTAGAAAGTCAAGTTTAGTATGCCTGAACTCAGAATAATAAAATACTTCTTTTAGTAAAGTTTATTTTAATATCCTGTGTTTGCAAATGCTACTTTTAGAAAGTTAGCATTTGCTTGCCTAACCATTTCAGCCCGCCTCTGCTAGGATGTGTATCTGACTGTCTGGGTTATGTGAGTGACAGGGCTGGGGGATGACAGGTGGTGAATGCAAGGATTACACCTCGGTGGGAGGTGGGAGTGCCCCTGGACTCTGAATAGGGCTGTGCTCTGCCATCACAATGCTGGCTCCACCTCCTGGGGAGCGACTGATGACTCAGCCCGACACCTGGCCCAGGAAGGGCGAAGCACTGTCAACAAGGTACTCCTGGCTGCCCCTGTCCACACAATGCTGGCTCCACCTCCTGTGGAGCGTCTGATGTGCCTGCCCCTCACACTGAAAGAAGAAACCAGAGTACACCCACAAAGTGCTCAGGGACTGAAAGAAGTTATGCAAAGGCCCCCCTGGCCTGCAAGAACAAAGAAAATGCTGTATAAAAGTAGGAGCCCTGCTCCTTGTAAATCAGAATCCTGTTTCCCACAAAGAACCTCTGCCCAACTAGAAGGAGAAGAAGACGCTGGAAGGACTGGCCTGCTGCTTGCCTTGCTGAGGAAGGAGAGGAAAAGACTTTCTGAAAAGACTTTGCTGACTTGTGCTAGAAACTTTCTCCGAGGCCTTGACTGAGCTTGCCCCCTGACCTGAGCCACAGGATCATCTGGCTCAACCTGCTCTCTGCCCATCTGCCGGTATCTGTGAGGATTTCTGTTCCTGCCGGAGCTGTGACCCTGGTGCCCCCCAGCTCCTCCTCGAGGCCGTGACCAACTGTGTTTCCCCGTCTCCGCCGAGGAAGAGCCCCGCTCCGCCGAGCCGCCCTTCCCCCGCTGTGGGAAATCGCCGTGTCACCTCGCCTTTGGAGGCTCGCTGCCGTGACCCTGGTGCCCCCCAGCCCCTCCTCGAGGCCGTGATGGACTGTGTTTCCCCGTCCCTGCCGAGGAAGAGCCCCGCTCCGCCGAGCCGCTCTCCCCCCGCTGAGGGAAATCACTGTATCACCTCGCCTTTGGAGGCTCGCTGGTGTGCCCCCCACGCTCCCGCCTGAAGCCCCCACCGGACCCCAAAGACCCAGAGAACAGATCCCCCGAAGTCCGGACGCCTCCTCCCAAGGATCTTCACCGGGCTCGGGGCCCGCAACGTTTTATTTCCCCATAAGCTGATCACAAAGGTACGTGCCTACCTCTGAGAAGGCCCTGGGTTAGGCCCTGGGTTCCTCGAGGCTCGAGAGCCCCCACCTCTGGAAAAGGCCCTGGGTTAGGCCCTGGGTTCCTCGAGGCTCCTCTCATTGCCTCCCTGCTCCTCACTGCAGCTGAGAGCCCCCACCTCTGGAAAAGGCCCAGGGTTTCTCGAGGCCCCTCTCTGGTCTCCATTCAACCTGCACTGCGAGATGCGTGAGTCGTGGTAGGGTCTCGCTCATTTTCACCGGGGAAAGCGCACAGAAGCCCTAAGAAGCGGCCAGGGAGTCCTAAAGAGGCCTCAGGGACTAAGAACAGTCTAAAAGAACTACGAGAACCGTTTTTGAAGTAAAAGAGACTAAGAAGCAATATTTGAACTGTAAGCAAAGAGAACACTGGCCTATTTATAACCTTGTGGCTTAGAAAAACATTATTAATGGTCTTGTGATAAATACTTGCGTGCATATATATTTTTACATAACGAGAACGTATTTTTATATAACTACGGCCTGGTGTCCATTTGTGGGGGGATTGGTATATTTACTGTGTGTGTTATTACAAATGCTTAACTCAGAAACGCCTGGAGAATAGCCTTGGCTGCTCACGCCACGCACCTGGAGGGTGAGCAAGGGTAATTCTAAGGGGTCATCCTTCGCCCTGACTTAGAGAAAAGGGTCCCTGCTTGTCACAAGTGAATACTTGCGCCAACCAGAGACCCCCAATTCTAACATTCGCTATTTAGAAGAGGCGTGTTCAGGGCATCCCTTCCAAATAGCGAATCCTAATGGTATGCATGAATGTTTCGTGGCCGTGAATGCGGTTGCAAAACATTCACATTTTACCACCTACTTCAAGTAGGTGGTAACCCATTTGCAAATGAGAAGTGGTCCCCAAGGGACACGTTCTCCTTTGTGAATGTTAGTAAAATATGTTTTTAGGAGCAGGCAGTGGTTCCACGGACCACTGCCGCTCTTAAAAGAAAACTTTTCATTTATTTTTTTTGAAATGCATCCCTTTTTTAGGTCGAGGCCTCGTCCGCACTGCTGTAAGCAGTGGGCGGAGCCGAAGATTTAATGTTGTCCAGTATGGGGGCTTGAACCCGCCCCTCTTCTCCATTGACTGGCCTCGTAAATGCTGGCCAGCCATTGGAGGAGAGGGGCGTCACTCGGTTGAGGCCCCGTCTTGAGCGGATTCGGGGGCGTGTTTTTTTGCAGTTTTTAAGCCGTGACGTCATCTGTCACTCAACTGCTCAAAAACACGCAATCGCAAAAACGGCGGTGCTTTCTTCGAGGCATTTCTTCTTGGCCTCGGGGAAAGATGGTTGGCCCGGCTGGTCCTGCTGCTCGTCATCTCCCCCTGCTCTTGTCTCCCTTGGTTCTCCAGTCGTTCTGGTTGCCACCTTCTCCCGTTTCTCCTGAACTCGTGACCGTGAGGCAGCCTCCTCAGATCAAATCCGACAGAGGGGGGTCTGCGCGGTCACGTAAGCATTTACTTACAGGAATCTAATAATCTAGCAAAGGGCGGCAGTGAAATTCCCGAGAAGTGAGAGCGAGGTTCGAGAAACGCGTTTTTTGGTGTTTTTTTTTTTTGCCCGTATACCAAAAAACAGCCTAAAAAATTAAACGCCTTTCATGAAAATGCACGCTGACAACAAGACTCTTACGATAAGACTCCCTCGAGCCAGTTGCTGATGACAATCAGGTGCCTGTGAGCTATGGAGGGCTCCTGCGTGCCATGGAAGAGAGCTGCTGGGGGCCTGCACGATGCAGGCTCCTTTCAAGAACGCACTCTGGCTGCGTAATTAAGATGCTGCCCTGCTCAGGCCTCGTGTAGTCCCTACCCTACAACAAACCGAAGAACTGCCCTGGGCAACACGAGTCACCTGCCCCTGCTGCGACACGTGCACCTCTCGCCCAGGTATCTTCTGTCTCAGACAATGTCCGTCCCTATGCCTGAGGCAGGGCTATAAAAGGCATGTATGGCCCGAGGGTCTAGCAGTGTCCCGGCGAGAAGCGTGCATGGCAGACAGTCACCCAGAGCCTGCTGGAGATGAAGCTCCTGCTTGGCGCCCTGCTCACCTGCTGCTTGGTCACAACAGGTACTGGTGCCCCGGGGGTCTGCGCCGCCCTCCATGGGACCAGGCGCTCTCAATCCACGTGCCCCTTGCTCTCCCCTCAAAGGTGTCTGTGGACTAGGGGTTGGTGAGGACCGGAATAACAGGCGTGGAGGCCGTATGTATTGCACTATTGTAGCTGTTTTATTATTGTTCGGTATCAGGGTAGTGAAGAGGGTGTGAGCCTGGATGCTGTAAAAGTCCTTCCCGAGCGTCAGCTGGACGAAGGGTCTCACGGCTGGGCAGCCTTCCGAGGGAAGAGGTCTTCGGGGGGGGGGTCTTCTGTTCGTCAGACGGGATCCGGTTTCGCCTCGGAGGGAATAGAGAGAGAAACAGGGCGGTTAGTCCTTTGGGTTGGACCGTCGGAGTACTCTCGCCAACACCCGGGTTGTGAGTGGACAAAAGAGAACGTGAGGATGGGGCCGGTAAGGGAGGATTCAGAGGAGGGGGAGGGAAGAGATAGGGGCATGGGGAGAGGGTGCCGAGGTGAGGGAGGAGTGCAGGGACTATGGTACAAAGCGTTAGGTGATGTGACACGACTAAATATTATATACAGTGCTTTGGTGATCTAGCAGTGGTAACTGCTTTATGTACAGCTATATTTAGATCTATCTACAGAGAGGCACGGAGAAAAGGTAACAGTGTACTCACGTGCCCCGCCGCAACTCTCCAGCGAGTCGCGGCCGCTCTCCAGCAACCTCCTGAGGACTCCACCAGTCTTCGGTCCAGACGTCCTCCTCTTCCTCGTCGTCGCTCCTCACACTCCTTCCGCTCTCCTTCTCCGGTTCTCTGCATGCTGTCTCCTGCCACGAGTCCGCCGCCTGGAACGCTCTCCACTCTTCGTCGCTGGCTTTTCTGTGTCTCGGGCTGATGATGGGGGCGAGACTTCCGGGGTCTTCGGGGTCACAGGAGTTCGCTTCCGGTTCATCGCGCGACCCCGCTGGTTGTTCCGTTTCCTGCAGGGAGGGAAAGAGAGGAGGAGTCCTGGTTGTCAGGGACGCAGGAGGGTTAGCGGTCATGGAAACCCTGCTCGGGCGCCGCCCTGTCGAGGTGAGAGGCGCTCCCTTTCCACAGTGTCCTTTCCTCCAAACACTCTTTCATCGCCCAATGCCCCCGCCCCAAACCCATGGCTTCCTCGCAACTTTCCCTGGGGATTTTTTTTCTCATCTAACAGGTCCTTCACCCTCCATCCCTTGCCCCCGCCCCCATCCACACCCCCCATCACAAGCAATGTGACCACTACCCCGCATCGCAGGACTGTCCTCTCACACCCCCTTGGTCCTCTTCCATGGGCTTTCACTCCAACCCGAACTATGAGACCTGACTTCCGTTCAATGTGTCCATGTGCGCCTAACTCCCGCCCAAAGGGCCCCTCCTTCTTCTCGAAAGGCCAACTCTCCTCCCATCGGCCCCTTATTCATAGTGGTTACCCGAATCCCCCCAAACCAAGCCAAGGTGCACCCCACTGGCCGTTCCGGCTGCACCTTACATCCCTTCCATTAACTCCTCACTCACCGTGGTCATGGGCAACGGGCCAACAACTTCCTGGGTATGGGGTCCTGCAAAGCTCGGGGGTCATTCTACGTCGTACAATATTCAGTTCATTGAAAATGCATTACGTTCATGACGTCTAATTAAAAAACAGGCAACAATACTGTAAAAAGCCGAAAAGAACAATCAGTGTCAGAAGTGGGGTAATGTTCTGATATATTTTGAAAAGACTTGGAAGGCCTAACATGGTATGGGTGGGTAGTGTTATAAAACGAGGCCTAACATGGTATGGGTGGGTAGTGTTATAAAACGGAGTTATGGGATGGAGTGATAGAATAGGATGGAGAGCTGGGGTGTAGGTTACAGGATGGAGATTTTGGGTACGAATTGTAAAATGGAGATATAGAGTGCAGTGATATAGGGTGGCGATATGGAGGTGTTTTATAAGATTACTTTAGGGTGTAAAGTTCTATAGGGTAGCTATTTTGGGGTGTTATAGAGTGGAGGTTTGAGGTGTAGTGTTATTAATGGAGATATTGGGTGTAGTTATGAGTTTTGATGTTATATGAGGGAGACATAGGGTGCAGCGTCATGGAATGGAGATTTAGGGTTTGGTGTTACAGGGTGGAGATACAGGGTGTCATGTTATAGGATGGAGTTGTATGGTGTAGTGATTTTGGATGACGATATAGGGCACAATGTTATAAGCTGGAGATATGGGGTGTAGTCCTAAATAGGGAGATATGGGTTGTAGAGTGGTATGATGGACTTGTGGTGTGAGATGTCAGTGGATGGAGATATGCAGGATAGTGTTATATGATCTAGTTATGGGATTATGAAGAACTTTGTGCAAATTTATCTTCAGTAAAAGACGTTGAGAACTTAATGCGTCCCTTTTGGGACTCGCAATCTGCTTTTTGTAAGGAACGTGAGCCCGGTGCCTTCAGGCTAGGCTGCAGGTTTCCCAGATTTACAAGTTAATTTACTGTTGGGCTCTGTGTGTAGGGCTCTGTCTGTGTGTGTCTGTGTGTGTGGCTCTGTCTGTGTGTGTTTGTGTGTGTGGCTCTGTCTGTCTGTGTGTGTAGCTTTTTTTGTAGGTGACTCTATGTGTGGGTGGCTGTGTGTGTGTGTGTGTGTAGGTGGCTGTGTGTGTGGGTGGCTCTGTGTGTGTGGGTGGCTCTGTGTGTGTGGGTGGCTCTATAAGAATGACGGTGTGGGTGGCTCAGTATGTGTGTGTGTGTGTGTGTGTGCGTGGCTCTGTCTGTGTGTGCACGTGGCTCTGTCTGTGTGTGCGCGTGGCTCTGTCTGTGTGTGCGCGTGGCTCTGTCTGTGTTTGTGCGTGGCTCTGTCTCTGTGTGAGTGGCTCTGTCTGTGTGTGTGTGTGTGTGTGGCTCTGTCTGTGTGTGTGTGTGTGCTTGGCTTTGTCTGTGTGTGCGCATGGCTCTGTCTGTGTGTGTGTGTGCGTGGCTCTGTCTGTGTGTGTGCGTGGCTCTGTCTGTGGGTGTGCGTGGCTCTGTCTCTGTGTGTGTGTGCGTGGCTCTGTCTTTGTGTGTGTGCGTGGCTCTGTCTGTGTGTGCGTGGCTCTGTCTGTGTGTGTGTGGCTCTGTCTGTGTGTATGCGTGGCTCTGTCTGTGAGTGTGTGTGCGTGGCTCTGTCTTTGTGTGTGTGCGTGGCTCTGTCTGTGTGTGCACGTGGCTCTGTCTGTGTGTGCGCGTGGCTCTGTCTGTGTGTGCGCGTGGCTCTGTCTGTGTTTGTGCGTGGCTCTGTCTCTGTGTGAGTGGCTCTGTCTGTGTGTGTGTGTGTGCGTGGCTCTGTCTGTGTGTGTGTGCTTGGCTTTGTCTGTGTGTGCGCATGGCTCTGTCTGTGTGTGTGTGTGCGTGGCTCTGTCTGTGTGTGTGCGTGGCTCTGTCTGTGGGTGTGCGTGGCTCTGTCTCTGTGTGTGTGTGTGCGTGGCTCTGTCTTTGTGTGTGTGCGTGGCTCTGTCTGTGTGTGCGTGGCTCTGTCTGTGTGTGTGTGGCTCTGTCTGTGTGTATGCGTGGCTCTGTCTGTGAGTGTGTGTGCGTGGCTCTGTCTGTGTGTGCGTGGCTCTGTCTGTGTGTGCGTGGCTCTGTCTGTGTATGCGTGGCTCTGTCTGTGTGTGTGTGTGTGTGTCTGTCTGTGTGTGTCTGTGTGTGTGGCTCTGTCTGTCTGTGTGTGTAGCTTTTTTTGTAGGTGACTCTATGTGTGGGTGGCTCTGTGTGTGTGTGTGTGTGTAGGTGGCTGTGTGTGTGGGTGGCTCTGTGTGTGTGGGTGGCTCTATAAGAATGACTGTGTGGGCGGCTCTGTATGTGTGTGTGTGTGTGTGTGTGCGTGGCTCTGTCTGTGTGCGCGCGTGGCTATGTCTGTGTGTGCGCGTGGCTCTGTCTGTGTGTGCGCGTGGCTCTGTCTGTGTGTGTGCGTGGCTCTCTGTGTGTGAGTGGCTCTGTCTGTGTATGTGTGTGTGTGCGTGGCTCTGTCTGTGTGTGTGTGTGCTTGGCTCTGTCTGTGTGTGTATGGCTCTGTCTGTGTGTGTGTGCGTGGCTCTGTCTGTGTGTGCGTGGCTCTGTCTGTGTGTGCATGGATCTGTCTGTGTGTGTGTGTGCGTGGCTCTGTCTGTGTGTGCGTGGCTCTGTCTGTGTGTGTGCGTGGCTCTGTCTGTGTGTGTGTGTGCGTGGCTCTGTCTGTGTGTGCGTGGCTCTGTCTGTGTGTGCGTGGCTCTGTGTGTGTGTGTGTGTTTGGCTCTGTCTGTGTGTGTGTGTGCTTGGCTCTGTCTGTGTGTGTGTGTGCGTGGCTCTGTCTGTGTGTGTGTGTATCTCTGTCTGTGTGTGTGTGGCTCTGTCTGTGTGTGTGTGTGTGTGTGTGTGTGCGAGGCTTTGTCGGTGTGTGTGTGTGTGTGTGCGGCTCTGTCTGTGTGTGTGTGTGTGCACGGCTCTGTCTATATGTGTGTGTGGTTCTGTGTCCACCAATACTCTCTACTACTCTCTAATGCTCACCTATTGCCATTGTAAATGACAATACCATTTATTTATGTTTTTAAAAAAAATGAAAAAAAATGTCATGAGCAATGCCAATAGCTCTACCTTTAATAATGCCGAGACCATTGCATTGTAAATGCTTGTCCTTTAAGGCAAACAGGCTGCATTTAAAAAAAAGAAATGCTTTATTTAAAAGCAATCACAGACATGGTGGCCTGCTGAGCCCAGCAGGCCACCATCCCTGTGATTATTGCGATTCCTAGTGGGTCGCAAATTGTGACCTACCTCATTAATATTCATGCGGTAGGTAATTTGCGATCCCCTAGGAATTGCTAAAAGTATTAAACACGCTTTCATGCATTCCGCTTTGCGATTTCCTAATTGCGAATAGCAAAGATTCGCAATTAGGAAATCGCAAAACAGGGCCTTCATACATCTGGCACATAGACACTTACACACCACTCATACACCCATTCTCATACTCAGTCACCTGTACAAATACTCACATGCCTATTCACTCAAACATCCACTCACCCACCCAGAGTTACTCACACGTCCACTCCCTTACTCATAGATATACTAACAGACCTACTCACTCATCTATGTGGTCACTGAGACAAGTAGATACTGTCTCATACAACCTGTCAAACTCACTCACTCTACAGCCACTCACACACCCATTCACTCACCCATACAGCTACTCACATACCCACTCACCCATACACCCACTTACACACCTATTCAGGCAACCATAGTCACTTATGTACCCTGTCACTCATCTATAGACATATATATATACCTGCTCAGTCACCCATTCAGCCACTCATGCACTCTCATTCACCATTTACAGCCAGATACACCACACCCATACAGCCACTCATTCACCATTACACCCACTTACACACCAACACACTCACCTATACTCACACAGCCAATCACTTATGTATACACTCACTGACACGCCCAGTCTCTTACATACCCACTCACTCGTGTATACACCACTTAGTATATATGTTCACCACTAAGAAAGTTTTAGAAAACACTCACAATCACTGGATAATGTCATAAGTAATGTAATCATTGATGTCACTGAACATGTCATGAGTGATGTAATATGTGAAGTCATAAGCAGCACATTGCGGGGCGTAAGTTATAGTTAGCTCAGCTAATTACCTGCATTTCTCTGGTTTTGTACAAGTCAAATGTAAATCTAACTCCCTGTAACCTTTGTTTTTTCAGTAAATATATAGATATCTAGATATAGATACATGTATATATATTTAATGTCTGAATTTCCAGCTAGACTTTCCACAAACCTTAATGTTTAATTCACAATCTGCTTAAAATGTTTAAATTACATTGTATGTCTTTTTGTTTGTAGCTTAAAATGTTTAAATTACTTTGTACCTGTTTTTGTGTACATAACTATAGATATATTATTTAGGTATTGCCAATGGTTGCTATTGTAAACTCCGACTGGTGACTGTGAACAACCTTCAGAAACTAATTTTTAGTAGTACTCGGAGACCTCTCATAACGGTCTGGTGCCGCCAAAGGAGAAGTTGCCTTTCGTGATTCGTGAACAGAAAACCAAGTGCACGTACCTGCGTGCTGCGTAATGTAGGACGCTAGCTAGACCAGCCAGGAGGAAATACGTAAGCGCGGCGTACATTGCACCGGAACTTATTCTGCGGACGTATTTCAAATATGGCGACTCTGTTAAGGTCCTCTTTTAGACTGTGCCGGGTGATTGTAGGACCAGCGCAACTTCCACGGGGAGCTCTACACAGCACTGGATTTACTGCAGAGTACCGCAGCATTTACAGTCTGGAGAGGCTCTACCCGCAGCGAGAAGGGGTGGAGACAAAGCAGGTGAGGACGGCTTTAACGTTTACGGGACAATCCCTGTGCTTATCCTGCGGGGTCGGACGGCATAAGGTCAGGGTAGGTTTCAGATTGCTACGTGTGAGATTTTCATAATTTCAGTGTAATTATGAGTGACATTTCAACGAGTATGAGTGACACTTTCTCGCGAACAAAGCAATGAAGATTAGGGAAACAATATAAATATCAAGGATTGTAACCATTTGTGCAACGAGTAACTCAAAGAATATCTAAAATTTCCTGCATAACACCAGAAACGGAAAAACACTAACCTAGAACCCAGTTTACTTATGCTCATGAGCATGACGTGCTAAAAGCAAAATAAATATGGATTGTTGAAGGTACTAGTGACACTTATTTCTCTGCAGCACGTGGCTGGATAGACATTAAACCAGCAAACACTGCAGTAAGTTTGTTTAATCCTTATGTCACCTTGACCAGCATAGATGCCAAGTTTTCAGACTGCTTGCTTATGTGTTGCATTTTGGTGGTTTCAATGTGCGTATCAGTGGCATTCACTACCTAACGAGTGACACTTTATACCAAGTAAATCTAAGCAGTATCTAGTATTTTTGTGTCTTTCTATTAATTTTCGATTATTATGCATGTTAAAAACCCAGCTTCTGTAGTTAACAGTCAAGGCCAGACAAGTGGAAACCTTGCACTACAAACAACTCATCGTGTCCCAGATAAGTACATGAAGATAAAGACAAGCATGTGCCCCTACATTTGGTGTACCTGAAATAGCCTTCGTGTACAATGCCCCTAAATTACATAATTTCATCACTAGAAAAACCCAGAAGTTCCTCCGATTTTTAAATAACTAAAGGGTTCTGCAGAAAACAAAACTGTCCACCCGACCTACTACCTGACAAGCGCAAGAGCGGATCTCAGCTGCTACTATTACTTAATAAAGATTAAAAACCGTCTGAAGTTTGGTAAAGCTCCTCAATCGATCCTAATGGCACATACAAAGTACCACTACCAACGCCCTATCAACCATGCACCCAGAGCGCGCAGAGAAACCTCGGTGTGAGTATAAGCGCTATATAATGGACAATCATGAAGGTGCACCTAAGTACTCCACAATTCAAAAGTGGCTCAGGTCTATCATCTGGAACATGCTACATAAATACTAACACAGTACTTTAAAAAATCCCTATTAACATCTGCTCCACGCGTTACCTCTTTAATAGGCCGACCAGCCTGTGACCGTGTGCAGATGTTTGAAATCCTGCCGGGTCTTTCAGTGACAAGCTGCCCTCTTCTGTTTTAATTTTCCCACCGTTACTGCCCCTCTCTCGGACCCCACTTTCGCAATTATATGAAGCTGCTTAGAACATCACTTAAGAGCCTCTCTGTCCCAGGTGGAGCCTGGCCAATTCCAAACGGGATGTGAGGCCCCAACAACACTCTTCATTCTCAGTGGTGCCTAGTGTTGGCAGATGGGCAGTAGAAAAACAAATTAAGAGATTGCCAGCCTTTGCCTACTTACTGAGCAGGGCCCCTTCCCGTCGGAATCAATCGGGGGAGCAATCAGGATTTTAGGGCCTCTCTGTCAAGGTGGGACCGGGTCCAACAGGAAGGATGTGATAGGCTCCAACATGAAGAAGTTACAAACCGATGCAGGCATCTCGGCTGCCGAAGTGTTAGTCTCAGCTGACTTGTACCATGTATTATTCTCACAAGCTGACTGAGGCCAGCGCAGTATTCTCACATACAACAACGTATTATCAGCGGATCTTTTGAGAAATAAACCGGACAGATATTGTGGGGGGCAGATAAACACAGTTGTTCGGAGCCTGGCCGACTTTGTAAGTGAGCTACAGCAAGTTCTGTCACACGGACGGGGTACCGACTGACTGCAGTTAGCTGCCAAGGGAATTATTTGTATAATGTAAATAATTCAACACACACATACTCCGGGGGCTGCAATGCACCTCTGTCTCTCTTGCTCATTTACTCTTCATGTTATCAGGCAAGCGTTAAAAAGAATATTTGACACCCTGGTCTCACACTTACTTGCAAGGAAAGGCCCACGGAATTTCGGTTACTCCCCAGAGTCTGGTCGCAACTTTTTACTCATCTCCATTAGGAATGGCAAAAGTGCGCGCACCCCCGGCGATCCCCATCAGACTCACTCAGGCTCACAGCAGAGGCAGGTCCGCGTGGGTCACTCCTCATTGATTAAAATGTACTGCCTAGGCGCGAGCAGCGCTAGCACGCAGCCTAGCCAACCTCAAATACTTTTAACTGCGGAGCTAGTATGCAACCACACTGCTGAGGACCGGCCATGCCGGGTCTTGGTATGAGTCGGTGCGGCGCCATCGGCAGGCGGGAATTTCAAGCCAGCAGGACTAAAAGATACATTGTAGCACTAAGTGGGCAGTAGTGAACACTATCATTAACCGTTTACTGAGCCTGCTGGCAAGTCTGGGGGAGCAGCAGAGCCAGCGCACATGTGTCACTGGCGCCGGCGTTAGCAGCATGGCATAGCCAGTTCAATCAGCGCTGGTATGGCAGAGTGAGAATGGGACTAAGATGCCTGACAATACATTTCAGTGCGGTGATGCGGAACACCACACTGAAATGCGTTAGTGTCACACCCCATGGGTGATACTTGGCAGGCATGGGTAGGGTTTCAACATCGTCTGGCTTACCTTGTGATTTGAGTAACTGTCGGGACGTTGTACACTGAAAAAACATTCTTATCTGAGAGAGTTTGGATTACTGGTTGCTGAGAGATCACTTGCGTATCTTTGTGCCCCGAAACAGTTTCTTTACTGCTACTCAAGCTTAAGATGCTTTGAAATCCGCAAATGTGAATCATCAGTCCGATGGTTCAAAAAGAGTCTTAACGTTGACATTTCCAATACTTTTCATAAGAAGACGGCATTTATTTTAGAACTGCCAAGTTAGTGACAATATGTATGCGAATCAATGGCGAAGAATACTTTCATCCAGTCTAAAACATAGTTCTTCCACCTTTAGGCAAATAATATTGTTTACCTGGCTAATACGTGACCACCTCGGAAAGTCATGATATTCACAGTTCATGGCTCTGTGAGTTAATTCCAGATTTTTTTTTTCTAGAACTAGGCGAGTGACACATACCCCCCTTAACGCTTTCCTATTTGCTTTGCAGTTATGGGCGCTTTGAGCTTTACACAAAATTCACATCAGATATGTTGTAAAGCTTGAGCATAAGCACTCCGCAGGCTTCTTACTGAATCCGAAGGTTTCAAAGTATTACCTCTTCTATAATAATAAAAAAAACAGCTTGTGTACTGGAAATACATTTTGATCCCAATATGAAAGCGTTGGGGGCATATTGGTACAAGACACTTTCAGGGGAGTTTCGAGATATTTCCTTTGACACCTGGTCCTCGAGCACCTCCAATTGGTGTTGGTTTACCTATTAAATGTTTTATGTAGTGAAGACTTGGCAGGTTCTGAGATAAAACTATCCTACATAGCTTGCTACATTGCTAGTGAAAATACCTTTTCTGATATATAGAAAAAAGACGGCCTTATTCTTAGCAGCATTTATTATGAAAAGATTTTGAAATAGAGCGTTAACTCTTGCTGTAAATCCTTTCAAATACCTAGAGGAGACTGATCATCTGCATTGAGGAATGTTATAAGTGTCAATATACCCATCACCAAGGGAATGGAAACTGAAGATGCATGATTTCAACGACTTAATTTTGTCAAGTGGAGGGCACACTGACAACCCCAAGGCCTCCTTGGATTCCCGATGCCAGTGAGCTGGCGACCTTTGTCTGATCTTTGTACCCCAGCAATCTTATGATGTCTGGGTACAGCGGTGATCTTCACCTTAAGCCATGAGTTACAAGAAATCTCTGTTCAAGAAGCTTAGAGGGAAGATGCACCCCACACATCTGCCTTGAGAAGGATGAGCTGCTGCTTCGGTGTAATCGGTCAATGATCAAGATGATTTCTATGTAACGTGCTAATTTAGTTCCTATAGTTCTATTGGGCGGTGACTGGGATGTGCTCACCTGAAAAGACGAAGAATGGTTGAACCTTTCTGAGGGAGACGGCATCTCAGCGCGCTTTGGTCGCAGCACTGATTTCACCTTCTCCTCCCCATCTCAAATCGTCTGTAAAACATGCTGGGTGAACAGAGTAGATGTTTCAACAATGGGTGAACAAGGCAGATGTTTCATCAACCAGACTTATGGTTAGACACAGTGTCCCATTCTTTGGTTTTTTGGAAATAATGTTTAAAGTTCACGGCACATGTAAACAGTTGCAGCGCATTTGAGGCGTAGAGTGTCGAATTGGCAGTTATTTGAGATGTCAGTAAAATCCTTTGCCAGTGTCCATTTACATTTTAGGAACGTTTACAGGCCTACAGCCAATAGATAAGTGTGCTCGTTGTGACCTCTTCTGGCTATTTTCATTAGATGGACCCCATAGAAACCAAACGGCTACAATATGCTTTAATAGAACAAAGTAGAGTTGACCGTTGTATCTACTAACATACCTATTTACGACTAATTGGTCTCTGCAGTTTAATATGCTAATCCCTAGGTATTGCTGGTGACGTAACACACTACCGTTCCCTGCTTGCCCCTTCATAACCTGACACATAAGAACCACGTAACCATAGTCTGACCTCATATCAGTGATGCCACATTAGTGATCCCAGTCTTTAGTCCGGCCACCCCTATTCTTGTGATCTCGCATCTGCGAGCCCCCACATATGGTGGTCACTGTCTGGTTTTACTCCTGCACACACACATGTAATTCCACCTCTACCCTCCTGTTTCATATTTTTACTTCTTATTCCCAAGCCCCGCTCCAATCTGGTCCTCCGATGTTACTCTTGAGCCTCAGCCTTCCAGACTCCTAGTATGTCCATTTGCCTCTGAGCCTCCCAATTTAGTATGGGGTGTAGGCATGTTGGTCTTTAGCCCTTTAACCAGTGTTTGATTTTGTACAGAAATCAGCATCTACTCCCAAATTGTCATTTTACTTCAGAACCTGCCACCTCCTGTCTTTGATCAGTTACTGGGATTGTCATTAGTCTTGTATCCTTGCTTCTCACTCTTTAACCACTTCTATGTATCATGCAGTGAGTTCTTAGTAATGAGCACTACCCCCCCTCCCCCGTCTTGTTTTATACCACTCGGCCTGTATATGTAGTCGCAACTATGATCTTTTATTCGAAGTACAAAACAACTGATCTGTTGAATGAAACTTTTAATTTTTTACTGTGTCACTCCAGTTGTACAGATTTCAAGCATTTCCTCTAAATGATACCCTGCTAGATCTTCACATTTTGTGGTGTTAATTCTCACTTGCAGCTAGCTAATAGGTGCTCATCAAATACGAGGAAGGGATTGGAAGTTTTGCAGCCTTATTGTCCTACACCAGTGTCTCCACTTTGATTCGGTCCAGGCACCAATTTGAAGGCTCTGTTATTTATGGTGTAGCATTATTAAGGGACTGAATACTCTTTAATAATTCTGTAGTGTGATCGAGTTCTGGTGTAATCGGGCCACGCTCAGAAAGTTTAACTTGGTTATTTGTTAGGAAACCTGGAGTCGCCAAGTATTTGTAATGGGGAGGGAGTGTGCGCTTCTGACCCTCCAGTTTTATGAGAGTAATTATGACTGCTTGATCGTACGAGTTCATAATGCAGTCATTTAACTTCCCATTGTGATTTGAGACGTCGGTGTAAAGCCTTTGACCATGGGTGACCGAATTCTGCCGCACTGTGAGCAGGATGGCCTTCCCCTTATTCCCTTGTTTACTGCCAGCTGAAGAGGTCTCTCACCCTGAAGTGCTGTGATCTGCGGGATGTTGCTACTTTAAGGGGATTCTGTGTCATAGACTGAAAGGAAGTTGCTGAGGGTCTTGTACAAGGGGCACCACCAGGAGAGTTGCCCTAGAATCAACTGAGGTAAAGCATAAAACTGACTGGAGTTGGTTATCGTCTGCCTTGTCCAGTGACACTCAGATCTGCTCCTAGCATTAGTCACTACGCCCCAGCAAGACATCAATACTCTAAAATATTGCCATGATACATCGCTGGGCTGTCGAGACTATTAAAACCTTAATCTGCGAACTCGTTCCTAATAAATGCTGATTTACTTTACCTCCAAGAAACGTTGTCAACAAGTTCAACAATCGTCCCTGGCTTCTGTGATATACATCAAGCTGCGAAAAAAAGGAACCTCTTCACAAGGCCATCTGGAGGTCTTTCTATATATCCTAATATCGGCTTGTAACTCAAATTTAAAGAAATACCAGTCCTAGATGAAATGCTCCAATTGATCACGCCGGACGGTCTTAAAGCATATGACTCCAGAATAAGGGTTTTGCTGATCATTCTTGATTTCAACTGTTTTGACTCCGTGCGAGGGGAAGGGTTGACTTGTATGTGAAAAACTGGGCATAGGGTTATGCGGAACATGCCAACTATGATATTCTCATCTGCAGGGACATTAACCTGAATCAATTGGGAGTAATCTCTCCTAGTAGCCTGTCGGTAAATACTCCAAAAGACTTACTCTGAAGTCTCCTAAATAAACAAGGGCATGAGTCAGTCCAGCTCATAGTTGAAAAATCACCAATGCCACCAAAATTTCCCAAAACATTTAAGGGAATAAGCACTATTGACTACGTCTTAATTTCAAACAAAATCGGCGAGACTTGGAGAATTTTGAAATCCACTCACTACAAGAGATCATCTTAAATGAAGTGGTGTGCTGGGTGGCGGCTAAAGAGATTGTTCCATTCTGGCAAACTGGCTTTAGGTCGAACTCTTCAACTTTGGACAACATAGTTGCACTCTCTTAGTTAATTCATCCAGTAACCAGTCGGAAGTCAATCCCCCCTCTACGCATGTTTTGTTGATTGCTCGGTCACATTCGACGCGGTGGACAGGGGCAATTTATGGGGGAAGCTTCAGTTCTGGGGTATCCAGAATAATCTGGTTAATGGGATGATATCTTTGTACTTTTCAACATGGGTGAGCGTCAAGCTGTCCTAGGCGGTTATAATGAGGAAAATTTCCACAGATAATGGACTAAAGCAAGGCTTTGTCCTTGCTCCCTTGTTATTTAATCTGTGCACTGCGGGCATGAGTGGCTCTAAGACATGGAACCCTAATCCTGCCAAAAAGTGGAGATATCAAGATTACCATATTGCAATATGCAGACAACATGGTCCTCTTGGACCATTCCAAAATCGGGATTCAGAAAGTCCTAATTGCCCTTCATAAGTACAATGAGGCAAATTAAATGATGGCAAATGAGTAAAAAACAAAAGCTATAAAGAACGACCAAGCATTCAAACTATTGTTGAACCGTGGCCCTCTGAAAATCAGCTGAACAACATCGTATAATTATTTAGGCGTGTGACTCTGGAAGCGATAGAAGTAAAACTCACTTGACCCACTTAAAAGAAAAGGGAGCACTTATCACCAGTCTCTGCCTGCTTAACACTGTCGTAGAAAGTCCTTCTTTAGTTCCAATACAAAGGATGCTTATGGCCACCCTTCTACCTGCAGTCACTTGAGGCCAAAAAGCTTTCCTGGGGCAACTTACTAAAATTATGAAACATCTCCATCTTTAAAGCCTACATGAGGGTCTTTAGGCTGCCCCAACACATTAGAGGCTATCTGATTAGACTTGAATTCGGCTTTGAAGGCCAAGTATGGGCCAACATGGGTGCTTTTTGAAAATACTATTATAGGCACATCATGGCTGCACCCAACACCCTGAAATTTGTTCTGCAGCACATGATTAAACCCAAGAGTCGCCCTTGTTCCATTTACTTACATAAGTAATTCAATATCCTGCAAATAGACCAGTCCGCATTGAACAAACTATTGCTCTCACACACCGCTTTTAAATCTATATTGACAGTGCCTTTATCTGCTTTTTCATAGTCAAAGCGAGATGATAACCATCTAACCTGTTTGAGGCCATACCTTCAGTGCCCGATGGGAAAAGCCTACCTTAAAAAAATCATGGTTGATGGGCCTTCAAGTTAAAGAAACCAACTCAAATTGCCCCCCCCTTTCCACAATTGTGATGTGCAGGATGGGTGGCTATAAAACAGTCTTTCAACCACTTATTATGTTGCTGCGCATGCCAGGCGTATGCTGATAAAAACCACTGTTCAAAAAACATAGCATAAGAACCTGCAATGAGGCTAGGAATTTTGTCTTCACTACGATGGACCCAAATGAAGTGGCTAAATTTGTTAAATACATCAGAGTGGCAAAGGACCTTCAAAGATCTTGACAAGACTGTTCAAACCTAAATTGTAAAAGGCTAAATTCAACCTCCACAAGCCTGGAGTGGCATGCAGCCTTTGGTGTTAATCATGCGCAAGACTATCCAATGCTGTTTTGAACACTGCCAATCTCATCGTTTTTTCTGTCTCAACTAACCCAATGCATATCATCAGTGTAATGGCTAATCATGCTGCAATGGACCTAGGGCCCACTTGTAAGGAACATTTGTACTTTACTGTAATTTTCTCTACTGTATAGCATTTTAATGTTGGCGGCTATTTTCAAGCTTCCTATACTACTATAACACTGCTGATAATATTGTCTTTCCACTCTTTTTTTAATGTAGGCTATCTATATTATGGCTATTCCTGCTGCTATGGTTTTAGGCCGTGTATTCTAAACAATGTCTCACTTAAAGCTATTTTAGTAACTTCTGAGCATTTTTAGGTCTAGCCTGTCGATGCGCATGCGCATCGAGCTTGCGAGACTATTGGGGCTTAAACAGTCTTTAACCAACTTGTAAGGAATCGTGGCGATTCCTTGCAGTGCCCGTGAAATTGAAGCTTAATGCGCATGCGCTTAAAAGCGCGTGCACATGCCCCCAGCCGCCTGCCTGCCCCTGCTGCTTTCACACCCTCTAGCCGTCTGTTCCCCCTGCTGCGTCATCAAAGGCTTTCACGGCGGCCGGCCATGCTTTCAGTTTCACTGCCGGCCGGCCGTGTAAAGTGCACTTCAAAGGCCGCTCTCCCTGCTCCGCCCCCTGTAAGTGCTCTTGTTTTACTCGTTTACTTGTTTTTCGAACATTTCTCCCACCCGTCTTCCTTCTCTGTAATCCATCCCGCCCCCTCCAGCTACACGTTCTTTGTTTCCCAGCCTCTTGTTTAACTTATCCCATCCCCTTACTGTTTCTTCTACCCTGTCCCTGTTTTTCCTGCCACCTCCTATACGTGCCCCATCCCCCTTCCCCACTACAGAGCGCCCAAAGCAAAGAAACATTTGCCACCCCCTCCCTGCTGCTGCTCTTCCCAGCGCGTGCACTACACCCCCTTCTCCCAACGCTCTCAGCTCCTTGGCGCAGGTCACGGCTGAGCACACAAGCAACAGACCCTCTGTATTGTCCGTTTGATGCTGGCCTCTGGCTTTCCGTCTCACTTGTTATGTTTCATTGCCTGCTTACTCCTGTTTATTTAATCTTTTAAACTATCTACACTTCTAAACTCCTGCTACATTAACGTTTTAAATTACAAATTAAAGCGTGCGCTCTGCCTCAGGCATCTGAGCCGTCCCTACGCTCCCCACCCACCCCCACCCTTCACACCCCCTGCTTCACAGCCATCTGTTCCTCTCTCCCCGCACACAGCCTCTCCGACTTCCCCTCTCTGCTGCCAGCCTTAGGGCCGCCTCTGGGTTCCCATCCTCGGCTCTGCTGGCATCTCGTCTCCTCTCGCTCCCACCGCTCCTTTCCCCCACTCCTTGTTACTTCTGAATTCCCCGATATTACTGCAGCATAAAGGAGGTGTCTGTCACACACAACCATGAAGGGGCTCACTCATTTTTCACTTGTTTAACTTATCCCATCCCCTTACTGTTTCTTCTACCCTGTCCCTGTTTTTCCTGCCACCTCCTATACGTGCCCCATCCCCCTTCCCCACTACAGAGCGCACAAAGCAAAGAACCATTTGCCACCCCCTCCCTGCTGCTGCTCTTCCCAGCGCGTGCACTACACCCCCTTCTCCCAACGCTCTCAGCTCCTTGGCGCAGGTCACGGCTGAGCACACAAGCAACAGACCCTCTGTATTGTCCGTTTGATGCTGGCCTCTGGCTTTCCGTCTCACTTGTTATGTTTCATTGCCTGCTTACTCCTGTTTATTTAATCTTTTAAACTATCTACACTTCTAAACTCCTGCTACATTAACGTTTTAAATTACAAATTAAAGCTTCCCCGTGCGTTTTAACCTCTATAGAATCAGAAAGATTTGCCTGCCTGAAACCCACATGGTTTCGCAGGTTTGCTGTTAATATAGTTTTACATCATAAATATTTGCTTTCCCGTCCTGGTTCATTTGTGTCCTCCGGCATAAAACCTTTGTCTGCATGTTTCTCTTTAATTTCCACTGCAGCCAGGTAATTTCTCATGTTTCCTGTTGATTTAAACTTTTACATTATAAACATTGTATTTCCGGTTACATGTCCTCCTCCTCACAATACCAAAGCAGTGCCTGCATCTTTTCTTAACTTTGAAGCCTTTGCTGCATCTTTTGTTATTGTTTTTACTACTCTCTGGGCTCTTCAACCACCAATCTGCGCCTCTTCTGTTTATCACGTCATTTGTGCCCTACATATTCATTAAAGATGGACATACCTGCTATGTCGTACGCCCGTTTACTCCTAAACATAACACATTATAAATCACAGCCCTTGTCGCCCGGTTTCCACTCCATCCATCCCTCCCCCCACTCCATCATCCCCCCCACTCCATCCATCCATCCCCCCACTCCATCCATCCATCCCCCCACTCCATCCATCCATCCATCCATCCCACTCCATCCCACTCCATCCATCCCACTCCATCCATCAATCCCCCACTCCATCCATCCCCCACTCCATCCATCCATCCATCCCCCACTCCATCCATCCATCCATCCCCCACTCCATCCATCCATCCATTCCCCACTCCATCCATCCATCCATTCCCCACTCCATCCATCCATCCATTCCCCACTCCATCCATCCATTCCCCACTCCATCCATCCATTCCCCACTCCATCCATCCATTCCCCACTCCATCCATCCATTCCCCACTCCATCCATCCATTCCCCACTCCATCCATCCATCCCCCACTCCATCCATCCATCCCCCACTCCATCCATCCATCCCCCACTCCATCCATCCATCCCCCACTCCATCCATCCATCCATCCATCCATCCCCCCACGCAACGCCACTCACCCACGCAACGCCACTCACCCACGCAACGCCACTCACCCACGCAACGCCACTCACCCACGCAACGCCACTCACCCACGCAACGCCACTCACCCACGCAACGCCACTCATCCATTTGCAAAACGAAAAAGGTAAAACTCTTCTATTGCGAGACCTATTGCATTTTCAATGCTTGTTGTGTCTGCTGCTAATCTCGAGCCTTTTGATTTTTTAGCACTAAACGCACTTCTAATATTGTTCTACGAATAGCTGTTTTCATATATTTTAACTTTCTTACTTGTTTGTCTCTTGGATATTGCCTTTTACTCCTGTTTTATGATTTGAGATTCGGGACCGACATTGTAAAGATTTTTATTAATCATACAATGAAAGTTACTGCAACTACTAGTAATGGAGTTGGTGCTACTCCTCTACAAACCAATTGTTTATGGATTTTTTTTAGAGTGCTTATGTGTCGCCGAATGGTCACTCCAGAGCACTTCGAAATTAAGAAAACAGGGACCATACCAAAATGAGCGCAATGTGAGGGACTGAGGTACAGGACCCATATTTAATAACATTTTGACTAAAGGAACCAGAAAATGAATAGGCACATACTTTTGGATCACAGTAGAGTAAGAAGAGGGTGGATGGTCTTTAACTGGTGATTTTTCACATGGTCTCAGATTTCTTGTTGGTTGGTATGGTAAAGCAATGGCAGACGGTAGGCGAAGCCTGATTTGTGAAATGCTTAGTACATAATACATGCTATATTAAATTGGATCATGTGTTGTATTGGGAGCCAGTGGAGCTTCAACAGGGCAGGTGACTTCACATTTCCTAAGATAAAGGGAGAATCTCACTGCTTGTTTTGATACCCTTTGTAGTTTCTATAACTGAGATTTTTGCAGGCCTGCCAGATGTTATTGCAGAAGTCCAGTTTTTGGTAGAATCCGAGTTCTTGATGGCTAGATGAAATGACAAGATTTACTTCTGGCTCCATAATGGCTGAAGCAGTGATGTACTGCGGGCCTGTAGATGCAGTTGTTCAGCAGAATCTATAACCCAAATTAATAAGCATCAAATCTTCCAAAATGTACAAATTATTTAATCATTAGTCCTAATAAGTGTACGGAAAAAGAGGGCCTAACACTTCATAAAAGTTTAGACATTTATCCACAACTAGATTTCACTTTATTTATGAAGTGAAACACTCAAAACTTAATTTAAAGTATGTTGTACACAGGGTTCAGTTTATAAGAAGGTTTCTTGTAAAACTTTCTGTGTTTTAGCTGACACCAAGTCAGCTGCCTTCATCACATTGTTACAAATATTCAGCACATCATAAAAATAACCTTCATATGTCCTGTTGGAGGTACACACAGACTTTATTGATGATTTTTGGGCAACTGCTTTTTTTTTGTGCAGTACTACAGACTATATTTTGCTAGTGTGTGCACTGTTAGTGGAACTTGTACCGAGCTATACTTAAACTATATCCATTGAAAATTTGAGCCTGCTGTAGTGATTACTGTCTTGGTTTTTATATTTCATTTTCTCTTCGCTTGAAATAGCCTCCTAGGCAAGATCTGTGACGACACATGAGAGAGTAATATCCAGAGTATATACTTGTAATCTTCACCTCTCCAAGATTATGGCATCCCTTTCACAGCCTTAAATACTCTTCCTCCTCACCTAAGGCCTTTGGGTCCCTCTGGTATTTATAATGCTTAATGCAAACCGGGCGCCTCACTATTGTTGTAAAGCTAAGTTGGTCGAAATTTAAAAGAAATGTATGTGAGGAGGAAGCCATAACTCCTCGTAATGAAGAGTACCATTAAGTAATTAGACCATTTACTAGGCAGAAAGGAAACTGGTCCAACTGGCAAGTAGCCCCTGTTACTGCATGTCGCTGAGTAAGAAGTCTATAGAATGTGTAGTAAAGAGGAAAACCAAGCCAATAAAACAACTTGGTATTTATTCGAGATCAAGTGAGAAACTGCCCGAGCAATCACACCGGCACCTCGCTCAGCGCACCACCAACTATCAACATTTAGCTCACATTCTACGTGGAACGTTACTTCTTGCCTAATGTCTAGAGGCAGTATGAGACGAGAATAAAACATGGGTCTTTTCATTCAATAACTAAACATTTTTCAAAAGTACCCGTAAATTGCCATCCACAAAGAAACATATATACATAAAAAAGATAACAAGATAAACCTGGGTAAACATGTTAAAGTAAAAGCGAATGTGTAAAAATCAAATAGGAAATGTTTGCACCTGAAAACATGAGAAACATACTAAGAGGATGTTTTTACATATTGTACTACCCCTTTAACTAGATATGTATGTATATATATTTCCCACCAAAACGCTGTAACCCTTGTAGGAAGCAGCAACCGCGGACACAGGTAAGCTTATTAGCAGTCGTTTATTTCGCAGATACGGGTAACTCGACGTGTTTCGGGACCCAGTCCCTTGATCAACCCTTCTTCTAAAGAGAACTCATTAACTGTTGGATACACACCTGCAATTCTTTTTTTCAATGGTTTACATAGCAACCTCTTGTAACAACACATCCTCTTTGGCAGCTGTTTATCATTCAGATTGTGAAAATGAACACACTTGCCCCGTATCAATGGCAGCAACAAAACAACTCTTATCTTCGATGTCCTCAGCAAACCTTTCGGGCATATGCTCCTCTTGACACAGGATACTAGAACTACTAGGGAAGCGTGAAAAATAGTTATCTGATTCTTCCTCCTGGTATATGAACCACTTCAAACTGAAATTTTAGAAGCCTCACTGTAAATCTTGCTACTCTGGATGTGCTATTTTTAGGTCGATCTTCAATCAACATGTTCTATCTCTTTTGTGGGTCTTGGCAAACCCACTGTTTGCCATTGATTACTATCTGTGGCATTTAGATATTCTGGCTTGTTGGTGCATTTGTGTAGGTGCCCCTCCTTTTCCTGCTTAGTTACATCGCTGGCGATTTCACTCAGAGAAGGTTTGTTTGGCCATCACACTGCACAGCGTCTGATGGCCCCTCCTCCTTGTTTCAGAAGTTAACTCCCATGGAGTATTGCCAGGTGAACGAGCAGCAACAGGTTTATTGTATGTAAGGCTTGTCTCCGTGTGCCGTGTTTGCCTGCTCCAGTACCCCTACGAGATAGCTGTTTTTTTCATTACAGCACACGCACACCACTCTCAGGACGCTGTTCTTGAATTTGTTAGGCATGTTTCCTGTGCCCTGTTTGCCCGTCCCCACCACCCCTCTGAGGTCGGAGATAAATCTGAAACAGTGTCCTCCCTGTACGCGTGTGCCCCGTCTACTCCTGATGCTCATGCTACAGATCTCTTGGTAATCTCTTGCCCAACATGGATGCTTAACTCTGCGGCGCAGTAGAGCCTGCCTCTCTCCATTCGATGCATCCCTCACCTTGCACAGCCTCTGGTTTCTGAACATGCTTGCCATGTTTTACTTTATTTTTTTTACCCCACATATAGCTGCAGTTTATTTTTCGAAGGCACAGAGATCCGATGCCGACATTCAGTAGAGTTTGTGCCTCGAGGTGAATGAAGCTTTGTAGCCGATGCAGGTATAGAGTTCCGTTCCACAGGTTATGAGGTCACAGGCCATATAAATACTTCAACTATATAAAGAAACAAAAGATGCGAAAATGCTCATGGTAAACACGTGCTCAGTTACTTACCCCGTCTGTGTGATGTTTCAGCTCACCGGCTCTCGTGCAGTACTTGGGCAGACAAATCTTCTCTTACGTGTGAGGTGAAAGCTGTAGTCTCAACCACCGTAAACCAGCTCCCAATTAGGACAAGCTCCTTTCCTTGCCCTTGGGTAGGGCAGGAGCGCACCACTGTCTTGATGGGTCAGGGCAGCACTTGATGGTGCTTCTGCTAGTGCTAATGGGTAATAGTGACTAGCAGGTGCACAGGACCTCCACCCTAGGTTAGCACCAGGACGGGACCAACCCCTCCCGTAAACCCGTCTCAGCCAGTTTTATATCTACGGATCATCGTGGGTTGCTTGATGCTATCCACTTCCAGGCCTCAAAGGTCTCTCTCTGATACGTGGGCATTTTTAGATCTTTGGGGTGACCCCCAAAGGAAGAATTTGTGTTCTTAGGGGAAGTAAATATAATCAGTCAAAACTGTTGGAGCTGCGCACCTGATCAATGTCCTGCTGACAAGTGGTAATAAATGACTCTGACTCATTGATAGAGAACTGTATCAGCTTGTGTATAGGCTGCCTGCTGATGCCTTTATTAGACCTGTGAGAGATGAGGGACTGCATAGCCCCAAAACCAAATGCACAGCTTTGTGCCGCTGTTTTAGCGGGCACCTCTTATTTGAACAACTATTATCTTTAATCTGCAATATTCCAAATTTTTAACCATGTTTTTACTCTTATGTTTCCAACTTTAGTTATCTCCATTTCATCCAGAGGTCCAACGCTCGGGCTATAGTGGCAATTTACAGGTTTCTTATATTCAAACTGTGCCCATCCAGGCCTTTTAGAAAGAATGAGTGATGCATAAAGTCCATCGCAAGCAGTCTTTAATATTTCATGTAAAAATACCCAATGCATTTCGGGCTGCCATGTGCCCTTCGTCGGGGGTCAAAACAAGTAAATCATAACATGAATACATTATTAACAATCCTCTTACTACATGAGCAACATCATTTCACAATTTCATTCCCTTCGTTTAAAAAATAAAAATAAAAAAAAAATTACCCCAAACTGCATAGTCTTACTAGGTCTCCCTCTCTGTTATTAAAGCATCCCGTTCCATGCCTTCATGCTCAGGGTGTGAACCGAATTTCCCAAACACGCTGTTTATTAAATGAATTACTCCCGATGGTACTCCCACCCCTCCAATTTCTAACCTTCTGTGCTCATGACACTACCGATGTTTCTCTAAGGAGATCCCCTTCTTTTTATCATCAAGTCCGTTAGTTTGTAAACATGTGCGATGCTACGTTTATTTTCATTCTGGCTTTATCCTATTTTCAGCTCAAAATCCCTCTTACGCGCATCTTAAAAATACCTGCAACCTAGATCTCCCACCATTCCGCATACCTGCTCGGCTGATGAAACAACGTCTCCCTCCCTCGTCATGATTGCTCCAAGCTGTTAGAAAGTGTCCCTTCCCGCCCATTCTTTTAAATCACTACACCCCAGCACTCTCCCTTCCCATTGGCCCGGAGCCTAAAGCTTCCTGTTCCTTCCTGCGTTGGTCGCAAAAAGAACTGCATTGCCCAGAATACATATCTGCACTGTGGAATACGGTCCATCAAAATTGTTAAGTAAATAAATGTCACAGTCTCCAATATGTCCTTGAGTTCAGTTGCTGTCTGTGTATAATTCATTCGAACCACATGCGATGAACTTTGATGGTTTCTCCGAATGTTTTAGGATCTCAAAGCGTTCTTCATTCTTTGCATGAATATATCCATTCTTATTACGGGTGCAATCCCTTGGTAGGGCTATAGTTATGACACTTATGTAAAATGAGGGAATGCACACCTTGTTTTTAAACCACGTTTTTTTTCAACTTCATATTTATCAATCCTTCGGCGTGATTGCGTGCAGATTGGCTGGAAGGCATGCCCTATTGCCACTAGTTACGAAAACTTTGAGAGATGAGGGACTGCATAGCCCCAAAACCAAATGCACAGCTTCGTGCCGCTGTTTTAGCGTGCACCTCTTATTTGAACAACTATTATCTTTAATCTGCAATATTCCAAATTTTTAACCATGTTTTAACTCTTATGTTTCCAACTTTAGTTATCTCCATTTTATCCAGAGGTCCAACACTCTGGGTATAGTGCCAATTTCCAGGTTTCTTATATTCAAACTGTGCCCATCCAGGCATTTTAGAAAGAATATGAGTGATGCAAAAAGTCCATCGCAAGCAGTCTTTATTATTTCATGTAAAAATACCCAATGCATTTCGGGCTGCCATGTGCCCTTCGTCGAGGGTCAAAACAAGTAAATCATAACATGAATACATTATTAACAATTCTCTTACTACATGAACAACATCATTTCACAATTTCATTCCCTTCGTTTAAAAAAAAACAAATAAACATTACCCCAAACTGCATAGTCTTACTAGGTCTCCCAGTAGTGCAAAGCGAAAAAATTGTCCTTAAATTATGGGATGCCGATCTCCCTGGAATGAACCCCGACTGATCTGGGAGCGTAATGAGTGGCAGCATAGGCTGTAACCTATTAGCAATCAACTTGGCCAGGATTTTAACATCCACGTTCATCATTGACAGTGGCCTATAGGAATCCAGCTCCTCCTCTTGCTTGCCAGGTTTGAGGAGCGTGATAATGACTGCCTCCCTCATGGACTGGGGTAACACTCCCTCCTTCAGCGCTTCTGAATATACTGTCAGCAGCTTAGGTGCCAATTCCTAGACATATGTTTTATAGAAGGACGTAGTTTGGCCATCCGGCCCAGGGGCCTTTCCGAAGGGTAAGCTTCGTATAACCTTGGCTACATCTTCCGCGGTGAACGGGAGATCCATGTACTCTCTATGGTTGTCATTGAACCAGACCAATGCCACTGACTCAAGAAAGCTCTGCAACCCCTCAGTGCACGGCCCCTGAGTAGTAATATATAAACGGGAGTAAAACGCAGCGAACTCCGCTAAGGCTCCCTCTTGGCCCCTGACAGTGACACCATGCGGGGTTCGTATTTCATGAATGAATGTATGTAGCTGACCGAGATGGTCTAATCATACCAGCTAGTGTACGACCCAGTCTGTCTCCCTCGCCATACCTCCGCGCCTCAGCATATTTCCCCAAAAACTTTACTTCACGTTGGGCCTGCTCTGCAAAATCTAGCAGTTTAGATTTCAGGATATGCGCTATGTGTGGTTCATTTGTGGTTTAGAATTGCTCCAAGTTCTTTTATCGGAGTTTCCAGAGATGTGATTGTGCCCCGGATAGCCTTTAATACTCCTGCCTGCCTGGCAATACACTGGCCCCTGATTACGACTTTAAATGCCTCAGTTACCAAGCCCGTATTATGGGCAAAGTAGTCTATAATGTCTGCCCTTATCTCTTCCTTGAAGGCTTCGTCCAGGAGGGCGTGTGGCGGGAGACGCCAGGCAAAGGCACGGGGAAGGGACCCCGGGAGCAACAGCCGTAATGAACCTGGGGCGTAGTCCGACGGGGAGTGCGGCAGATGCAAAATGTTAGTGGTCCAAGCAGCAACATCTCTAGAAACCAGGCGAGACCAAGCGCTGTGATGATCAGATATACATGTGCCTTCTTTCATCAGGGAGTGCCCACTGTGCCATATATCGACTAAAACCCCATCAGAAATTATAGCCTTCAGGGCAGCGCTGGCAGCCGGGTTTAGGGAACCGGCTGCACCCTTCATGTCCATCATCTAGGATCGCTTAAAATCCCCTCCCCACAGTATTGTACTGCAACCAGTCGTTCTGACTCTAGTCCAAATATCCTGGAAGAACTTGGGGGAGTCTACATTCGGCCAATAGACTGCTACAACGACCAGGGAAATCCCTCCTAGCACTCCATGGATAAGGACAAACCTCCCCTCGGGATATTTATGTACCTCTCCCTCATGCCAATCCACCCCCCCCCCCCCCCCCTTTGACCAGCCCAGCCACCCCTCTGGCATAGTTGGAATAAATGGCAGAGTACACGTTCCCCCACCTGTTATGCCTCAGCCTCTGATGGTGTAACATTTAAATGTGTCTACTGCAATAAACATACATCTATATTATGTCTGGATAAATAAGCATGCACAAGTCTAGATTTTCTACCATCATTTAGCCCTCTAATATTCCACGTAAGGAAATTTAGTGTTGCAGCGTGCTCATGTTCACAGTGCACCAATTAAAATGGAGCAGGCATCAGAGGTACGTTCACTCCCAATCACAGGCTGTGTGCACTGACCAACATCACGCAATCATACTTGCAATGAACAAAAACAATCCCTACCCACCTCCCACTCACCCCAATCAGGTTGCAGAATACCCTCCCAGAACAAACTAAAACACAAAAATCCACTTGATGGTAAAGGGAATCTTCCCATGGGGGCGTGGTGACACCAGCAATCTCCCCTGCTCGCACAGGGTGGCTGGGAGTACTGCGGAATAAGTTACAAGCCCTCCCCAACAAACCCCAAACAGACTGAATATCAAATTATTGTGTAATGCGACACCCACAGTCACAGACCCATTCACTACTACGGGTCTTGTGCACAGCTACCTGGGTCTTGGCCGAGTCTAGCTGCGTAGTCCGGGTAACCAATTTGGAATCTATGTTTCTTAGGCTCGAGTGCATTTCCAACATGAGAGTGCGCAAATCTTCACCTTGATTCTCCACGAGCAGGTCCTGTTGTCCGTCCGATTGTGCATCAGAGGTTGGTTCAGTTTGACGCGTAGCTAGTTTATTGTCAAAAGTGAGCTGCAGTTGCTTAGCATCTTGCTTACCTATGTTGCAGACGCAGTCGGAAGTGTGTAGACTGTGAGGGAAGGCAGAGTGCACCCAGCACTCCCAATCATTGCACCAAGCCTGCGCAGGTGTGGTCCGCCACTACTTCTTCCTCTTCAGCAAAAGCGTCGCCCAAGCCACTCGGGTCCACTCAGCACATTAGCACTCCAGTAGCGCACTCTATATGTCTGCTCTCCTCAAGTAACCTTTTTGTAGCCTGCAATGCTCCCAAGTAGCAGCACCGAGGAGATTCATATGAGTGTATATAAGTTCAAAATTTCAGAGGACCTCTAATGCACCACTGGGGTCATGCAGGCCAAAAGCAACGACGCTGCAAGGGGGTACCAAGGCAGTCACCAACAGCCAGTCGCGTCCCAAGATGCGTCGCAGTTAGCAATATCACCCAAATCTCCGGCGGGGTCCCCACCAGCTAATCTTCAATGCGGCGAATACTAAGCGCCCCTCCAGTACAATCAGCACTTCGCCCACCGCAATGTACAATTACAGGTGCTATGTACTCAAATAGCCCACACTCGTGAACTGTGGCAGCTCGCAGCATCAACTAGATGTCGGCAACAGTGAAGACCAGTTAAGGAAGTTCCGGCGCCAACTGTTCTCACACCTCCGCCCGCATACTGCTCCGCCTCAGTGCACCCGTGGGTTCCGCAATTAGCACCATCAGGATCTGACCTAGTTGTTGAGCAGTTCGAGGACATCGGACAGAGGCTTGCCACTACATCTGCAAGGATTACAGCAGGATTAGTCTCAGCCAGCGGAGAACACTCTGAGAGCGGCCATTCCGCTGCTTGGCAGACCACCCCCCCCCACCGCCCATGGATGTTCAACCCTTTTTAGGAGACCTATATATTCCCATGTATACTCCTCACTTTAAAATACAATACATCCACAAAAAATCCTAACTGTTCTAATTCCCTTCCTTCGTATGATACAGAACGATCAGGGTGCAATAAAATTGTTAGTCCATGCTCCTAAAACAATTGAGTGATCATGGTGATCCTTTCTCCTGAATCAACTAGCAATCTTTTTTTTTTTTTATTTTTTAAATCTGTCTATTTGTATTCATTTCTAAAGTTCAGCATTACAATAGGCGCAGCATGACAAACAATGCAGCCTGTCAACCCGTCTTGGGTGGTAATGCACCGACAGTGCGATACACATGCATCCCAACCCCTAATGGTGAACATTTACAACAAAACAAGAACATCGAACTGCGGCACTATCACCGAATTACATTACAATTCGTCCCTCCCTTCACGACCCCCCCCCCAGCCCGAACCCCCCCAGCCCCACCCTCTGGGCTCGCGCATTTCCATGTTTAATGCTTCCTCCCCGCTTCTTCATGTCATGCACCAAGCAGTGTGCCAGGTAGGACGTCCGCTGCGCGCTCCCCTCACCTGCCTGCTATGTCAACCTATTGTCCCGCCACCCCCTCTGCCTCGTCCCTGGCATTCCCTGCCGCCTGCAGAATGTGTAGCATAGGTTCCCTTCGGAGTCCCACTATTTCCTCCCTCCGGATATCAACTAGCCAACTTGACTGTTAATCCCCAAATTATATCAGGGCTCGACAAATCCGCTCGCATTTGCGAGGGAGAATGGAGGAGGACGAGCTATTTTTAGGTCCTACTCTCCCTTGCTGGCGAGTAGGAAGATAAACTAACTTTTGTCCTCTGTCTTTGAAAATGAGCAAAAGTAACCAGATTTAAAGGCATTTTTATTTTTCACAAAGGGGCTGAGCAATAAAGATGCCTTTAAATCTTGTTAACTTGTCTCTTTTGCTCCGTTTTCAGAGACAGAGGTCAAGTAGGTTGCAGTTGGATCAAGGGGATTTTGCAAGTTGCAGGACTAGTACAATTTTTCAGATTTGTCGAGCCGAAACTGGTCTACACATTCACACAGATCACCTTGTTTCTTATGTTCAGCCACAGATACAACTGTAACTTTTTCATGTTTTGAAGCTTGACACACTTTGGCAAAATGCCCAATTTTTTTAAATTCACAGTAATCTGATTCAAAGTACGAGACCGTGGACATTTTTTCCCATTCCTACTCTTTCTCGTACGGGCGCAACCTGTTCACTGTCTGTTCTCCAATTCCTTTGCTGATTTGAAAGATGTTTCAATACTTTTGACAGTCTTAATTTTGTCTACTGATGTTGGATTTCCCATGGTTAGTAATGTTTACCGTATTTTCGTATCAGAACAGTCACTAATGAACTGGTCACAAATAAGTTAGTCACTGAAATTCTCAAATTGTCATTCAACAACCAGTTTATGTAAGGATGAAATATAAGAGTCAGCATCTTCATTGGTTTTCTGTACTCTTTTGGAAAACTTATGTCTGGAGACCACTAAACTAGGTAGGCAGTGTCACAAATCTGTTTGCTACCCGTTTCTGTTTCTTGAAAAACATTCTGGAAGATGTTTAAAAAGTGACCTGCTTTCAAGTCCAATGGAGTGAAGCAAATCATATTTTTTTACGCTGAGGCCTGAATCTTGAAGCCACTATGGCTCCTACAGGCCTGAAAAATCAAAAAAACATTTTACTAGACCTAGTGATTTAAATCTACTCGACCTAATTGTAATGCTCTTGACCCTTGGAGGTCAAGAACCTCTTGGCTCTTCACCTCCAAATGTGTGAATTAAGCATGTTTGCTGTACAAAAAACACTTTTGGGTGATTTAATAGACAATTTTTTTCCCATCAATAATACAAATCTAGCAATAGGATGTATGTGACCCCTCACTTGCCGTTTGGTTCATTGACAGCATTGTCATAAGGGCGGGCAGGATTTGTCAAATCATGTTTAAAAACGATCCCCTCTAATAAATACATAATTAAAGCATGACATGGTAGCACACTGTCACTTGTAATCAACAGATTTTACATTGAAATGGCCACAAACTTTCCCACTGTCGTGTGGTTTTACTGATCAAACTATGCAGTGTACATACAGTGTTTGGAAATAGTTTCTGCAAGTATGTGTCATTTGCATATCACAGTTACGTATTCTGGTTTGTTTTGCTATTTAAATCTTTCTTTGCATCATACTACTTGATAAAAAAAATGCTTTCATAATTCCCGATAAATTTGGAAATATGGGTAATATTAATTAACAGGCTATTTATTTAAATGTTATGTGTTAGAGAAAATAATTGACATCTTCCGACACTCACATGACAAACCTCTAACTCTAGTAAGAAAGAAAAATAAACTAAAATTTCCAAGCAGTAGTTAGTAAACAGACAAACTGACATTTGACCTCTTTCCTTGAAAAGACAGCAAATGTGTCAAGATAAAAACAAGATTTAATGGAATCTTTATTGCTCACTTTCTGAACGAACAGAACACCTACTCCTTTTCAGTCTAAATTCACTCACCAGATGGGACTAGTAGGTGCTAAAAATAGCTCGACCTGATAAACGTTTACTCACAATTGCGAGTGGACGAATACATTTTTAGAGGCCTGTCCTAAATACATTTTGAATGTATTGAACCATTGTCTCCAAATATGGGTGAGTCTCCTGGAGTGTCTAAAAATGGTGGATGTAGACTCAGATTGCATTTTATGTACAATACTTATCCCCACACACACTAGCTGTGTATATTACTATTATTATTATGAGCTAGAAAACTGGTGTACACAGAAGTGTGCCCTAGTTTCAGTAAAACCTGGATTAACTACATAAAACTAACACAATGCTGGAAAAAATGTTTACGTCATGCAAAACTGGTTGTCACAACCATGCGCTTGGCAATCAACTGTCAGCGATTTCCTGTTGTAGAAGTGTTATATATGTGTACTTAAAAAAACAGCTGAGCACCAATAACGACTGCAGTGAACATGGGCTCCTCGTGCCCGAATACTGGTGCGCATTGAGAAAGGGGCCCAAAGATAATGGATTTAAAACTCTACAAGCAGGCGTGACGCCGGTGGCGAGCCGGGTCTGCGAGTACTGGCCTTATCGGGCTGTGGCGTAGCAACAGCGGTTTGGGGATCTGGACGCGGTCTGGACCGTGGCTGTGGAACACATCCTATCCCGGATTTGGCGGTCTGCCTGAGGCTCCCTACGTATTGCGGAGGTGCACTACCCCTGGCGGTGGCTGCGAGGTGGGGGACCCCCTTCCCGGCGCCTGCCCGTCCCCGCCGGGTCGGAGCCCCCGCCTGTGAATCCCCGACATTGCTTTACGCTGCTCCTCCAGTTCCCGCCCGCCCTGCATAGCTTGGATCCCCGGGTGCGATCGGCCCCGTGGTGGATACACAGATGCTTGGAACTGCTCCGCTGGAGGCGGTGCGGGATGGGGATGCTTTGTCTTTGGGAGCCGTGCTGGCCGCCATTGGGGACCTCCGCAACTATATGGCTTCTTTGTTCCACGCTCGGATCTCAGCTACCGTCGCCACGGGCCGATTATGTGAGGGCCCTGGTCTGTCTGATCCCCCTGGAATGTCGGCTTATTCTGCGCCACGCCTGCACCTAGGTGATCCGGGTCCGTTTTGTGTTGGGGCCTTACCACCGTCACTCCGGCCGCTTGGAGAAGCTGACCCTATTGTTCCACCATCCCACCCGCCATCTTTGTTGTTGGTTGACTTCTCACTCCTGTCCTCGTCTGGAACTGTTGCTTTGACGACCCGACGGTCTTGGTCGATTCCCTTGGACTATCTGCCTAGTATCTCGTTAGGGGCTTTGTTGGGTATGTACTTTTATATGGTGGAGGCGAGTATTGTGGCGGCTCTTGGCTGTGGAGTCCCGACGGATCGTACCGGACCCGCTGCGTGGATTCATGGACATACTGGGACTTTGCATTGTCTTAAGGGGGTGCGGATGCTGGCTACGGTCATTTATGTGTTTATTCGTCAGGGTCAGGGGTGAGTTTGTTGACTCTGATGGACACCTGGAACTTGTGGTGAGCTATCTATTCGTCATCTCGGCTGTCGGGTGGTGGGGCCGGGATAAACGTCCTCTCCAGATGCTGTTGTTTTTATGTTTTGTTAGCATACCGGTTGGATCGATGCCCGGGGATGTTGGCTGTGGTTTGGGGGTCGTGGGGCCGAGGGCATGTCTGTTTCTCCTCCTCCCCCGCTGTTAGTTTCTTTTTTGTCTTCTTTTTGTCTCTTTTTGTCTTCCCTTCCGTGTTTTATCCCTCTTTCCTCGGTCTTTTGTCTATATTTCGGGGTTCTACTGGGCGACAGGCACGCTGCTAGAGGGGGGGGGGGGCGTAGTCACGTGCAGTGGTGCAGGGTGGGGGGATGATGTTTTGTATTGTCTTATGTTTCTATGGCCTTCTTTATTTTTGTTGTTTTGGTTGTTTTCCCTTTTCCCTTTGTTATTCCTTCTTGTATTCTCTTTCTTCTCGTGTATTTGGGTCGGGCAGGGACTGGGTGGTGTTCCTTTCGGGGTGGGTTCTGTGCCTTGTGTTTTTGGGGTTTGCGCTGTTTCTGGGATTTTTGTGTGCGTAGCGCTATTAACAATATGTCCCCATTGCCTGTTCGCATATCCTGTTTCTCCTCCTGATTGTGTTTACAATGGGTATGTTTCCTCCTTTGTGGCTTGTTCCCGATACAATTCGCTTTACTGAGTGACGCCGTATCCTCTCTTCCGGCTGTTAAAAGTGCCCCTTTTAAGTCCTGCCGGATAGCGACTTCGTTTGTACAGACATCCTGAAGTGTTTTGTCAATTGGTATGGGCGCAGTCTTGCGCGGAATGTAATGTATTGTTTTTCCATGTTGGTTGCACTGCTTTGCGCACGACTCCCATTGTGGTGGCACCCTTAATTGCTATTCTGTCGTACGGCCCACCTTGTTGGTTGTCTGACCTGAGTGTACGAATTTTCTCTAATCTCATAAAATGAAACCCATTTGATTCTTTTCCAGTCTGCTGTTGGTACGATGTAGTGATATTGTTTTTTGCTTTCCGCTTTTTGTGCCGATCTGTAATGTTCCTGTTTGTCATGGCGGCCGGCCCGTAGTGGTTGTAGGCAGACGCTGTGTACTGCTCACCAGCTTAATAAAGGTTTTCCAAAAAAAAACCAAAAAAAAAACTCTACAAGCATAGGGATTGAAGTGTGTGGAGTCAACGGTTTAACAGGCAATGGTGACCGTTGAGCTCTGCATGCAGAGCGACTGGTTCGCTACCGACAACTTTTCACAGGATACTAAAACGGGTGATACCTGCAGTTTTGCAAGAATCCCACAATGGACTGATCGCATTCTGATGCTAGCAACAAGTTGGAAGGTGATGCAGGACCGCAACAGATTAAATCCTAGGCATGGGCTAAGCAAAGCCATAATTTAAAATTAAGGGTTGGAGTGACACCTGTAGCCATTAGGCATCTTTTCTGGTGATCAATGTGTTCCCACTCGCAAGACATGGCTGTTCTGGTAGGTAGGTTAGGCCTAAGTTGTGTAGTGCCATAAATGTGTGCATGAGAAGTTTGAAATTAGGGGGGTTGTGTATCAAGGGACAGTGGAGCTCTCTGAGGTGTGGTGTGAGTCTGTGTGGGAGGTTGAAGATAAATCTGGCTGCTGAGTTCTGATTGGTTTCTAGTTTTAGTGAGTTGCTCAGTGATACTGGGTTAGAGGTTAATCCTGTGGTCGAACTTGCCTGTGACTAGTGTATGAGTGACAGTTTTTCTAGTGTAGCCTAGGATCCATTTATTATCTTTTCTTTTTTTAGGGAGTTTATATAGCGCGAACTTGACCCGGTATAGGGTATCAGCTCTGTACATAGCACCAATTCTGTTACATGAGGACACACATTCATTTTTGTTAGGCACGAGGAGATTATGTGATTTGCCCAGAATTACATGATGTTCAGCGTCATTGCCGAGACTCTAACCTGTTTCTTGTACTGGGAGTCTTGTACGAGAGGGAGAATGAGTTGCACGTCATCGGTGTAGGAATGGATGTTAATGTGTAAATAAAGTTTGCAGAGGAATCCTGTATGCGTCAAGCAGGTGGGGCTGTGCAATGAACCACTAGGCACTCCACAGATGTGTTTGAGGGCTTCTGAAAAAAGTACCAGGCTGACAGCTTGTTTTCTCTCCAGCTAAGGAGCAGATCCAGGAGAAAGTAGGTCCGTCTTGTGCCAGCGCCTGATGTGGATGGGGGTGTGTGATAGTGTCAAATATCCAGGAGAATGGGAGCTGCTGAGTCACCTCTGTCAAGGATCATGCAGATGTCCTCTGTGGCGACGATGAGTGCTGTTTCTGTAGTGTGGTTGTGCCTGAATCTGGACTGCATGGCATGAAGGAGCTGATGGTTGCTGAGGTGGTCGTTGAGGCGTTGGTTTCTCGAAGACCTTTACTGGGTATGGGAGGAAGAAGATGAGGCTGTAGTTCTAAACTGTAGCTGGGTCAGCAAATGTTATTTTGGAAGGGATGTGACAGTGGCATGTTTCCAGACATTTGGGAATGTGGCTTAGTCAATGGAGTTGATGAAGATGGTTGTTAGTGCTTCACTGATGGGCACTAGTCCTATGGTGAAGGTGTGGTGGGGGCGTGGGTGCGATGGATTATCTTCATGATAGCAGTGATTTCTACTGTAATGGTTGAGGGCCTTAAGTTGAGGGTTCATTCTTCAGCCGTGATGGAAGTTGAGTTGTGACAGTGATTGGTTCCGGTTGAGGGCTAAAGATGCCATATATTCAGGTGATTTTTGTTACAGAAGAATTCAGAGAGCTTGTTGCAAAGGTCTTGTGAGGGGTAGATGTTGCTGGGCGCTGCAAAAGGCATAGTGAAAACTTTGGTGAAGATTTCCTTGCTGCTGTTAGTCGGAGTCAATTTGATCTGCAAGAGTTGTGCACTTGGTTTTCCATATCTGTTTGTGGTAGTGCTTTAGGGCTGTTTTGAATATGTCTTTATCTGTGGTGTCATGACTACTTAATTTGCGCCCCAGTTGCTTGCAGCAGCATTTTGTCAGCCTGAGCTCCTCTGTGTACAAACTGTCCTGTAGTAGGGTTCTTGCCGTTGGGTTGCACTTGAGTGGAGCCAAGATGTGTGTGCTTGCTGTGATCCAGCTCGTGTTGGCTTTTGGCAAGTTGCTGGTGTGCTCAGGCCGGTGTATGATCAGGGCGAAGCCTACTCCTTTTCTGTGATGCTTTTCCAGCTTTTCCAGCTCTTGCAGAAGATTCCAGCGGTGGTAGGTCTGTGGTGACGTGGGGCTAGTATGCTGAAACAGACATGGGCGTGGCCTGTCCAGGTCATATATCATGGCTTGATGACTGTGACATTGTGGTTTGAGGAGAACCAGTTGGCAGTGTTGGTGTGTTTGGTGAAGTTGCTGAGTGAGGCCAAGGTTTTCTAGAAAAGCCTTAAAGTTTGGGTCAGTGTCTTCTAAGTGAAAATTAAGGTCTCCAAGGAGGAGGATGGTGCTGGTGTTGATGAGTATGCTGGAATTTTATTTTTGTTCCTTGTACCACAGCAACAATTGGGCCGCACTAGGTGTATATTGTCACCCTGGTGCCTTAAGCATTTATCTCTGAAACTCCCTCCATTGGCCTTTATTTAAAATGAACACCTATAACGCTAGGTTTATTAACATTTGTATTTGTAAAGTCCACGTTCACTCCAGACGGGGTATCTTCGCGCTGAATAACAGATGTTTATTGTTACCCAACTCAAGGGTACTCATTTTATCGACCTCGGGTGGATGAAAGGCCAGGATTTGAACCTGTGACCAAGAGGTCGAACACAGGCCCCTGCAATGGATGTATTAGTCCACTGACCCAGCAGGCATTAGATCTAAGCACTACACGATGCTATTGTTTTAACTATGCTCAGTTAGAAAAAAGGATGATCGCTTCTTCTAGCCTTGCATGTAAATCATTTTTCAAAATGTTCAGTTTGTGGGTGTTCGCAATATAGTCTTTGTCTGCTCCTGTCATTAATCAATTTGTTGTTTTTACATTACAGGTTGGCCTAAGTTCTGACCTTGATATTCCAACAGGTGAGTCTTCTGGGCATTTAGATTGAGGGTTATTAACCCTTTTTTTAATCTATATATAAATATTTGTATTATTCAGCATTCTTATTTTGCATCTTGCATACAGCAGAAAGAATAACCACAATCAAAACGATAACTTGTTTCACATGAGGTACATTCCAGAAGGACCGTGCATTAACACCAATTAAATCATTGAATGATCAAGGTTATCTCCAAATTGTAGTAGCCCCGACATTAGGACCCCTCTGAATGTTCATAAAGCTTTGGTATGTGTTTTTAACAAGTCTGATTATGGGTACCCTAAACCAAGGCATTAAGGTTTGGTGTTGAAAGGTGGGGATACTCATGTGTCATTCAACAGAGCTAATCCTCCACCTCTTCATGGGCCCCATATTTTGCGAAATTTACGTGTGCATCCCCTGCTTATGCAGGTAGTGTAGTGTACTCCGTGGCCATGTAGCAGTCCATGCCCTCCTCCACTTTTTTATCGTGAGAGTCTCCGCGACTCTGCAACACCGTGCCACGTCTCTTAGCCACAACCAGGCCTAATGGTGCGAAAGGTAGCTGAGCCCTATTTATATCGACTTCCCTTGGTATACCCAATTGGATAAACCCAGGATTTGTGGGTATGGGTGCCCCCAATACCCTACCCAGCTTTTTCACTATACTCCTCCAGTACGATTAGATTTTGGTGCATCCTCATATTGTGTCTTAAAAATCTCCCTGCATTTAAGACCGAGCAGTGAGTCTGCCCTTCCCATCTTATGTAGTTTGTCTCTGTCATAATAAATTCTATGCAGGATTTTGTATTGGACCAGGCGTAATCTTAAATGGCCACCTCCCCAAAGTGCATCAGGGGAGCTTCCCAATCTACATCTTCTAATTCTCCAATGTAACCCTCCCATCTCTCGCGCAATTTCCCGAGCTTATACAGTATGTTATTGTTTATTGTTTTATATATGTAGACCCCCTTTTCTACCAGCTTGTCTTGTAATAGTCACCCCTCAAGAGGGGCATATTCGGGGAGTCTGGAACACGTTCTTCCCTCTGCTCACCAGCATGGCATAGTTGCCTGTACATAAAAATAATTTTAAAAAAAGAGCTCTATGTAGCCCATACTCTGTACTTAGCACAGGCCCCTCTAGCCCGAAGAAAAACACCAGTGGGAGCAGATGATACGTGTTCTGGAGGGCATATAATAATTATGGCAAAGTTATAATTTTAAAGAGAGCCGCCCTCTCGATCAGTGACAGGGGGAGGTCGCTCCATCTCTACACTTCCTAATGTCCCCATACCAAGATTGCGTTGCCTGCATAGCTCCTTTGGGGGGGGGAATAAAGATACCCAAGTATTGGAATCCATCAGAGACCATCCTCCGGTCACAAGGCAGGGGCAGACCAGGTGGGATTCCGCCGAGGCCGAATATTGTCGATTTATGCAAATTGATTCTAGTACCTCCCATACTCCTCTATTGTGTCAAACCGGGTGGGAACAGTGTTGTCCGGCTCTGTAACATAAAGTACGTCGTCCTCCTAGCGGGAGATCTTCTCTTCCCATTGATCAGTAGGAGTTATTCGGAAGCCTCGTATTTATGGGTGGCAACGAATGGCACACGCCAGTGACTCCAGGGTAAGCACAAACTGGAGCGGGAAAGGGGAACACCCCTGCCTCATGCCCTGGCCGATTGGTAAGGCTTATGAAGACACCCTGCCTGTTCACTCTAACTGGAACTATGGCCACGGGTGCTCTGTACAACAGTGCTACTCGACTGTGAAATTTAGGCCTGACGCCGAATTTACTAAGCGAGTGATCAATGGACTGCGTCGAACACTTTTTTTCCTCGTCTAGGGAAAGAAATAAGTGCGGTGTGTGGCATTCCATGACCCTCATCAACCAGTTGTGTGTTCTACGTGAGTTGAATCTAGTGGCGCAGCAGGGCATGAACCCTGATTGGTCTTGCACCAGAGTGGCTATATCCTTTAGAAGTTGTGTCGCTAGGATCGTGGCCAGGATCTTCACTTCAGTGTTTACTAGGGAGATGGGGTGATAGGAGTCGAACTGGTCCCGAGGCTTACCCTCCTTTTGTATTGCTACAAATTCGGCAGACCACAGGTCTATAGGTAAAATTCTTTCTTTCTGCGTGTCCTAATAGAGGCGCAGTTGGTGTGGCCCCAGCAGATCTATGCATCTCTTATAAAACTCAGCCGATATTTCATTTGGGCCAGTGGTTTTGCCAATTCTCAATTTAGACATTGCCTCCTGAATTTCATTAACCTATTTTGATTCACAACTCTGTTAGAGAGCAAATATTTTTATGGAATTTGAAAAGTTTCAACAATTACATATGTTCCAAACATTCAGCCCGCCTCAATTTCCTACTTTATGAAACTGCCACGCTTTTCTCGAGGTTCAAATCCGTCAAGATACTAGGCAGACTCCATTTGAATGCTCCACAATTGCCCTGACAGTATTTAAGATGGCCCTAAAAGCCACATTTCTACAGAGAATCCTTACCGACTTTAGCCATCAAATGAATTTCTACCCAATCAAATTGTTTTTCATAAATCTAGTTAAATCTCAACAATTATGTCACTGCTAGGATCATGTGTTGCTATTGTTGACAGTTCTGCTTGAAGGTTGTGTATCTACCCAAACTGTAAAACAATTCATATGTACCAAATTTTAAGCTATGCATCGCATTTCTGGTATAAGTACCAGTTTAAAACCGTAACACAAAAAAAACAATTTGCCTAGCTTTAGTGAAGGTAAGTTTAAGTTGGAAACAGAGGCAAGGATTATGCTGTTCGTACGTTACTTCATTACAACATTTCCAAAACCGCAGCCAATTCAATATTAACAAGAAATAAAACACTGTTCCAGAAACCTTAGGGAAAAATTTTAAGTCCATCCTCTAACCACAGCATCTGGTTCTAATATAGTCTATCTTCTCTTTCAGGGCACCCTCTTTCTTAACGTGAATCACGCCTAATTTGAATCCTCATGCGTCTTGTCGACCCATCATTTCCTATAAAGAGAGGTAGCCCAGAAAATAACGGTCTGAACATCTTTGTCAGCAGAAACACCTTTAACAGTAGAGAAAAGAACACATTGCAATAATAGACAAATGAACCATTGAATAACTTCCTTCGAATGGGTCATCCTAGTATCACAACTTGTACAGTTCACAAACCCTGAATATGAAATGCATTACTTACTCCAAATGGGAAGGTAAGCATCAAAATTGACCACCGGGTGGGATAAGCTGTAGTCATTGTCTGCCAAGTGAGCTCACAGTGCTGAAAGCCAATCGAGGCCATTGGCCCCCCTTGTTGAATGTGCTCCAAACTTTTTGGTGTCAATACCGGCTTCCTGCATCACCCACCGGGCTATAGTAGGCGAAAACACAGTTTCGGTAAGGTAACGAGGAGCTGCCTTTCCCCCAGGGGGTGGACCCCTCTCATATCTTCATAAGCCTTAGGACATTGTATTACACACAAATTGGGTGCATCCTTAAATGCCGGAAAAGAAATGATGTGGATGTTAGACTTAGTCCATCTACTTACTGTAAATGCCACCCCATCTGGGGAAAACACTCCGCTAGAGAGGTCCAGGGCTCTCGCATCAGAAACCCATCTGAATGAGACCAGAGACCGAAGCATTGCAAACTTGGCTGAATGCTCTTTCTGGGATAAAAATCTATTCGGTTGCCCAGCTAGAAAAAGATTGAGAACCTGATTGATGTTCCACAACTCAGAGTAACGAGGTTCTCCTCTTTCCCCCCACTGGGCTGCCTCAACCGGAGCATGTCCCGAAGAGATGGCGGACCTGAAGGTGTTAATAGATGGGTAAGCTAACCCCCCTCTTCAGCTAACCTTAACAAAGAAATAGAAGTTCAGGATTTGAAATACTCCTGTGCCCAAGGGATCCACACCCTGTTGCAGAGCCCAACACACCCATCTCGTTGAGGCTGACTGCTATCACTTGGTTGTTTTGTCTGACCAGCCTTGAATGGGAGGAATTAAGCATATTGCAAGAGTGCTGGGAGCGACCAACATTGCATGCAATCTTCCAGGCCATCTGCTGCAGTGAACCTTCCATCACCAACCTTTGGTGTGAGTTACTCAGCAGAATGTGAGGAGAGAGTGGGAGTCCGATTGGAGAATCCCAGGAAAGTTCTAGAAGAACTGTAAACCACATTTGAGACCTCCACAAGGGTGCTATGATGACCACCTCTGATGGCGATCCTCAAGTGACACTCTGGTGATCATTGAAAAGGGGGGGGGAACACATATCCCTTCACGTCGCCACGGCTGAAGAGCCGAGGCAGCTGGTGGTCGAGACAGGATGCAAAAAGGTCCATTGAGAACGGGCTCATCTGTCCCAGAGCTGTAGGTAGACCTGTGTGTCTAGCTTCCACAGACTTGAGTCTCAAAGTAGCGAAAGTGCCAATACACCAGGTTTAGCCTCGGAGGTATTCCACCTCAACAGAGATGTGATTCCCCAGGCAAAAATTATTTGCCAAATCTGCCAGAGCTTTGATCTTGTACCCACCAGATGATTGATATAACAATCACTGATGCGTTTGTCCGTTTTCTAGAAGGACACAAGATTGAATTCGGTGTTTCGTCCAACACTGCACCGTGTGAGAACTTTCTAGGAGCTCCAAACAGTTGATAAGTAAGCTCTGTACACTGGTTTGAGGACCTTCGTGAAGCACCACAGGGCAAATGACCGACTGAATGGAAGGGCAGTGAACTCTAATGTCTGGTCACAGCAGATAAATTGGAGAAACCAATGGAGGGGAGGGAAAACTGGGACAGTCAGGTAGGCAACGTCTTTCAGGTCTAGACGCACCATCCAGTCCAGTGGCGGAGGTGGATGCCCTCCATCTTGAAGTGGCAGTAAACCAGCCACTCGTGAATTCCCTGAGATTTATCACTGTCCTCTGCCCGCCCTCAGATTGCTGATTAAACCATTTTGCTGCGTCACAGAACAGCAGATGGCCCCTTTTTGCAGAAGTGCATAAAGGATAATTACGCACTTGTATAGCGCACAGCTACCCGGAGGCATCTCGGCGCTTGTACGAATACCGCTAAGGAACCCTTCCTGGCCTTTCCCTGTGATGTGCCCACTCCTGGGCACCCTCAAGGTGAAGCCAGGCATCCTTAGCGTTGTTGGGGCTGTTGTGGAGATTAAGCAAGCTATTGCCCAGAGGTGCAGAGTGGGACTCCGGATTAGAATAGGCACCGAGGCGAGAATTATCAGGTCCGAGGAAATTGAGCCCAAGAACCCGCCGAGGCGGGAATTGAACCCTGGTCCTGGGCCAGACTTCTGCATCAGGGTCTGCCGCTCTAACCATTGAGCCACACTTCCCCACTCTACCTCCTGGCTATAAGATTAGCGGCCTGGTGGGAGAAGCAGGTGAGGCAAGGCCTGGAACCCTTGTAGGGAACCCCACAGACCTCCTTGTGCCACCACGCCCGCCTCCGATGAGGCTAGGTCGCCTGGTTTGAGATCGATCTTAATAAGCAAGGAGCGGCGATGCTCAGTGGACAGAGCACAATTTGCATTTCCAAATAAATATTATTGCGCTTTGGACCCTCCATGAGGGGAATGAGGAAACCTCAGACTATTGTCTCCTTGGCCATGGCTTGGATCTTCATCATTGGACTTAAGGCGTTGAGGAGCTTGTCTTAGCAAGAACACGAAGAGTTGTTAATACCCTTCTTAGGTGTCTTTTTCCAAAGGTTTGCAAAGATACCTCCCCACATACTTGGCCGACTTTTGTGCTCTTGTATGCAACATTTTCAGAGAGGCGCTGCTCGAGGGGCTCCTAGGCTTCCTTAACTGCCTTCTAAATCAAGGCATCTGCAACCTCTTAAAACTCATCGTCCCATTGGAGAAAGGGCAGGGAGTCATCCTCCTGGTAAGTGCCTGCCCAGGATGTCAGGATTTCGTATGGATGCGTCTTGTGCACTAGACTGGGGTTACTACACCGCTATCAAGAGGCTTGGAGGGGAGGGGGTGAAGAGAAGTGTTGTCTGAGCAAATATATGGCACACAGTGAGTGCAAATGTGGTTCTGGAAGGGGGCCTAGATGATATGGGTGGCCAGAGACCCACAATTAGTTGGGGCAAGTCCTAGAGACTCGTACCCCACTGATCACTGGGGAAAATGCCTGGCAAGGTGTACCAGTCAGCCTTCACAGCCATGGAATTACAGACCTTGGAGGCGTTGTTAAACTGAGGGATACATGGACCTCAGAGGTGAGTCTGATCTGAATTGCAGTAATAGTACAGACCCCCGAGGCAGTCCCGCGGCAAAGAGGAACCTGTTACGCGAGGAAACTGCAAGCTAGAAGCAATAAACAGTAATCCAACACTAATTACCAATACGCAATGAAAATTGAGGCAATTGTCAGAGTACGAGGGGGGAAAAACACTTAACGTGGCTACTGAGCAGCGACGACAGAGGGAGCCCTGAAAAAGAAGATGGACTACATTGGCACTAGAAGCTGTAGAGAATGGACTTAACCCATTCGCCGCAGGGATAATTCCCCGGTGGTGCTGGGGGGAGGGGAACCACGCCCGTTTCCATGGAACGCTCAGCATAGCAGGGGAATTATCCCCGCATGGGCGTTCCGCGGTGTTCATGACGAGCTCAGCTCGTTAGGAGCACAGCGCCACTGTGCCTCATGACGGGTTGAGCTCGTCATGAGCACTCAAGTTGTTAATATGGTTCCCTAAGGGATGATTTAGGAGCAGTCCTTTTTTTCTTGTTATTGTTAAAGGCTGCGGTTTTCGAAATTTTGCAATAAAGTGAAGTAAGAATAGCATAAAATTTGCCGCTAGTCCCAACATAGAATTAATTTATCCTGACTGCTACTGTAATCGGTGGCTTTGCATATGCGGATACTACCTTTTATACTAGACCTATATTGTTATATTCTTCATCGATCCACAGATTTTTATCACTCAAGATATGGTTATAAGTGATCCTAACATATTAGTGATTTCTTAAAGAGTTACTTTGTACGGGTGTCTAATAAAGAACCAGCAAAATCTGCTGTGATGTGAGCATTTAGAGTGATTCAAATTTCCACTGTTGAATGTTTTATGGCTCATGATTTTAGCACTTTGACAACTATCCCCCACCCTAGGTGCACCTTCAGAGTTCCTATAAAACTTCCTACAAAGATGTCTCTGTGCTTGCACGTCTATATACTTTTTACCATAGGATCTCTGTTTCTTGGAAGGTGAATAAATGTAGACATATATGCACCTTTGGTAATTATAAAGGTGAGTCTCCAAAGTACGTTAAAATCGCTTTGTTTTAATTCATGCAGAGAAATAAAAATAAACCTGAACTAAATACACAAATGGCTGAATGAGTTGTAAAAAAAAAATATATGTATATGGATGGCCACAGCAAGCATCTGAGCTGTACATAGCAGTTTATGCTCATGTTGTCCTTGATTTTCACGTGCATTTTCTTATTCTTCCAGACCGCCTCAGAATCTCCTATAGCCGCAGCAGTGGACCTGGAGGACAGAATGTTAATAAAGGTATGAATGTCGTTGAGAAGGGGCCATGGAAGAAATGTCACTGCTAGGTGTTTGAGAGCAAGGTTCAGGTAAAAGTGACATTGCAGAAGATGAGGAACATTAGTACAGATAGCTTGGAACTAAATTTAGGTAAACATTTGATTGGGAGGCATCATTTCTGTATGTTTTGAGTTATCAGTTTTGAGACCATATCAGATTGACTAATTTTGCTTAATCAGGCGTTGCAGGTGCAAATAATATCCCCTCTTTTTCCAGACTTTTCAATCTTTATTTTGTGTAATTGTGCTGGGAGTTCCTTTTTTCGGTTTAGCCAGTTTTACTACAATTTTATTTATAGTTTGACATCTCCACAAAACATTCCAAAAAATGCTACTTTTTGATTAGTCTGTACATGGAAAGTTTAGAGATAATCAGTTTAGCAGGGTTGAGAAAAAAGGAAGATACCAAAAAACAAAATCTCCATGCATTTTCCATAGACTTCTTTAGATAGGGGTACAGCAAGCACTGCTATTAAGTAGCTAGTCGTCATTGTAAATCACTTGTTAAGGCCAAGACAGAGTAGTATGAAAATAAAATAACCAGTTTGACAAATTGTAAAACTTTTTAGCATTGTTGAGTTGCTGGCAAATCGCATCTGCAACATTATTCCCCTTCCGGTTTGGCAAGAGCTGTGCTATAGTGGATTTTTTTCTCAAAGTGGAGTCTGTTGTTCAGACTACCACCTTAAAACCTTCTCCCATCTGTTCTGAGTCCGAGGGATTGTCTATCACACTAAGGCCTCTTGAAGGCTGTCTTTCCCAGTTGGACCCCCTTCACTGCGGTTAAGGCTAGAGTATGGCTTTCCTTGTTAAATCTTGTTCTCTGTTGGGAAACTATCCTGTGAGGATTGTACATCAAGCATCAGATGAGTTTGCCTCTATACTGAACTCTTAGTGCATTGCATCTTTTGCTCCAGCAGCAGCTGTCCTTGGAAGCAAGTTGGAATCACTCCTTTATTTAAAAATGTAGTCTGCTCAACGTAAGGTTTTGAGCTATTGCAGTCTTAAAGCACTGCTCCTGGTTCCTATCAAAATCCTTACAAAAGTATTCACCAAATTTTGTAAGAGTTCATAAATAAGTGATCTACTTGCCCGACTTAGTAAGTATTTAGCTAGCTGCACAGCACCGAAACTGCAATTCTGGGATCCGCGTACTTACAAGGATTACATCCTACGTGGAGGACAATTGAGCAGTCAAAAGGTCCTCTTTCAAGTGTGTATTCAAGGCTCTGATACATTGCGTGCTTCGTTAATCATCTCAAACCCTATGCTATTTGACATGTATACAAGCCCTCTTGCTCAATTGGTCAGTTAATTTGGTTTCACCTTTATGGCCTATGACACACAGCTGGCTTTTCACCTGGGAAATGCAGGGAGTCTCTTGAAGGAGTGGGTTAAAGCTTCATTGACTTAGTTAAACTTTTAGGAATATTGTTTTTGGTGGTTCTGTCAAGATGTGGTCCATGCGTTGAGGTCCCATGCAGCTTGGAACATCGCCCACCCCAGTCAAGGAGATAAAATATCTGTTAGTACACATTAACAGAATTAAATGTTCTTGTATGTCATACGAGACTGCACCCCAAAATGTGCCTAATGCTAACTTGCCTGTCGGAGGGAAGAGGTACAAGTTATTATTCTAGCAAGGCTTGACTATTGCAGTGCTCCATCTGAAGGTCTTCCTAAGTATTTGTTGGCAACCCTGCATGTACAGAACTTGGTGGCAAAGACTTCCCTATCCATTGCTAGAAGGATCTAACTTCTTCGCTTTTGAGGTTGCTGCACTCCTAATTGCCACCTTTAATGAAGAGATCGTATTCAAAAGTATGCATTCTCACTGGGGTCTGACACCACACACCCCTTGAATACTTGCAAGCAAAACTTTGGCAAAACTGGAGGATGAAGGCTCCCTGGTGGAGAACAGTGACAGGATTGCCAGTTTAGAAAGTGCAGAGCAGGTGGCTGCTCATTAGCTGGCCTCGCAAAATCCACTACCTGTACGTTTTAGAACGGACACGAATTACCTCCTGTCCAGGAAGGACCTTCTGAAATCTCTTTCCCATCTACCTTCTAGTGAGCCTTCGTGTCCCTGCTGGTAACTCATTCTGGTATCTTTTTGGGTAATATTGTGCTTTAAAAGACCAGTGTTAACTAACCTGTTACCCAACTTGTTATGCAACTTTAAGACTGCAACTTTCCCACCCATCCCCAATTCCAAGCAGAAGACTGCCTACTAGTTTCGTGTAGTTCCTACATATTCCTATACAGAATCTGCGCATTCAGATAACATAAACTGTGGGTTTGGTGGCAGACTGGTTCCGAGCACCCCCACTGAGAATGTTAACCTGTTTGTATTAGCTAGCTCTCAGTGCCACTAGAATAGTCAACAATAAAAAAAATGCTAGCGAACTACTCTCTTTACCAGGTAGCAGGACATAAAACTATCAGTGAGCCTCATAAAAACATTGTCTTTAAAATCATTTAAAAATAGCTGAGGGGAGAGATTTGTTTTTTAATTCGTTTTTTTAATGGTTACTTAAACCAAAGTCCTAGTTGAGTTCATTTACATAAGTAGAACCACTACAAGCGCCAGAAGGCCATGCGTTTCCAGCAAAAGTCTAAATTTTTAGAAAATGTATCAAATTTAGTTGAGTTTTGAAACCAAAAAGGAAAAATCCGAATTCGTTCCCAGCACACGGTGAGCCAATTATAGATTAAGTGTCCTGGCTGGGAGATGCAACATCGTCGTTTCTCGCCGCTGCAGAGGACGGTCCTTGTAAAACCTCGCAGAGTACGTCGATGGAGCACAGATGATATTGAGAACTGCCAATAGCTGATGTAGAGGCAGCTGGTGCTGTAGTCTATACCCGAGTGCTAGTGGAAGAGCTGATGCTTAACCCAGTTGTAGCAAAAGGCACGTGCGGTTCTCGAGGAATGCCACCATCAATGTAGGAATACGCTGGGGACATTGCCGAGCATGGGACCTCACGAGTTCCTGCCTGGTATTCAAGTCCATAGGTGTGTCCGATGGAAGTGTCAGACAGAGATCCAATGCACATTCTTCTCCGCAAAACAGGCATCGAAGAACATGTAAAATGCAGTCCATCCAGACTGGTCTAAAGTATAGGAACCAAGAGGCGCTCAGTTCCTGTAGACTAAGTGTGCCCAGATGTTGAACCATGCGTTCACGTAATTTGTGCTCTAGGAGTGCTTTTGCCATCTCGTTGGTGATTGGGCCGTCCATTGCGCAGCAGAAAAATAACAATCAGGATTCCTGCTATTGAAAGCAGGATGTAAATTGTAAATTGATACTTGTATAGCGCACTACTCACCCGCAAGGGTCTCAAGGCGCTTGTACGAATACCGCTGTGGAACCCATCCTGGCTTTCCCTGTGAGGTGTCCACTCCTGGGCACCCCCAAGGTGGAGGCCAGGCATCCTTAGCGTTGTGGGGTCCGTTGTGGAGATTAAGCAAGCTATTGCCCAGAGTTGCAGAGTGGGACTCCATGATTGGAATAGGCACAGAGGCGAGAATTATCAGGTCCGAGGAATTTTTTGAGCCCAAGACCCGCCGAGGCGGGGAATTGAACCCTGGACCCGGGGCTAGACCTCTGCATCGGGGTCTGCCGCTCTAACCTTCGAGCCACACTTCTCCACTGCGAAAGACCTCTTAAAATTCTTCCCAATACAAAGTGTATAAAATTTGGAATAACTCAGAGGACTGTCTGAAAGGTGCTTAGAAATCCTGACCCTATGGTCTTAAATAGGTCTACAATACCACTCGTATCAGACATATTAAAGATATGACCCACCATTTCTGCGAAATGTAACGGGCAATTTGTACGTATCTCGGTTGAGGTCCTTGCGATTTGAAGATCAAAGGTCTCTCTGTCGGAGTTTAAGGGTACGGTTTACTGTAAAAGCGTGGCTTTCAGTCTGCTCAAAGTATCAAACTGTATAAAGGAAACATTCAACGAAGGCAATAACACAATACTTGCATACAGCAAGTAGCCCTGGAGTTCAGTGACTATATAGGCAATGCCCGGAAGCATCCCACAGCAACCTTGAACGTTCAGCATCAAGTAACTACCATTCGCGAGTAGCTTGAATACCGGATTAATCACAGCTGCTGGAGTCCCTTTCACGTGGCAGGACAAGTTCTCTACTGAACCATTACAAGCTCTGTGCAGTGAAATATCCTGGCACATGAGCGAACCGCTCAAAGCGTTCTTGCAGTTTGTACCGCTTAGAAACACTTCTCGATCCCCACTCCATGATCGAAATCTGTATGGTAATTCCCAAGATTCCTTAATGTATTCCTTACCTATTTCTTCATATTTGCCTGCTTGCCTTTGCTCGAGGCAATATTGAAATTGAAAAGTAGTGACCGGTAGAGTTATGTAGCCATGGATTAGCCATTCCGTTGATAGTGATTCTGCCACTGTAAATGGTAATCTATCCGGTTTTTCATACGCATTATTGTAATCTTTGCTCCCCTTTGTGCAATTTCTACCTGTTTATCTGTTAGATTGTATTCAGAAAAGAGAGATGTACTTTTGATAAAACACCAACGCACATAGCCTGCACGGAAAGATTGCACCGTCCAGCTTAACAACATAATAGACCGTTACTGAGATTGCCCGTGTTGTAATATGGCCAAATCTTGTTCCAGTATGTCTATTGCAGAAGATACAATGTTGCCTAAGGAATATATTCTGGAAGTTAAAGTTAACCCATTGTCCACTACAGCTAACGCCTTTGCTAAGTTAATACGGTCTATTTCCCGTATTCTCTCTGCGGCCTCTTGATGGGATATTTTTCATTATAGCCAGCGTAAATGCCAGCATATATTAAACGTTTCTGACGGGGTTTCCTGGGACCTAGTAAAAAATCCCTAAGATTCATGTCTTGTGTGAGTAAGGATAAGTGCTGTTTTACTTCTGTCAGTTTTGCGGTTTCTAGCCAATCAAGGCACAACTTCCCAACACTGTAGGATGTCACTACCTCTGGATTTTCTCTTTTTACATAGCGCGGGTCTGGCCTATGGATACTGAACCCTTCGGTGGCACCCCAGAATCTTTTCTGACATCTGTTCGTGTCTAAGGGCCAAACCAACCATTCTTTCCAACTAGGGTCTGATCTGTTGTACAGTGAAATGTCATCTACTGTTGCCCCTTCCTGTGAAGTTGAATGTTGCCACCCATCCATCTGTGATGGTGTTGGAAACCGAGGTGTGTTAAGGTCCTTGTTCTTGGCTAGTCCAAGATAAGATGTCTGTTGAATGGTGTCGTTTAAAAATATCATCTGCTGTGGAATGAGGCATGCTCTAAATGGCACTTCTGTTCCCTGGACTTGCCAGTCTCTAGAACCCCAGACTGATTTTAAGTCTATTGTGTCCTTCCATAGGTCAAAAACCTGTTCCGACAATTGGGCAATAAAGGAAGCCTAGTGAATCTATTTGGTGTTAGTCAACATAATTTTCAGTGCTAATGTCGGTGTAACCTTATAATAATGAGGTCGGGTCAGTGGTGTTAAACCCCGAAAAATATGAACATTTCTGTGCAAATGTTTGCGAACTACTTTTTGGTGGTGTAGGGCCATTTTCCCACTGGTGGCACTCAAAAACATTTCTAGGTGTTCTAGATTTGTGCAAGAAATGATAACCATAATGTTGGTAACAGTACAAAGTGTCGTAGTCTGAAGTACCTTCTAGCATTTCATTGTTCAGAAATGCGGCCGTTTTCTCTAAATCAGACAACATGTTATTAACAGTTTCAGAGTCCCAATCTTAAAGTGTACAGCAGGTAATGATATCACTCAATGAAATTTTAAATACATGAGAAATGTTTAAAAGTTCCGTAGGACCGACTATGTCAATCAACCTTGTCGCAAACTATACCGTCCGGTATAGGAACTACTGTAATGTTCACTGATGACAAGTCTCTTTGCTCACAATGAGGAGATTGTTGTGTCTTCACAATCAAATTAACTTTTTGGGCTGTAGAGCTTAGTTGAAGGTATCGTCCATTAATAAGCATGCTAAAAGTTATAACTAAGCTTAGCCAGAAAAGAAAGCACAGGATCCCATTAATTACCCAGAGTTCTACCCTAGGCAAAACCAGGTAAGTCTTTATGAGAAACTTCAGCAAGTTCCTTGACTTGTTGCTTACGTGTTTGTTGGGCTGGCGTCGTCTGGTTCACTTGGATCCAAAGAAAACTAACCAAAGTTCATGAAGGAGCCAGAAGTAGTTCGATCTTTTGTTGGAATTGCATCAGGATTTGTTGAAATCGCATTTTGAACGTAGACTTCTCTATTGGGTCTAATTGCAACTTGATTGTTATTTTGAGTTTCTTTTTGAAGTTGAACTTCTTGTTCAAGGGGAACGACTTCCATTGCGTTGTTGCATAGTCCTTCATTCCGTATAGGTGAATCTTCGAATGTGATGAGTCTTTCTGTTTGATCTTCTTGAATTGTAGCGAGAGGAGGGCGTCTGCTACTTTGGCATCCACGTGGCCTACTACTCCGTATCTGCTACATAGTGTGGTTTGATTAGGTCAATTGAGACCTCTGTTCTCCTTTTTTCTGCGACAAGAGGCGGCAAAAGCACAGTTCTTGTTCCTTGAATTGCTAGCAGTGGTACAGGCTTTCTGTATGATGGTCCAAATTCTTTTTTTTTTTATCCGCTATTTTCTCTCTGACCAGATACCCAACTTTTGGGATCCAGGCCGGTCTTGCTGTGACTACCTTGATTCCCCCAGTGGATGTTTGTTTCACCTGCACATTACTGTGCAAGGCTCTTGCTTCATTAATTTCCTGTAAGATAGCCAAAAGGTTTTTCATCCGCAACTATGCCTTCACAATCCAGATCAGTTACCCACATTCTCATCCCAAATAGGACCTCGTAAGGAGTGACACCCCCTAGAGAACTTCCTAACTGGTTGTTGAGGGCTCTCTGTACCCCATATAGATGGTTGACCCAACTACCACCCTTGCTTAATACCCTAGCTGTTGCTTTAGGTCCTGGTTTTTCCTTTCCACAACTGAATTTCCCTCAGGATGATACAAAGAAGAGTACCGTAATGTTACGCCCATACTTTCAATGGCCTCTTTGTAAGCCAGAGAGCTAAACACTGGATAACGGTCAGAATGTAACCTGCCAACTGCATATGTCCCTAGTCTTTGATAACAGTTCGAGTGCCAGCCGAGCGCTGAGGCCAAGCCCATAGGAATCTGGAGCATGAATCCATTGCCACCAAAATATACTTGTTAGCCCCATCAGATTATAAGGGGCTGCAGTGGTCCAGATGCACACAGCGAGAGGTTTGTCTGATTTTTAATGGTGTCTGTGCCATCCGTGCGTGTTATGGCGGAGCCTTTCATCTGCTGGCAGGTGTCTTTAGTTTGCTTTGTTAAACCTGGCCACCAATAGCACTGTTTCAATAATGAAATAGGCGCTGTAACACCTGTGTGCGCAGAGCCCAAACCCTCATGTGCTGCAACAATCAAACCTTGTCTACAATCCTTATTTGGTTTTACTCTATTCCCCACTCCAGGAATCTGATCATATGGAATGTTGTTTGCATCTGACTTGTAGGAGTACTTGAGTGGACATTTCTTTGGTACTGCTGAGCTACCTTTGCGTGAAGCAATGACCGCAACCATAATATCACCGTCTATCCTCGTTTTTGAATGAGTGATTGCAGCTACGGAAGCTGTGCATACAGCCCCCATCGCAGCTTCATCAGCCAATGAATTCCCTTCAATGTGAACGCCATCACGTTGATGACTCAGTGTATGAATCACGTGAGCCCGTGGTAGTTCGTTTCCCAACTCAACAACCTGTTCCCATAGCATTTTATGCTTAATTGTGCCACATTTAGCATCTTTCAACCCGTTTTGTTCCCAGTGAAGTAAATATTCATTTTTGATTGCACACAGTAAGAAGTATCACACACTATCAGTGTGGGGAATTTGTGATCCGTAGTCACAATTGCCAGTTTTAATGCTTTTAATTCTGCCAGCTGCGCCGTACTGTCTCCTAGAGACTGTTTTCGTGCAACTTGGATAAAACTTTCCATCCCACATACGACCTTTAACGATTGCGCATGCTGCACTGTATTGCTGCTTACTCCCGATGGCCGGCTGAGCTGATCCTTCAGTGTAAATTATATATTCATACTGCTCTAGAGGCAACATTTCATCCGGTAGAGAGTATTCTTGTTCGTATTGCAGGAATGCTTGTGTTTTTAGTCTTGGATCAAATCTGTATTCAACATCCGCTGCAGTAAGAGAATTAGCCAATTGTATCCATCTTGGATGTAATGCTTTTGCATTTGGAATGCTAGCCTTTGAAACCGCTTCTAAAGCTGGTACCAGGGTTACGACAATTATGCGTTTTCCCTGCGCCAGTGCTCTTTCTCTTGCTACAGTAGTTTGAACTGCAGTCAGGATTTTCTATGTTGAAGTGAAACGCATTTCTGCATTTGTATACAGGTGTGATTTATAAGCGATTGGTGCTGTTTTGCCTTCATTGAAGGTTAAGTAAGTGTACCCGCATTCACCCCTATTACACAGATCACGAAGTTGCGTACGTTTATCCGCGTCTGTGTTTTGAAGCTATCATGTCTTTTTGTAATGAACGTAAGATGTTTGTGTGTTCCTGTGTCCATTGTCTTACTGAACAGTCCGGTGAAAAGTTTTTCTCTTTCTACGTAATCCAAAATGTATGTTCTGCCGAAATCTAGGAATCCCAGTATTGATTGTAATTTTTTTTAATGATTTTGGCGGTTGGAGCATCTCACACTTCTAAAAAGTTTGCTACCAGACTTTTCCCTTCACTTGAAAGCTCGTATCCTAAAAACAGGACATTGAGGTGGGCTATTTTTGATTCTTAAAATTTAATTTGTAGCCCTTGGAGGCGAATCCCATAATTATGGTGTTCACCCTGGTCAAGTGCCTTTCTAAGTCGTCGTCCGTGAGATAAATATCATCCACATAGGACAATGCTTCCTCATCAAAATTTGAAGTAACTCAGTTACTCTTGCTGAAAATACCTCCTGGCTGTTCTTCTACCCCTGCGGGAGACTACAAAATTGTCACTGGGACCCCAACGCTGGGAATGCGGTCAAATACCTGCTTTCAGGCGATACATTTTGGCTGAAAAATCCATTTGTGAAGTTTTGAATTTCTTCCACACAATGGGAGTTGTCTGGTTTCATTACAGGAAACAAAGGATTGTTCATTGGTGAGGTGCATGTTTCAATGACCCCTTCATATTCAAAATGATCTAAGATCTCCCGACTTTTTTTTTTTTTTTTTTAATAAGCTTCTTATTTATTTAGAATCTTCTATACCGCGCAGCTAACCCCAACGGGGGTGTCCTGGCGCTGCGAGTAGCATAAATTCATAAGTGTCACTAAGCAACTAAAGGAAAGTAAACAGCCAGGTTTTTAGATTGAGTCGCAAAATGCATTCAGATTCTTATTTAGAATGTATTTATTTAGAATCTTATATAGCGCACAGCTACCCCCAAGGGATATTGGTACCTCTGCCGCACCCGTTCAGAAGTTGTGTCCTCAGAATTCTGAGCATGTCTGATCTTCAGGCCTGCAACTTTTGTTCTTTTTTTAACGGAGCTTTTGATTTTGGCTTTTCTCAAGTATAATCTTGAGCGTGCTGCTTGTCTCTGGATTTTGAACGCTCTTCTGTGTTCTGGCCGTCTTTCTTTCTCAGAGTTTTTCGACTAGCCCGGAAAGGAACGAGAGGAACTTGTATCAGTATCCTGATACCTGTAGGTTTCCTAATATTATCCCTATTCCAGAGGTTGTACCTCCTTTCGGAGGGCTCCTGTGAAGGAGATCCACCTCTGGATTGAGATCTTTTCTCTGTTTTGTTTTTATTATCCCACTTTTTTTTTTAGGAGAAGCAGGTGTCTGCTTGGAATTGTCCTTTTTAGGATTGCCTACTAATTGTGGTTTTAGACCTTCCCCACCCAAACTGTCTCTGCCTAGTTCTGCATATGCAGTTTCTATAATTTTGGGTAATTCACGTTCCTGTGGTAAAGGACCGAACTGTAGGAATTGGTGGATTGGCATTGATTCTGTCTTTCCTTTAATATTTGCTAATACTATCGCTGATACCTGTGCGTAATTACCTAGTAATTTCATCCTTAAGTTCAGAGCAGGTTCTGCCCCATATACATTTTGTATTTGTCTTAATACATGTGGTGTTACAGCTAAGAATGGTATACCATGAGTCCTGGTATAGATGGCTACGAAGATTGTACCCCAAGAGGTACAATCCTCTATTTGTGGTGTAATCCCCATTGGCCTGCATATTGTCAGCATTCTGTGTTTCTCATACTGGCTACTATTTGGGAAAATGCTTCTAACTGTGTTATTTTCTGAGCTATCCAGAATGGTATCTGTTCATGTTTCGTGGGCATTTTCCCATTACTGCGTGCAATATTTGTGGAGTAATTTTAGTTGCAGTATTTTGTGTAGGAGCTTTATTTGTTGTAGCTCCTGCCGGTTGAACTGTAATTGTCCTCATGACCAATAGCGTCATGTTTCTGTAAAGTAATTCATCTTGTGGCATTGTCAATGTCAGTATGTGGGGTGTAGGCTGCTAATATTGGCCATGTTGCTCCTGGTCTTCCTAACGGACCGAGCCTTACTCTTCTTGCATGGGGGAGGGCGCCTTTAAACTAGTATTCATGTTCCTGGTATGTTAGTGGAACTTCAGTGTCCTCATACGGAATGTATTCCACTGGTATGTCATCATGTATGTAATAATGAAATGTTTTTGTTCTTGCATTTGCTGTTGGGAATGTAACCCATGAATAAAGTACCTCTGTTTGGAAATCTTAGTGTGCCTCTATCATGTATGCTACTGCACCACCTCTGGCTGTCAAACCGTATTTAAGTAGTTTGAAGGTGAGTGCGTGTCTCACATTTGGATGAAACTTTATTCCATTCGGATCATCATCCTCCTCTTCTGAGTGAGGAAGTGCTTGTGTCAGCGGGTCTACATCTCCTTCTTGGTTAGTCATTGTATTTTTAGAACACGGAATAACTTTCCAAGGAAACTAAGATAAGGTGTTTTGCACAATTTAGGAACAAAGTGTCCTTCAAGTTTTTTTTTTTTTTTTTTTTTTTTTTTTTTTAGAACAAATTTTTATTGAGAGATTGCACAGATAAAGCAGCCCCTCGCACACCGAGGTCAACTGCACAATAAAATGGCACATTTCAAATCGGCAATCTACACAGTATTTTAAAATCCGATGTTACAGCAAATCGAACACACCCCTTCCTCCCCAACCCTCCCCCTGAACCCTTTCCAAACACCTGCCCCCCCGGATCCCGCCCATCCCGAGCGCACGACAGCAAGCTCCAGATTCTCCAAGTATAACTACAAACCAGTAGCGTGTGTGTACCTCCGCCTCCGTATCTCTTATCACAGCTCCTGATCCATCTCCCGTTCCACTGGGGGTTCCAACCAAAGGCCCTGATATTCCGCCCACCTCTTCCATATCTCGTAATGCTTTTGCGGACACCCACGGGCCACAAATATCGGCTGTTCCAACCCCATACAGAAGTCCAGGCCCTTCTTCCACACCAAAACTGAGGGAGGGCGGGGGTCCTTCCATGCCTGTGCTATGTCCCTTTTGGCGAGGGTAAGACCCAAAAACAGTAGGTGTCTCTTATAAATGTTACCCCCCACCCCTTCCAAGACGTGCAGTAGCCCTAGTTGTGGTGTACGAGGGAGTTCCCATCCCAATACCTCAGCCAAACAGTTCCACACTTCCGTCCAGAATCTAATCCGCGCACTACAGCTCCACACTGTATGGATCATCGTCCCCACCTCTACCCCGCACCTGAGACAATCTGGTGATGCTATGAGGCCAGCCCGCCACAGTCTTTCTCTTGTGAAATAGACACTATGCAGGTATTTAAATTGAATCAGTCGCAGCCTTATTGCTATGGCTGCGCCCCTCAGGGCCTCCAGCGCCTCTCTCCAATCCTCCTCCAGTGCCCCCACATCTCGCTCCCAGGACTCCCGAAGTTTCCGAAGAGGTGGCGAGCAATGTATGACTAATATGCGGTATATGCGGTATATCTTTTTCCCCCCCTATATCTCCCATAAAGACCTTGGCCTCCAGTGGGCTGAATTCCGGCAATGAATCTAGATCCGCGATACTCGGCGAGATGGCATGGCGGAACTGCAGACACCGAAAAAACTTGGGAGTTAGGCATACCATACTCCCCTCGCAGATCCTGAAAGGATTTGATCGTCGTACCGGACATCACATCTCCTAGGGACGAGATGCCTATGGCATCCCAACCTTCGAACCCTTGGAGGGACGCCAGAGCTGGTAAACGGCCGTTGCTCCACAGTGGGGGTCTCTTGCGTCAGTCTGTCCCAACAACCCATACGGTGCAGAGCCTGCCTCCAGACCTGAAACACCACCCGAGTGGCCGGCGGCAGTCCTCTCCGAAGCCGTGCCGCATAGAGGACTGTGTGCAGCGTATTGGAGCCCATGAGATGTCTTTTAAGGGCATATGGATCTCCATACCACCATTTATTGAGGACTAACAGATGGGAGGCCTGATAGTAAGACAGTACATCAGAAGTCGCCAATCCCCCATCGTAGGTGGACAAAAAGTAGGTGCGCAGCGCTACCCGCACCATTCCCCCAGCCCACAAATACCGCCCTAGCGTAGAATCCACTTGGCGTAACCACTGAGGCAAAACCGGGTATGGATGGTTTTGTAGTTGATAAAGGAGGAGGAGAGCCACCATTTTGAAGATGGCTGACCGGCTGTATATGGTGAGGGGCATCCGGGACCAGGTCTTAATCTCCGAGCGGACCCTATCCCCAACCGGCAGCATGCTACGTTCCCAGGACAACGTAGGACACGCGGAGATAAACACCCCTAAATACTTGATACCTCCCTCGGCCATTTGCAGCGCGGAAGCCCAATCCCCGACACCTGGACCATCCCCCAGGACCCACAGTCGATTTACGAGGATTTAAATATAGACCCGATGTTTCGCCCAAGATCTGCATGATTTCTAATAGGCACGGTCCCGATCTGTCCAGTCGTGTGTGAGGAAAAAACAAGACCTAATCGGCATATAGGGCGATTGTGTCAGTCAGACCCCGACCCCAATTGAAGCCGTGGAGCTGTGCATCGATTCGCACCCAGGCCGCCAGCGGTTCCATTGCCAGGGCAAATAGGTATGGGGAGAGGGGGCACCCCGACACGTAAAACTTAGAAGATATCGCCCCTGCTACCCTAACTGACACTGTCAGATCCGTGTATAAGAGTCTCGGGTAGGACAAAAAGTGGGGTCCCAGGTTAAGTCGGGGCAGCAACGCAAATAGATAAGTCCAGCTCAGGGAGTCGACGGCTCTGTCAATGTCTGCAAGAAGAAGTGCCGCCTGAACCCCAGTATTCTGAATAGCCACCACAGATACATGCGCTCTACGTATTTTGTCTAGTGGCCCTACCTGGCATAAATCCGGCCTGGATGCACAAGCCCCATGATATGAGGCAGGAGGCGGTTAGCCAAAGGATTTTAGCCTCAATGTTTAATAGCGAAATAGGGCGGTACGACTCGTGCCGTTCCGGAGGTCTGCCAGGTTTCTGAAAGGCCAATCCGCCGGGAGAGTGCCCTTCTCCCTCGCCTCCTCCAGAGCAGCTCTATAGTGGGCACCGAGCTGTAAGTGATAGTGCTTAAAGAATTCACTGGGGCACCCATTGGGCCCAGGAGCTTTCCCCGCGTTAAGTTCCCCCAGCACCTGCCCCAGCTCCTCTGCTGTAAGGGGGAGGTCCAGCCTGTCCCGTACTTAATCTGTCACCGCCCGAGGCGGCAAGTCCGCAATGAATTTGTCTACCATTTCAGCAGGTAGACACTCGTTTGGGGCATATTGGGCTGCGTAGTACGTCGCAAAGCTTTCCGCCAGCGCCCGTGGGTCTGTGATCGGACCCCCAGCCGCATCTAGAAGTCCCGGTAGGACCTGTGCCTGATACGTATTTTGGCAGATGCGGTGCAACATTGTCCCGGATTTGTCCCCCCACTGATAGATTCTGCTACGCGTCGCCAGCCATACCTGCCGCGCCTCATCCAGCAACCGTGACGCGTAAGATTGTTGTGCCAGAAGGAGCTGCCCCACCGCTAGACTATCTCCACCTATACTGCAACGGCTCTCCAGGGCCTCCACTTCCGCTGCCGCCTGGAGCAAGTCTGATTTTCTTTCGTCGGCGCTCCACCGCTCACCAAGCAATATCCACTCCCCGGAGCGTGGGCTTCATAGCCTCCCACAGAGTACCGGCCCTCAGGCCAGGTCCCGCATTCTCTACCCAATAGTGTGCTATGGCTTCCCTCATATGTCTCTGGTATTCCTCATTTTGGAGATACCACGTAGAAAGGCGCCATCGGACCGGCTGCCGCCCCCTATCCAGAGCGAAGTCCATGACTACGGGAGAATGGTCTGAGAGCCCCCTAGGCTGTATGGTCACCGACTCCACTCTCCCAATTACTGAGTGGGGGACGAATATGTAATCCAACCTAGAGAAGGATTTGTGTACTGCTGATACGTAGGTATACTCCCTCCCATGTGCATGTAGGTATCCCCATGTGTCCACCCAATCCAGGCCTCGTACCAAATCCCCCAATTTAGTGACCCTAGGAGTCAACTGGCCACCCCCTGGCCTACCTACACCTATCCTGTCGGGGTCTAGCGGATGTGCCTGCATAAGAAATGAAGGAAAACTACATCTCCCATAATGCCTAGCGGAAGGGGGACGTACCGCAAAAGGCATATATTCGATTGAGAGGCAAACGAGGGCGCTCGTGATTCGTCCTTGGAGTCAGCTGGATATCTTGGACGTCTGTTCCCCGCGGAATCGCTGCGGAGTTTGTTCGTCCAGTTTCTCACGTAGCATGTCCTGCTTCGTGACTGCGAAGCAAGTTGTTGTTCTAGCTCGGACGAGCTAGAACGCCTGAGACAGTTACCGGTTGGTACTGTCATTCGTTTAGTGAGGCGCGAGAGACGCAGGATTGCCCCCTCCGCGTCCTCACGTTGGTTCTACGGCTTGAAGCAGTTTCCCGGCGGGTACTGCAGTACTTACCTTGGTGAGGCGCGTGAGACGCCGGATTGCCCCCTCCGCACTTCCTCGTTGCACTCGGCTGAGTGTAACCAACCAAGGAGTTATAGGGCCAGTACTCCGCTTGAGACTCCGGTCAGGAAGACGCAGGATAGCCCCCTTCCTGACCACATCAAGTAAACTGGTGGTAGTTGCCACCTCTTTCTCTAGAGTCGGGGGACGCCGGATTTGCACCCCCCTGGAACTCAACTTCTATTGTTGGTGGTAGTGGGTGTTACCATCCTCCCTAGAGTCGGGGGACGCTGGATTTGCACCCCCCTGGAACTAAAAAAACTCTTGTGTCCTTTGGGGTATTTCTTTGTTACCTTTTGTGGAGTAACTTTGCTTTATCGACTTCGTGAGGGGTTTGTGGTTTGGCTTGGAGAACGGAGTAGCTGAGTACCCCGCCCTACTCCTCGTATTGCCCCTTTTTGACCCATTGTGCAGCAGAAGGAGAGAAGTATCTCCGAAGAGGGACGGGTTCATCTCCTGAGTATTCAGGTATGGTTTTACGGGTAAAGAATAGTATAGGAGCTTAGAGAGAAGAGGGGTGTGTACTAATGTGTGTCCTTTTTTGTTGCAGGTCCCTCTACCCCTGCTGCTCCTACCCCATCCTATCCCTCGCTTGATTGCCTTGTGCTCTGGATGGTACTATTAGTCAGAGTGCAGGGACATCAGGAGGTGGACCCCATTTGAGCATCGTTCCGACCTCGAGGAGCCAGCAGCCGTGACAGAATCATGAGCCCACGTTAATACACTCCTCCGGGTCGGAAGGATCCTCAAAGTATGGCAACTATGGACGATGTGCTTCAGGCTCTGCTGTTGGTACAGCAGGAACTAGCCGCGTCTAAAACGGAGACTGATGCATTAAGAGAAAGAGTAGACCGACAGCAGGGTAATCCTTTCGACGCATCCTCAGGGTCACGTCAGATACAGGTAACTGTTCCGCCACCTATTCCGTTAGCCAGTCCTGAAAGGTATTCGGGGGATCCTCAGAAGATACAAGCCTTCTTGACCCAGATCACCCTTCATTTTTCTTGTAGGCCTCACTTGTTCCCCACAAACCTGTCCCAGGTGGCGTCTGCCATTTCATGTCAGTGCCCCAATACTGAAGCACCCTCAGTTGGATATTCCCTTCGTAGTGGAAGCAGATGCATCGGACTCAGCGGTGGGGCCGGTGTTGTCACAAAGAGACAGAGAAACTGGACAACTGCATCCGGTGCATTTCTGTCAAAAAAGCTCAACTCCGCCGAGGCTAACTATACCATCTCTGAAAAAGAGTTGCTAGCCATAAAAAGGGCGTTCCAGGAGTGGAGGCATTACCTCTGGGGAACACAACATCCAATAACCGTGTATTCCGATCATAGGAATCTGCAGTTCATGAAGACCGCTCGCCATCTCTCCCACCGTCAGATGAGGTGGATGCTGTTCTTTGCAGAATATAACTTCGTTACTTTTCGCCCAGGTACAGAAAATCGAAAAGCTGATTCTCTCTCTAGACAAGGGGGAGATACGGTACCAGCACAAGAGACACAGCAAGCCATCATTGCCCCAGAAAAGGTGGTGTGTTCAGTAACCGCGGACCAGTTCATAGATTTAGTTAAGAGACAAAGAAGGCAGGCACAGTGGCAGGTATGGGCGGACCAGAACAGTCACCGCACCATGAAACACGGTATACCCCTACATGATGGAACACTGTTTCTCCCAACACACACCCTGAGGCTGAAGGCGTTCAATTGGTGTCATAACGATGTACTTGCAGGGCATCCGGTACACAGAAAAACGGTGCATCTGGTTAAATGCCAGTTCTGGTGGGAGAACATGGCAAAGGATTTGGAGAAGTGGATTAAACTGTGTGATACTTGTGCTCGAGCAAAGGGAGACCATTCTACGAGCCGAGGAAAGCTCATGCCTCTACCCACTCCATCCCATCCATGGCACACCATGAGTATGGATTTCATTGTTGGCCTTCCCACTGATCAGGGATGTAACGCAATCATGGTTGTAGTCGACAGCCTAACAAAGATGGGACACTTCATCCCGTGTAAGAACCTGCCAACGGCTAGTCAGACTGCTCAGTTGCTTTTGTCTCATGTGGTGCGGATACATGGCATTCCCTGAGTGATCGTCTCCGATAGGGGACCACAGTTCGTGCCACGGTTCTGGCACACGTGGTGTAAGGCTCTTCGGGTGGAAGACGCCCTATCAACCAGCTTCCATCCGCAGACCGACGGACAGACGGAGTGCCTCAACCAAACACTCCAGCAATACCTGAGGTGCTATTCAGAGGAAGCAAGTCAATCCTGGGTTTCTCTGCTATGGCTTGCAGAATTGTCTTAAAACAATGCCTGGCACAGTTCCATCGGAGAGACAGCGTTTAAGGCAAACACGGGGTTTCATGCAAACACTCTGCCCATTACGGTGCCAGAAGAAGTCCAAAATCATCCCACGGTAGCTGCCCATGTAAAGGCCCTTCTGCTCACGCATCGGCGTATTCAAAAGAACCTGGTTCATGCCAAGACTTCGTATAAAAGGTTGGCTGATGAACATCGACAGGAGAGCCCTCGGTATGCTGTAGGAGACAAAGTCTGGCTGTCAACGAAAAACATCAGTTTTTGCTATCGCAGCATATTTCATCCGCGTTTCATCTGTCCCTACACCATCCTTCGCCAAATCAATCCTGTGGCTTACAAGCTGAGGTTGCCATCTTCTATGAGGATTCATCCTGTGTTCCACAGCAGTCTACTGAAACCTGCGGGGTCAGCGCGGCGCAGGGTCGCTCCGCCTATCCAGAGGGGCGACCAGATGGAGTACGAGGTACGACGGATACTCGATTCCAGGTTTCGCCTGGGGAAGCTGTGGTTTCTCGTCTCCTGGAAGGGTTATCAGCCGGAGGACGACTCGTGGGAACCTAGTGAGGGTGTCCATGCCCCTAGTTTGATCCGCTCGTTCTATGCCCGACACCCGCGGAAGCCGGGCGCTAGGAGGCACAGAGCATGGGGGCGTACTGTCAGGGTCTAGCGGATGTGCCTGCATAAGAAATGAAGGAAGACTACATCTCCCATAATGCCTAGCGGAAGGGGGACGTACCGCAAAAGGCATATAGTCGCTTGAGAGGCAAAGGAAGGCGCTCGTGATTCGTCCTTGGAGTCAGCTGGATATCTCGGACGTCTGTTCCCTGCGGAATCGCTGCGGAGTTTGTTTGTCCAGTTTCTCGCGTAGCCTGTCCTGCTTCGTGGCTGCGAAGCAAGTTGTTGTTCTAGCTCAGACGAGCTAGAACGCCTGAGACAGTTACCGGCTGGTACTGTCATTCGTTTAGTGAGGCGCGAGAGACGCCGGATTGCCCCCTCTGCGTCCTCGCTGTGTTCTTTTTCTCTGTGAGGCAGTCACCGGCTGGTGCTGCCATTGTTGTTCCGTGAGGCGCGAGAGACGCAGGATTGCCCCCTCCGCGTCCTCACGGTGGTTCTACGGCTTGAAGCAGTTTCCCGGCGGGTACTGCAGTACTTACCTTGGTGAGGCGCATGAGACGCCGGATTGCCCCCTCCGCACTCACTCGTTGCACTCGGCTGAGTGTAACCGACCAAGGAGTTATAGGGCCAGTACTCAGCTTGAGACTCCGGTCAGGAAGACGCAGGATTGCCCCCTTCCTGACCACATCAAGTAAACCGGTGGTAGTTGCTACCTCTTTCTCTAGAGTCAGGGGACGCTGGATTTGCACCCCCCTGGAACTCAACTTCTATTGTTGGTGGTAGTGGGTGTTACCATCCTCCCTAGAGTCAGGGGACGCTGGATTTGCACCCCCCTGGAACTCAAAAAACTCTTGTGTCCTTTGGTGTATTTCTTTGTTACCTTTTGTGGAGTAACTTTGCTTTATCGACTTCGTGAGGGGTTTGTGGTTTGGCTTGGAGAACTGAGTAGCTGAGTACCCCGCCCTACTCCTCGTATTGCCCCTTTTTGACCCATTGTGCAGCAGTAGGAGAGAAGTATCTCCGAAGAGGGACGGGTTCATCTCCGGAGTATTCAGGTATGGTTTTAAGGGTAAAGAATAGTATAGGAGCTTAGAGAGAAGAGGGGTGTGTACTAATGTGTGTCCTTTTTTGTTGCAGGTCCCTCTACCCCTGCTGCTCCTACCCCTACCAATCCCTCGCTTGATTGCCTTGTGCTCTGGATGGTACTATTAGTCAGAGTGCAGGGACATCAGGAGGTGGACCCCATTTGAGCATCGTTCTGACCTCGAGGAGCCAGCAGCCGTGACATATCCAGCTGGCCATCCATGACATCGTTCCATTCCCCTCCCACTATCGCTGGTGACTCTGGAATATCAGCCCAGACCGTGAACAACCTCTCCACCAGGGACCACTGCAACGGGGGTGGGGCAAATACACTACCCAGCACCAGGGGCTCCTCTCCCACCCTCCCCCTGATGAATATGTACCTGCCCTGCGTATCTACCCACTGGGTGGAGTGAATATATGAGAGCCTGCGGTGGACCAAAATTGCTACCCCCCGGGACCCTCTAACAAAGCCTGCGTGGTAGACCTGCTGATAACCAAAGTGCTGTAAGCATAATATCTTATTACCCAAAAGTGAGTTTCCTGTAGACACAATATGTCAGCACGTTCTCTTTGCCTGCTGCAGGACTGCGCCCCTCTTCATCTTATCCAACATACCCCTCACATTCCAGATCAGAACTCTGAGTGATGCCCCACGACTCGGAGCCTTCATCCCATCAGTCGCCATTTGGATCCCAGGAAATGAGAGCGCCCCACGGCGGGCCACACCAAAAGAGACACAGATTCATAGGAGATACCATTACTGTCGTGCAATCGTATTCCCACAAACCCCCCCTGGAACTCACCAACCTGCACCCCCCCCCCCCACCTACCCCCCAACCCCAGAACTGTGAAAACTCCCAACCCCCCTCGCCTGCCCCCATACCTCAAGAACAGTGAAGTACCTGTCGCGGAGTAGCAACCGACCAACATCCAACTGGATGCCGGCGACCCCCTACCCCAATGGATCCCCAGTAACTCCCTCAAGCCCCTCAGTCCCCTGCAACTAACGCACTTTCCTGAGTGCCCCCCGCCCAACACCCCCCCCCCCCCCAACCCCGCAGCATAGCACCCCTGCATAGAATAGACCTGGCGGTGGACAGTCCCAAGCACAGTATCTACCCGTCCGACCACAAACAGACCAAGGAATAGAGTGAAAACAAACGATATATAGTCTGGGATACAGTTAGGTGGTCGAATCTCTGTAGGCTAGAGACCCAAAGCATCATCATCAGCAGCAGTTCAAATTCCATCAATACGATCCTAGTGTCCTTCAAGTTTGATTAACCAGCAGCCAATAAAAAGCATATTTCGCCTACTCTGATGTGGCGGATTTTTGTGCCCACCCCCTCCAGACTTCTCTGGCGTTTTGTTTGTAGGGGTCTCTGAGAATTAGCACAACTGAACTACTCCGATTCTGCTGTTAAATAAGTACCCGAACAATGTTGGCGGTGCCGGTCGTATAGTTCCTATATATTCCTAAACAGAATTTGCGTGTTCGGATAACCTAAACGGTGGGTTTGGTGGCAGACTGGTTCCGAGCACCCCCAACGAGAGTGTTAACCTGTTTGCATTAGCTAGCTCAGTGCCACTAAAATCTCCTCTTACCTGGGAGAGAATAGTTTCTGGCAACCTTAGAACATGACAACCCTGATCCCTCAGAATCGTGGAAACAATGTACTACCTTTTGCTCGTGCTCACTTATTTGGTCTCAGAGAGTTACGCAGAAGAAACAGTCGGACGTGTTACAATAAGAATTTATTGCACAGATGTTCTTCTAGTGTAAAATAACGTGCTGCAACAACCGTTAGACAGTAGCAGATATAATCTGATCAGCAGAACAGTGAATATAAAAGGATAGTACAGCTCTACCATCTTACAATAATCATGAATATAAAATGCATGATAAAAAGAGCGCGTACTCCTACGATGCCAATCTAGATGTACCTAAGTGTACCTAGCATGTGAGTAGGTGTGAAGCCAAGAATCCCTCTAGGATTTAGTCAAACCCCATTACCTGAAGTGAGAGTGTGGGACCCCGTCCTGGTCTCTAGTTGCGCACCCCGCAAGGGATGTGTTAGACCACTGTCAGCTGGAGCGTCTGCATGCAGGAGCCTCAGCGTCTCTGGTCCATGTGTCAGCTGGAAGTCTTTGTCTCCTCTCGCTAACACTAGCAAGATGTGCTGTAATTATACAGAAAGTATCTAAGGTTCCTTTGTCCCTTGTTTCTTGTATTAACCATTGTTGGATTTGAGGAAGATGTATGGGAGGAACCTTGTACGTAGTTATTATGCAAGTGGAGTAGCCCCTGCCTGGTTTCCCAGAACCCTTATGAATATTGTGAGAGTCTATTCATAGTTATAGGTCGCTATTGGTCAGGGAGAAACCCTCCTTCTGCACTCAGGCTTAGAACTAGGTAAAGGTTCAATCCTAAAAGGCTCGTTTCTGTGTACTGTAAAGGAGGTAATGTAGGTGAAGGTGTATATTACCCGGCCCTATATTAGGGTACCTATATGGAACATAACACTAGTACAAGCCAGCATGGAATCTTTCAAACATGTGAATAAAACAATACTGTAAAACGATACCGAAAAGGATACCTTAGGACCTATTTCTCCTTTTAATTGGAAGAAGAAATAGGGTTGCAGCTTTTTCTTGGTTTTACTACCAGAATCAAGATACACAATGTTCAAAAATCATATGAAATAGCTATCCAAACTGTGTCTTTTGACTACTAGATTTTGCTGGTCAACAAGCACAGAAACGTGGAAGTAGGCTAATAGGATGCAACGCAGGGTGGCAGCCTGAGGAAACGTAATCTGAAAACGTCACTGTAGGTAAGAATACACTCCAAATGCACAGCCAATATAATGAAACATGATAAAACTTCAGGTACTGAAGGAAAAGAAAGGGATAAGTATTTGTTTTTAAGCATTTATTTATTTGAATTTAAACAGTACCTGGCAGGTATCTGAAAGTTTCTGAGCTCTGCACATTGGTGGACATTTGCCAAAATGTATCTGTGAATTATTTAACTAGGTAGAGCATCGTACAAGCATGCCTAATGATATAACTTTTGTTCTCATTCTAATTTTAAACAATTTGAATGAAACGGAGTGTAGTTCGGGAGACTTGTTACAAGATCTAAACTTGGTGACCAGTATCACGTGTGCATTTTTTTTTCTATACAGAATAAAAGTGCTTTGTCAAGCTACAGGATATCTGTTTCCGTTTCCATTGCTTTTTTCTTTTTGGTTTTTATTTATTTATTTTTAAAGTTTTATATAGCGCTGGCTAAACCTGGAGGTATTTGAGCGCTTTACATGAGTTATAGCGAGTTACAGGTTACATAGTTACATCACTTAAATCAAAGTAAAACCTGATTAGTGTGTTTTCCCTAATGAACTTTTAAGAGGTGAGTTGCCAGTTTTCAATGTTTTTTAGCACTTCGCTAAGAATGATTTGCCAGTGGCAGAACTATAATATAACAAGGTTTGTGGGATCCCAAGAGAATTGTTACCTTTCCTCCGTTTACGCTGTTTGAAAATCGTCCTTCTTGGGTCAAGCCTAGACAGCGCTTCTACAGTCTTAGACATTTTGTATATACTTTGTGGGCTTATAGCCCATCCACTGTTTGTTTCAGTGTCCTTTAAAAATCCTTGCCTCCTATTGATTATTTGTTCCTATTTTACCCTCCTTTTCGTTGTTTGCACCCTCCCCTCGAGCAGGCCCCTATAACCATTAGCCTTCCACTTGTCCCATTTTAGTTACTGGTTGAGGTAAAACTGCATCATACAGGCATTCGTCCGTTTCCTTTGATCAGCGCATTGCCCGATTAACGGCTGCTATACTTTGTCTTTAAGCATGGCAGCCACTTCCGGAGGCCGTACTTCTTTGGGGCAGTACCTTAAGTGTTGCTCCCTCCCGCCATGTTACAACTTTGCTACAAGCACCGATATAGCGCCCGTTTCACAGCTGCCGTGCTTCAACTTTAGGCATATTCAAAAACAACAATTGATGGGCAGAATGTTGCACAATGGCAAAACATTCACCCCCAGTCACAGATCTGGGTTTAATCTATTGTTATTTGGCTCACCACACCACCCCAGTTCAGACATGGCCATATGCAAATCAGTCTGTGTCTCATGGGAACAGTCCTGCCCGAACTGCCAAGCCATGTCTTCCCTGGACAGGAATCAAGCATCCTAGGACCGCTTTCTGGCTATCAGCCGTCATCAGCCAGGATAGTTTGATTCCAGTGGCATGGAGAGCACGGGAGTCAAGCTATCTAAAGTGAGCCCAATTGGGAAATGCCAGTTTTTTGTTTACTGCTGGGTCTGACATCTGGCAAGACCTGCACACTTCACTCTGAGCAAGATCTGTGTCCTAAAAGTTGCAAGCACACTGGTCAGGTGAGCTACAAGATGGTTAGTATGACATATTATGGACCCTGCAATTAGGTCTCATGTCAGTTGTCAACCAATCCTGAACCATGGGCAATGATGCAGGAAAGCAGGCTGGCCCAGGAAACACGTGAATCCCACATGAGAGAGCTGACAGTCGCACAATCTCCCCATACAGAATCAACCGTAGCCAAATTTCCAAGCTGCTGCAGTTCTTGGCGCTATCCATATCACCGAAGGTAGCAGCAAGACAGTCTATCGGTATCAGTTCTGTAACTAATTCATTCATCCACCTACAGAGCACATAGACATAGAATCAGCCTAGTAACACAGTCCGTCAATACAGTGATTTGCACACAGCTGCAACACGTGTAGAATAAGCAGCCAATCAGCAAGTACTTCCATGCAAGTACTAGGATTAGTTAAAGAGGAGACATGAGGCCTGGCCAAGATGGCGGACAAGTAGGACGTGCCTATACGTCTCTCCATCCTCTCTCCCGGCCTAAGGCACTTGTAGGCCCTAAATGCCTAAAAAGGATGGTGGCTTTGGCAACCGACCAAGACCAGAGGGGATCAGAGTGCCTCAACATGGCGGCCGCGAGCCTGACTCAATCGGCCTGGCTCAGACTCTGCTCCGACTCTCCCACCACTACAAGCTGCCTAACTGCCTACAAGCTGCTCGCCTGCCTAATCACCTGGTCGTACTGGACAAGGGCTACAAGACATCCCCAGCAAAGTCGCATTGGAGGCAAGCCTGGCCACGCCACATATGCAATTTCTCCATCTGCCCTCTGCAGATCGCCAAGTGCTGCCCGGTCCTTATCTTCCTGCTCCTCGGACCTGGGCCTCTACTGCAAATCCGCTCATCCGCTCAGCCGTCTAGATCAATCAGCGGTGGGCTGGATCTGGTCTCTATGGCATCCAGTGCCCCCTAGAGTGCAACAGAGGTGAGTCCAAGCGCGCCCACCCAGCCACATTTGCACATGCCTCGTGGCACCTGCTCCTGATTGCCCGGTCTGACTGCTATGGTCTAGACACTTGCCGCTTCCCTGCTCACCTGCTTTGATGTCAAGCTGTCACAGACCAGGGTGGGGGCTGGTGTGCATTGCCCTCCAATACCTCCTTCAGGACCATACTAGAGGTGGGTCAGGCAGTGCCATACCCACAACCTCCCCATGGCCCAGGTGGGGGGTCAGCAAGGGAAAAATCTCAGAGGTGGCCAACACCTCCAAGAAAGACAGTCAACTATAAGGTTGCCACCCTCTAGGGCAGGGCCCATCCACAGCTGTCATGCCATGGCCCTGGTGGGGAGCTATGGGGGCCCCACATTGCACCCATAGCTGTTAGCCATAACCTTACTGGGCCTCAGAGCAGCTCCTTGACTCATCGGAGCCCATTCAACTGCACTGGTGCACAACGGATTAGCAGACTGGCTCAGTAAGGAGATGCTGCGACAGCCACTTCTGCACCTTCCCTCCCAGTGGCCTGCTGTCATAGCTGCAGTCGCCCATAAATTTCGCCCCCAAGCATATTGAAAGATATGCTAATTAAACTTCCTGGCATCCCAGCTGGGGAATGTCCACCGACATCTGGCCCAGGCCATCTACCCAATTTTGACGACCAAGATCGGCCAGTAACTCGCTCCTTTCTTGATGCCCTGTTTGCATTTCTTGAGGAATATCTGTAAGCAGTCAAACAAGATCTATCAAATGACCGTAAAAGAAGTGTTGTGACCTAGGGGCAATAGGAGACCGGGTCTCGGCTATTGAAGACCATTAACCCATTCGCGACCAGGAAGTGGAGCAGGTACAACAGGATCTCTTATTCCTGGGGCCACTTTTTCCAGCTCACCTTCCTTTTAGATGCATAAACTACCATCCCTGGTGACAGCATGTCAGATACTCTACATTGAAGATCCAGCTATCGGAGACCAGCAATCTCGCCCACAAGACTGAAGCAGATGCCCACAATGGCAGGGACATAAGACGCCAGCAGGTGGACTGAGGTCTGACCCAGAGGCCATAGCACTGGAAAGAAAGGAGGTGCTGAATTTGCTTTCTGGAGACCCGGATAGAGCAGAAGCTATGTGCCAGCGCTGGGTCTCAACGGTTGCTTCTGCTCTTGGATGGACTGAATGGGGGGAGCCGAGGCCTTGAGCCACAATTCTGACCCTTCCTCGTTACATCCCGAAGGGACAGTACGATTGTCCTTGAAGCTTTGAACCTGGCGATAATGTTTTCTATGCTGTTGTTCAATGTTGCTGTTCTTGGGGAATGTACTCCCCATATGAGATGACACTTTAGTCTTGACACATGAACACAGGGGCTCCGCTTTAGTTGGAGGGGGCACTGGCGACACACAATTTGGAGGCCAGGTTTGAGAGAAGCTGTCTCCTATCCCTTTTCCACATCACTTGCTACCTTAAAGGTCCTCACCCTAAATGTGAAAGGTCTCCATAACATTGTCTATTCTATTTTACCTTGAAAAATCTCGGGCAGATATGTGCCTCCTCCAGGAGACCAACCTGGTGACTAGTGGCTGACACCAGCTCCGGTCAAGAGACTTACCCCAGCAATTCCTATCCCAATCTTCCAAGACAACGGGTGTAACCCGTGTCAAAGTGGGGTCCAGAAATAATGGGCAGACTCCTCACACACACACTGTAATTACTAGTGACTACACTTTCATATTAGGTTCCCTATGTGCCCCAAATGAAGGTCAGAAAAGCTGTTTACGCTAGGAAGTGTCAGAAGTGTTGTTGACAACAGATTGGCTGATACTTGGGTGGGGGGGGGGGGGGGGGGGGGGGGCTCAACTTGGTGTTTAACAATGATCTAGACAGATCTGAGCTATAGTCTCACTGTGGCCTTATCACGGGAAGGAATACATTGGCTACAAGAGATGGGGCTGCAGGATCCTTGACAAGAACACCACCCACACACACAGGATTATACCTTTTTACTCTCACGCTCATAAAACATATGCCCGTTTTGACTATTTTCTAGGGACACAGGACCTACACATTTTAACAGTGTCGGAGATAGAACCATGCACCTTCTTAGATCACACAGCAGTGTCCCTTATCATTGGACTTCCCCCAGTAGGCCATCCCACCTGGCCATGGAGGATGCCGGAAACCCTCCTACATAGACCCGAGGTAGTGAATCTGATGAATCAAGCAATAGTTAACTTCTCAGCAATCAATGACATGATGGACACCTCTGTCGCCACACTTTGGGAAGCTCTAAAAGCTGTAATAAGGGCGGAATTGATACAGTTTCTGCTTCAGACCACAAGCTCCGTAGGAAAAGAGATTGCTTATCCCAACAAGTGAGAGAACTCGAGCCCATTTACCAATACACAGGCGCCCCAGGAGTATGGCATCAGTTAGCGGGTATTGACCTGAATACGCAGTTCCTCGCCTCTGACTCTCCTTCTGCGTGGAGAGACAAATGCAGACAGCGCTTAGCCAACAGACTGCGAGCACAAAGACATGTGGCGGGGGTACACTCTTAGGGCTCCAGACAGCACCGATATAGTGGAAGACAACCACATAGCATCCACCTTTTGGGAGAGCTTTGTACAGGGCAAACTCTCGACCCAGAAGCCCCCACCTCATAACTTCAAGGGACAAACGCGACACTGCTTAGGCTGCCCAATCTGAATTGAAAAGGTTGTTTCCTCCATCTTCTGCCAGAAACCCTTGAAATTGCAGAGACCCGACAGCTATTTTTTACCAAACATTTTGTCACTTCCCAATCCAATTCTGAGCCGGATCTTTAACTCCATTACCGGCCTGAGTCTTTCCCTCTTTGATGTTGACAGTGCGCATTGTGGTTATTCCTAAGCCAGAAAAGGATAAACTACATTGCAGCTCGTACTGGCTAATATCCCTCTAACGTAGATATTTAACTTTTTATCAGTATTCTTCAACCTCACCGGGGTTTTTTCAGGCTGAACCCAATCGCTCAAGCAGAATTTATACTTAGTATAGTGTTGCGATCATACTAAACGCATCCATCACCTAATGGATAAAGCCAAACGTTCCAGCAGGGAGATAATGCTCTTAACAATTGACACAGAGAAGACTTGCAATCAAGTGCACTAGCCATATCTCGAGGTGATTCTCCTCTACTTTGGCTTTAGTGAGAGATTCTGGGCATGGGTCCTAAGCAACTATAGCCATCCTTGCGCAGTAGTCCGCGTAATCGGTCAAGCTTCAGCGGCCTTTCCCATAGGCAGAAGCACACAACTGGGGTACCCACTCTAGCCCCTGTTGTTCATCCTGTACATGGAACCGATGGCCCAGTGGATTCGAGACAATCTCAACATCAGTGAAGTCCCATTTGGTGGGAAACAACATACCATCAGCCTGCATGCAGTTGACATTCTGATGGTACTAGATAATCCCAATCACAGACCTTCTGCCAGGTGTTGGGTTCTGTGTTAACGGTGGTAAATCTCAGGCTCTTTAACCTGTAGGCATCGCTGGCAACGGTGGAACAACTCTCAATACAATATCCGATACAGTGGACACCAAAGTCCATGCCATATTTGGTGATAAAACGAGCCTCCTCGAAACAGGCGACCACCGCCTTAACCTACGCATCCTTTTTCCTTCACCTTAAAGAACACTTGTCTTAATAGGGGCACTAGTGGCATTCCTGGCACGGAGGGGTGACTGCTCTGAAAATAACTGCTTTGCCCAAGATCCTATTTCTATTCAAGACCCTCCAGTGACAGTCCCTATTGGGATGATCCAGGCCTTACAGGGAGAAATGAATTGCTTCTTTGGGCGGACAGTCAAACCTGAATGCAAAAGGCACAGTTACAGACCCACTGATGAAGGGGGCCTAGGTCTTCCTAACCTCCTGCAATACTACCAAGCAGCACAGCTATGGTACCTGGTGGAATGGAGCCGGGAAGAATCTGAAAAGCGCTGGTTATTTCAAGATCGAGCGATAGCCGAGCAGTACATCTTGAAGAGGCCATACTGCCTGAGTAGCCTCTACTCTTCTCCCATTAACAGGGCTACTATGGAACTATGGAGGTCTGGGTTCAGGTGGGACTACATAAAGGCCTTTCATCCTTCCCCTCTCAATTGGGGTAAAACCTGGGTAAGGTCTTCACCCCAGGCACGGATCATCAGATGAGGTTCTTACCAGGGCAGCATGTGAAGTGCCGCTCGATAGGTCATTTGTTCGATGAGGAAGGGATGTTATCATTTGCCCAACTGCACATGGAGTACACACTGCCAGAATCTGAGCGCTTGAGACATTGGCTGATGTACCCGCCTAATCGCATTGGGGCCCAATGGTACCTTACATCTTTTGAGAACTAGCTAGTAACCAAAACCTTGGATAAAGAGCCCATCACTGAATTATATACTATTTTGCACCAGCCTACACTGCCACTATCAAAAGCAAGCTAGAGAGGTGGGAGACAGGATTAGAGAGGCAATTGACACCGAAAGATTGCGGGAGGTGTATTATAGAGTGCAACACAGAGCACCCATTGGTACCTCACGCTGGTATGCCTACACAAAGGGAGCCCAGAGCGGAGTCCGGATTGCTGGAGGGGCTGCGACTCCCCTGAACACTACTACATTTACTATGGGATTGCCCTAAAATAGCAGAGTACTGGACCCCGATCATAGATGATATTGATTCAAATCTAGACATGCAACTTCCCAGATTCCCTGCTTATACGATTCTAAGGCTACCTAACCCACTTACTTTCGCATTAAAATCCTGTAGGGAAAGACCGATGGCATTGGCACTGGGAGCTGCATTCCAGAACATTAGGGCACAGAACGTACTCCAACACACCAGGTGTGGCTCCACTACCTCTGGCATATACTGGGGATGAAAACAAGTTGCTTATCTTAAACTACAGTCATCCAGTATTGCTATCTTTTATAGATTCACATACCTGAATGATTCCACGTCGCCAAGGCAGGAGTCCCACAGTAAGTAAAAATAGCGGTGCCAGAGGTAAATAACAGTAGTAGGCCCTAAAGAAAAAGGCCTGATGCCTAACTCCTAGTAGCCGATCTATCAATCAATGCATTTGTAAAGCGCGCTACCTACCCGCGAGGGTCTCAAGGCGCTGGGGGTGGGGGGGGGGGGGGGGTGCTACTGATTGAAGAGCCAGGTCTTGAGGTCTTCTGAAGGCTAGCAGGTCCTGGGTCTGTCGTAGGTTGGTAGAGAGAGTGTTCCAGGTCTTGGCGGCGAGGTAGGAGAAGGATCTGCCACCGGCGGTGGTTTTCCGGAAGCGAGGGACTGTAGCGAGGTTGGCAGAGCGGAGGCTGCTTGTGGGGGTGTGGAAGCCGAGTCGGTTGTTGAGGTATGCTGGTCCTGCGTTGTGTAGGGCTTTGTGTGCGTGGATGAGGAGTTTGAAGGTGATCCTCTTGTCGACAAGGAGCCAGTGAAGGCTTCTCAGGTGAGGTGTGATGTGGCTGCGTCGGGGTATGTCGAGGATCAGTCGTGCCGAGGAGTTCTGGATGCGTTGCAGCCGTCCCCGGAGCTTGGTTGTTGTTCCTGCGTAGAGGGCGTTCCTGTAGTCCAGTCTGCTGGTGACGAGGGCCTGGGTGACGATTGTTCTTGTGTCCGGGGGATCCATTTGAAGATCTTGCGGAGCATTCGGAGGGTGTTGAAGCAGGACGCAGAGACGGCGTTGAACTGCTTGGTCATGGAGATGGCGGAGTCAAGGATGATCCCCAGGTTGCGTGCGTGGTCGGTGGGTTCTGGGGCTGTTCCTAGCGATGTTGGCCACCAGAAGTCGTCCCAGGCTGATGGGGTGGGGCCGAGGATGAGGACCTCCGTCTTGTCTGAATTCAGCTTGAGCCTGCTGTCCATTCAGCGACTGCCTTCATTCCACTGTGGAGGGTGGTTTTGCCGGTGTGGGGGTCTTTGGTGAGGGATATGATCAGATGGGTGTCGTCGGCATAGGAGAGGATGTTGAGGTTATGTTGTCGTGCGACGTGGGCGAGTGGTGCCATGTAGATGTTGAACAGCGTCTGGCTGAGGGAGGATCCCTGTGGGACACCGCAGATCTCGGTGGTTTTGGTGCGGAACGGTGGGAGGCGGACGCTCTGGGTTCTGCCGGAGAGGAAGGATGTGGCCCAGGCCAGGGCCTTCTCTTGGATTCCGGCATCGTGGAGGCGTGCTGTTGGAGGGCGGTGGCAGACCGTGTCGGCTGCTGATAGGTCCAGAAAGATAAGGGCGGCTGTTTCTCCTTTGTCCATCAGGATCCTGATGTCGTCTGTGGTGGCGATGAGGGCGGTCTCGGTGCTATGGTTGCTGCGGAAGCCGGACTGGGATGGGTTCAGGATTGTTGTCTTCGAGGTAGCGAGTCAGCTGTCTGACAATCTTCTCCGTGACTTTCGCCGGGAAAGGGAGTAGTGAGATGGGCTGGAAGTTCTTGAGGTCGATGGGGTGTGCCTTGGGTTTCTTCAGTAGGGCGTTGTTCTCGGCGTGCTTCCACTTTCCGGGAAGGTTGCTGTCTCGAAGGAGGTGTTGATTGTTTTCCGGAGGTGGGGTGCGATGACTGAGCTGGCTTTGTTGGAAACGTGGTGAGGGCATGGGGATCCGGTGTGGATGGATTCCATGGTCTTGATGGTGTCTTCGTCACTGACGTTGGACCAGGTGGTCAGGCGACTGGTGTGGGTGGAGGTCGTAGGGGTGGTGGTCTCGGCAGTGGGTGTGGGGGTGTCTGTGATATTGCGGTGAAAGAAGATGGCAAGTGAGTCGCACAGGTCTTGTGATGGTGGGATGTCGTTGGTGTTGGAGCTGTGATTGGAGAGTTCTTTCACAATGCTGAAGAGCTCTTTGGTGTTGTGTGCGTTGTTGTCTAGGCGGTCCTTGAAGGCGGTTCTCTTGGTGGTCCTGATGAGTTGGTGGTGTCTGCGGGTGGCGTTTTTGTGCGCTGTGTAGCTGTCTGGAGTTCGGTCGCGGAGCCATTTCTTCTCCAGCTTCCGAAAGGTGCGCTTGGAGGTCCGGAGGTCTTCGGTGAACCATGCGGATTTCTTGTTGGTGTGGTTGGTAGCGGAGGTCTTGAGTGGGGCGAGGGTGTCTGCGCAGTCGCTGATCCACTGTTTGATGTTGGTGGCGGCGGTGGTGTCGGGGGGGGGGGGGTGGTAGCAAGGCGAGGGTGGTGGTCAGTTGGTCCTTGGTGACCTTGCCCCAGCAGCGGCGTGGTAGCTGTTGGGTGCGGTGGTGTGTGGTGGGTTTCTTGAAGGTAAAGTGGACGCATCTGGTCGGTCCAGTGGGGTTCGGAGGTGTAATTGGAGACGCGGGGACTTGCGGAGCAGATGGGGTCCAGTGTGTGTCCAGCGGCGTGGGTGGGTGTCGTCACGAGCTGTTTGAGGCCGAGGTTGGCGATCAGAGTGGTGGAGTTGGCATCGTTGTTCTCGAGGTGGAAGTTCAGGTCGCCGAGGAGGATGTAGTCCTTGGAGGCGTGGGTGCTGATTAGGTCAGTGATGGTGTCGCTGAACTGTGGTCGGGGTCCGGGTGGTTTGTAGACGAGTGGTCCTCTGAGGGTGGTGTTGGGGTCGGTGTGAATGTGGAAGTGCATGTGCTCGGCGACGGAGATGGGGTTGTTGGTGTTGGTCGAGCCTCTGAGGGTGTCCTTGTGGATGATGGTGATTCCCCCTCCCACTCCGTTGGTGCGGTCTCTGCGGGAGATCTTGTAGCCCTCCGGGATGGCTAAGGCGATGCGATGTCTGGTGCCGAGGCGGCGTTCAGCCAGGTCTCCATCAGGAAGGCGACGTCGGGGGTGGTTGAGTCTAGGAGGTTCCAGAGTTCGATGGCGTGCTTGCGAGCGGAGCGGGTGTTGAACAAGATGCAACGGAGGTGGTTGGGTTCTTTGGTTAATGGTTTGGCGGGTCGGATGCTGGTGAAGCTGCAGTTCCGGCAGGTGATGGGCCCTTGGGTGTGCTTCGGGGTGGCTCGGCAGCAGGAGTGGTCTTGTCCGGCGTTGAGTGCGTGGAGGGTGCTGGAGTCGTAGTGCAGTCTGGTGTTGTGGTGGCTTCGGTGTCCAAGGGTTCTTGCGCTGGGCGCAATCCGGGTGCAGACGGGCTTGCCTTTGGCGCGCTCGCTTCGCGTCCTGTCGGCGGTCACCATTTAAGGCGGGGGGAGGAGGCGGGAGGGGGCGTGGCTACAGGGAAGCAGCAGGGGGAAAAACATTGTGGGAAGCAGCGGGGGAGAAAGTACAGAAAACGATGTGGCAGGAACAACAGTCGGAAACTATGGCAAAATTACAGGCAAGAAATAGTGAAAACCACAAGTGGAGCGCTGGTGAGGCTCAGGGGGCTCGAACTCTGCAGGAGGCTGCAATCAGCTGGATCAGAAGCGGCACCGGGAGTGACCAGGCCCTTGGGCAAGGTCATTATGCTAAAAGAATCAAACTTTTGGTAAACCAATCGGCTATCTGCACCCTCTTTGCAGAGCCAGTTCTCCTCAGGTTTTCGTTAGCCTAAGTGGGGAAATAAGTATCACAAAATAGAGAACTGAGACTCGGTGGAGGAGGGTGGGTGCATGTGAATCTATGAAAGATACCAATACTGGATAACTGTAGTTACAGGTAACTAACTTGTTTTCTTATCCAGTATTGGGGTATCTTTCATAGAATCACATGCCTGAATCAGAGTAGCAAGCAGTATGCAACGTATACAGTCTGTTGCGGATGGTGGGAGACCTGTGCTGATAAACTCCCAGGTGCATCCATCATCTGTTAATAGAAGTATGAAAAAACCAAACCTTATAATAATATATTAGTGCTCAGAAAAAGAGACATGTCTAGTAATATCAGTACATGAACATGTAAGCCTTAAGCACGTATGTATGTATGTATGTATGTATGTATGTTTGTGTGTGTGTGTATATATAGGTATATATAGTTAGGATTGGCTACCATAGGAAATCCGCAACATTCTATTGGGAATAACTTTGGCGCAGGTTGAGGAATTTGCGTGTAATTTTCCAAAATTTTGGCCCGCTCTGCTCCTTCCCTGGAAGTTTCGGGTGGATTCGTGGAGTGGGGGCTGAGAAAAAAGGGGTCCCAAAACGTGTTTTCCCCATGTTAATTTCCATAGGACGGTCTGACTAGTCTACAGCCCGAACCGCTGATCGGAATTACACCAAACTTGGCAAAATTGTAGGGACTGGTACGCAGATGTGCCTTTGCTATGTTTGGTGAAAATTGCTCCAGTGGTTTTTATAAAAATTAACTCCAAAAACACATTATCTATATGAGCTCACCCTAAGCTTACCAGTACGCGTACGGTACGCGAGCTGCATGCTGATTGGCTGCCATTGTCTGTCAACACTCTAAAACAGAAATTGTGGGCTGCCATCTTGTGCCTCGGTAGAGTGAGGTACAGGAAAGCAGAAAAACAAATGTGTAGAACTCAAAAAGGGGGCAGGGTAGAAGCACCCTGACCCCCTAGGCCTGCTCAGGGGGTCCCACAAGGACCCCCAAGGCAAAAAAAAATTTTATTAAAAAAATTCGCGGGGTACACGTACCCCGCGACTTTTTAAAATTTTCTTTTTTTAAAATTGTGCCTTGTGGGACCCCCTGAGCAGGCCTAGGGGGTCAGGGTGCTTCTACTCTGGCCCCTTTGCGAGTTTCACACCTTTGTTTCACTGCTTTCTTGTGCCTTGGTTCTAACAAGGCACAAGATGGCTGCCAACACTTCCTGGTTTGGAGTGTTGACAGACAGTGGCAGCCAATCAGCATGCCTTCCCGAGAAAGCTGCATGGTCATTGGCTGTCAACACTTCTAACCAGGAAGTGTTGGCATCCATCTTGGGTCTTAGTAGACTGAGTCACAAGAAAGCAGAATAACAAACATGTAGAACACAAAAAGGGGGCAGGGTAGAAACACCCTGACCCCCTAGGGCTGCTCATGTGGTCCCACTAGGATATTAATATATTTAAACGTTATCCGCTAATAGAATTAGCATTTAAAAAACCTTTCAAATTCACTGAAAAAACTATAGGTTTAAGGCCTTATATAGTTAGGAATTAGCATTAAAAAAAGTTTGAATATATAAATGGTATCCGCTAAGAGAATTAGCATTTAAAAAACCTTGTGAATTCAATGAAAAAAACATGGGTTTCAGGCCTTATATAGTTAGGAATTCGCATTAAAAAAAACTTTGAAATTCACTCAATAAACTATAAGTTTTAGGGGTGTTATAGTTAGCTGGACAATTCACTCATACAAAACCATTGAAATTGCTCCTATATAGTTAGTTGGACTAACTATATTTCGCACACCCGCAATCCACTGCTGATGTCACATATTACATTATTCATGACATGGTCAGTGACATCCCTGATGACATCTCAAATGACATCACTGATGACATCATCCACATGACAATCACATACACCTTTTCATACACTAGTAAAATCTTTCATCACTCTTTGTAAAATACAGAGTATCATATTTGAATCCATTGACACAGCAATACAAGTATCTAAAAACCCACTCAGTGATTCTTAGATGTATACACACATCTAATCACTTACCTGTAGATTCAATCATACATGCTGTCAATGAAAAATAGAACAATATCAAAAATACTTATACGCCTATATCGTCATTACACACCAGCACACAACCTATTAAAATATGAAGTTATCCTACTCACTTATGCAAACAATGGATCATACTTACATACTTACTTAGCTACACACTTATACAAACACCACTTCATCTATTCATTGACATAGTAAGTCATACTTACTGTATTATAAAATCATTATTACAAGTATACAGTAATCCATATAGTCACTTACAGAATCATTGAGTCTTATGAATACTTATTTATATACAAAAACTGACATATAAACTGACATATACACTGCCTTTTATTTTTCTACTTTGTTGGACATGCACCAAAGAGAAATATATTTGCTCATCACCACTCCCATAAAGATATTCACTCACCCAAACAACTATTATAACATGTAGTTTTAACTTCATAAATCTACTGAATCAACTATTCGCACATCTTTGGGCACTCGCCCCCCCCCCCCCCACCAAACCACATACACATTCACTCTCCAATACAAATACTCAGTTAACTAATTAATAAGTAATATAGACTTTCACATAGCTAGTAACCAACTGGAGAACCAGTTTACACAACAACTGACAAAGTGATACAGATATTCACACAGTTTAGTCACTATCCACTATATTTAGTGAGACACTATACATTGTTAAAGTAAACAGTCAATTACATTGTTACTAAATCCTCCATCCAAATATTTATTTTTATATATCCACTCATTCTTCAATGCAAATTGCTCTATATAATGCATATTTAAATAACGAAGCAAACCACATTCACTGGATGATGTCATCCGTGATGTCATTTGAGATGTCATCAGTGATGTCACTGACCATGTCATGAATGATGTAATATGTGACATCATCAGCAATGGATTGCGGGTGCGCGAAATATAGTTAGTCCAACTAACTATATAGGAGCAATTTCAATGGTTTTGTATGAGTGAAATGCCCAGCTAACTAACACCCCTAAAACGTATAGTTTATTGAGTGAATTTCAAAGGTTTTTTAAATGCTAATTCCTAACTATATAAGGCCTGAAACCTATGGTTTTTTCATTTAATATAGATATATATATCTATCTATCTATCTATATATATAGATAGATAGATAGATAGATATATAGATATAGATATATATATATATATATATATATATATATAGATAGATAGATATCATGATAAATAATAATTTTTTTAAAAGTAAAGGGTACCTGAGAGTGGTGTCACAGAAAAAGGTCGCGTAGGACAGCCTGTCCAACTGCCAAATCCTCTTGACATGCAGATTGGAGACAGTAATGTCTGGTCAAGGTGTGGACATTTTTCCATGTCGCAGCACGACAGATATTTTCTAGCGTCACTCCAGCGAATAAAGCGGTTGACGCTGCCACAGTTCTTGTAGAGTGGGCCTTGACCTTCCTTTGCAATGGCCTGTTAGCTTTGTCATGACCGAAATGAATAGTAGACTCTATCCAACAGGCAATCGTGGCTTTTGTGACTGCAGTTCGCAAAGTGGCTTGACCGTAGGCCACAAATAATTGGTCAGATTTTCTAAATGTGCTTGTTCTTTGTAGATAGAATTTTAAGCATCTTTTGATGTCAAGAGAATGTAAAGCTCTTTCTGCTGGTGTAGATGGATTTGGAAAGAAAGTCCGCAACTTTATTGGCTCATTGAGGTGAAACTTGGACTGTACCTTAGGTATAAATGTAGGATTAGTCCTTAGTATCGTAATCCTGAGAGAAATGTAAAAATGGTTCCTTTATTGTAAAGGCCTGAATTTCACTTACTCTTCTGGCTAGAAGTAAAGCTACTTTCCATGTGAGCAATTGGAGCTCTGCCTTATGGATGGGCTCAAACGGATGTTTCATCAATTGTGTGAGGACTGTGTTAAGCTCCCATTCCAGAGGAGGGGGCGCACCGGAGGAAATGCCCAGAAAAAACCTCTCATGAATTGTTTAATTAATGAAGATAAGGAAGGCCGTGCAGCACTTTTTCTGAATCTGGATAGTGTGGCTAAATGGACTTTAACCGATAAAGTGAGTCCAGATCTCGCTAGATGCAGTAGATGGGGAAGAATTTGTTCCGTGGAAGCTTCTGTCGGATGAACCTAGTTATTCTCACACAAACAGCAAAACCTTTTACATTTAAGACGACAAGTCTTAATTTTGCTTTGAGCTCGTGATTTAGCTAAGATGTCACGACAATCCTGAAGTATGTCGAGGTCCTTGAACTCATGGAAATCAGGAGCCATGTGTGTAAATTTAAAGACTGAGTATCTGGGAGTATCTGTCCGTTGTTCCTCGAGAGCACTGTTGGAAGAAGACGGCTGGTCCTGGGACAGCAATAGAAGCTCTTGAAATCAGTACCGACGTGGCCATCGGGGTGCAATCAGGATGAGACGGTAGCTTTCCGAATTTTATCTTGTGTAACACACTCAGGATTAGAGGTATTGGGGGAAAAGCGGAGGCACAAATCCCTGACCATCGCATGGACAGGACATTCCCTCTTGACCCCTGTTGCGAATATCTGCTGGCGTAATTACTGCATTTCTTGTTTCGTTGCGAACAAGTCCAACGTCTGTTTGCCCCAAGTCTGGAATATCCTGCTCACTTGAATGTGTTCTAGTTCCCACTCGTGACAGTCTCAGAGGGACCTGCTGAGTGTGTCCGCCAGGGTGTTGTTGAGGCCTCTGACATGCTCCGCCTTGAGTGTTATGTTGTGTAGCGTCAACCATTCCCACAACTCTTGAGCCTCTCTTGACAGAGTTGCCGATCTTGCCCCTCCTAGCTTGTTCACATAAAACATGCTGGTGGTATTGTCTGTCCGAACCAGCACTGATGAGCCGGCAATCCTTGGAAGGAAAGCTTGCAGGGATAGAAAAATTGCTCACAATTCTAGGCTGTTGATGTGGTGTTTGTAATGTTGCGACCATTTGCCTTGTATCTGCAAATCTTGGAGATGACCTCCCCATCCTTTACATGGAGGCATCTGTGGTCAGAACAAAATCCAGAACCTCAAGCAGAAACGTGAGACCTTGTGCCAAATTGACTCTGTGACCACCAATCGAGAGAGTTTACCATGCGTGATATGACGTTGATGATGTTGCTGAAGGAACCTACAGCTTGTGGCCACTGCAGGTGCAGTTCTTCCTGTAGCGGTCTCATTCTGAGTCTTGCCAAAGGGACGAGGTTTATGGCCAAAGAGCACATCCCCAGGAGTGAGGCGAACATGCTGACCGAAACTGACTTTCTTTTTGAGACCCGTAGTGCTAGCTTCTGAAGACGAAGCTGTCTTTCTTGTGACAGGAATGCTTTGCACTGAACCGTGTCCAGATGAGCCCCAAGGAAAGGAAGAACTTGCATCGGACGTAACTGGGATTTGCTTTTGTTCAGTTAGCCCCAGAGAGTTGAAGAGATGTCAACATGTTGCAATGGAAGTCCTGACCGATTGCTCCCAAGGACCTTTGATTAGTATGAGAATACTTGGATTCCCCAGCATCGCATTGCTGCCGCCACAGGAGCTAGGCACTTTGTGAAGATCCTTGGAGCAGATTTCAGTCCAAACGGGAGCACTTTGAAGTGATAGTGGACGCCACCCACAGTGAAGCGGAGATACTTGCGATGGATTGGGATGTGGAAGTAAGCGTCTTCCATGTCCAGAGAATTCAGAAAATCTCCCTCGTTTAGGCAACCTAGGATCTCTGAGAGGGTGACCATGCAAAATCCTTGTTTTTTGAGGAATCTGTTCAGGTTGCGAAGATCTAGGATCGGTCGTCATTCCCCTGTTTTCTTTTTGATCAGGAAAAAACAAGAATAGAAAACGGTTTGTCTGATATACTGGGACCTTCTCTATGGCGTTCTTGAGGAGCATTGTACAAGCTTCTTTGAACAATAAGTGAAGACGAGGGGCAGGGGGTCCCCTGGGCAGAGTGGTAGGTGGCTTGGTGACAAATTCTAGGGTATGCCCGTTTTTCACCAGGTCCAGAACCCACTGATTGGTGGTAATTTCTCGCCACCTGTCCACAAATGTTGAAATCTTCGCGCCCACGGGAAGGGGAGAAGGTGTGAATGGCTTCCTGCTGAGATCACTGCTTCCTGCTAGAGTCTTGCCCTTGGTTCTGGGATCGCTTTCGACATCCCTGGCGAGCGAAACTAGCCGTGTTGGATTGGCGATACGATGATTGATAATTCTGCCTATATTGGGGCTGGTACTGCCTGTTCTGCCTATATTGGGGCTGGTACTGCCTGTTCTGCTGTTGATAACCTCCTCTCGAGGAATAACCATGCCCCTTAGCGCCTCTGAATGTTCCACGTTTATATTTAGGCTTTCCTGTTTTCAGTTTCTATTTTTGGGAAATTCTGGTGGTGTTTTTCAGTGTTTTCCGTACCTCAATAAAACAGTGCTTTTCAGTGGATACTCATTTTCGCGCCATAAAAAACAAATGAAGGGTGTTTTACCGGTGTTTATGGAACGCTTTGCTTTTATTGCTTTTTCCATTTTTCTTCAGAAATTTTATACTGCTCTACATTTCAAAATCTTAATACAGTCATGAAATACTTTCCATTGTGCTTTGAGTCTGCAGCTCAGATTTAACTAGTATTTGCAATGCAATAGGTCTCATTTATAGTTTAACTATTCGCATTGTATATGAAAAAGCCTTTTATTTATGTTTTAAAAAACGAAAACAAAAATACAAGGTATTATTTGCAATGTCAATAGCTCAAACTCACGTAAATGCGATACATATTGCATTACATATGCTTGTTTTAAATATAATTATGCATTGGTAGAGTTGGAAATTACAGTCTGTTTCAGAGTCGCTACCCCTCTCCTGCTCCTGCTGCTACTCGGGGAGCGTTGCATTGCATTGTATCCTCAATATAGCGCCCTCACAATCCTGGATCAGATTAGGAGGCAGATAGCTGGTGTCCGACTGATGAACTTGTCTATCATACACCTTATGGTGTGGAACCACAATGTCCTCCTGGTAATAATGCTCACTGTAATCCTCCTCCTTCTTCGTCTTGACACTTTATATGTAGCTCAGAAGGATGATGAGCTATTCCAAAAGGTCCTTCATCCTCATCCTCGTAATAGTCAGCCTTTTCTTGCGCATATGTATTTAAAAGATGCGACGGAGTAAGAGGCAAAATAGTACAATATTCATGTCTTTGAAATGTCTTTAGTTGAAAACTCCTAGATGGAACAGGAGTTGAGTAAGTTGGAGCTGCAACTAAAGCCTTAGCTGTAGCTGGAAATAGCATTGTAGATGGCACGGTCGTTGACGGAATCTCGTCGATGGACTTGTCGTTCGACGGACTCTTTGTTATCGTTGTCGATGGAATCTTCGTCGACGGGCTTGCAGTCAACAGAATCATAGTCGACGGAATCCTCGTCGACTGGATCATCATGGATGGAATAATCATCGACTGGCTCTGTATCTACAGGATGATCGTCGACGGACTAGAGGTCTTTGTCGACGGGGCAGTCGTCGATTAAGCAGTCATCGACGGCGTAGAAGGTATCTGTGTCCTCGTCGACGGTACGTCCCTCGTCGATTATGCAGGCTTCGTTGACTGAGCTTTCGTCGACGTATGCTTCGATGACGGTCTTCTAAGTCACAGCAGTCCTCGTTGACAAAATAGGAGATGTGATTGACGAAGTAGATATAGCCTCCGTTGACGAAGGAGCAGAAGTGACAGAAACTACCAACGATGGAGGGAAAGCCAGAGATTTTGAAAGGCTTTTACTCACTGTTTTTGAAGATTGTTTGTGGGAGTCCTTGAGAGCAGAAGTCTGTGGAGACTTTGAAGGCCCAGAGGACGTAGGAGGAGACCTCTGAGGAGGGTCAGAAGTAAAGTGGGAGGACTTTAGATGTTTCTGCCCTCACTAGAAGAACTGTCCTGAGATTTGGCTCTCTTGCTGGACGTTGAGGCTCTGTCATCCTCTTCCGCTGAGGAGGATTTAAGCCACAACAGGACTCTTGCCTCGCTATTCCTCAGTCTTAGAAGGGAAGGTGCTGCAGATTTTACAATCTTTTGCTTCATGCTTGGGGTCGAGGCAGTAGATACAGTCCTTATGTTGATAATCAACAGGGACTCTTTTCTTGTCGCAGGTTCTGTAGGGCTTGAACAAGGCCTTCTTATCAGACATCTTGAAGAAAAAACTGAGCTGACACTCAGGGAGACTCCCTTCTACACGACGTGCGGTGAAAATCTGAGAAGTGGCTCTGCATAGAGGGTTCTAGAGGGTGCTGATAGGTTGTGCCAAAAGTTTGGTTCTTTTAGTATAATGATGTAGATAGGCTACTAAGAGTTAGGCCTCAGGCCTTATTCTTTAGGGGCTACTACTGTTATTTATCTTTGGCACTGCTATTTTTATTTACCGTGGGACTCCTGCCTCAACGACGGGGAATGATTCAGGCATGTGAATCTATGAAAGATACCCCAATACTGGATAATAAAAGATTACACTCCCTGCCCAGAGTGCCTTGTATATGGACCTCTTGCGTCTGTTCATAGTGCTACTCTTGACTGAATTCTGTGAACGTACTTGTCCCAAATACCTGCCCCTACTCTGTCTGACGACCATTAAGCCCCATTTCCTCCCCTCCTTTGAACCTCAGGCAGACTCCAGTCAACCAGAATCCCATAGAGGTCACTAGTGTAACACTTATTATATAACATCACATTGAGTACCAAGGGGTGGGTGGGGAGGCGAGGCTTTTTGTTGGGAAGGTGTTTTATTTCTTTGTTGTTTACAATGCAATATACTACATAAGCAGAACGCTGCTACACTCAATCTGTCATTACATTTCATAAGAAAATGCAAATAAAGAGATCTGAACCATAAAGAGGAGACCTGCTCCAATCTTAGTCACCTTACGCATTACAGTCCCTCCCACTCCCAGAATAGATTGAGCCAGAGATTGGTTGCTATGCTTCCCCGAAGTTCTGGAATTGCAGACACGTGTTCTTTCTTCTTTATTTTTAAATCAAGTTTTCTTCCGTTGGTACAGCAAACTTCTCTTGTCCTTGCATCTAAAACCATCATCTGGGTATTTCTCGAATAAAAAACAAATTCTAAGCAGCCAACACGTGTTTCGTCATGCTATATTTAAGCATCCTTAACTTCTTCAGGGCTGCAAACCCAGATAAGCAAAGTATAAGCAAACAATATTCATATCTTATACACAAATATAGACCCCTTACATTTCCTTAGTTCTTATCAAGTTATTGAGAATTAAAAGAATAGAATTCAGAGTGTCAATGAAAACCATCACCAAGTGTGACATAGAATAGAGTTCCACGACCAACCATTAAAAAGTATAACACAAAACATCTTGTGTCAGCACCCAAATTTGTGAAAGCCCATGGGCCAAAACAAAAGATATTTGTAAATAAAAGTAATGTAGACATTATTATACCAAATTCACCTGATATTCAGATTCCAAAATATATAACTTATAAATTGGTCCGTATCGGTATCAAACGCACAACTCTCTATCTGCAAAGTCAAAAGATCAATAGAAATAGTAACCCACAATTTGAAAAACTCACATCTAAACCAGACAATCACTCCATCTAAGATTCTAACACAAAGTAAACATTACAACAGCCAAGTAGATCACTCTCGATGTCTAAAAGTACTAAACATTCCCTAGTAAACACAATTGTGCCTCATGTCTTCTAAGAAAACCAAGGCTGTCATTTCGTCCATACGTAAAAACCCACCCTGTAGGACTTAAGTGTTCCAGTATCCACAATACTAAAAAGAAATTATTCACTATCCAATACCAATAAGAAATTGTTCACTATCCAAGTAATAATCCACTAATAACATTGACCCTTTAATGTAATCCGAATCTTCTTTCATCAAAGTTCCGCAATATTATTTTTCAGGATCTTGAACCTTTACCTGAAACAGGAAAAGTTCAAGATGCTCCCTCTTGCACAGGTTCTTCAGCGCTGCTGGAAGAAGACTGGATGGTATCGATCAACTTGCAGGATGCGTATTTTCATATTCCCATCTTGAAGTCGCACAGAAAGTATCTCCGTTTTACGGTTGGGTCGCAACACTACCAGTTTGCGGTCCTTCCGTTTGGTCTTACAACTGCACCTCGAGTCTTCACCAAGGTGATGGCAGTGGTGGCAGCACATCTCAGGAGGTCGGGGATACATGTATTCCCGTACCTGGACGACTGGTTTATCAAAGCAGAGACGCCGGAGAAGGTGCTCCATCATCGGTAAAAGACAACTCTGTTGTTACACAAGTTGGGTTTTTCGATAAATGTACCCAAGTCTCACCTGGTGCCCTCCCAGCGCAACCTGTTCATAGGTGCGGTACTGGACATTACTGTTTGTCGTGCATTCCCTCCACCTCAAAGGATTTGCGACATTCAGGAAATGATTCCTTTGTTCTACGATGGAGCGGTCGTTCCAGTCCTGAAGGTTCTTCGCCTGCTCGGTCTGATAGCTTCTTGCATTCTGTTGGTCAACCATGCACGCTGGCACATGAGGGCACTCCAGTGGTGCCTCCGCAGGCAGTGGTATCAGCACAACGGAGATCTCAGGTAGTCAGTGAGGGTCTCCAGAGAAACTGCAGCGGATCTGTCTTGGTGGAGCGTGGAAGGCAATCTGTCGCATGGAAAGCCTTTTCAACTTCCTCCATCGGTGGCCAAGGTGATAACGGATGCATCCACTCTCGGATGGGGTGCTCATCTGGGGGACCTGGAGGTCAAGGGTCTTTGGTCTCCAGAGGAAAGGTTGCTTCACATCAACCTTCTGGAATTGCGGGCGATACGTTTGGCACTCAAGGCCTTCCTCCCTTCCCTTCGCGGTGTGTCAGTGCAAGTCCTGACAGACAACACAACCGCGATGTAGTACATCAACAAGCAGGGAGGAGTGGGGTTGCAGTGTCTCTGCTGAGAGGCTCTGCGTCTCTGGTCCTGGGTTCAGGACCATCAGATTTGTCTGATGGCAAATCATCTGGCCAGAGTTCAGAACGTTCGTGCAGACAGTCTCAGTCGGCAGTTCTCTGCCGACTACGAGTGGAGGCTTCATTCAGAGGTAGTTAGTCACGTCTTTCGGACGTGGGGGACTCCTCAGGTGGACCTTTTTGCCACTCAGGAGAAAGCTCACTGCCCGTTATTCTGCAGTCTCCAGTATCCGATGCAAGGAGCCTTGGGGGACGCGTTTCAGTTGAGTTGGAGCTCGCAACTCCTTTACGTGTTTCCTCCCATACCTTTGATTCCTCAGGTTCTGAGGAAAATTCGCCAAGACCGGGCCCAAGTCATATTGGTCGCCCCGATTGGCCAAGAAGGGTGTGGTACTCAGACCTTCTCCACCTCTCCTCTCACCCGCCGCTCCGTCTCCCTCACAGGGCAGATCTCCTCTCCCAGATGGAGGGGCAGGTTCTACAACCCCACCTCCAGACCTTACACCTTCATGCCTGGAGATTGAACGGGGCAACCTGAGTTCTTTTTCTCTCCCGCCTGACGTGGTGGATGTCATCTTGTCAGCCAGGCGTGATTCCACGAAGTCCATCTATTCTTATAGGTGGTCGAAATTTGTCGTTTGGTGTGGGGAGAAATCTATAGACCCTTTGAGAGCCCATTTGTCTGTTCTCCAGTTTGCCCTTTCTCTGGCGCAACAGGGGCTTGCTGTTGCCACAGTGAAGGGCTGTCTTTCAGCGTTGTCGGCATTTCTCTGTTTACCTGACCAGCCATCCCTTTTTAAATCTCCTGTGGTTTTAAGGTTTTTGAAGGGCCTCACAAATAAGTTCCATCCTACTCCTTTTATTGTGCCTCAGTGGGACTTAAATCTTGTTTTGACCTTTCTGATGGTTGCTCCCTTTGAGCCTCTTCACAAATGTTCTATGAGGCTTTTGACTCTTAAGACAGTTCCTCGTTGCAATAACCTCGGCAAGGAGGGTAAGTGAGCTTCAAGCTCTTAGTTCCAAGCCCCCTTTCTTGTCCATTCATGCTGATCGAATGGTTCTTAGGACCAGGGCTGTTTTTCTGCTTAAGATGGCGACTCCTTTCCACCTTGGTCAATCCATTACCCTCCCTACCTTTTATCCTCCCCCCCACACCCTTCAAAGGAGGAGGAGAGATTGCACCGTCTGGACCCCAAGAGGGCAGTGTCTTTTTACCTGGACAGATCTAAAGACTGTCGGTTGGATGACCAGCTCTTCATTGGCTTTGCTGGCTGCAAGAAAGGAAGAGCGGTCCATAAAAGAACTTTATCAAGATGGATCGTCCTCTGTATAAAGATCTGCTACTCTTTGGCCGGTAAGGATCCTCCAGAGGGTATAAGGGCTCATTCTACTAGAGCCAAGTCGTCATCCTCTGCATTGGCTAGAGGTGTTCCTGTAGAGGATATTTGTAGGGCGGCAACTTGGTCTTCCCTCCACACTTTCGCGAAGCATTACTGCTTGGATTCCGAGGTGAGAAGGGACGGTCACTTTGCACTCTCTTTCCTCCAGGAATTTGCTGGTTTAGAAGAGTGGACACCCTCCTCCGGGAGTGGGGACTGCTGTGGGACTCTATTCACAAGGTGAGGAATCCACACGGCAGATGTATCTATCAGAAGAACAAGTTACTTACCTTCGGTAACGCTTTTTCTGGTAGATACAATATCTGCCTGTGGATTCCTCACTGACCCACCCGCCTCCCCGTTGTCCACTCTTCTATGCCAGTGTTTCTATTATGTATTTATTTTATTGTCCAATGTTTTATTGCATTTCCTTCACACTGTTACCTTGATATTTGTACTGCGTATACTGTGTATATGTCTACTGTCATTGGTCCGTCCGTGTGCCACGAAGGCACGGAAAAAAGGGCGGAACTGATGTCATCACGCCGGCGTGGGCCTAATATAGGCGTCGGTGACAGCAGCGGAGTCGCGAGCGATGCCGTGCCTCTATGACGTCCGGGTCCACGTCGACGCAAAGCTACAAAAAGAATTTCCGAATGTTGCTGACGCAGGGGGATATTCACAAGGTGAGGAATCCACAGGCAGATATTGTATCTACCAGAAACAGCGTTACCGAAGGTAAGTAACTTGTTCTTTAGGGAGATAAGTAGTCTGGCGATTAAGTTGCCTACATCAAACTTTGACTGTAATCCTGGCCACACCAATATTTATACGTCTGCTAATTTGTTTGTCTTGATTTGCATTTGTTTTATAATGTAATATTTAAACTGGAAACTCTGAAATGGATGGTTTTCAAGCAATAACCAGGACCTCTAACCATGACTGCAACTCAGAATCCTAGCAAGACTCATGCGTTTTGGTCTTCTTTTTTGCAGTTAATACAAAGGCTGAAATTCGCTTCCACCTGGCATCAGCAGACTGGATCTCTGAGGATGTACGACTGAAAATAGCTGAAAAGGTATTGACTAGACAAGTGACTTGAGTGGTTAGCATGTAAATTGAGTTTGTGTTTAAGTAGGACCATTTAACAAAGCCCAGCTCTTTGAACTGCTTTCATTTCAACAGATTCCTCTTGACACATTTATTTGCTGCAGGTGTCACTAATGTCTGGTTAGATCTGCTCCTCTCTAAGCTATTACACTGGAGAAGCAGTACACATAGAGCCTCCTCCATCATAGAGGTTCATGTTTTTTTAACTTTGTTTACAACTCAAATCTCTTGCCACTGCAGAGTCTGACACACTCCTTTGCCTGAACTATAAATGAAGTATGCAATGTATGTAAGTGATGGTATTCTTAAAAAACCTTAGCTAAACCCATCCTTTCAGCGGGTGATAATTTTTTGCTCACCAACTGATGTTTCATTAGCAAGTAGAAATTAGAATGATCTGTTCATCCATCAGCTGTCTAGCTGAGGAATGTTCAACATCCACATCAAGTGTGTCATTCTAATGACTTTGCAGGTATTGGTTGCCAGGGCATCTTATCTAGATAGTAGAGAAGGTTGTTTTGAGTTGGATGAAGACTACACTCATGAACTCCAGAGTATCCTTTAGTGCAGTTGTTTCTTGCACACCCGATGTAAGGGCTGGTATACCGTGGTCAATACCCTGTGTATAGCATGTGTTATCAACACGAGTACTATGTTTGCTTTGGGTAACGGGCTTAGTACTCCAGGCTTCAAGAGTCTTTTAACCTTGGTAAGATGGTATGCCTGAGATTCAGCTTAATATACAAGTGAGAAATCCTTTTTCTGTTTGCACGTTTGCTAAAGGTAGCTAAGGCACCCATTGGAACACTGTTACATTTTCTTCACGGTCTGTAACTTCTTTTCTGTAGTATAGTCATAATCTAGTGAATAGTCCCGCCCATGTGCGTGGACCTCGGAGCAATCAAAAATAATCTCTTAAGCTCTCAAAACATGCAGAACTGCATCGACACTTAAGAGAGAATTTAAAGACATATAATGCAGCCTATATCCACAGGCTATACTGTCCAGTACTTCAACTAGAAATTCTACCAAAAACCACAAACAGCACAGCCTGTCCAGGGTTTTCCAAGAGAAAAACCTTGCCTTTAACAGCAAAACCCTCTGGAATGATAGAGAGAAAGAAGTGGACAGACAAGCCCCATGGCCTGCCATTATGTGGCTCAGAACAGGGTACTGTGCCTTTAAGAGAACTTTCCAGAAGCCTCACAGTATCCCAGAATGCACTGCAGGTCCCTTTTACTTTCAGTTCTTTTTTCCGGCTCCTGCAAGCAGGACCCTGGAGCATTGAGCTCTCCCTTTTCAAGGGTTTCTTTGGTGATTATTCGCTGTTTTCAAGTTTTTTGAGTGCTTTTCTTGAAGTACTTTGGTGTCTCTTCCTTGTGTTTGTCTTGGTGCACTCTTTATTTGCCAATATGCCTGCATTATTCGACAAATGCCCCGAGTGCTCGAGGAAGAAGGCCAAGTCGGACCCAAACGAGGTGTGCATCATCTGCCTTCCCTCATCTCATGTCCCAGAGGAGTTTGACATCTGCCAGGGCTTCTCTAGCAGAACCCTGAGGGACAGACTGAAGATCAGGCTCCAAGGCCTGGAAGACAGAAGTTTGAAGGCATAAGGTGGGTCTGGAAGGGCGTCCTCTGCCCATGCTGTGGCCTCTGGGGGGGGCTCCCCGGGGGCAGGAAGACCAGCAAACGTCCCCATTCTCCGTTGGCGTCGATTGCACCGACTACGGCGTCGAGAGGGATGACTACAGTCTGTTCCCTGTCTCCCCAGGGCTCTGGGTTGAAGCGGCGTCTGCGTTGAGTGAACTGAATAGACCGCCGTCGAAGTCACCGGTGACTATTTCGTCGTCGTCGAGTATTCGACGTCGAAGTGGCCCGGCATAGGTGCTCGCCGTCAAGGCGACACCGCCGTTCGCTGTCGCCGTCGAGGAGACCCTTGCCGTCGAGGAGACCCTTGCCGTCGAGGAGACCCTTGCCGTCGGGTCAACGTTCTTCGACGCCGAAGAGGCGCAGAAGGAGTTCTGGCGCCAGGAGTCAGTCTAGCAGGCGGCAGGTGCCTATGGGGGATTCTCCAACATCTCTGCCTAGGAAAGAGGGCGGATCACCGGCTCTGTGTATTCCAAAGTGTTTACGCCTTCTAGGCCGAAGTCGGTTACGCCCCCTCCTCCATTGCCCAGGGGGCCACTGCCTCCCACCCCGCCTCCGCCTCCTCCTCCTCCTCCTCCACCTCAACCTCAACCTCAGCTTCCCGCTGACAGACCTCCTCCGGTTCCTCCAAAGACGGCGTCGCTGCCTCGATTCCCGACGCCCCCTAAGGGTACCCCTCGGCCGAGGGCCCCTGCCGGGCCAAAGTCGCCCACTCCGGTGAAGCCGGCTGAGCGCCCGAAGCCAAGGGGATCGCGATCCGGATCGGAGGGGGAGATCTGAGTCGTCACAGGTCCTCAACGAGATCTTGACGGCGTCACAGGAGGAGACGGTCACGGTCCCACACGGATTCCTCCGGGACCAGAACCTACTCACCGACCTTGTCGGAATCCCCGGGGACTATCGCCTGTGGACGACATCAGCACGTTCCAGGATGTTCTCCTGAGGGGTGCAGCGAAGTTCGGTATCACGGTGACGGTGCCTACTCCAACAACATCCGTGATCTTTGAGACACTACATAAGAAACACCTGTCTCGACCTTTACTACCCCTGGTGCCGGGGCTGGTTGAGCCTGCAGAAGAGTTATTTCTCACCCCTGCGGTGACTAAGTCCGCTCCTTCGCGGCTCCTTAAGATGTACAGGGCCCCGGATTCTGACCCTGCCTTTCTTCGGATGGATCCTACTCCGGATTCGGTCATAGTGCCGGCGGCTAGGAAGCAGCATGCCACCTCCCCGTCCTCTATTGTACCTCCAGATAAGTAGAGCCGCTGGATTGACTCGGCAGGTAGAAAGGTCTGTGGGACGGCCTCTACTGCTATGAAGGCGGCCAGCGCTGCGGCTTTGCTAGGGCAGTCCGATTGTGCCCTATGGGAGTCATTACAGCAGTTTGCTGAGTTCCTTCCCCTGGAGAAAAAGGAAGATTTTCAAGAGGTCCTGAAGGAGGGGATGCTGGTGTCGAACCAGCTCATCAGCGCGGCTGCGGATACGCCCCTTCTGGCTGGACACTGATACTGTCATGGTATCAACCAGCGGTGCCACGCATGGCTTCGGCTTACGTCACTCAAGCCTGAAGCTCAGCAGCGGGTGGCCAATCTGGCTTTCTCGGGTGAAACCCTGTTTGGTAAACATGTGGATGATGAAATGACCCGCATCTGACAACTGGCTGCTCCTGAGGCGAAAAGCCGGGAGACAGCTCCATGTTTTTTAAAATTGCTTTGCTGAAAGATTGTTTGTTCTTCTTTTAACCAATTGCACTCACCTTAAAACCGCTGACCTGACAAGCGGACCCCCGGTGACATCGGCGTGCAAAACGCCAGCGCCTCGAGAAATCGACAGGCCACGCCCCCCTCGGAGGCCACGCCCACCGCCCGCAGTACTTAAGGGACGCTGATCACAAGCGCGCCCATCTGACAACTGGCTGCTCCTGAGGCGAAAAGCCGGGAGACAGCTCCATGTTTTTTAAAATTGCTTTGCTGAAAGATTGTTTGTTCTTCTTTTAACCAATTGCACTCACCTTAATACCGCTGACCTGACAAGCGGACCCCCGGTGACATCGGCGTGCAAAACGCCAGCGCCTCGAGAAATCGACAGGCCACGCCCCCCTCGGAGGCCACGCCCACCGCCCGCAGTACTTAAGGGACGCTGATCACAAGCGCGCCCATCTGACAACTGGCTGCTCCTGAGGCGAAAAGCCGGGAGACAGCTCCATGTTTTTTAAAATTGCTTTGCTGAAAGATTGTTTGTTCTTCTTTTAACCAATTGCACTCACCTTAATACCGCTGACCTGACAAGCGGACCCCCGGTGACATCGGCGTGCAAAACGCCAGCGCCTCGAGAAATCGACAGGCCACGCCCCCCTCGGAGGCCACGCCCACCGCCCGCAGTACTTAAGGGACGCTGATCACAAGCGCGCCCATCTGACAACTGGCTGCTCCTGAGGCGAAAAGCCGGGAGACAGCTCCATGTTTTTTAAAATTGCTTTGCTGAAAGATTGTTTGTTCTTCTTTTAACCAATTGCACTCACCTTAATACCGCTGACCTGACAAGCGGACCCCCGGTGACATCGGCGTGCAAAACGCCAGCGCCTCGAGAAATCGACAGGCCACGCCCCCCTCGGAGGCCACGCCCACCGCCCGCAGTACTTAAGGGACGCTGATCACAAGCGCGCCCATCTGACAACTGGCTGCTCCTGAGGCGAAAAGCCGGGAGACAGCTCCATGTTTTTTAAAATTGCTTTGCTGAAAGATTGTTTGTTCTTCTTTTAACCAATTGCACTCACCTTAATACCGCTGACCTGACAAGCGGACCCCCGGTGACATCGGCGTGCAAAACGCCAGCGCCTCGAGAAATCGACAGGCCACGCCCCCCTCGGAGGCCACGCCCACCGCCCGCAGTACTTAAGGGACGCTGATCACAAGCGCGCCCATCTGACAACTGGCTGCTCCTGAGGCGAAAAGCCGGGAGACAGCTCCATGTTTTTTAAAATTGCTTTGCTGAAAGATTGTTTGTTCTTCTTTTAACCAATTGCACTCACCTTAATACCGCTGACCTGACAAGCGGACCCCCGGTGACATCGGCGTGCAAAACGCCAGCGCCTCGAGAAATCGACAGGCCACGCCCCCCTCGGAGGCCACGCCCACCGCCCCCTACTTACCTTCCATAAGTATGTGCCTCCCCAGGAAGCGCAGCGGACGAGCGCAGCGGGCGCGACGATTGCGCGCCGAAGGCGCGCTTAAGGCAAGCTCGTCTGCGCTCGTCCGCGACCGTCCGGGGCCAGGGGCATGTCATTCTGCTCGCCCTACCAGCTATTCCTCCTCTCAATTACGTTGTCTTCAGGGCCCCTGGTCATTACCTGCCTCTACTTGCTCACGCATTAAGGCTCTTGGCCTATTTCCACCTGCCCCTCCTGCCATTCCTTTCCCCCAACCTGCCCCCTCTCCTCCTCCCAGAGGTAGCGCCACTCCTGCTACCCCTAGAGCCCTTACGGCCCTTTATATAAACACTAGGTCTGCAGTAGCTCACGCTCATGAGCTTTCGGTTCTACTGGATCTTCATGCCCCTGACTTGCTTTTCCTAACGGAAACTTGGTTCTGCGAGGACTCCCTCCCCGTCCTCTTAGCTACTCTTCCATCGCCATATTACGCTATCCGTGCTGATCGCTTAAATGGCAGACCTGGGGGCGGGGTGGCAGTCATTGCCCGAACCGACCTCCCCTTCATAACCTTATCCTTACCTGACATTGCCACTACGGAGTATCTAGCCATCCGCACTACCTCCATCACGCCCCCCCTTACTTGTATACTTATCTATCGTCCCCCTCAATCCGCGTCATTATTCCTTCCGGACTTCCTTGAAGTTCTTGCTACCACTACAGTCAATAATTCCTCCATTTTGCTTCTGGGTGATTTTAATTTTTGGCCCTCCGATCCAGCGGAATGTTCATCCTCCAAAGAATTCTCAGACACACTCCATTCTCTCAATTTCATTTCTCATATTCATTCCCCCACCCACATCAAGGGTCATATCCTTGACCAGATTTGGTCCCTAAATTGCCCAGTAGAGTCTCCCTTTGTTTTGCCCTGTACTTGGTCTGACCATCATCTTATCTCTTTCTCGCTCTTTATCCACCCTCAGGTCAAGCCCCCACTCCCGAAAAACATCTGGGTGCGTGCATGGGGCCGAGTAGACCCGGAGAGTCTAGCTTCCTTACTCACCGCTTCCCTGCCCTCCCTGAATAATCTGCCCATTCATTCTCAGGTCAAGGCCATTAATCTTTGGCTCTCGGCAGGCTGTGACTCGGTTGCCCCTCTGAAACGAGTCTCAACCAAACGAGAGAAGGATGCCAATCAGTGGTTCAATCAAGATCTAAAAACCACTAAATTGGCAGTTCGCCGGGCGGAGCGAGCTTGGAGGAAGAACTATTGCCCCTTTTTGCGACTAGAGTTTATTAACATCTTGACTCTCTACAAAAAAAACATCTTGGAGGCAAAAACCGTCTATTTTTCCTCCAAAATACTCGCAGCGGAAAACAAATCGAAGGAAATCTTTTCGATTATCCACAACTTGGCGTTCTCAGACAGAACCTCGCTTAAACCCACCCCCTCCCAGGATCTTTGTCACTCCCTTAATCATTTCTTTATTCAAAAAATTGCCACTATTAAATCCAACATTCCCCCTCCTCCCCTCTCTTTTGTGGACCCTCAGTGCCCTTCCCCTAAGGAACGCCTCACTGCCCTCCCACTTCTAACCCAAGAATCCTTGACTGCTATAATCCCACTCGTCAAATCTGGTTCCCCACTAGATTCTTGCCCGGCCCATATTCTCCGTCACATCTTCCTCAGCTGTCCCGACCTTCCTCTCCACGCTCTAAACAGTTCTCTTTCTCAGGGCGTGGTACCCAATTCATTGAAATCCGCCATCATTGTTCCCATACTGAAAAAACCGGGCGCTGATCCCTCAGTTCCAGCCAATTTTCGCCCCATTTCCCTCCTGCCGTTCTTGGCGAAAGTTCTCGAGCGCCATGTTACTTCTGCCTTGAGTTCTTTCGTGGAGAAGAACGGGGTCCTCGCCCCTCGCCAGGCCGGGTTTCGCCCCGCACACTCTACGGAGTCCGTAGTGCTAGCGGTCCTTGATAACCTCAGGGAGGGTATGGATACCAACCAATCTCAGGCCCTTGTCCTCCTCGATCTCTCAGCCGCTTTTGACACGGTGGATCATTCCATCTTGCTTTCCCGTGTCAGGGCGGCGGGGATCGAGGGCACGGCGCTGGTCTGGTTATCCTCCTTCCTGAGGGACCGCACCCAGGCCGTCCGCCTGGGTGACTTCACTGCGGACTTCTGTAACGTCCAGTGCGGGGTCCCCCAAGGCTCCTCCCTTTCCCCCCTTTTATTCAACTTGTACATCTCCCCTCTTATTTTTTCACTGCAACAAATGGAGGTCGCCGTGTTTAATTATGCGGACGACCTCCAGCTTGTCTTTAACCTTTCCTCTTCCCCCGACTCTGCTCATAATTTTCAAACCATCATGATTCACATCCGTGACTGGATGAACCACAATCATCTTAAACTCAACCCAGACAAAACAGAGCTGGTGTTGACGGGTGGTTCATCCAGCCCCTGGTCCCCCATTTTCTGGCCCCTTTCCCTTGGTCCCCCTCCTGTCCCCGCTACCTCAGTTAAAACTCTTGGCATTAAGCTTAATCCCCAACTCACCCTTCACTCCCAGGTCAGCTCTGTGGTCTCTTCTTCCTTTCTGGCACTGCGTACCATACGCAAGGTATCCCGTTTTTTTTCATTTGACGCACTTAAACTGATTACCCTGGCCATGGTCGTGTCCCGCCTGGATTACGGCAACGCCCTATATGCTGGTATTCCTGCATATAGCCTTCGGCGGTTGCAGCAGATCCAAAACCAGGCGGCGCGCCTGGTGTTTAAACTCCCCAAGTCCCACCATGTCACTCCCCTCCTAAAGTCCCTACACTGGCTTCCTGTCTGTGCCCGTGTCCAGTTCAAGCTTGCCTCTATCACCTTCCAAGCGCGACTGGGCACGGCCCCGGCTTTCATCTCATCTGAGATTGTGCCCTATGTCCCCGCTAGGGAACTGCGGTCTTCCACCCAATCCCTCCTTACGGTCCCACGGTTCCGGAGAAAGAAATGGGGAGGCTCCAAATTTGCGACCCTCGCCCCGATCTTTTGGAACTCACTACCTCCGCAGCTCAGAGCTTCTACCTCCTACCTACTGTTTCGGAAACAGCTCAAGGCATATCTCTTTGCTAAATCTTTCTAACCAATAATCTGAGCTTTCCCCTCATGTTTAGCTCGTTGTCAGTCTAGCGCCATGAAACCGCTGGTGTACGTGCGCTGTATAAATAATTTTAAATAGAAATAGAAAATAGAAATGAAGGCGGAGGCCGAGACCCTGACGGCGGTCTGGCTGGAAAAGCCCAAAGAGAACCAGACCTACCGCCCGTTCCAGAGGCGGTTCGGGGGTCAAGGCCGTGGGCGAGGACAGTCTTCGGGACAACAGCAGCAGCAGTTCCGGAAGCCCTTCCAGAAGCGCCAGAAGGGTAGAGGCGGCCAACAGTCTGCGGCAGCAAACAAAAGCTCGACCCTGAGCGGTTACTTCCCCTACATCCGTTACCGGGAAGCGTTCAACTTTTTCTGGCAGAGTGGAGAAAAATTACTCAGGACAAGTGGGTGCTGAATATTGTTTGCAATGGATACAGTCTTCGTTTCACCAGCCCACCTCCCTCCATTCCACCGGTCAGCTCGCAGTTTCAACTGCGCGAGCTCCAGGCGGAGGCCGATATCCTGCTAAGGAAAAGGGCGATAGAAGACGTACCTCTGTCTCGGAGAGGAAGAGGTCTGTACTCCCGGTTCTTTCTGGTTCGCAAGAAGGACAAGAACGAGTTCAGGCCCATTCTGGATTTACGACAAGCAAACAAGTGGATTCGCAGAGAGAAGTTTTGCATGCTGTCGCATCAGATTTATCCTCAGCTGCAACAGGAAGACTGGCTATGTGCTATAGACCTACAGGATGCGTACTTCCATGTGCCCATTGCACACAAACACAGGAAATTCCTGCGATTCCAAGTCGGCGCCAATCATTATCAGTACACAGTACTGCCATTCGGGCTGAAGTCTGCGCCCAGAACATTCTCGAAGTGCATGGCAGTGGTAGCGGCGCACCTGAGAAAGAACAAGGTGTTTGTCTACCCGTACCTGGAAGATTGGTTGATCAAGGCCTCCTCCTTCTCTGAAGCTCAAGCGCACTTCCAGAAGACCTGCGTTCTTTTGAACAAGCTGGGGTTGCACATCAACATGTCAAAGTCTGTCCCGACTCTGGTCCAGTGCATACAGTACTTGGGAGCCTCCATCAATACGCTGTCAGCAAGCGTGTCTCCTTCGGAGGAGCGACGATTATCACTCCTTCGGAAGGCTCAGGCTCTTATGACCGCTCCATCTACAACAGTGAGGGCGGTGTCTTTTCTACTGGGGTCGATGGCCTCTTGTATCTTCCTCAAGCTACACGCACGGCTGCACATGAGACCATTGCTGGAGTGCTTGGAGGATCAGTGGGATCAGAGGAAAGGATCTTGGGACGACAAGATACGACTGTCTCTGCATGCTCTTCAGTCTCTGAAGTGGTGGTGTTCAGCGGAGAATCTCCTCAGAGGGGTTCCCTTCCACTAGGACATTCCCACGCAGACTATTGTGACGGATGTGTCTCTCCACGGCTGGGGGGCGCACTCCGGTCTTACAGATTCAAGGGACGTGGCCCCCGACGGAATCCACGTACCACATCAATTTCCTGGAACTCGGAGCTGTTCACTTGGCACTGAAGGCCTTTCATGCGTCCTTCCGGACCAACTCTATGCTTGTTCAGACGGACAATACGACCACAATGTATGATCTTAACAAGCAGGGGAGGTCGAGATCGCGCACTCTGTCGCAGGAGGCGCAGGTGATCTGGCACTGGCTTCTAACCAGAGGACTGACTATAACGGCTACCCATCTACCAGGTGTGCAGAATGTTCAGGCAGACGCACTGAGCAGACTGATTCAGGAAAACCACGAATGGGTCATAAACGAAGAAGTACTAGGAGAAGTCTTCGCAAGGTGGGGGACTCCAGACGTACATCTGTTCGCCACCGCCGAAAACAGCAAATGCAGAGACTTTGCCTCCAGGTACTACCAGCCGGGGACGCTGGGGAATGTGTTATGGATCAACTGGTCGAACAGCTTTCTGTACTCTTTTCCATCCATTCCCCTGATTCCGGCGGTGCTCATCAAGCTGTCCCAGTCCAGGGCGCGGATGATCCTGATTGCTCCGGAATGGCCCAGGCAGTGGTGGTTCACGGACCTGCTTCACCAGTCTCTCCTTCCTCAGATACGGCTGCCGTGCAGGCCGGACCTTCTCACGAAGTTCGGGGGGCAGATGTTGCACCCCAACCTCTCGTCTTTGAGTTTGGCGGCACGGCTCCTGAGAGAGTGCAATATGGCCATTTGAATCTACCAGAAGATTGTATGGACATACTGAAGGAGGCTAAGCGACCTTCCACTAGGACTTCTTCTGCTTACAAGTGATAGAGGTTTTGCATCTGGTGCAAGTCCAAGAACTATGACCCAACGACGTGTAAGGAAGATGTCATCCTTCCGTATCTGCTGCATCTGGCGCAGTCTGGTTTTAATGTCCATTCCATGAAGGTTCATCTGGCTGCGCTGACTGCCTACAGGAAATGCCCTTCACAGACTTCCTTCTTTCAGATCCCTGTGGTCAAAGATTTTTTGGAAGGCTTGAAGAAAGTGTTCCCTCCTGTCCGGCTTCCTTCGCCTTCATGGGAATTGAACGTGGCGCTGTCCAGATTGATGAAGGAGCCTTTTGAACCTATTCATAAGGCTTCATTGCAGCACCTGTCCTGGAAGGCGGCGTTCCTCGTGGCCATTAAATCGGCCCGCAGGGTGAGTGAAATTCAGGCGTTGTGTTGCCAAGAACCTTATACTGTATTTCATGCTGCTAAGGTTATGCGTACTCACCCTAAATTTCTTCCAAAGGTTATATCTGACTCATGTAAACCAGACCATAACTTTGCCTATGTTTTTTTCAGAATCCTTCCTCTCCAGCGGAAAGGTCCCTGCATTCCCTGGATGTTAGGAGGGTGTTGAAATTTTATCTGGATAAAACCAGGGATGTCCGTAGGTCAGACCAATTGTTTATCAATTATGGATCAGTCAGGACGGGTCTTGCTACCTCTAAACAGTCCATCTCGAGGTGGATTGTGTCCTATATACAATTGTGTTACCAAAAGGCTAATAAGACCTTAGGGGGTAAACCTAAGGCTCATTCCACCAGGGGCAAAGCTGCCACGACTGCTTTGCTCCGTAATGTTCCTATTGCAGAAATCTGCAAGGCGGCCACTTGGAAGTCGGTCCATACCTTTGCTAAGCATTACTGCCTGGACTCTGATGCCAGGGCAGACGCTCAGGTTCGGCAGGCTTCGCTGCGAAATCTGTTCGCACAGTAGTGGTGTTATTTCTCTTTTCTCCACCGCCGCTTTGGTGTGGGGATGGGCTTGCCATTCTATTCACTAGATTATGACTATACACAGAGATCCCCTACTACAGAAGGAGTAGTTTCTGTCCTGTAACTCCAGTTCTGTAGTAGGGGTATCTCTGTTATAGTCATAAGCGCCCGCCCTCCTCCCCGTTGGAGTAGAGATTCATGTAAGAAATGCTACAGGTCTGGCGTTTTTATGCCTTCAAAAAGAACTGAAAGTAAAAGGGACCTGCAGTGCATTCTGGGATACTGTGAGGCTTCTGGAAAGTTCTCTTAAAGGCACAGTACCCTGTTCTGAGCCACATAATGGCAGCCTATGGGGCTTGTCTGTCCACTTCTTTCTCTCTATCATTCCAGAGGGTTTTGCTGTTAAAGGCAAGGTTTTTCTCTTGGAAAATCCTTGACAGGCTGTGCTGTTTGTGGTTTTTGGTGGAATTTCTAGTTGAAGTACTGGACAGTGTAGCCTGTGGATATAGGCTGCATTATATGTCTTTAAATTCTCTCTTAAGTGTCGATGCAGTTCTGCATGTTTTGACAGCTTAAGAGATTATTTTTGATTGCTCCGGGGTCCACGCACATGGGCGGGACTATTCACTAGATTATGACTATAACAGAGATACCCCTACTACAGAACTGGAGTTACAGGACAGAAACTACTCCTTCCTAGTTCTGTCCCACCATACCAGTCCTTCCTTTCTTCTCCATTTTCGATTCTGTCTCTTTCCACTGCTATTCTTTGTCTTTTTCCCACACCGAACTACCTTTTCACCCCGTTTTCAATTCGTATTCCAACCTTTTGCTTCTGCCTCTTTTGTCAGTCCACCCTTTGTCTTGCTTCCTTCCACACGTTCATGTATACCCACCTCTCTCTCTAAATCATGCTTTACATTAAGTGAAATCTGTTTGAGGAGGCAAATATCAGGCCCATCTCTTCTGTTTGCAGCCTTTTTCACATGGTTTAATACTTGGCAGTCGAGTTTTTTAGATGTTTAAGCTTAGTCCTGTATGCCACCTGACAGTCCTTAGCACCATCAGTTTGCACATGTTCAGTGGGTCTGAAGGACGAAGCTAATAGAGACTCCTAGGCATGCTCTGCCCACAAATGGCCTTGTCTGTGTGTTAAACACTGCAGACTTATGAAAATCTGCACCGACAAAGGCAGAAGTGAGAAGGCCTCATAGCATTGACAGCAGATGCATTCATCACACAGAACAGGTTCAGCAAAGTCTGCAGTTGTGCAAACTTTACACAGAAGGAAAATGTTACTTAGCATCTGTTTGTGGCATGTAGGGCTGTAGATTCAAATGCTGTGGATACTCTTGCCATCTAGTGTTGGGCTCAGGCATGTGCAACTTCTTTTTCTTCGCAGAAGTCTTTCAAGTCATGAGGTATAGTGACTCCTCCTGTGACTGGTCATGCACATGGGCATCAGCTCCATTGTTAGATTATTTTCTGTATGGCAGGTGAGGATGAAGATAGAGCATAGAAAAGATGACGACCATGCGAAAGACTGCATCAACCAGAGGCTTCCAAAAAGGAAGTTAGGTGCATGTGAATCTACAAACATGCTTTTTTTTCCCCCTTTTTTATTTTGAAAACACTTCATCAACATTCACAAGGATATACATTCTTGGGAGTAAGTGTTAACATTTGACTTATTAGCAACATAAACGTACAAGTGTTTACAGTAGACTTAGTACATGCCTATCATTTTAATACTTAATGCACATTGTCTACACCCAGACATGCAAGAGTATTAACATGGGTGGCCTCTGCAGCTGTGTTGTCATGTGATGTATGTTAATAAGACTGGCCCGGTTATATGGTCCAGACCTCGTGTGCCGCCCAGAGTTAGTCTAGTTGCTGATAAGTGCGGGAGTAGGGAAGCCCAACAGGCTGGTAGTGTGTAGGCACGTCATGAATGGGTCCCATATGCTCTTGGGGCGACTTGCCTGCGGCATGAGGTCCCAAAAAGTAGTTAGTTGCGTTTGGCAGCGTGTTACATCATTCTTTGTAGGTGCCGGTCTGCGGCCCCAGTGTATCGCCATCCGCCGCTTAGCCAGCAGTAGCAACTTCGCTGCGAGCCGGCGGTGTGCAGCTGTAGTTTCCTTAACATACCCAAGCAAACACAACAATGGGTTGGGTGAGGTCAGGTCTTCCATGATGGCACAAATCGTCTCGCACACCAACCTCCTGAAGCTCAACACTCTTGGGCAGGTCCAGGTCAGGTGTAATAAGTTAGCTTCCGGTGCAGTATCTCGTGTCGCTAGACAGTCCGATCTTGTGTAGGTATATGGGGGTGTGATCATTTCTATGCAGAAATTTAAAATGGATAAAGTGCAATCTATAGTTGGGGGAGAGGCGTTCTGTTTGACCGCAGCAGTAATACCATTGTTCATCAGGCATGTTCAGGCCAACCTCTAATAGCCACACCCGGCGTGCCCTCGAGGTGTATAACAGGGAGGCAGACATCGTTAAGGAGTAGAGTTGGGTAATAAGTTTACGTGGTATAGGGTGTGTGTGTGTGTGTGTGTGTGTGTGTGTGTGTGTGTGTGTGTGTGTGTGTGTATGTATATGTATATATATGTGTATATATATATATATATATGTATATGTATGTATATATTTCCACAAAGCGTCTTTCTTCTTCCAAGATAGACAAGGGGGCACGCTGGATTTCAAAACATAATTTTTATTTTTCAAGGATTCGGCATGACGCGTTTCAGCATAGGCTTTCCTCAGATGCACCTCCTTGTTAGTTGCCACTGCTACTGCGGTCCCAAGTTTTAATGTTTTTGGCATCTGAAGTAGATTTGCGTGCACACCTGCGTTCCATTTGGGTGGAGCCGCTCAGTACCCAACACGTAGAACTGCAACTCCCAGAGTGCAGTTCAGTGGATCAGCGTGCTGTGGTTATGCGGTCCAAGACAGCCAATATCGTTCATTTCCTCATTGTTGAGTCTGGCTGTTACTGGAAACAGGTAAGGATGCGCAGTATATTTCTGGGCAGGGTTTCTCATCCGTCTTTTTCCCGTACTTCCAGCCTTCGCACCGCCGACATATGCAATTCCGGGGCATCACTATATATATATATACTTACTCATTTGGCTCTGGTGTGGAGCAAGCCGTACGGAAGCCCCTGGAGGCCGCTGAACTGCTCCTACCAAAGAGACTGGAATCGAGGTGGCCGGTGTGTGAATCCGAGCAACTGGAAGATATCTGGCAAGGTAGGAGACTGCGGACAATCCAGTAAGGAGAGTGCATAGTGAAAAGCTCAGAACATTGTTGACAATAGCTTTTCGCTGCTATAGCGCTGTTATTGCCCGAACAAAAATTGCATCATGGCCGCGGAGGCGTTACGAAGCCGAGAGGTGGCTGCGGTCGATATATTTGATGATTCCCCGGCTGGGGCGTCATCAATGGAGGTGCAGCAGGCTGCTGTGCCCCAAGTGAACTCAGGCGCGAGGGATCTATTCAGACGCTTGGAGAAATTTATGCGTGCCGAGCAAGCAAAGTGGTGGGAGGAGAAATCGCTTGCTCGGTATTTGGAAGTTGGCAGGGTCCCCAGGGGCTTAAGGTTAACTCTGGCCCCCAGCTATGAGGATCCGGACCCGGAAATGCTGGGAGAATGGGCGGATTGTAACCTAGACTCATCTGCCAGGCTGCTGCGTATACTGGTTAAATATGCAGCCAAAGACCGGCTTAAATTACAGGCTAAAGTCGAGGAGTTAAATGCAGAAATTGCTCTGATTGAGGAAACTGAAAGTATCAAGAGAATGAGGAAAGAGATGATGATAAAACTGCAGAAAGATGAGGACGCCATTAAAAAACGCAAAGCCTTCAAATTCATTAGAGACAAACTGGATTACCAGAATGGCACTGTGTTCACTTTTGCTCGGAAATATGGAGCAGTAAAAAATAAGGGCGGTGCGGCTAATCTTCGCAAAATCCAAGGCACCACGGGGGATAGTACACCTTCCCTAACCTCAACTTCTGAACAGAGTGTCACTGGCAGCGAAAATGAACACGAAGAAGAGAATGGCGGACCTTCAAACATAGCAAAAGAAAAAGTTTTAATCTTGTCTCGCGCGGAAGAAATGAATGTTCTGTGCCAAGACAGACGAGACACGCTAAGACCCCGGAAGAAACAGCCGCATCAAAAAGGCTTTCAAATGCCAAGCGGGGGGCAAGGAGGAGGTGCAACCGGAGGCGAAAACGCGAAAAAATCGCCCAAGAAATCCAAGAGAGGCAGATGGAACCGGAAGTAACTCAGGAAAATACTTCCAACACTGTGATTAACCTCTCGGATATCGCCCTCAATAAAGCGGAATGTCAAATATTATCTCTAGGACTCTCCTTTTGTCCTGAAAGTAACTTCAATTACTCAGAAACACGTATGGACGTTTTCCGTTTTATACGGAAACTGAAATTGCAAAAACACCATATGCTCAAGGCGGATAAAGAAACGTCCACTGTCCCCACTTATGCTACCAGCCCGCCTCTGATCAACGCAGGTGATGTGGGCCTCTTCTTTGACCTTCGACAACTTCAAACTGAACAAAATGAGTCAATTGGTTTACTAGGCTTGGAGGGAATGGACTTGGGCAGCACGATTAAAACACCATTTAAACCTAAATCTGTTTTCCACCCGATAATGAGCCATGACAACATAGACAGATTCCACGAATTGGTTGCCTCGGATTTGAAAGATTTATACAGGGTGACTCACCACACTGCCACCGCAATGACTATTAAACAACGGTGTTACATTGAATTAATGAAAAAACTGCAGAAAAATGAAGATCTTGTCATAAAACAATCTGACAAAGGGGGCAACATTGTCCTGTGGCCGAGACACATGTATTTGGAGGAGGCGTATATCCAATTAAACGATACAACCTGCTATAAACGTAGTAATTTGCAATTTGTGAAATCTTCTTGGTTGGACTACTATGGTAAACTGGTGGCGTGGAAGAGTAGTGGGCTTATTAGCAATGATGAACACAAATTCTTGCATAATAGTTTCCCCGCTATACCTTCCATGTATTTACTTCCCAAGGTACATAAGAACATTCTTAAACCCCCAGGACGCCCAATAATTTCAGCTATTGGTAGTATAACAGAAAACACATCTAAATACGTAGATTATTTTCTACAGGAATGGGTTGTTAAATTACCATCTTATATTAGGGACACCTCAGATTTTTTAAGAAAGATCCAGGAAAGCAATTGGTCTGATGACTTGATTCTTATTACTATGGATGTCACGTCCCTATACACCTCTATTTGCCACCGGGATGGGATCAAAGCGGTTGAACATTATCTTAATCGCAGACCTGCATGCTTTTTGTTACATAACAAAATGTTGATTGATATGATCAAAATGTGTTTGGAACATAATTACTTCACTTTTGAAAATACTGTCTTCCAGCAAATTAGGGGGGTAGCTATGGGGGCCTGCTTCTCCCCGAGCTATGCCTGTTTGCACATGGGCTTGTGGGAGGAGCAGGTTCTTAAATTACAACATGAAGAAACTCTGAACACACATGTCCCCCTATGGCTCAGATACATAGACGACCTCTTCCTCTTGTGGAGGGGGCCAGAGGATCTGGCCTGGGAGTTCATTAAGAAATTGAACATCAATCAACTAAACTTGGAGTTCACAGCACAAATGAGTAAGACATCAGTAATCTTCCTTGATGTTGAGGTTTACATATGTGACAATAAGATCTGTACCAGACTTTTCCGCAAACCTACTGCTGGGAACTCATTATTACATGCATCCAGCCACCATCCCCAACATTTGATCAACAGCATCCCCTACGGGGAGATGTTGAGGATCAAACGTATTTGTAGCAACAGGGAGGAATGTAAGCTAGCACAGCAAAGCTGCAAGGAGAGATTTCTCCAAAGGGGTTATAGCAACTCCATTATTGAGAGAGCTATTCATAAAACTGAGTCCTTGACTCGTGACACCACATTGACCCTTAAAATCCCTACTGTACCCAGTGACATTTCCAATAAAGTGAGAGTTATTGTCACTTACAGCAAACAACAAGGTGCAATTAGGAAGATATTGAGGAAACACTGGGATCTATTACTAAAGGACCCGGTCATTGGGGGTGAATTAATCAAGAACAATCGCACTCCTCAAATGACCTTTCGGAAAGCTAGATCCATGGGCAATTGTTTAGTAAAAAGTAACTCTGAAATCAGGCAGCCTTCCAACTGGCTTTCAAAACAAAAGGGTTTCTACAAATGCTTTGTTTGCAAAGCGTGCAAACATGCTAAAAATACTAAGGAATACACCACTCCGTTCCTGCCCCGGCCAGTCAAAATCAAACACCGTATCACATGTAAAACTGAATACGTTGTTTACATTTTGGAATGCCCATGTGCACTCCGATACGTCGGTAGCACAAAGTTACCTGTACATATGAGGATTTTACAACACCTCAGGGCAATCACGAATAAAGATCAATCATATCCGGTTGCCAGGCATTTTGAACATAAGCATGGTAGTGACAATACTCTTCTTTCCTACTTTGCCATTGACTGTATTTTGCCGACACGTAAGGGTGGGGACAGAGAAAGTGCCTTACGCATGTTGGAAACTAAATATATCCTGGAACTGAATACCAAGTCTCCGATGGGCCTGAATGCCACGGAAGACTTACACACATGTATATGAATCAACTCCTTGTGTACATTATGTCTGTTGGGAGATTCCCAAGTAACCCATGATAGAGAGTCAACTGTTTGCTTAATTAATATATATGTGTTAATGTTTATCTGCTATTTGCCATCTTACACATTTTGGAAACGACTTGCCAAGCATTTAACGCATTATCAAATGAATTGAGATGAAGCGCCTTTCCTTTTAATATGAAGCTATGCATTTGTTTTTAACAACACATACTTATATATTTTGTTCATATTGGTATAATTTATTTTGGATCATTTCAGATCCAACACGGGGTTCTCTATTTGTAATACACTTTTTATGTTATGCATTTTACAATTTATGCCATTGGCACCTTTGTAGTTTATGCATTCGACCACTAAATTTTTGGATATAGGTTGCCTATTTGCAGTGCTTGCCCACTGGGGCTTAATTTTTCTTTTCAATGATATACAGACTGTATATGGGGCACAAGATTAACATGGTTAACTCAAATCCTGTATAGCACTATTAGAACCGTCTTTTTACTAACATTATGTTATTAATTGGTTGCATATGTAAATTATTATGCACTAGGTTCATTGTTACAATGGATATTTTAACATTTTGTGCTTTTCCAGTTTTAAACATTTGAGCAACCACGGTATTGTTTATTCTGTGTTACTATATGTAATAATTGTACCCCATAGTCTGTTTTCCAGCTTTATTGTGTTCACACACAGCTGTTGTTAATTTTGGCACTGTTCACTTTAAATGTGGCGCCTATCCATGAGTAACGCGTCATGTGATCAAGGTCCAGGTCGGACCGAAACGCGTCATGGCGGCATTAGATGCAGGGCAATAACTTTAAATAAAGAAAAGCACAAAGAATTGGGTCCGCGTGTCTATCCTGTTCCGTTGTGGCAGTGGATTTTTGTGGATAGAGTACTGCAATATATATATATATATCTATATATCTATATATCTATATATCTATATATCTATATATCTATCTCTATCTATCTATCTCTATCTATCTCTATCTATCTCTATCTATCTCTATCTATCTCTATCTATCTCTATCTATCTCTATCTATCTCTATCTATCTCTATCTATCTCTATCTCTATCTCTATCTCTATCTCTCTCTATCTCTATCTCTATCTCTATCTATCTCTATCTATATCTATCTATATCTATCTATATATCTCTATATATCTCTATATATCTCTATATATCTCTATATATCTCTATATATCTATCTCTATATATCTATCTCTATATATCTATCTCTATATATCTATCTCTATATATCTATCTCTATATATCTATCTCTATATATCTATCTCTATATATCTATCTCTATATATCTATCTCTATATATCTATCTCTATATATCTATCTCTATATATCTATCTCTATATATCTATCTCTATATATCTATCTCTATATATCTATCTCTATATATCTATCTCTATATATCTATCTCTATATATCTATCTCTATATATCTATCTCTATATATCTATCTCTATATATCTATCTCTATATATCTATCTCTATATATCTATCTCTATATATCTATCTCTATATATCTATCTCTATATATCTATCTCTATATATCTATCTCTATATATCTATCTCTATATATCTATCTCTATATATCTATCTCTATATATCTATCTCTATATATCTATCTGTCTGTCTGTCTGTCTGTCTGTCTGTCTGTCTGTCTGTCTGTCTGTCTGTCTGTCTGTCTGTCTGTCTGTCTGTCTGTCTGTCTGTCTGTCTGTCTGTCTGTCTGTCTGTCTGTCTGTCTGTCTGTCTGTCTGTCTGTCTGTCTGTCTGTCTGTCTGTCTGTCTGTCTGTCTGTCTGTCTGTCTGTCTGTCACGCGGTGTGGTGGAGAGCACTAGTACCTGGGTTTGCCTCGTCTTTTGATGCTGCGAGACGTCCTTCTGCCGAATAAAAAATATATATATATTAGTGCTGCAGTAGTTCGAGGGGTGCGGGGCAGGGAATGAGTCATTTACAGTTCTACAAGTCTGTCTAATTTGGTAGTATAGAAGTGTACCCATCAAAGTGATTTCACTGTGTCCGTACTAGTAAATGGGGGGAGGAACTGGTCGTTTGGGTACAGGTCGAAATATGTTTTGATGCCCAATGTCGCAGCTTGCTGCGCTATACCACAGCCCTGTCGAGGGGGGAAAGGAAGGATTAGCCGCCAGAGCTACGGATGGTGCATAGAGCTGGCCAGCACCAATCAGTCTAAGGATCCCCTCCCATGCCCATCTCACACACTCATTTGTGTTTATTTCGGTGCTGTATATGGTTGGAACAATGCCATTTTCAGCAGCCATGGAGCGGTCTGATCGCTTTCTATTGCCAAATGTGGCTGAAACGGTGTGGTTTGTAGCCAAAAGTGTAAAAAGCTCACCTGTGGACAGAGCGTATAATTTTAAATCTGGAGCACCCAATCTGCCACCTGTCGGGGGCATCGTAAGGATCTCATAAGACACGGAGTCGATGACCTGCCCATACTAGCGCGATAATGTTGGAGCGCAGTCTTTTAAAGGACTGTGACCTGAGAGGAGGCAGGATGTTAACAAAGATATTGGAATTTCGGTTGCACAACCATTTTTGCTATTGCTATGAGCCCAGCAATAGAGTGGGAGCTTATTCCATCCCTGTATGTGTCTCAATCCATTCGACTGTACGGCCATAATTTACTCTCCACAGTTCCTCTGGGTCTCTGCACAAAATATGCCTAAATATTTAGTCGGTTTGGATGTCCATTTTAAAGGTTAGTTCGTTTGGAAGGATCTCGCAGATTCAGTAAGCAGAAATAGGATTGATTTGCTCCAGTTGATCTGGATACCAAAGTATCCCCTAAAGCAGATCACTTCCCTAGTCATGGGAGTCAGGGTAATTAATACATGAGGTCATGCTTGACATCAAGTGTGTGGAGAGCCCTGTCGGCTACTGTGTCTGGCTGCAGTAAGAACACCGGAAGCTCAATTGCCTGATTAAGGTGGAAGGGAGATGCCACCTTAGACCGAAACCTTGGGTTAGTCTTAAGCCGACTCAGTTGTGAACTTGGAAGAAAGATTTTTCTACTGTAAGAGCTTGAAGCTTGCTCATATGCCTTAAAGATGTAATGGCAACGAGAAAGGCAACTTTCTGTGAGAGGAACTGGAGGGGGCAGAAGTGAAGAGGTTCAAAAGGAGGGCCCATGAGTGGAGTCAGAACTATGTTCCCATTCCAAACTGGGGCCAGGGGCACTCTGTGTGGAATAATCCATTTGATTCCTTCCATGAAGGCTTTGGTGATGGACTTTGAATAAAGAAGAATTGTCCCTGTTTTGTAGTTAAGCTGCAACTGCAGGCTAGTGGAAATGGGTTGAAGTGTCGGCAAGGCCTAACGTTTGAAGATGAAGTTGGTAACGGACTGTCTTGGACCACTGGTTTTAGTTGATCAATGCGTGGCAGCACTAGACCAACCTTTTCCACTTGGGCGTATAACAGCCCTGTGTGGTGGACCTACTGGTCTCTTTAAGGATGCACATTTAGACTTTATTGCTTATTTAGTGCCGCATAAATAATTTACACATCGCTTCTAAACTGAAGCCTGACTGTTTTGTGCCAAGTTACCAGTTGGTTAAGCACAGGGTTATATAGTGACTTTTGTGGTTCACCCTGGCACATTGAGATTGTTTGAGGTGGGTTCTCACCCCCCTCAAACTAATAACCCAATATCTTAGTGGCCCTGTATTTTGAAATTTAATTGGCACTCCAGTTGAAATGTAATTGGCACTCCTCTCTGGCAAGGCTGCAGCAATCCCTTGACCTGTTCATGAAGGTGTACCCTCTCCAGCTGCAACTTAATTTGATCATTTAAAACCAAAACCTCAAGTAAACCGAAGCACAGGGACTCTGACTAGACTCCTTCTGCAATTCTCACCCAAAATCACATCCATTATGAGACTAATTCTTTGTGGTGTAGTGCAATTTGGTTCATCGGATATAAAGAGTCTGTTCGGGCTATTATTTGCACAGCATAATAGTATGTGTATGAATTATCCCTTAGTCGCCCTTCAATGTCGGATTCAGCTCAGAAGAGGCTTTCTCAGAAGCAGCTGGTCAAATCTAACCTGTTAAATAATGGTAACTACTGAGAAATGTTGTACCTTTTTTTTTTTTTTGAGAATCGAAACTCTTTGGCTTGCTTAACATGGCAGCTCCTTGTGTTCTCGTGCATGCGCTTTACGGTTGAGGGTGTCTATCTAAGTACTGTTGGATTTCCCCCAGTCTTAACTGCCAATGGTCCACCCACTTCAAAACCAAACACTAGCTCATGGAACCTGTTGTGTGGAACATTCCATAGAAGGCACAGAGCGCTGAGTTTCTTACCACAAAGTGGAGTCTCAACACTCTTAACACAATAAAACTGGATTGTTATATAACACATCTTCCCGTCTTAACAGAATAACACTTTTCTTGAAGAGAAGTCTCTTACCACGGTGTGGACTCTCAACGCTCTTAACACAGTAAAACTGAAAGGTTCGAAGTAGAACACAATACATCTCCCCACTCCCTCAGTTACACAAAAATAACAAGAAAAATATACTTTCACCTCAAAATGTGCATTGTTACCCCATAAAAATCATATGTCCAAAACCTAATGGGTTTTGTGTTTATGCCAGAACCCCTATCCAGTTGTTGAACATTTTGATCACTTGTAAAGGAATTAAGCTCCTTATCACTGGTAATGGTTTTGGCGTTCTCTCACATTCACCCCCCTTGGGAGATTCAACCAATGGCCACCAGCAACTAGTTATCCCGTGAAAATTGGTAACATTTGTGGAAATTCAAACTTTTTTCCCTTTTTGTACATGATTGGCTGATTTAATTTGCACTACATTTCCAACATACACACTACATTTTTCACACTTTTGATCATACCAAAACTACTTCTTATTTTGAGTTTGAAGGACATTCTCTTTAACAATAACATTACATTTTCAACATCAGATTCACTCTTCAACCATTTGGCCATCCAAGCTGGACGAAAAGTGGTATTGGGTCTTCTACCCCTTAACAACTCTAAAGGAGGAAACTTGGTTGGTAATGAGGCGTGGTCCTTTAGAACCACAGCATACTCCTATAGAACCACAGCATACACCTCACAAATTTGACAATGCCATGGTTAACACCTTTTGCCCATTTTACACACTCCCACACAGTGGTTCATCCTTTCAACAAGACCATTTATTTGGGGCTCGTATAAGGAACTCTTGTGATGTTTTATTCTACTTGGAATCTAGAAAATACTGAAATTCTTTTCTAATAAATTAGGTGCCATTGTCAGACATTTGAATTTCTGGAAACCCTTCCCTCGGCGAGCTATTTCTGAGAAATTCCACCACAGAGCTAGCATAAGGGTCTTTTACAAAAGCTCCGGGCACTTTGAACAGTATTCCATCAGCACCAAAATAAATCTGGCACCTCTAGCTAATGAATCATAAAGACCCATAACCTCCATCCCTAATTTTACTGAAAGTCTCAAAAGAAATTCAATGGGGTATCAAAGGAGGAGCTGCTACTTTCAAACTTTTGTCAGCTAACGCACACCACCACCTCTTCGATGTCTGCATCCATTCTAGGCCACCAGAAAGAATCACAAATGCACCTTTTTGTGAGAGTGGACCCAAGGTGTCCCTCACGTGCTTAATTGATTATGCCAATTCTCAACTTGAGTACATAGTCTTCCTTGGAAAATTCCTCACAAACTTTACAAAACAGCTGATTCATGAGAGGTAACCTTTTATTCCTTGGCCAATTATTTTTGACAAACTAAGTACTTGTTAAAACACCTGATCATCCCTTAGTGAAACTCTTTATGCTTCTTCAGAACACACACCTAATTCAGGTACTTTGATGGACACTACCTAACAGACTTCTAATTCTACATGGGAACCTAGAAAGAAAATCTGCTTGGACATTCTTGCCCCCAGAAATGTGTACCACATCAAACTGGAATTGTAAAAGTTTACTAGATAACCTTAAAATCCTTGGCGTACAACATTTACCACCACCTCCAACCAAAATATTCACCAACGGATTGTGACCAGTTTGTAGATAGAAACCTTTTCCCCCAGACATAACATCAGAACTTTTCAATCACCCACTAACACGCGAACAATTTTTTCTCACTCGCTGAATAATGCAATTCGGCATCACACAACTCCCCTGATATGATATGGTATATTCTGAATCCCCTTTCTTTTGAGTGAGCACACCTCCTAACCCTATTTTGCTAGCATCAACTGTGATGCAGCAAGTTACTGAGGGATCAAATTGCTTTAGAGCTTTACTCTCACCCAATTGAGCTTGTATCAATTTAAAGGCTTCAGAACATTCTTAATCCCAAACTGATTTTGCTCCCTTTCTTAGCGCACTACTGATGAGTCTCATTTTGGAAGCTTAGTCTATAATTACTTGTGCATACAGTTCATACAGCCCTAAAAATGCCTTGACACCACACTGGTCTACCAAAGGAGCATCTTCCACAATGAGCTAGGTCTGATACTATCCTTAAGGAGTATGTGTCCAAGATACTCCACTTCACTGCATAAGAATTGGCATTTCTCTTTTTTTTGTATTACCCCATAGTCCTTAAATTCTATGTACGTTTTTCAAAATGACGTTATGCGATAACATTTGTTACAAAAATCAGCACGTCTCCTTGATAAACCAAGACACCTTTCACCTCTTTTAGCATGTTATACATTATTCTTTGAAAAAACAATGCCGCTGAAGCAAGCCTAAACCGCATAGTGATATTGAAATTTCCAAAATTGGAGAGACAAACACCATGAAGTGCTTTGACTCTGGATGCACATCTACTTGGTGGTATTCTGATGCAAAGTCTAGTTTGGAAAATAAACTACCCCCTGCAGTGCGGGCAAATACGTTATTGATATTGGGTAATGGGTGGGAATCAACCCAAATTTCTTTATTAAGTGACCTCGGGACAAAGCACACACAAAGATGGACATTCCGCTTGTGTGCACCACTAACGAGGACAACCATAATGATGACTCAGTGGATTCAGTAATACCTTGGTCACACAATTTTAGTTCTTTCTCTAAATCCTCCCTAACACTGAATGGTACCCCAAGTAGTTTGTGTTTGAGCTGGACTGCCCTATTCTTGACTTTCATTTTGTGTTTTGAATCCCTTCAACTTACCCAAGGTTTCTGAGAAGACTTCAGGGAACTTATGGTGTTCCACTCTTCCTCAATATCCTTGCATTCCACCACAAACACTTGTTCTTTGTGCTCTGGTCTAAAGATCATTAGGAACAAACCCTGGTGGAACCATACAAGAGTGTTCAACCCTTTTATGGCAACATACATTTCATCTTTTATTGTCCTGTTTTTAAATTCCAACATAACTTCTATGTAGCCTAAGAGATCAATTTTTCACCCTTCATATACAATCAGTGAACGGTCAGGTGGGAATAAATTCCACCCCACCCCACCCCTCCCCATGTGTCCTTGATCAATTTTTGGGTGATCAGGGTGATCCTTCTTCTTAATCGACTAGGAGTTTAACACGATCACCCAGCTCTCAACAATGGGATCAACACAAGGGGAGGAATCCCCTGTAACACAACTGGTTTCTTTAGCTTTTTATGGTTATTGTTACAATTTGATACTACATCTCCCACACTAAGCACTAAATCATTCAACCCCTCCACATCTGATTCAGAATCCGTTTTACTATCAGATTGCAAGTTTTACTATTCGATTGCGTCACACATGACAGGCCTTGGCAAAATGTTCTACCTTCTTATAGTAGTTACTAGTAACTTTTTGGTCAGGACATGGTTTACCATTACTTGCGCGTGGGGGGTTTACCACAACGGTAACACCTGATGACCACAGATGGTTCCGTTTTGAACCCAGAAGGTTTGGTACCAACTTTTTTCTTGGACTTTTTCGGATATGAATTTACAGTCTTAATTACATTCACTGACTCACTAGGCTTCTCCAAGTTCTCTTACAGAAATGTGTGATTTTCAATTGTTTTGATTGTGTCATCCAAAGATGGGTTTCCCATGGATAAAAGTTTCTGACGAATTTGTTTACACTGGCACACAAATTGGTCTCTAATTAACTGATCCATGACATTTTCAAATTGGCATTCAGAAATAGGTCTACGAAGGACCGTGATGTATCAACATCTTCCTCAACCTTCTGTTTGCGTTAGAAGAACTTGTGTCTCAAGACAATTAAACTTGGTTGCTTATCAAATCTCATTTGAAGTGTTTTTATTGCCACCTCATACAGCACTTCACTTTAATCTAAAAATAACGCCGGTAACTACTTGAATGTAGATCTCCCCCTGAGAACTCAGCAAGTGGAAAAGAAGAACTTTCTTCCTTTTTGCCTGAATATGGAAGCTCCAATTGCCCCCAAATAAGTTTCAAACACATCAAACCTTATCGACCACCTGACTGTAGGATCTCCTAGAGTGTTTTGGAATGATGGAGGTGTAGTCACCAACTGCATTGTGGCTATGACAGCAAAAATGAAATTAGCATTTTAAACTTCTAACATAGAAATTGTATAGAAGGTATATAGTTTGCGTGTCACTGTACGATTTAAACACTCTTTGGATTTCAACCTCTTACAAACTCATATCTCAGTTAACGCGAGCTTCACCAATCAATGCCTACACACATTTCCATACATATGACCCCATCAGCAGGAATACACAGTGCCACAGGATCGTGGATTTTTAAAAAATATATATATATATATATTTGAAACAGATATTGATTTGCATAAAGTTCCAATATCATTCTCTATAAATACAATAAAACCAAGATTTAAAAAAATGGTATACACCTTCAATAAAAAAAATTCATGCCATAGAGAAGAACAAGGAGAGATAATGAAACACATAAAAGGCATTTTTCTCGGTCATAAAATCACCATATATATTGCGGTCAAACTTCAAGTTTTCTGTCCCTACTTGTCAAAATGTATTTGAAGCCATCGAGCGAACTATACATTATGCGATGCTGCTAGCAACGAGGACAGCAGGTGATCAGTAAAGAAAATGACACCACGGCCGTTGGACAACTAGGTGCTCAAAACTTGACAATTTACCGCAATATACAGCACTTGTATCCCTCTATAAGGAGGGGGGGTGTTACCCTGACGATCAAGGGTTAAGACTCAATATAAACTGAAGTGAAAGAGGAGGAATGTTTTTAAATAAAAACATACAGATAACAAGGAAATAAGATGCTTTTGTGGTTCCAATGATTATTTTATATTGAGTAGAGAGAGCACAAGTTACTGTCTTGAAGACGTTTGGAATTTGTCTAATACTGCCGAAACTCGTCAACGCTTACGTAAAGCTAAATTTGGAGAACATACCTGCGCAATAGATGAGAGCGACCCATCATGTGGCTGTATTGATTGTTTATACAAATTAGCTGATGATTTTATGACCTAGAAAATTGTCTCTTGCGTGTTTCTTTGTCTCTCCTTGTTCTACTCTTATGGTGTGAATTTTTTTATTATGGTGTACTCTTTTTAATCTTTCATTTTTTTTTTTTTTTTATGAAAACAGACATCGGAAAGACATTGTGCAGTTATGAATATTTGAGTTACAATGAATAGCGAGTCAGCCAAGCAAAACATATCATTACCCTCCCCTCCCACCTTTATCTTTCATTGTTTTATTATATTTGTAGATATTGGAACTTTATACAAATGAATCTGTTTTCATGAAATATATATATATATATATATATATATATATATATATATATATATATATATATAATTTTTTTTTATTTTTATTATTATATAAAATCCATGATCCTGTGGCAGTATATTCGTGCTGATGGGGTCATATGTATGGAAATGTGTGTGGGAACTGATTGGTGAACCTTGCGAACTGTGAGAGATGAGTTTGTGAGAACGTGAAAAGCCAAAGAGTGTTTAACGATTTAATAATATGATTTATTGTAGACCAGCCATAGTGTGCTCTTCAAGATGCAACATGCAAAAGTTAACATTACATTGTTAGGCTGTTTGTTACTGTAGAAGAAACACTATGCAGACATTATTAGACATGAAAAGGGTGCTTGTCACTGTGTAGTAATAAGAGTGCTGATCACTGTGCAACAAGCAACAGCAATAGAAACTTAATTGTTACCGATCTTGACACTTGTAGAAGACACAAGCAAAAGTGTGCTTTTCACCGTAGAACACTGCAGCAATTGTGAGACATCAACAATACGCTAGAGTACTTGTCAGTGCAGAAGATGCCGCGTTGTGAGGTGTAGGTCTGAGGGAAAAAAAATGCGGCCACTGAACACGAGGCAAGGATCACAACTAATAAAAGCTATCGCCAGTTGGACTGGCACAAGAACAGATGTGAGAAGCTCAATCTAATTCCATGCTGTATTGGCAGTACGTATGCTGCAGCTCGAAGAAGAGGTAAATATGCTTTGAAAGCCCCCGGCTGAAAATTGCCTTCAACATGATGAGTTGGAGACTCCCGGCTGGAATAAGTGCCGGCGTGAGCCAATACGCAGATGTGCACCGATAAACATGGAAATGTGGTACTGAAAATTTGGACCCTGTTGTCATCCCGATATCGAGGTCCAATACCCGTGTCACAAAATATCAACGTACCATGACGAATTTGGTGTCAGCAAACCGATAATGATTAGGGCATCATTCCCATGCATTTGCGTCATAATCGAGGGTCGCCAACACCCCCAAATCATAGTTTCCGTCCCAACCCCTTAGACTCCATTTTGTGAACGGCATCCATCTTACGTCTTGCCCTCATAAGTCAATTAAAGGTCGAGCTTGATCTAAAAGGACACGTCCTTCTTCCCTGACTCCCCCCTGACCTGTCCCAACTGACTCCATCGCCTTTAGCCAAACCTGTCTGGGCGGCCCCTCGCCCAGTGGCCTAATGCGATAGCATCGATACATAACATTCCTCTAACCATTCACTACATACAAACCATGCTTTCTACAAACACACACCTGTCCTGTTCCCTGTTTATGACCAGTTTTATGACTAGGAGGTGCCTTCCTTTATTGGGGTTTCATCGATATCTGATGGGAGTTCCGGGCTTGGCTGAGTAATCTATCACGCATTGGACATCTAAAATACGGGCTTGCCTACATGACTTCGCTCTTTCGTATTATTGTAGAAATGTGTATAGCCATATCATAAACTCAAGAATTCTTGCTTGCAGCTATTATTTCTGTATATAAGGAGAAGGCGGGTTCTGTAAAAACGAACAGTCTCCTGAGAACACATGACCCGTGTTTGTCGTGCTTCTAGGACACCTGTTACTTGGTAGCTATCAATAAAACTCGATCTCTGACTCGACTAGAAGACTCCGTGTTTCTGTGGTCCGGAACAGGGAGAACTCAGAGGTCTTCGGGTGTTACCCCCTGGCACCAAACGGGTTCCTAAAAACCCGTTACCTCAGAAACATGCAGCGACCTGTAAGAAGAAATATAAGTGCTTCCCCTAGAAGAGCCTGATAACTGTTTAAACTGGTGCCTGTGAATGTTTATTGGCCACTAGATGGCGGTGCAGCATAAGCAGAGGAGACTGAAATTGGAGGCGGCCAGGAAAACAGTGTGCCTTACTATGGCAGCAAGGATCATGACCGTGGCGTCTCGAAGGAGCAGAGGTAGGCCCTTTGATTTCAGCATTTCAAGCTGGGAGGAGGAAAGTAGACCATGTATTCACTGCATTCCGTGCGCCGGGCTGTTCCCCCAATGTCGAGAGCGCAGGCAGGGAACCGAGATATCGGCCCTGTAATGGCAGCTGTCTGTGCTGGAGGCCGCTCGGTCATAACCATGTCGGATTACGTATAACCTGCTGATCGCTGCCCATCGGCCGCACAACCGTTGCCTTCGTACAAGAAAATCGTAGCGGGAGGGCACCAGTGCTGTTACCATACACAGCTGTTTGGAGTTTGATGAGGCTGAAAGTGGACAGAATGGATCCCTCTGAAAGTCCACACCGCAGCTGCATCTCCTGATGAACGCTCATCATGCACAGAGTTTCCTGCCGGGGACGAGCGGCGAGCAGGGTTTAAAAAGCCGCTCTAATCGTCGCCAGCCAATGTGTGGCAGTTGACTACAGACAAGGTATAGAATAAAAGTATGAATTAGTTTATTAAACCGAGTAAAGAGATGCCTAGTGCCTACATCAGGGTACTATTGTCTTCCTCTAGTCTCAACCGCCAACTGCCAACCCACTTCCAAACCCAACAATACCCCATGGAAAGCATAGAGCACTGAATCTCTTACCGAAAAGTGGACTCACGCTCTTAACACAATAAAACGAGTTAGTTCGATTTACCAGAAATGTACCTAAATGAATACCTGGTGTGAAATCTGTCATTTAAAGCAAGCCTACGCCGAGTAGTTGGTCACTTTATCTGCAGGATATTTTGAAAGGAAGAGGGGATTACAGCTGCTTTCTGGAGACTGTAGGACTTTTCTGCTCGGTCTGTGGATCTATGCACGTTAGCAGCCTGTGTATGTTATTAAGCTGGTATATTTTAATCGCAGGCCATTTATGTTGTATGTGTAAGCTGTCTGTTATCTGTGTGTATGCAGTGATGTTTTGGACAAGTATTATGTGTATTTTGAGCAAGTGTGTTTGTTGGCTAGATGTGATATGCGACAATGTTTTAATTGCAGACTCCACGTGTTGGGTGCATGTGCAAGCAGAGATGTGTCTGTATACCTCTCCCTGCTCAGAATTACTGCTGTTTAAGGCGCTCATGTTGCATTTTTTGTGTGCAAGCATATGATTATTTTCTTTGTGGATAGTATTTAGCAGATATGTTCCATCTCTGATCCTCGTATGCATGTTTGTGTGCAAGTTATAACTTTTCAATTGCAGATCTTGCATTATTGTAACTGGTGCACTGTCGGGTCATAATTTATTAACTATCAGCGCCACTAGTGAACTTTGCCAAAACTGTACCTGCTGCCAAAACTGTACCTGCTGCCACTGGGGCTGTATATTCTACCGGGACCGCCGCTTTGGGCTGCCGTGTGTGCTCACCCCCCGCCGCTGCATTTTTACAATCTAGTGCAGCCGCTGTGTGGGGGAGAGCTCGAGTGGTAGGAAACTTCAACCCCCAGCAGCCCTTGCGGCCGGAAGTGGCACAACGTGTGAACACGCCAGGAGGCGCTTAAAATCACGCATCATTCGCGGTGGAGCGGGGACTATCAGCGCCACTGGTGAACTTTGCCAAAACGGTACCTGCTGCCACTGGGGCTGTATATTCTACCGGGACCGCCGCTTTGTGCTGCCGTGTGTGCTCACCCCCCGCCGCTGCATTTTTACAATCTAGTGCAGCCGCTGTGTGGGGAAGAGCTGGAGGGGTAGGAAACTTCAACCCCCAGCAGCCCTTGCGGCCGGAAGTGGCACGACGTGTGAACGCGCCAGGAGGTGCTTAAAATCACGCATCATTCCCAGCGTCGAGGGAGCGTCCCGGGAGAAGCCCGGGACAAGGGCGGGACCATTTGAGTACATGGAATGACACAGTGCGAATGGGTGGGGTTGGAGGCAGTATCACGGGGACACTCGACAACTTCATAATCAGGGCAGCTAGCGTCCTCGAAAAAGAAATTGCTTTAACCGAGAGACGTTTGTCATTGGAACCATTATATAATAGGCGTTCATCTATGGGAATTATAGCAAATTCTTGCACACCACATCAAGTTAGGCCATTGGCGGGGGTATACAACTCGGTAACTAATGATGAGGGCTCCCTCACTTCCACACCAAACTTGGAACTATTAGAAAATAATGGATCTATTGTAGAATTGGCGGAGTCTAGTGATTCGAATAGTACAACCAACAATAATACCCCACCCCCAGGACCAGGTCTAAGACAAAAAATATCTCAATCCATGGAGGGAAATCTAAAATGTGTAAGGAAGTACCCATAAATAAGCCCAAACCACATAGGAAACAAAGGGTTGATAAGACAACACGCATATCTGGGAATGGAGGAAATCAGGCCAAAGAACCCATGAGTGCCAGTATAGCTGTACAGACTACAACAATCACAGATTACACCCCGCTAACACCTACCCAGGGAACTATAGTCCCTGACATTATCACGGTAGAATATGCAACACAGGTATCGGATAAAATATACTCCGAAGAGGGCCTTTTGTTAAAGATAGAACATCTGATAAAATCGATTATATTACCCTTGTATGAAAGGGTAAAAGGGATAGGGGTCAAAAATGGAGGAAGTTTAGAGTCTGAATAATGAGCTGTTGTCGAAGTGTGTAAAAATAACACAAACTTCAAATACTAAGACACCAGTAAACCCGCCGAAAAATGTCAGTAACTCCGTAGTTGCACCCGGTATACTTAAGCCCGCCAAATGCTCACAATTGCCTGTAACACCTGCTACCGGGCATGCGGACACAACAAATAATCCCCTAGCAATCCCAGGGGCAGAGAGAAGGGAGATACTGACTATCCCCCGGACTAGGGAATTAGAACCTGGTAACTACGGGAAGAACGGGCAGAAACGGGTAGAAGATGCCCAGGGCAAGAACCAATCGAAAGAATCGGGCCAACTTGGCAGGGTGAGAACAATGAATAAACACACACGTATTAACCTGCCACCTGAGTCATTCACATTTACTACGGTCTTAATAGGGGTACCAGTTTTAGAAGAGGGAAGATCTGAAAACTACTTTGAATTGAAAAATAAAGTTAGCCACTGGCTAAAAAGGTACAGGCCGATTCCCCCATTCCTACATGGCGAAATTCTCCATGTCCGTAGACTAAGTTGGGGGGGGGGGGAGGGGCATGGAAAAAAAGATCAAGAAGGTGATTGTATCATAGTAAATTTTAGAGATAGGCGGGTGGCAAACCATATCAGTGGTTGGAGGGTAGGAGACCTCGAGAGTAAGATACAAACAGTAGACCTGAGTTATTTTTACCCTCCACCTCCCATGGGCCCACACAATATACATTTTCAAAGCACGCAGTGAAATTGGTATAGGGACTCTTATAATAACCAGTTTCGAGTCCCTATTCACAACCGATTTGATGTCTTATATGCACAAGGTCTTGATGGAGTAGACTGACGGTGTGAGGAAATATCCATCCCTATCACCCAGTACTCTCCTGATACATGTAGAGGTGTAGTAACTATGGGTAATGGTAAAAATTAACTACCTCCAATAATAGTAACAACTGTCCCAGGAGATAGAATAGGAACGTTGTTACCAAATACTCCATGGGTCATGTATGACGCTAGGAATAATTAGGGCAATCTGTAATAGATGAGGAACTATACAATCAAAAAAGTCTAGTTAAGGAACCAATCGCAATAACTAGTGTGCTAGCAGGACCTATACCAACTAAGCCTAATAATGACCACGACCTTAAAATACTTAGTTGGAACGTTGCAGGCCTCGAACCCAGATTAACGGACAAAGACTGGGTACACTTAATTTCCATGTATGACATAGTGATGTTCCAAGAAACCTGGGCCCAACATGATCTGCATATAGATGGGTTTCACTGTTTCAATATAGCGGCTCATAAGTCACATTTTGGACGGGCAGTAGGAGGGCTGTTTGTTGGGTTCAGCATATTGGCCGGTGGGAGTTATAGGAATATAATCCCAATAACCCCAATATACAAGTCATTGAATATAAGCGCAAAGTCCCTTTTTTTTCTTAATAACTTTCTATAATAATGATTTTATTTCTGTTCCAAACAAGAATTTTGTTGCACTTTTTAAATTTATCTCCAAACTAGAGCATAATAGGGGTAAAGGTAAAGGTTTGGAGATCATACTGGGTGGTGATTTTAATGCAAATCTTCCAAAATATATGCGGGAAATGGGAACAAGACAGGGGGACCCAGCAAAGCGGAGGGGCTTCGAACTGAGAGCCCTGATAAATGAACACATCATGAGTAATGCAACGGGTTTTGGCCATCAATCGACCGCCCAGCTGGCCCCAACTCATAGAGGGAGAGTCAGTACCTCAACTATCGGCTTCATTTTTGTCTCCCCCGGTCTGGCGGAACGTATATTAGCAACAGAAGTTGTGCCAACAGACTTTGGGGACCACAACCCAGTGACAGTTATTTTAAGACTAGCCCAACGACCTGTCGATGGCACTACGCAGGGGGCAAGGGACATAAGTGTATCTACAGATAGACTGAGGCTAAAATGGAGAGGCATAGACAAAGAAGAAATTATTAATGCCCTATCAAGGGAGGACCAGATATCAATTGATCTATGCTCCAATACAACAGCCAGAGGTCATGAAGTTATCACCCACTTTATCAAAATATGCTCTACGGTCAGATCTCTTCTATCAGTGCCAGTAACTTATGGCCCAAAGGACCCGAAGTGGTTTGATTGTAATTGTTCAAAGGCAAATAGGAACTTGCGTAAAGCTCTTACCGAGAGCCCTCGAATCAGGTCAACTGTTAGCATGGCAAGGAAAGCCTACAAATTAGCACTAGACAAACGGAGAGGCACGCTCCTGGGCGAACGGAAACCCTAGCCGAAACTGCAGGGGGGAAATGTAGCAACTTATTCTGGGCCGCGGTAAAAGAACTCCGGAATATGGGCCAACAACTAACATCAATAAGTTGCACCATTGCAAGTAATGCTTGGGAACAACATTTCATAAAAATGTATGCCTCTCCATCAGATAGTCCGATTTACGCCATGCCAGAACAGCTTAGCAGTTTACAGATAACCTTGGGGGAAGGCCCCCCTCTTAGGCCACCCCCCCCCCCCCCCCCCCCCCTCTGCCGCCTCGCGACACCCATAAAAATGTGCCATTTCAGGAAGCGCAGCGGACGAGCGCAGCGGGCGCGCCGTTTGCGCGCCAAAGGCACGCCTAAGGCAAGCCCGTCTGCGCCCGTCCGCGCCAGACCGGGCCCAGGGGCCAGCCAGACTGGTCATATTATCACATACTCGGCCACTTCCCTTAGGGATTTGCAGGCATCCAACCTCACACTCTCCCCCTCTATCATCAGACGCGTCTCCATGACCGGCATCGCCCAACCAGATCGGCATCTCAACAACTCTGCCGCATCTCTTATTCTGCCCACTCAGAGCAATACTACTATTAGAGTTCTCTATCTAAATACTCGATCCTTAGTAAAACATCACGCTGATATTTTTATCCTTCTCTCTAACGAAAAACCCGACGTCCTCCTGCTTACTGAAACTTGGTTGACTGCGGACTCACTCCCTGATATTCTGGCAGCCCTCCCCCCAGATTATTACATCCTTCGCGCCGATCGGCCAGGAAACCACCACGGGGGAGGGGTAGCGGCCATAATCTCCAAACACCAAAACCTCATTTTCTCCCCGCCCCCCCCCTCTGTCTCACCCTGTACTTGGTCCGACCACCATTTAATAGACACCACTCTCTCGATCAGTGGCTACTCCCCCATTCCATTGATGGCTGGTGGTCTATCCCGCAAATGGAATACATATGCCGCTGAAGGATTCTTTGCGAACCTGTCAGACACCCGCCCCGCTCCTGTTCCATGTATTAACGTGGATAAATTAGAAAATGACATCTCCCTCTGGCTGCAGTCAGCCAGTGATAAATTTGCCCCTTTTACTAAATTTCCCCTGACCAGACATCAAAACTCCCATAGATGGTTCTCGGACGACCTCAAAAAATTGAAATTGAAGGTACGTCAATTAGAAAGGGCATGGAGACGTAATTATTCCGAACTAGCTAGATCACAATACATCTCAGCCCGCAGAGACTATAAAACTGCCATAGTCTCTGCCAAATCTACCCATTTCTCGGACAGAATCTCCTCTTCAGATAATAAATCCAAAGAAATTTTCAAAATTATGAATGAATTGACATCTGATGGCAGAACCCTCCCAGGCCAGACTCCCACCCAAGAAACTTGCAACGCCCTCAACCTCTTCTTCGTCGAAAAAATCAATAAAATTAAGGCATCAATCGTTATCGTCCCTCAGATCATCACCCCGGAAACCCCCTCTAATAACACTCCTACCTTCACTGATTTGCCCCCTATTAATTCTATCTCCCTATTACAGCTCGCATCCCGGATAAAATCAGGTTCCCCGCACGACTGCTGTCCACCCTCAGTCTTGCGAAGAGTATGTCACTCCCTACCTGAATGCATCCTACCCCTCCTGAACAGTTCACTCAGCACAGGCACTGTCCCAAGATCCTTCAAAGAAGCCATCCTTGTCCCGCTATTAAAAAAACCTGGCGCGGCCCCAGCGGAACTTTCCAATTACCGCCCTATTTCGCTTCTGCCTTACTTCTCAAAACTTCTCGAAGCACATGTTACTAGATGCCTCTCCAATTTCATTGAGTCCTCTTGCTATTTGGAGCCTAATCAGGCTGGCCTCAGACCTTCATTCTCCACTGAAGCCGTCATCCTAGCTGTGCTCGACACACTGAGAAGGAATGCCGATTCAGAAACCCCCCAGGCTCTTGTCCTCTTAGACCTCTCGGCCGCGTTCGACACGGTTGACCACAAAATCCTGCTCAACCGTGTCGAACAGGCTGGCATCCAGGACTCCGCTCTCGGCTGGATCCGGTCTTTCTTGTCTGACAGATCCCAAGCCGTCCGCCTGGGCCCCTACACAGCACCCAAGACCCCCACAACCTGCGGAGTCCCTCAGGGCTCCTCCCTGTCACCCCTCCTGTTTAACCTGTACCTCCGTCCCCTACTCCACTCACTCCGCAACTGGGACATTACAGTTTTCAACTATGCCGATGATCTGCAGATCATTTTTCCACTCAACTCCCCCAATGCAATAGACAATTTCCACTCTGCCATGCTTCACATCCTAGATTGGATGAATTCCAACCAACTGAAGCTAAACCCCGGGAAAACCGAGCTCCTCCTCCCAGGCTCCAGCTTCTTTTCCTGGGGCACCCAGTTCTGGCCTCCCGAACTGGGCCCCCCGCCGACCCCTTCCGCCTCTGTAAAAAGCCTTGGCGTACTAATCGACGCAGAACTCTCCCTCCGACCTCATATTAGCTCCGTGATTTCATCCTGCTCCTTCCAGCTTAAAAAGATCCGGAAGGTCAGCCATCTGCTCCCCACACCTGCCCTGACTCAGGCTATCATCTCTCTTGTACTCTCCCTTCTGGATTTTTCCAACAGCATTTATCACGGTCTTCCCAAAACTCTCCTTCACCGTCTACAGGTGGTCCAAAACCAGGCAGCCCGGATCATCTTCAAATCTCCAAAATGGCAATCCGCCAGACCCATGATACACAAACTCGACTGGCTTCCAATGGAACAAAGGGTGGCTTTCAAGCTGGGCTGTCTCACGTATAAAACCCTCCATTGCCCCAGTCCTGCCTTCCTGATCTCCTTGATCACCCCCTACCTTCCAAATCGCAACCTTCGCTCTACCCATCTCAAATCACTCGTCACACCTAAAACTAGAACTAACAAATTCGGTGGACGTAGGTTCGTCTTTCTGGCTCCGAAATTCTGGAACTCCCTTCCCTTGCATATCAAATCAAGCAGCTCCCTCCTTCATTTTAGGAAGTTGCTAAAAACTTTTCTTTTCCCCTCGCCCTGCTAACCCTGCACTAAAACCTCAGCCCCGGAATTCGATGTCTCATAGCGCCAGGAAACCCATGGTGTCAGCTCGCTCTATAAATTCCATTTAATAATAATAATAATAATAAAGTGGAGGAGGCAATCGCCCAGAGTCTTGGCAATAAGGCACCCTTGCCCCTATGCTCGTGAATGTTTTTAATAGTTTACCTCAAGCAGCGATGCCCGAAACCTGGGAAACTAGTATAATTGTCCCCATATATAACAAGCATTGGAAATGCAATAGGTCTCGCATTAGAAAAGTAGGAGCTATTCTTGTAAATGATTTTTTTTGTGTAGTTTCTCCAAATAGCTACATTGATAGAGTTGTCATTTACAATGCCAATAGTTGTAATTTTTGTGAATGTGACACCTATAGCATTTGGAATGCCACATGATTTGTATTGACGTGATTTTGATGGCAGCTTTTGTTGTTATGCCACCTTTTAGAGAGCAGGAGAGTGCAGCAGGGGATAGAAGCACAGCCCTGCAAGCTGAGCGTCCTCCCATCGCACACCCATTTGTGGCTTGAGGGGTGTGAGGGTGTGAGGGTGAGGGGTGTGAGGGTGAGGGGTGTGAGGGTGAGGGGTGTGAGGGTGAGGGGTGTGAGGGTGAGGGGTGTGAGGGTGAGGGGTGTGAGGGTGAGGGGTGTGAGGGTGAGGGGTGTGAGGGTGAGGGGTGTGAGGGTGAGGGGTGTGAGGGTGAGGGGTGTGAGGGGTGTGAGGGTGAGGGGTGTGAGGGTGAGGGGTGTGAGGGTGAGGGGTGTGAGGGTGAGGGGTGTGAGGGTGAGGGGTGTGAGGGTGAGGGGTGTGAGGGTGAGGGGTGTGAGGGTGAGGGGTGTGAGGGTGAGGGGTGTGAGGGTGAGGGGTGTGAGAGTGAGGGGTGTGAGAGTGAGGGGTGTGAGAGTGAGGGGTGTGAGAGTGAGGGGTGTGAGAGTGAGGGGTGTGAGAGTGAGGGGTGTGAGAGTGAGGGGTGTGAGAGTGAGGGGTGTGAGAGTGAGGGGTGTGAGTGAGGGGTGTGAGAGTGAGGGGTGTGAGAGTGAGGGGTGTGAGAGTGAGGGGTGTGAGGGTGAGGGGTGTGAGGGTGAGGGGTGTGAGGGTGAGGGGTGTGAGGGTGAGGGGTGTGAGGGTGAGGGGTGTGAGGGTGAGGGGTGTGAGGGTGAGGGGTGAGGGGTGTGAGGGTGAGGGGTGTGAGGGTGAGGGGGTGTGAGGGTGAGGGGGTGTGAGGGTGAGTGAGGGTGTTTGATGTTGATTGAGGGAGTGTGAGGGTGAGTGAGGGTGTTTGATGTTGATTGAGGGAGTGTGAGGGTGGGTGTGTGACGGTGTGAGGGTGTGTGAGGGTGGGTGTGTGACGGTGTGAGGGTGTGTGAGGGTGGGTGTGTGACGGTGTGAGGGTGTGTGAGGGTGGGTGTGTGACGGTGTGAGGGTGTGTGAGGGTGGGTGTGTGACGGTGTGAGGGTGTGTGAGGGTGAGTGAGGGTGTTTGATGTTGATTGAGGGTGTTTGATGTTGATTGAGGGTGTTTGATGTTGATTGAGGGTGTTTGATGTTGATTGAGGGAGTGTGAGGGTGGGTGTGTGACGGTGTGAGGGTGAGGGTGTGTGAGTGTGGGTGTGTGACGGTGTGAGGGTGAGGGTGTGTGAGTGTGGGTGTGTGACGGTGTGAGGGTGAGGGTGTGTGAGGGTGAGTTAGGGAGTGTGAGTGTGGGTGTGTGACGGTGTGAGGGTGAGGGTGTGTGAGGGTGAGTTAGGGAGTGTGATTGTGTGACGGTGTGAGGGTGAGGGTGTGTGAGGGTGAGTTAGGGAGTGTGATTGTGTGACGGTGTGAGGGTGAGGGTGTGTGAGGGTGAGTTAGGGAGTGTGATTGTGTGTGAGTGGTTGAGTCTGAGAGTTAGGTGTTGTGATGTTGATTGAGTGAATGAGGGTGAGGGGCTGATGGTAAGGGTGTGTGAGGGTGAGGCGTGTTGATTGTGACAAGTTGCAAGGCTGAGGGTGGGTGAGTGTGTGGGAGGGTGTTTGATGGTGAGGGTGCGAGGTGTAGTGAGTGTGAGTGTTGTGAGGGTGTGAGGGGAGCGTGGGTGTGTTAGTGTAAGGTGTTTGAGGGTGAGGGGGTGTGTGTGTGTGAGTGTGAGGGTGAGTGAGGTGGTTTGAGGCTTCGGGTGTGTGACTGTGTGTGAGTGTGTTTGAGGGTGAGAGAGGTGTTAGGCAGAGGGTGTGTGAGGGTGTGTGAGGGTGAGGGTGAGTGTGATTGATTGTGAGGGAGTGTGAGTGAGTGTGAGTGAGGGGGTGTGAGGGTGTGGTTGTGTGACGTTGTGAGTGTGAGTGTCTGAGGGTGAGTGAGGGTGTGTGAGTGTGAGGGTGTGTGAGGGTGACTGAATGAGTGTAAGGGTGTGTGAGTCTGAGGGAGTTAATGTTGAGAGAGGGTGAGTGTGGTTAGTCTGTGAGGGTGAGGGTGTGCGGTGTAGTGAGTGTGAGTGTTGTGAGGGGTGTGGTTGTGAGTGTAGCGATGTTGTGTGACGGTGTGTGAGGGTGAGTGTGTGTGTTTGATGGTGAATGATTGAGTGTGAGTGTGTGGGTGTGTGATGGTGTGCGAGGGTGATTTACGGAGTGTGAGGGTGTGCGAGTGGGTGAGTTTGAGAGTTAGGGTGACTGAGGGTGAATGTGGTTGAGGGGATGAGGGTAAGGGTGTGTGAGGGTGAGGGGTGTTGATGATGATATTTTGCAAGGCTGAGGGTGGCTGAGTGTGTGTGAGGGTGTTTGAGGGTGATTGTGTGAGGTGTAGTGAGTGAGAGGGTTGTGAGGGTGTGTGAGTGTGAGGGGGTGTGAGTGTGAGGGTGTGTGAGTGTGTGTGAGGGTGAGCGAGGGAGTGTGAGTGTGTGTGTTGTTGTGGGTGAGTTATGGTGTGTGAGGGTGATGGTGTGAGGGTGATTGAGGGTGTGTGAGGGGATGAGGGTAAGGGTGTGTGAGGCTGAGGGGTGTAGATGGTGAGGGAGTGTGAGGGGGTGAGTGTGTGAGGGTGAGTCTGTGCGGTGTAGTGAGTGTGAGCTTTTTGTGAGGGGTGTGAGTTTTTGAGGGGAGTGAGGGTGTGTGAGTGTGAGTGTGAGGGGGTGTGATTGTGTGTGAGGGTGATTGTGAGTGAGTGTGTGTGAGGCTGAAGGTGTGTGATGGTGTGTGAGGGTGATGTTGTGTGAGGGTGATTGAGAGTGTGTGAAGGTGTGTGAGAGTTTTGGGGTGTGAGGGTGTTAGGAGTGTGTGTATGTTAATAAGAATTTTTTAATATGTGTCGTGTGGAAAAACGCGTGATCGAGCTTCCCTTTGTAATTGTCCTGCCTTATGTGTATTTTTTTATGTAATTTAACTGTGTGTGTTTTAATTAATGTGTGGTGTTATGTTTTTTGTGTCAGTGGAGTCCCGTATTAATAGTATTTTTAAAATGACCGACGCAATGCGTCACCTTGACGTTGCCTACGTTAGCGTTCTAGTTTTTTTTGTTGAGTGTTTACGTTTCCTTGACGTTTATTTGTAGCCAATCGGAATGCGACGTTTTTGACGTTGCGTTCTGATTTGCTTACGTCAACGGTGGAATTCCCCAGAAGATCGAGAATGTTGAAGCGCGGAAGGCGTGTTCTTGTTCCTGTGCTGTTGCTGCGTCGTTTGACAGGTAAGAATGTATTCCAATTTTTTTTTTTAAGTAATGTAATGTAGTATCTATAGTATGTTTAACTTAACGAATGAATAGGAGTGTATTTTTATAAATGTTGACATTGTTTGTTTTCGATCGCAATATTTGTAAATGATTATTATGTAATGTAAATTAAAGTCTTGTTTTTATTCGTCGATATGTAATGTATATGTTTTCGTAAAGTGTAATGTAATGTATTTTTAGCTGGTGTTTGTTATTTGACGTACAAGAGCTGTTGTTTGAATTTCTAAGTACTATTTAGTTGCTATTATATTTATGTATGTTGTGTTTGCATTGTTTTTTTCCTGTGATGCTGAATTAGCCTGATTATATGTTATTGAGGTAATCGATGTATTAAAGGAAACTTTTTGTATTTGCAGAATTTATGTTCCCTATCAATGTATTAAGAGGATGCACAGTGATGTAATGTGTGTATTTTATGCGTTTTGTGAAAGAACTGTTTTATTTTCCAATCCCTGTTTGCATATTTGTGTATTAATAGCTGCACTGCTTGCGTTGCTTTAAGTTTGCATTTTGGAATAGGTGCAAGTGTGTAATCCGCGTTGTACGTGTATATGAAATAGTTGCTTAACGATTTTTATGTGTACAGTTGGAGGCTGGAGTTGTATTTGGAGGGTAGAGTTGTAGAGTGGTATTGTAGTTATAGGGTGTAGTTTGAGGCTGGACTTTGACGGTGTGAGTGTGAGGGTGAGTGCATGTGAGCCTTTTGGAGTTTGCCACAGTATGTGTGACTTTGTAGTAGTGTATGCAGTCTATTTCCCAAGCGTTTTTTGTGTTTTTTAGCTTTCTATGTGTTAGATCAGAATGTGTATGTGAACTATCTTTGATGTATGCAATAGTGAGAATAAGGGTGTTGCTTCCAATTTATGGGCATAAGGGGAGACGTCTTAGGATGTTTTTGTATTTTCTGTACTTCCCTAGATGTTTGTGAACAGCTGCGTGTGCAAGGGGCGTTGGCTGTTGTGTTGTTGAGTTGTGGTATTTTGATGCTGTTTTGGTGTCTGGTGTTCCTGTGGTTGTGCACTTAGCACCACCAAAACACTTCGTGCAACAGCAGCATCAGTCAGAGCAACACCAGAGTCTCTTTTTTTTGTGATTACGCACTTTATTTGTGTTTTTGTTTTTTTCTTGCATTGTTTAATGGTTTATTTTCTCTTACTTTAGTAAGTGCTTTCTGTAAATTTTATTTCCTTTAGCTCGCTTTATCCACTTTTAAATTGTTGCCTTATTTGCTGTGTATTCAGATGTTTGCCTATTTTGTGTGCATTTATGATCTTTGTGAAAAATGTTTTATTTTACAATCCCTTTCTTCATTTTTGTGTATTAATTGGTGCACTGTCTTTGCGTTGCATTAAGTTTTAATTTTTGAATAGCTACAATTGTGTAATCCGATTTTTACGTATTAAAATAAATGTTGGCTAACGTTGTTTATGTGTGGAGTTGGAGGGTGGAGTTGTAGTTGGAGGGTAGAGTTCTAGAGTTGTATTGTAGTTATAGTGTGTAGTTGGAGGGTGGACTTGGACGGTGTGAGGGTGAGTGGATGTGAGTCTTTGGGTGTTTGAGGGTGCGTGATGGTGTGTGAGTGATTGAGGGTGACTGTTTTAGTATGAGTGAGGGTGTGAGTGTTGTGTGTGTGTGTGAGGATGAGAGGGTGAGGGTAAATGTTGCGTAACGCTATTTGTGTGGAGTTGGAGGGTGGAGTTGTAGTTGGAGTGTAGAGTTGTAGTGTGGTATTTTATTGTAGTTGGAGGTTGAACTTGGACAGTGTGAGGGTGAGTGGATGCGAGTGTCTGAGGGTTTGAGGTTGTGAGTGAGGCTGACCTGGTGTTGATGAGTGGTGGTGTGTGAGGGTATGAGTGTGATTGAGAGTGTGATGATGTGAGAGTGTGAGGGTGTGATGTAGGGTGAGGATGAGTGAGGGTGTGTGAGGCTGAGGGTGTGAGTGGTTGTGATGATGCCTATAAGTGATCATGTTTTCTCCGTGAATATTGTACACTTCAAATGTATTGATGTTGTGAAGCGTTGTTTTAGAAGCGAATCAAGACCTATGTAATGTTGATTGATGCTGTTGTTAACGCTGAATTAAAAACCAAACACATCAGTAACGTTTTTTATGTAATGCATGTAAAAAGTGTTCATTTTTTTGAAAGGTACACATAAATTTTCACTGCAAAAGCTTGGCTTGCATTAACATAGATGCGCATTGATTTTGTCTGTGTTTGCTCATTAGAGACAAAGTTTACCTCCTTTTATATTTCCGCCTACAGATGCGCATTAATTGTGGCAAAGTATAAGTATGAAGCCACCTTTAAAAATTGGAGGGTGGAGTTGTAGGGTGGTGGTGTAGGGTAGAGTTGGAGGGTGGACTTGGCCGGTGTGAGGGTGAGTGGATGTGAGGGTCAGGGGGTGTGAGGGTGTGTGATGTGTAAGGGCGAGTGAGGGTGACTGTGTGAGTATGAGTGAGGGTGTGAGAGTTGTGAGGGTAATTAAATGTTGGCTAATGCTATTTACGTTTGGAGTTGGAGGGTGGATTAGTAGTTGGAGGGTGGATTAGTAGTTGGAGGGTGGATTAGTAGTTGGAGGGTGGATTAGTAGTTGGAGGGTGGAGTAGTAGTTGGAGGGTGGAGTAGTAGTTGGAGGGTGGAGTAGTAGGGTGGTGTTGTAGGGTGGAGTTGGAGGGTGGACTTGGACGGTGTGAGTGTGAGGGTGAGTGGATGTGAGGGTCAGGGGGTGTGAGGGTGTGTGATGGTGTGTAAGTGCGAGTGAGGGTGACTGTGTGAGTATGAGTGAGAGTTGTGAGGGTAAGGGGGTGAGGGTGTTTGAAGATGAGGGGGTGAGGGTAATGGGGTGTGAGTGTGTGATATGCTATGTGTGGGTGAGTGAGGGCGAGTGTTGTGAGGGTGTGAGTGTGCGAAGGTGAGTGAGGGTGTGCGAGTAGGCATGGTGAATGGGGGTGAGCCTGTGGCTTTTATTAATTTTGTACACAAGTATGTTTTAAGTAAAACTATCCATCCCTCTTGTGACTTGCTCTTGCTTTCACTTTTGTGTTTGTGGTTTTGCGAAGTAGTATGAGCTTATGTTACGTAATGCTGCTGTGTGTGTACGTGTTGCTGGCATTTAAAATAATTTGTGGCGGGGGCGTGGCCAGCAGCCGATGATGGCGGTAGCTTAGAGGGCAAGCTCCGTAGTTGAAGCGGCCTCTTTGCTAAATCCGACAACTGATCCGTCACAAACCTATCACTGACGGGTAGGTTCTGAAGCCCGGGACCGGGCGGCACGTCTGGGGATCGGTGATTTCTTGATCCGTGGCTGAAGAGCGCAGTTTGAGCGACGTCCTGGTAGGCCGCTGAAGAGCCCGTGAGCCGGGGTATGGTCTGAGGCAGGGAGCGGACCGGAAGTGCGGTGATCCGGGAGAGGCTGCGCCGGAAGCGCCCGCTCGGATCCGTGGACCCGAAAAACTTTTTCCTCCCCGGGCGGAGACAACGCCGGAGACACCGCCGACCGAGAAGAGGTCACTTGTGGGTCCCGCCTGCACCACCCAGCCGGATTGAGCCTGCGGAGGTGTCCTGGTCACCGAGAGGAGAGCGGGCGCCATTTTGCCGACGACCACTGGTGAACTCCGGGCCCCGGAGGGCTTGAGGACGGAGTGCGCTGCGGTGAAATCCGGACACTGTTCAGCCCGCGAGGGCTGCACGTCGGAGCCAGGAACCACCGGCGAGAGGAGGAGCCGAGGTGAGAAGGTTTGCCAGGTGGGGACGCGAGAGTGAGAGGCCTCGCACAGCCGGCTGCATATTTCTGGTCATTGAGGATAGCACACAGCCCTTTGGGCCCGGACTGGCAGGCTGGGTACCCCGCATTTTATTCAATTAGTGAGACTTCACCTGTACCCTTGCACTGCATACAGGAGCGGGCATTGAGCGGGGTGTGGCGAACTGCCCGGCACAGTTTCAGTGGACTGTGGTGACACTGTGGAAAAGTAAATTTTGCCATGTTCTGTGTCCCTACGCCTCATCCATCATATGTTATGTGTGCATGATTAAATATGCATATGCATTCCCCATGTTCGATTAATGACGCAATTACAGTTGTGTCCACCTCTAGTATGCCAGTTTCCAGTTCTCGTGAATACTACGAATATCAGGCCTATGTAAAGTTACGTTGCCACGTTTCTCAGTGTGCACGTTATTCTATTATAAAGTCCCCGTTTCTAGGCCTCAAAAGGGCCTGGACACTAGATTCAGCTCCTGTCTCCTAAAGCCTCGCTGAGGAGCGATACAGCCCCCACCTGTATCCTCGACCCTTCACTTACTTCCTGCCTCGCAGTGCCCGGCCCAGCCTGGCTCGGTCTCTGAGTCTGCCAAGAATGTTATGAGTCCAGTTATCAGTTCAGTCCTCCTTCTCTGCATTCCTAAGCTACTGAATCGCATCAATAGTTTCCGTCATTGTCTAGCCTTCAGGGCTCCATGTTAGAGAAATACTGCATTTAATGGTCATTTCATATTCTTCATATTCTTCATCACGCACTACATGTAGAATAATGCATGGTCCAGTCTTAGAATCAAGTTAGCCTTTCCCCTCCTAACTTCTAGTTCATATCAACATGTTCTCTAAACATCAGATACTAGATACTGCTTAGGTACATGTCGCTCCGACCCTCCAGACTTCAGTCTCTGCTCCTAGCACAGAGTTCATAGCCCCCAGCTTCTCCTAGTAATACGTCATTGCTAGTTTGCGCGCACCATCAGGTTAGAGGTCCCGGCTCCTCAGGTAGCCCCCTCCATGGTTTCCGCCCCATTCATGACATATTCTGTTACGTTTGCATCACATGTCTATGTATACGCCCAGTTACACCTACTTTCGCCCTTATCTTTCGCGACTGTTACGCGTCACGCCTTCTGCTCCACCCACTGCTACGCCTACTGCAATGTAATGCTATGTGTTTGCGTTATGTATATATGTTCATGTATTGTTATTAAAAGCCAGCACGCTCATCCCAGATCCAACCCCAGCAGCTGCTGGGCCCTGTCATCCTATTCCTATGCAGGTTGTCCTGTTCCTGTCCTTATGCTGTATTAAACCTGCAAAACTCCTACTACCTCGAATCTTGACTCTTATTTTATTGAGCTATCTGTTATTCATTCATGCACTCAAAAATAGGGTATTATTTATTTATTTACCACATAATGGCGCCCGAACAGGGACTTGCCCTTTCCCCACGCGTCGGTGAAGCCACGCCGACCCCCTGACCCTCTGCAGTCGTGACGGAACTCTTCTGCGCAGTGGCAGATATTTCTGCTCAAGTATCCCTCAGGCCCACGGAGGAGACGGAGGAGGCGGTCCAGCATCCAGACGAGACGGTGGAGGAACGCGGCGAGTCCCGACCAGAGCCCAAGCCAAGAGTCCAAGGTCCGAGGTATCCGGAGGTCCACCCGTAACTGAAGTCCGAAGTCCGAAGTTCGTCGTCCGTCGTCGTAGCAGTACAGTCCAGTCTGAGGCCTTCCGTTCTTGCTGCCCGGTGAGTACCGTTACTGGGGTGGTATCTAGACAGGGTCAATCTAATTGACTCTGGTCTGTGGGTTGGTGGTACACAGTCCCACAAACGAAGTGTCCACTTCGGTGGATGCGGGTCCTGACGTGTCTCTTTATGAGACCGGTAAGTTTCGTACTGTTTCAGCAGTGCATCTAGTTTCTGTTCTAGTCAGTTTCTGTTCTCGAGAAAATTTATGTGTTCTGTTCTCAGTATTTCCAGGTAGTATTCTGTTCGAACTGTTATTTTAAATGTTTTTCATGTATTTCAATGTCGTGGTATGAATGGGGAATAAGTATCGTGTTCATTGTGTATTGTATTGTGTCTAGATTACAGTTCAGTCATGCCCATATTTTCCAAGTTACGTCAGTTGAAAACTAGAAAGGGTCTGCTGGAAGCAGCAGTTCCCGTCCCGCCCAGGGACAGTCCAGGTCACTTTATGTATCAGAAACATGGCATAAGTGCCATATTGTATCTAGATTTATGGGTAGAGTATACCAAACAGTTAGAAGAAAAGTATAGATGGCCCGTATCGGGTACATGGGATGCCGAATGCATCATGCGAGTAGAAGAAGCATTATGGAAAAAGAAAGCCAGACAATCACAGAAAGATGCCATCGAGTTATGGCGTAAAGAAGCTCATAAAAGAACTGAAAAAGAAATCAGAAAGTCAGAATTAAGTAGAGAATCCCAAGAGCGAGCCCAAGAAAAAGAATTAATCGAGATAGGTGAACAAGTCAAAACTGAACAGAGAGACAGACAGAGGAATGCCCTTATTAAGGGTATGTATCCTCTTCTTGCCGAGGGCTTGCCAAAAGCGACCCCGGAGGCATCCAGTAATTTTCCGTCACCATTAGTTCCGACCAAGCTACGTCACAAACCGACCGCAGCTGATATTTTTATTTCGTCCTATCTGGACGACACAGTCCCTGAATATGCAAATCCTGTTCGCGCCCCGCCAGTCCCTGTAAATCAGGCACATCCTGCTCCTCCAGACACCGGGGCACCCCATGCAGTACCTGCTACGGTACCCCCGGTCCAGCCAGCATTTCAATTTCCCGCTCCGCCACGAAGAATATCAGTCGACGATTCTAGTCTAGGGGCCGCAGGAGGAGGTCCTCCTCAAACCCCGCCGCCACGCAAGCGTTTATCAGCACTCGAATTACATGCTCAAGCATCACAGCGTACTCCCAAGAGTAATAAGTCTGTTGCAGAAATCAGGCAAGCCCTTGGCGAATGTGCCTATGATCCAGTCCCAGGCGAGAATAATATGGTTTTATATTCGGTACGCGTAAGGAGGGTGACCGAGTATCTAGTCACCCTACCAAACATGAAAGAAGATCTAGACAGAATATATCGTTTCATCCGTACAGGGGATGATCCAGAAAGTATTAGTGATGCCATGTCTCAAAGGAAAGCTGAGATCCAGCGTATGATATTAAAGTTTTTAATTAACTGTCTAATAAGAGAACAAGATTACCCGTCTAAAGATCAGGCAGAAATGAAAATCCTGACAAAGTGGAGTGATAATATAGCCGAGGGTAAGCACAATACCATTAGTGCCATGGAGAGTATGTACAAGAAAATCCGTAGAGAAATAATAAAGATACACGAACAACGTAAAGCAGCACAAGTAAGCGAGAAAGAAAGTAACTCTGATCCTGAAGAGGAAGACGACGAGAATACCGCCAGGATAGCGTATGTAGGAAAATCTAGATTTCCAGATCGCCATTTACGCCTAGAACACAAGTCAATTTTTCATCATTCAGCACCAGAACAAGGTTCCCTAGAACAAGTATTCCAAGCTACCGATCACATTCTGAAATCACGAATCGGTTACAGTGAGTTAAGTACCATGCATGAACAAGAACTAGCCCGATCAGCAGTCCGATGGATTACTGATTCTACCACTTTTCCAGACGAAATAGTGGCACAAATGTTTCTGAAATTGCCCCCAGCCGAGCAGCGACTGGTGGGTATGTATATGATCCAGCACCTCATTACTTTGTATGAGGGTCAGCACTCTGATCCAGGTCCGTTACACGATGTCCTGAACGAGTTACTCCAGTATAGATGGAAAGGTCTAGGTACCGATTTAATTAGTGTCATTCTAGAACAGCGTCACAAATACCGAACGTTCCTGAATCCGCATTTTGTTCATGTCTCACCCCCAGAAAGTAAACCATTTTACATGGAAAGACAGAACCCGTTACGAGAAGTGCATCCAGTTAAGACAGAGGACGGTGAAATGCAACGAGTGTTTGTATACACTCCAATAACAAAGATGGAACTCCTCGAAATGAAGAAATTAATTCCCTGTCATGACAAAGATCCAGCAGGGTTCCATAGAGAATTAAAAGACATGCTCCGTATGGGAGAATACACATACCCAGACATAATTAAAATGTTAAAGGTCCTGTTGCCCGCAGGGGTGTATGAAAAGCTAAAGGAAAAAGAATGGGAGGTGGGAGAGAAAAAGATCGATTGGGCAGTTCTAGAAGCTGAAGACAAGTCACGTGTACCAGGTACCGGTCTTGGAGAGAAATGTAAAGAATTACCAGAATTATTGATTCAAGTTTTACCCAGATTATTGACAACTAGAAAAGAAGACTGGGATGCAATCTCAGCCTGTAAACAGAAGCAAGATGAGGATATTAGTGATTTTTATTCTAGATTTGAAAAATGTTTCAGTATCAACAGTGGCCTCAAGACAAGTAGTGAGTCATACCCTCACCTTTTTGTTACTAAATTAGTCGAGAATTCAAGCCCACAGATTAAAAATCGAGTTTTGAAAGTCGAAAGTACCTGGCAAGCTAATACCCCGTCCCAGATGTTGCAGATGCTTCAGTATCATCAGAATAGAATCAGAGAAGAGCAAGAACACGAAAGAAAACGTATGAAAGACACGAAAATGAAAGTACTAGTTGCACAATCTGTTCCTCAAGACAGTCAGAAGAGGGGTCCGCATCAAGCCAGTCATCCTGCAGCTCCCGTTAAAGGGAATTGCAATTATTGTAAACAGCCAGGTCATTTTATAAACGAGTGTGCAGTTCTGAAACACAACATAGCTACTGGTAAGACTAAAGAAAGACCACGTCCGCCTAGACAAGAGCAAGTTTCACAGACTCCTCAGCAACAGAATGCACAACAGACAGTTACCGCACCGCAGCCTATCGCTGCAACACAGCATGTTACATCGCAGATGTACCAGTATGCACAGTCTGAGTATCCAGAGTATCAGCCATATTCATGCAACAGCCTAGAGAGGGAGGTAGGCTTGCCTCTCATCGAGATACCTGTAGATCAAGAAGGTCCCTATGTTCACAGTCAAGTATTAGGGAAAGACAGAAAGTTTTTGATTGATACAGGGGCAAGTAGGACCACAATTAGTCATGCCGAAGTTCCAGGGGCTCCGCTCTCAGGCTCTAGAAATGTTTCCCTTGGATTTTCAGGAAAACCCATTATAAATGAGATTTCAAAGCCAGTTACTCTAGAAGTAGGTCCATTGTCCCGTACTACTGATCTGTTACTTACTAAGTCATGTCCAGAAAATCTATTAGGCATTAAGACACTGAAAGAGTTAGGTGCAGTTATATGCTGTTCCCCAGAGGGAATACGATTGTTCCTACGTGACTTCAAGGGTCACTATGTATTACGAGATTTTGATTCAAGACTGTCTAATGTTCCGCAGCACTTATGGGCGCAAGGTCCAACTGATGTAGGTTACATGCAAATCACACCCTATCGTGTGACTCTCAAACCAGGTGTAGTGTTACCACGAATCAGACAGTACAGATTGCCACCCGAGGCTGTAGCAGCCTTATCCAAAATTATTGACGAGCTCATCGCTCAAGGAGTAGTTGTAGAAACTGACTCCAACGTATGCAATTCTCCGATCATTCCAGTCATGAAACGTACTGATCCGAATGCACCCCCAGTATATCGATTAGTGATCGACCTACGAGAACTTAATAAATGTATTATTCCGCAGTACCCAGTTGTTCCAGACATCTCTTCCCTATTGACAGCCATTGATTCCGAAGCCATGTTCTTTACTGTAATCGACCTCAAGAACGCATTTTTCAGTGTTCCAATTCATCCAGACAGCCAGTTTCTTTTCGGATTCTGTTTAAATGGAAGGAGCTATATGTTCACACGCGCTCCTCAAGGTTTCACAGAAAGTCCTAGTATTTACAGTCAAGCACTTAAGAGACAACTTGATAATGTTCACATGCCAACTAACACTGCCCTGCTCCAGTATGTCGATGATCTACTGATCACAGCCCGTTCTGAACGTGCTTGCGAGCGAGCGTCACTTACAGTCTTGTATTTTCTAGCCGAGATGGGGCACAAGGTGTCCCCTTCTAAGCTTCAATTCTGTGTCCAGCAAGTGGTCTACTTAGGACACTTACTGTCCAAGAGGGGTAGGCAGTTGACACCAGACCGTATCCAGTTAATAGCGAGTCTTCCTCAGCCCAAGACCCAGAAGGAGGTACGTGCCTTTATCGGCCTTACTTCTTATTGTAGACAATGGATTCCTCAGTATGCATTTCTAGCCAAGCCACTGATACAGTTAACGACACAGGAGGCAGCCGCACCGACTGTCCTCCCTTGGACATCTGAACATACACTTAGTTTCAATGAGTTAAAGAAAGCCCTATGCCAAGCTCCAGTTCTAGCCACACCGAACTACAGTAAGCCTTTTACACTTTTCGTCACAGAACGTGAAGGTACAGCATTATCTGTTCTCACACAAGAGCAAGCAGGACAATACAAGCCCTGTGCTTATTTTTCGAGCACATTAGATCCTGTAGCCCAGGCTTTGCCTGCGTGCCTCAAGTCAGTTGCAGCCACAGCACTAGCTATCAGACAAAGTGATTCCATAGTTTTAGGACACTCCCTGACAGTACAAGTTCCACATTCCGTGGAAGTTCTTCTTAACCGAACACAGACCCAGCACTTGACAATTGCACGTCTAACAGGTTATGAATTGACACTGTTCCAGCCACACATAGAAATCAGACGCTGCAACGTTTTAAATCCTGCTACACTGTTACCATCAGTTAATTCAAATCCAGCCACACATGACTGTGTGGAAGTAGTTAACATTACGACAAAGCCAAGACAAGATCTGACAGATACTCCGTTACCAGACCCCGACCTGACACTTTATGTGGATGGTTCATGTATGAGAACTAGTACAGGAGATCTAGTCGCCGCGTATGCAGTGACTACTGACACCGAAGTTATTGAGACACGCCGTATTGATACTCTGTCCGCTCAAGCAGCAGAGCTAGTTGCTCTGACACAAGCCTGCATACACGCCAAGAACCTGAAAGTTAATGTTTACACAGATTCACGCTACGCATTTGGAGTTGTACACGACTTCGGAGTGCTCTGGCAGGAGAGAGGTTTCATGACTTCTCATGGAACCAAGATTCAGCATGGTCTCCTTATTCAAGCTCTATTAGATGCAATACATTTACCGACATCTATTGCTATCATGAAGTGCAAAGCACATACGAAAGTTACTGACACCATTTCTCAAGGTAATGATCTAGCAGATCGCACAGCCAAGCTTACAGCCCAGACTCCAGACATTCCAGTTAACATGACACATACTCCAGATCCGATTACATGCATGACAGTTAAGGCCCCTACACAAGATGTCATAGATATACAGTTACATGCTACTCCCGAAGAAATCAAGAAATGGTCCGAACAAGGAGGGGTCCAGACAGATCAAGGATGGGTAACGAAGGGTAGAACCACATGGTTTCTCCCCGACTCGATGGTTCAAGTCATTATTAATACCGCACATAGTCCAGCACATTTAGGAGAAAAAGCTATGTTAGACAGTATCCAGAACATTTGGTTCAACAAGCACTTACGAGCTGCAGCTAAGCAGAAAGTCCGTACCTGTATGATATGTTGTCAGTTTAATCCAGGTAAAAGTGTCCCGGTGGAACAAGGTGGATTCCAGCCCCCTGACCACCCTTTTGAAGTCCTCCAGATGGATTATATTCAGATGGAGCGATGTCGAGGTTTCAAGTATGTCCTTGTAGTTGTATGCGCTTTGTCCAGGTGGACAGAAGCATATCCAGTCCCAGATTACACAGCCGCGACCACTGCCAAGCAGTTGGTTCGTGAGTTCTTCCCCCGTTATGGACTCCCTAGAGTCATATATTCTGACAACGGCCAGCCATTCTCCTCAGAGTTAATGAAGCACGTTTCCCTTTTGCTAGGGTACCAGTGGAAGTTCCATTGTGTACGCCATCCTGAAGCAGCCGGTCTCGTTGAGAGACATAACCAGACCCTGAAAATCCGTATCGCCAAAGTCTGTCAAGAAAAAGGTGTGGACTGGCTAGTAGCTCTGCCAGTTGCTTTATTTTACATGCGCATGGTCGCACATTCCAGATCCGGTCTGTCCCCGTATGAGGTCGTTTTCGGCCGCCCCCCTAATATGTGGGGTACTCCCAGACCCCGAAGTATTACCGATGTTTCAAGTAATATGCTGACAGATTACCTAGCTTCCTTGATGTCTGCCCTCAACTCATGTCGTTCACAGGTTGCCGCCGCATTTCCAGACAATACCGAGGTGGCACCGCATGAAATCGTTCCAGGATCCATGGTGATGGTCCGCAACTTTGACAGATCAAGTCCGCTGGAGCCTCGTTGGAAAGAGCCCCGACAGGTCCTCCTCACCACCCGTACAGCCGTGAAGTTGGAAGGACGCAAGGGCTGGGTGCACCTTTCTCATATTAAACTTTTTAATGGACTGAAACCCGTCTTGAAAAACATTTCCCAGGATTTGAAGGATTGCCAAAATATTGTTCTCAAGGACTGTCCCGCAAATGACATTGATTCAAAACCCCCCCTGTTAGAGAAAACTCCGCAGCAGGAGTATAAACAGAAACTACGGTCTAGTAAAATAAGTCAGTCAGTTTGATTGTCTAAGTCCTCCCCTAGGTGAAACGGTTAGACTGTTTCTGACATGTATAAAATAGACCCCCATAGTGAGAGAGTTAGTCAAAACTCAATCCGATGTATCGTTTTTCTATGTTTCATATTGTTTCTCAGCATTATGATTTCCTGCACCAGTTATGCATTTTACCTGTGTTTCCCAGTTTCACATGTAAATAAGTCTTCTAATGTTACAGCAGAGCACACGTTTAGTGATCTGCCCCCTCATGAATTTTCCTACCGCCTCGCTATGCGAAACAATACTTTTATCCGCATGTTACATTACTCACACCAGACCAGCAATGCCACTAATTGTTGGGTATGTGGTCGACTCCCCCCTTTCCAGACGCCGAAGGGAGTTCTGCCACTTTTTCCTTATCCATTCTCACATAATGGTTCGTGTGGAGCATGGTCCACGTTAACGTCATCCTCAACAGATATGTCTTTTCTTAACAGTACATGTTTTCCAGACAAGCAAGGTCTTCCCCACAGAACAGGTTTAGATCTAGAAAATGAAGTGTATAATTTAGGTAATTATTCGTCGAATTTTATGGTCCTGAATGTTCAGTCTGATACTACTTCAGACTTACCTGCTATTTCAGTACTACCAGTCAAAGGCGAATTATGTGTCCGAAATAATGGTTCCATACATGTAGGACATAGTGATTGTACTACTATTGTCAAGTATAGTGACAGTGGGAAATCTATTTTCAAAGCTTCACGTCACTCATATTTTATTTGTGGTCAAACTGCATATGTTCGTCTGCCCCTCGATTGGGAGGGAACCTGTTACATTGCCTTCCTACTGCCACCAGTTTTTCTAGCCCCATCTGATTATCATAGAAACACACATCTAGTACACATTAGACATAGAAGGGAGATCGAGTCCCCAATTGTCGATTATACTGAAACTGCTCTAGAACAGTATACAGATTTCAATAGAGGTTTCTTCTTTTTTATAGGACCTATTCAGAATAGTAAGTTAATCCGTAGATTAACCAGAACCCTTGAAGCTGTAGTAAATGAGACTGCCTCTGCTCTAGGTAACTTAACTGAAGAGCAATCTGCTATGAGATTTGTCGTTTTGCAAAATCGTCTCGTCCTTGACGTCATACTGGCCGATAGGGGCGGGGCCTGTAGAGTCATCGGATCTAGTTGCTGTATTTTCATTCCAAATAACGCGCCGTCTGTCTATTCCGCTATAACCAGACTCCATAAAATTGCCCATCTGTTACACCAAGATCCAGGCACCTGGACATGGTCCGGTTGGTTCTGGAATATAATTTCCGCATGGGGATGGAAAGTCTTGTCTTTTCTAGGTATAGCAGTAGCGATCATATTCAGCTGCTGCCTCTGTATACAATGTGGCCCTGCGATTTGCGGCATTTGTGCTACCTCTTGTATTCCTAGTCCCAAGCCCCGTTCTAAATCCCGTTCCAGGATAATTCGAGACGAGCAAATGATACTGTATGAAATGATAGACGGTATCATGAAAATTGATGTTTCCTGATGGAAACGTAGTGACAAGGAGGGAATGTGGAAAAGTAAATTTTGCCATGTTCTGTGTCCCTACGCCTCATCCATCATATGTTATGTGTGCATGATTAAATATGCATATGCATTCCCCATGTTCGATTAATGACGCAATTACAGTTGTGTCCACCTCTAGTATGCCAGTTTCCAGTTCTCGTGAATACTACGAATATCAGGCCTATGTAAAGTTACGTTGCCACGTTTCTCAGTGTGCACGTTATTCTATTATAAAGTCCCCGTTTCTAGGCCTCAAAAGGGCCTGGACACTAGATTCAGCTCCTGTCTCCTAAAGCCTCGCTGAGGAGCGATACAGCCCCCACCTGTATCCTCGACCCTTCACTTACTTCCTGCCTCGCAGTGCCCGGCCCAGCCTGGCTCGGTCTCTGAGTCTGCCAAGAATATGTTATGAGTCCAGTTATCAGTTCAGTCCTCCTTCTCTGCATTCCTAAGCTACTGAATCGCATCAATAGTTTCCGTCATTGTCTAGCCTTCAGGGCTCCATGTTAGAGAAATACTGCATTTAATGGTCATTTCATATTCTTCATATTCTTCATCACGCACTACATGTAGAATAATGCATGGTCCAGTCTTAGAATCAAGTTAGCCTTTCCCCTCCTAACTTCTAGTTCATATCAACATGTTCTCTAAACATCAGATACTAGATACTGCTTAGGTACATGTCGCTCCGACCCTCCAGACTTCAGTCTCTGCTCCTAGCACAGAGTTCATAGCCCCCAGCTTCTCCTAGTAATACGTCATTGCTAGTTTGCGCGCACCATCAGGTTAGAGGTCCCGGCTCCTCAGGTAGCCCCCTCCATGGTTTCCGCCCCATTCATGACATATTCTGTTACGTTTGCATCACATGTCTATGTATACGCCCAGTTACACCTACTTTCGCCCTTATCTTTCGCGACTGTTACGCGTCACGCCTTCTGCTCCACCCACTGCTACGCCTACTGCAATGTAATGCTATGTGTTTGCGTTATGTATATATGTTCATGTATTGTTATTAAAAGCCAGCACGCTCATCCCAGATCCAACCCCAGCAGCTGCTGGGCCCTGTCATCCTATTCCTATGCAGGTTGTCCTGTTCCTGTCCTTATGCTGTATTAAACCTGCAAAACTCCTACTACCTCGAATCTTGACTCTTATTTTATTGAGCTATCTGTTATTCATTCATGCACTCAAAAATAGGGTATTATTTATTTATTTACCACAACACAGCGAAGGTCCCAATTGTGGTGTACAAAGGCCAGCGAAGTTTACCCACAACACTACGGGTCCTGAAGGCTGAGAGAGAACTGGCCTGAATATCCCGGGGGGCACACTGATTCTTTACGCCCTGCCTTAGCTGCCTCACTGTAGAGGCTTCCCATACTGCTGGCTCCTTGGTACTGTAGCTGTGTTAGTGAGCCACACGCAATTCAGGAGTGATCTACGTGGAGGCGGTCTCCCTTTGGCCTGAGTGTCTGTTGTGACATTGTCCACCAAGCTCTTCCCCCGAGTGCCGAGACAGGGGTCGCCACTGCGATGGCCGGGAAGGGATCGAAAGGAGGAGCCGCACAGGCCCGGCTGGAAAAATTTGCCTATGATAGAGCCCCATCCTCCTCGCCTGATGCAAAATCGATGCAGGGCAAAACCGGTGAGTCGACGGGGGGCAAGAAGGCGACGATAGATGACGTCATGAAGGCCCTGGCTCAGGTGCAGGCGACAGTTGGGTCAATATCGACTGATATCACACTCCTGCGAGCAGATCTCCATAAAATCTCCGAGAAAGTGCAGTCGATGGAGATAGTAACTAATTCTTTGGTGGAGGATGTCTCGGAGCTGCAGGTCAACATGGAGCGGATCGCGAAGGAGAACAAGGACCTACGTGATAAACTGGACGATCAAGAGGGGCGCTCCAGGCGGAATAACATCCGTATTATTGGGATTCCGGAGTCGGAGGGCACGGGAGCAATGGACCTCTACGTCGAGGAGCTGATTAAACAACACTTGAGGCCGAAGGGTCTTTCGGTCTTTTTCTCTGTTGAACGGGCACACCGGGTACCAGGAGGCCGCCCGAAACAGGGGGCGAACCCGCGGCCAGTCATAGCGCGCCTCTTCAACTTTAGGGACAGAGATGCGATTTTGCAGACAGCGCGGAAGTCACCACCAGTCCGCATCCAAAACTCCACCCTGGCGTTCTTTCCGGACTATACAGCGGAGGTGGCTCGGAGGAGAAGAACTTTCTTTGAGGTGAAAAAAGAACTGAGGGCCAGAGAATTGCCATACTCGATGCTCTTTCCGGCCAAGCTCAGGGTGGTCGCAGATGGTAAGACATGGTTTTTTGAGACCCCGGATTCTGCACAGGATTGGTTGGAGGGATGGAGAACAGCAGCGCGGCCGCGCCGTTCCAATAGACCGACCGGACACCGAACCGGAGAGGCGCAACGGAGCTCTCAATCGTCTGGGGAGGAACTGAATCAACGCTCGCCTTTGCACGACCTTCAGGAGGGGGAAGAAGTGGCTGACCTGTGATCGTTGCCAGCTGCCATTGGGGAACACTTGTAACGCTGCCCGGGCGTGCCGCCGTGGATACTGGGCGGAGGGCCTCCGTGACTGAGAGGAGGGGCCGCTGACTCCGGAGAGTCCCTCGCCCCAGCGCGCAAGTACTATGTTTGGGGATGGGTTCAGGCACTCTGCTGAGTTGGGGGGGCGGGCAGTTTGGAGTCCGTTGAGCAGGGGGGCAGGGTGGGGGGGAGTTAGGAGAGGGGGGGTTTCGATTGTTTCAAGTTCCTTTGCAGGTGTTGATTGGATCGATGAGGCATACACATTGCCTATGGCGGGCTCATGTCGAGTTTTTAGATCGCAATTGTTATTGTACATAGACTTTCTCAACCACAGATGCCATGACACGCACCACATGGAGTGACGTCGGGAGGGGGGTGAGCGGGGTGGGGCACATGACACCTCTGCAAATTATGTCCTGGAACGTGAGAGGTCTGGGGGACAAGGTCAAACGAGGACTGGTGCTCCACAGTATAAAAAGGTCCAGCCCAGCCCTAGTCCTATTGCAGGAGACACATCTCACGGGTACAGCCACACACGCCTTAGACAGGAAGGGCTACCGTATGATCGCCCATTCGGAATTTACAAGGGGCTCCCGTGGGACGGGGATACTGATGCATAGATCCTCCCGTTTTATACTTCAGTCCACAAAGGTAGATACACAGGGCCGTTTTGCAGCAGCGCTCGGACAGTGGGAAGGGAGACAGTTGAATATAGTCTCCGTGTATATTCCACCGGCACTACACACGGTGGTTCTCCCAGAGCTTGGGAAATTTCTGTTGGAACTACCGGACGGGGACCTCATTGTAGGGGGGGATTTCAATGCAGTGGCACATAACACACTAGACAGGTTCCCGACACGAAAGCTGGCCCCAGGGCCCTCCCGGCTGCATGACTTCTTAGAGGCACAAGGCCTGATAGATCTTTGGAGGCGATTGCACCCGACTGACCGGCACTACACCTACCACTCAGCGGTCCATGACAGTCTTTCACGAATCGACTATTTCCTGGCACCGGGGCATGGGCGGCTCACGGTCGAAGATGTACAAATTAAACCGAGGGGTGTCTCGGACCACTCCCCGTTGACACTCACCCTTTCCAACCCTGAACGGTCCCAAGAACGTATATACCCGATACACCCGGGTCTCCTTAGGGTCCCGCAGGTGACCAAGGCCCTTAAAGCGGCGACAACATGCTACCTCACGGAGAACACTGGCTCGGTCTCATCCCCATCGGTCCTATGGGAAGCTTATAAAACGGTCCTCCGGGGCCAAGCCATTTCCACAATAACGAGTTATAAGCGCTCCCAGAAGAGGGAACTACAAGACCTAGAGGGCAGACTAGCCGAGGCAAACGAAGTCCATATGGCTGACCCGACCGGGGACACGCTCCATGCACTAAGGCTGTGTCAGCAACGTCATACTGATTTTTTACGTGGTAGAGTGCTTGAACACATGACGGCCGTTTCCAATAGGATCTATGACGTAGGGGACAAGGCAAGTAAACTCCTAGCCTGGCTAGAGAAAAAGCGGGAGGGACAGAGGACTATCTTGCAAATGAAGGACTCTGTGGGGGTGTTGCACACCCGCCCGGCACGTATAGATGAACTTCTTGCTGATCATTTTCAAGCGGTGTATACCTCTGACTTAGAGGTTAACCGGGAAATGGCGGAGACGGCGCTCGTGGGAGTGCCCACCCGCACACTATTGCAGAATAGCGTAGAGGACCTTGAGTCAGATTTGTCGGCCGAGGAGATAGCGTCGGCTATCGCGGCGTTACACCCGGGAAAAGCCATGGGCCCTAACGGCATCCCGATTGAGTGGTACAAGACCATGTCCGAAACGCTCGCAACGCCGCTACTCAATATGTACGTTGACAGTTGTGACCGAGGACACTTGCCACCTGATCAGTGCATGGCCACCATAGTGGCGATCCCGAAACCCGGTAAGCCCCCTGAGGATTGCGGCTCCTATAGACCGATTTCCCTCCTTAATGCAGAAAGCAAAATCCTGGCGAAGGTGTTGGCCAGTAGGCTATTACCTCACCTTAGCCACCTCATCCACCCGGACCAATCGGGATTCATGCCGCACAGAAATACAGCGCTGAATCTCAGGCGCCTACATGGTGTTCTGGCGAAAGCCCCGTTACTGACAACAGATGCAGCGATCCTTTCCTTGGACGCCACAATGGCGTTCGACTTGGTCGAGTGGCGGTATCTCTTTGCGGTCCTGGACCATATGGGCTTTGGCCCGAAATTCATAAGGTGGGTCAAATTACTGTACGAGCGCCCGATGGCGCGGGTGACAGCGAACGGGCATGTTTCGAGAGTCATTTCACTAGCAAGGGGCACGAGACAAGGTTGTCCGCTCTCGCCACTACTGTTCGCCCTGGTATTGGAACCATTGGCGACCATCATTAGAACCACGCCACTGATGCGGGGTATCGACTGGGGTGATGGTTGGGAGGACAGAGTGTCCTTGTATGCTGATGATATGCTGGTATACCTGACTAAACCGGCGGAAGGGATTCCAATCTTGCTGGCGTTGTGTGAGCGGCAGGGTGTTGTGTCGGGTTACAAAATTAACTGGAGGAAATCGGTGCTCTACATGCTGCATGGCGCTCCGCCACGTCTAGAGGTTGATTGCCCCTTGGCGGTGGAGGAAGTCTCCTTCAAATATTTAGGAATTCAGATCACCCGCGATCACGTGACCTTTCAGGAACTGAATCTGAAGCCGCTGCTCGACAGACTGAAAGCGGACGTGCGCCACTGGAAGTCACTCCCGCTGACGTTGTTGGGCAGAGCGGCGCTTTTCAAAATGATGGCGCGGCCCCGGTTCCTCTATGTTTTGGAGAATACACCGACACTAGTTCCGCCTTCCTTCTTCAGGCAGGTATCTGGGCAACTGTCGGGACTGCTGTGGGGAGTGAGTCCGGCAAGGATAGCGCAGGCGAAACTGATTAGGGATTGGTACAGCGGAGGGATTGCACTCCCGAACCTGGAATTATACTATTGGGCGGCTCACCTCAAGGTGATAAACCAGTGGCTGCACGCACCGCAGGCGGACCCGGCATACTTAGCAGACAGACGGCAGCTCGGCATTCACACACTTCTGGCCCCGCTCTACAACAAAGGCCTAATAGCAAAACTGGTTGGCCCAACTAAGCACACCGTAATGCTCTGGCATAAGGCCCAAGCACGACTGAAGTGGGGGGGGGGTGATTACTCAACTCACGCCCTTGTGGGATTCTAGAGTGTTGGGAAACCTGAGACGTAGCAAAGGATTTGACCGCTGGGACGCTATAGGGATTTCCACGGTAGGAGATCTATGGACAAAGGAGGGGGTGGTTCCATTTGCTACTCTGAGAGAACAGTATGAACTGCACATCACTGAGACATACAGATTAGACACGCATTGATGGGCGCACTGACACCAGGTACTCAAGTCCCGGAATCGGCCCCTTTGGAGGACAGACTACTCACTGATTTCATGGAAGCTAGCGCTACATCCCTCACATACCGTAAGTTAGTGAATAATTTGCCTGACCCATTACGGAAATTGAAAGAGAAATGGGAGGCGGATGTAGGTGAACTGGACGAGGAGGAATGGAATGCCGCACTGGCATCGCCTAGGGAGGCGGGTATATCAGCAAGGTTCCGATTAGTGCAGGTCAAGGTATTGCACCGAGTGTATTACACACGCACTACACTACACAAGATTCAGAGGGCAGATCACCCATATTGTCTACGGAACTGTGGGGAGGAGGGGACGCTGTTCCATACCCTTTGGTCGTGTCCGACTATACTAGACTACTGGAAGCGTGTGGCACGCACGATCGCCCAGACGCTACAGCTCCCATTCACTCCAGACCCTAGAATTTGCCTGTTGAATGTGTGGGGCCCGAACGACCTGACGTCATACGGGCGGAAGTGGGTTGTCATAGGGGTGATGTTAGCGAAGCGAGACATTGCGCAAAGATGGGGGGCAGCGGAGACACCAACGTTGGCACAGTGGTGCAAGAATATGGATATGCTCATGATGGTGGAACGGGCTGTGTATCAACAGAGGGCCAATCCACGTAAATGGAACAAACTATGGTTGCCGTGGAATGCTTACAGGGGGAGCCTTGTGCACCTCTACAGGAGGAAGAAGATGTGGATAGTTCGGAGGAGGAGGAAGATGTAGCATAAACTTGGGACGGCGGGTGGGTTGGGGCGGCAGGGGCGCGGATTGCATAGACACTGTCTCGCCCTCCTGGCGTAAGGGATGTTAAGGGTATGTGTGAGGGTTGAAGACTGACAGCCTGCCTGGCACACCTAGGAAGCTTATATATTCCTACATTGCTTCTGTGAGATCATGATATACACCTGAATGTTGTTTGTTGTTTAATGTTAAGGAAAAGAAATGTTGCGACTCAAACTGATTGTGGCGGAATGTTGACGCCAAATATCTGAATGCTTGAACCAGTACATGTGAAGACAGGGTGCGACAATAAAAAATTTTTACAAAAAAAATAAATAAATAAAAAAAAATAATAATTTGTGTGTTTTTGTAGAAGCATGTACTCACCAGAGCTGTTGTGTGTGCCTAACGGGTAAATGTGCACAACCAGCAGGCTCTGTGTTTTTGTTCCGTTTGTAAAAAGCAATCGCCATTATGTTCCCAAATACATACCGTAATTTTCCGCATGGATCTATTGTTTCCAAGCATTGGAATTGTTCTAATAACGTTATCCCAATGAAGGCAACCTAGGAAATCTTTAGTATGTGCAAGCCTAGACGTACAATCCCCCAATTTTCCATAGCACGCTCTAGAGGGAGGCTGTGAAATAGTAGGCATGGTATGTGAACTATAGGAGTTTTCTTAAAAAAAGCATCACGTTTCCAGTGTTAGTATTTTCTTTCAGTGGGATGTGTTTTTTTTTTTTTTTTTGTTTTGTTGTGGTTCTCGGGCTAACAACCGGCTCTCATCCTGCTGTTCAAATTAGCATATCCCAAAAGCAACTTGACAACTGATTACAATCTTGACGACGGCCCTTAAAGTACTCTAGCATCCTGTAGTTTTGTTGACGAAAGCCTTGGAGTCTGGGGCCTGTGTGTTTGTTAATGGAATTGAAGAGTGGTCCGAGCGGTACCGACGTATTGTTGGGGGTTTGGGGGGGTTGGGTGGAGTGTTTAGTCAAGTGGATGTGAGAGAGGCTCTGTGTTTGATTCGTTCGTAAAAATAAATCTCCCTTCTCAACCAACAGACATACTGTAAATGTTTGCATGTATTTATTGTTCGCAAGCATTGTAAAGGTTATAATAACGTAATCCCAATGATGTCAAAATAGGAAATGTTTTTTAGGTGCAAGCCTATAGATACAATCGCAAAAATTTGCGTAGCACGCTGTAGAGGGAGGGGGGGGAAATAGGCCTGCTGAATGGAGGTGAGTCTGTGTCTTTTATTTCGTTTATACATAAGTATTTTGAAAGTAAAGCTAGCTGATGTATGCTGATGAATGGGACAGAGGCTGGATGAATAGTAATTAAAATAATGTATGATGTTGAATGAGAGAGATGCTGGATGATTTGTGTGTAAAGACCGAAATGTAGACACAGGTGTGGCAAAATGGTATGAGCTGATGTATGCTGCAGAATGGGACAGAGGCTGTATGATTAAGATTGTAAATGTATTAAATAAATGATGTTGAGTGAGAGAGATGGTGATTGATTTGTGTGTCAACAGCAAAATGTATACGGCGATTTAGATTCTAATTCGTCTGTGAATTTTTTTTTTTTTTTTACGACGATTTCAGTTTCAAGTCTTTCGTTTATTGTGTTGTGCGAGCCTGGCTGTGTGCAGGGAGAGAGAGGGGAGGTGCTGGCGTCTGGGGAGGGGGAGTCGAATTGCGAGCCTGGCTGTGTCCGGGGAGAGAGAGGGGAGGTGCTGGCGTTTGTGGGCTGGGGAACAGATGTCGAAGGCTGGTGAATTTTGTTTACAAAATAGTCTGTTTCAGTGTCCCAAAAAGGATTTGTGCAGGTTAGGGTTTAAGACGAGACAAGGTTTAAGGGTTTAAGAGGAGAGAAAGCCGTGATACTGCAGGGAGAGAGAGGGGAGGTGCTGTCGGATGGGGGCAATAGGTCTTGTATTGGTAAGAGTTTAAGCTTTTGTCATTGTAAATGACAATGCCTTTAATTTATCAGTTTAGATAATTAACAATAAATTACAATGCCACTAGCCAGCGTTCAAATGCTGGTGAGCCCAACAAAATAAAAATACAATGGCAGCCCTCTATCTGTTTCGTGTGGCTTGATGGTCTGGGTGGCTGAGGGGGCTTTCAATGCGGCTTCCCTTTGCAGGCTCAGTTTGAAGCCCTGGTCTTAAGTATGCAGCCTCGGCACTCGATACAAACTAAGTATCAGCAGAAAGGAAGGGGCTGCAACTTGGAGACACGGCCGTGATACTGCAGGGAGAGAGAGGGGAGGTGCTGGCGGATGGGGAGGGGGAGGAGAATTGCGAGCCTGGCTGTGTCCGGGGAGAGAGAGGGGAGGTTCTGGCGGCTGGGGAACAGATGTCGAAGGCTGCCGAATTTTGTTTTAAAAATAGTGTGTTTCAGTGTGGGAGTTGTGCAGGTTTAAGGGTTTAAGACGAGACACGTCCGTGAAACTGCAGGGAGAGAGAGGGGCGGCTGGGGGCTGGGGAACAGATGTCGAAGGCTGCCGAATTTTGTTTTAAAAATAGTGTGTTTCAGTGTGTGAGGTGTACATGTTTAAGGGTTTAAGACGAGACACGTCCGTGAAACTGCAGGGAGAGAGAGGGGATGAGCTGGTGGCTGGGGAGGGGGGTGAGAAATGGCAGCCTGGCTGTGGAGGAATGCGAGCCTGTCTGTGTGCGGGGAGAGAGAGGGGAGGTGCTGGCGGCTGGGGGTGGGTATTGCCGTGGGAGGGAGCCTTGTAGCTTTCATGTGCGAGAGAGAGGGGAGGTGCTGGCGGATGTGCACGCGCTTTTAATGTCAATGCGCTTGCGCATTGAGCTTCAATTTGACGGGCACTGCAGGGAATCGCCATGGAATCGCAAGTTGGTTAAAGTCTGTTTAAGCCCCCATAGTCTCGCAAGCTCAATGCGCATGCGCATTGACAGGCGAGACCTAAAAAGGGAGATGGGTCTGATCCCGTAAACTACAGACCAATCTTGCTGTTAGATAACACTCTAAAGATCTTGGGCCGTGTTATCTATAATAGAATAATTGACTGGACAGAGGAAAGTGGCATACTATCACCATGTCAACTGGGATTCAGAAGTAGGGTCGGCACAGTCGAGCAATGTTTAAATCTTAAATTAATTATCGATAAGTATAACATTGCTCGTTCTGCCCCGCTCTACTTAGCATTTATGGACCTTTCATCCGCTTTCGACTTTGTCAACAGGTCCAAGCTTTGGTCTATTTTATTGGGTTACGGATTGGATGATACATTGGTTCATTTTTTTTAGCTTTTTTACACACGGATTTAAAATCAAAAGTGAGAATAGGATCGGGAGGGGAACTATCCGGGCCAATAACAATAGGAAGGGGGAGTTCGGCAGGGGTGCCTTTTAGCACCACTGCTTTTTATTATTTATATTAACGGCCTCCATAAATATCTTAAACTCCACACCGGATGTCCCCATAATGCATGGCAAACTGTTACCCGCTCTTCTTTACGCATATGATGCGGTCCTAATGGGCCGCACCCCAACTCGCTGCGCATTTTAGTAAAAAGTTTTAAGACATTCATGGATGAATTAGATCTGCGAGTCAATTTAAAAAAATCTTTTATAATGTCCTGTGGCCCAGGGAAAAGATCGTTGGACTCTATACAGGTAGGGGATGAAAGACTTACTGCTACTCAAATTTTCCCATATTTAGGAGTGGCCTTTGCTGCGAATGGCTCGTGGTCTGGGCATTTGGCCCAGGCCACGAGCAAATTCTCAAAGGCCATTAACTCTATTTTAAGCATCCCCAGACCGAAAAGATCCGGAGCCACTAAGGCAATTCTTAAAATTTGTAAATTGCAATGTGTGCCCGTAACTACCTACGGGGCAGAAGTATGGGGTATCGGAAACACTTGTCGCATACAACAAGAAGAAAACCGATTTTGCAGAAAGTTGCTAAGCTTACCAATCTCCACATCAAACTATATTGCACACAGAGAACTAAATGTACATTTTGTTTCAGATTTTATTAGTGAACGACCGGTGCAATTCTGGCACTCGGTATGGAGGAACAGCTTAGCCACCCTGACTGAAGAAATAATAATCGACTGTTTAAGCTGTGACAGGGGAATGGAGATCCCATGGCTCTCGTTTGTCCACAAAAGTTTGTCCAAGATAGGGAAAGATAACATCTTCACCAATCCAAGCAACGTTAATACGGTGGGAAAAACTGAATTGAAGGAAGCACTTTATGCACTTTATACAACGGCTCGAGACAGGATAGAACTCGAGAAAATTACAGTAGTTAGGTATATGGAATTATACAGATATCCCCGAGCACTGTACCTAACTGTACCATTGCCGCATTGGGAAAGAAGTCTCCTGTTCCGATTAAGGGCTGGCTCCATTAGATTCTTGTTAAACTTTCCGCTGGGCTTCCACCCCGGTCTAAGCAATATAAGCTGCCCCTGTAATGGGTTAAGCAAACAAAGTGACATACATTTTCTGTAATTTTTATTTGACATACACCAAATGGCTTTTAATTCCTTTTTTTTTAAAATATAGACCTATTACTCGGGATGAATCTTATCTGTTGTTGCTTACCTTGGATAATGAGGAGATAATTTGCCGCATTTGCACTTTCCTAAAAATTGCTGTCCGTGCTAGAATATGATGGACAATGTTTAATTTTGAACCACCAGTGATTATTTATAATAATACTATTATGGATTTTAGTGGTGTGGTGTGGCTCACTGGTTAGAGGCGGCAGACCCGTAAGCAGAGGGCGGCCCGGGACCAGGGTTCGATTCCCGACGCGGCAGGGTCGTGGACCAGGGTCAGCGGGCTCGATAATTCTCGCCTCGGTGCCTACTCCAGTCAGGGACCACACTCGGAAACTCTGGGCATTAGCTTGCCTCATCTTCACAACGGCCCCCCAGACCGCCAGGGATGCTTGGTCGCACCCTAGAGATACTCATTACGGACCATCTCTCAGGGTGAGCCAGGACGGGTTCCCCAGCGGTCGAAGCGCAGAGATACTCCTCCGGGAGTTGATTCTAGCGCTACATAAACCCACAATTAATTAATTAATTAATTATGAAATTGTGTAATTATATATGTGCTTTTATGAATTCTTGTAATTCAAATAAAGAATTTGAATTTTATTAAATATTAGCCTCTGTTATTTAAGTGTTAACATTTTTCTTTTCTTCAACCTAACACTACAAGCAAGGCCTCAAAACAGTAATTCTGTCATATTTATGATTTCTTCTGATTCAGTACAAGAATAAGATCAATAAATCTGGGGAGCTTATAATCACCTCGGAAGTGAGCAGGTACCAAATGAGGAATCTGGCAGATTGCCTACAAAAACTTCGTGACATGGTAACCGAATCGAGTACAATGCCGAAAGTTGTAAGCAAGGAGGAAGCAGAGGTCCGGCGAATGAGGTAAGAGCTAGTTCATAAGTACCAGAGTGTCTGCCTTGTGTAGCCAGTGGGCGTGCGCAATGCTAATATGAAATAGGGGGCACACTTGTTCATATTGACTACATACTATTTAATAACACCCTAGTATAAATGTGCAAAGCTAGCAGAATTGTCGCTATGACAGTATAAAATAATTCTGCATATTAGCCAGACGATGCTGCACACAACCACTGCAGTAAATGCAGTGCCCAGCATGGTAGGTACTATTTGACCTGAAACGCTTGTCTTTAATACTGCAGAAACACCTGACCTTTGTACATGTGTAAGTCTGCAGGATTAGTCAGATTATCTCTTTGATGTAAAATTGATAAAAGCTTTTATTTAGGGAGTCTGCCCACTATGCATTTAAAGGTTCTGAAGTGATTTTTAGATCTGTACATTTTTTAACCTATCTGGTGTTAACATATCACTACTTACTCTTTTCCCCTCCTTCTTTCTCTTACTTTTCTAATCCGACTTACCTTGTATTCTGCCTCCACCTCTTTCCTCATTTTGCCTGCCTTCATTTTACTGAATGCATTTCACCCTCACCCACCATGCCTGTGTTTTCTTTCCATTTTTCTGTATTACTTGCTCTGTGCTCACCGTTTGAATTCGTATTTATTTCTTCATACCATTTCTGTCGCCTTTGTTGCTTTAACTTTGGTGTCACTGACTTTTTTCGGTGTTTGAATCCCTCTTCCTGATGTGGCCTCTGTCCCTCCTTCTGTTTCGTTTTTTTACCTTGCCCATTAATCTCTTACTCTGTCCTCCTCTACCGTTAATGGCTTCCTTACTCTTTCTGCTAATCCTCTGGCTGCTTTTGCCCTTTACATAACATCCACTATTTTCTGCCTTATCGGTCTTCCTTGTCCCTCCTTTCTCTCATGTATCTGTGCTCTCCTTCATCTTTTTTTACATCCTTGACAATCACTTTGCCTTCCTCTCCATCTTCCTATGTTCCATATTGTTGCATGCTCCCCAAAATGTCACTCCCCACGTTGCTGATCATTCCCTCCTCCCCCGGCCTTTCTTTTTTACATTTCCTTTCTGCTTTACATTTCCTTCCTGCTTTCACCCTTTGCACGCGCGCCCTTTCATCACTCCGTGACTCCTTTTCTGCTTTTGCTCCAGGGTACTGGCCATGAATCGAGAACGGCTGCAGCAGAAGAGAATTCACTCAACAGTAAAGCAGAGTCGAAGGGTTGATGTGGACTAACCAGGAGACACAGACTTTATCATCGGGACTGAACCATTACAGTAGTGTTGGAACTTTGTAAAAATGTGAATAAATAACAAATACCCAAGCTTTGCTGGACACCGACCTAGCCATTGATGATGAATATCCATGTTAAAGAAGCTTTCAAAGTCATTTTCAAGTCCAGACCAATAACCCATATGGGAACAATTACAACTACATGATAGAAGTAATCATTTTTTGACTTTCGTTAAGCTGAAAGGAATACCTCTGCAATGAATGTTCTCCACCAGATTCAAAATCCTTGATGTCTGCTCATAGAAGTCTATTGCTCGATTTGTGCGATTTAACCGGGAAGGGAAATGTTTCACTTTGCTAATACTCAATCTGGTTATAAATGTGCTGCTTCTAGGCCCACTTTTTTTATTTAAATGTCTTTGATTTTCAAATAAAACAAACAGTTTAAACAGTTACAGGCTGTTGAGAATCACAACACAAGAGTAGATCATGACCATACTATAGCAGGGGGTAGGAAACAAAAGTGTGGAAATCATGGCTCGGTGTAAACATTACATCAAGATATAAAATGAGGAGGTCAGGAGCAGTCTGTGATTGAGTAGGGGGATGATTAGTTACGATCTGTAGTCATGCTCTAGGGTGCGGAGATAATTGTGCAGTGACTGCCAGGTCTCTCCAGGACGGGGTGCAGTGGGCTGGAGAAGGGCATAAACCTCTCCTAACATTTTTGTTACTGCCCCAGTGAAGTGCAATCTTGCATTTGGTTGAGATAAATCAGCGTACAGCGTGGTATCTTCCCTGGTGTATCCTGAAAGGGCTAGAAGAGGATCTGGAGTGAGTGTTCTACAAGTCATGGTGAAGACATAAGCAAAAACTGAGGACCAATATATGGATATCACCGGGCATGTCCATGTTCGTGTGTAAAGCCCGCTCCCGGGACATGACAATTAATACAATAATCAAATCTATCGGAATCAAATTTGGTTATGTCGGAAAGTGAAAGATAGGTGCGATGGAGAAATTTAATACGTTATGCTTGTGGTCGGTCAAAATGCTTTGCGTCTGTGAACAGTATGACCAAATCTTGTCTGTAGGGGGAGATTCCCAGTTCATCTGCCCACACCCATGTGGTAGTGTCCGGTTTCAGGGCGATGCAGAGATGGTACAATCTTGAGGTCAGGCGGTCACCATCCACGTCACATACCACAAGTGTCAGTGGAGAAAAATCATCTGGAGACAATGGGTAAGATGGAAGAGGAGATCATAGAGTATTGTGAAATCTTAGAAAAATAAAAAGATCCATAAAGGATGTGCCATGTAAGCGGGGTACTCCGATGTTTTTTTGACACGACCATCCATAAAAATATCACCCATGGTGAATAGTTTATAACTGCGAAGTGTATGTTGTACCAACTTCTTGTGCCTAATTGGGAGCCAAAGTTTGTCATGAAGTGTAAAAAAGTGAGCCCCCACCCAGTGTCTGGCGAGGTCGGCGCCATGCCCACAGGTCGTGGATACGGTTTGAATGTCGGTGGCATTCAGTGGGATGCCCTTCGGCAGGATCGAGGAATGTAAGAGAATGCCCAGTTGGTCTTGTTCCAGCCTCAAATAGTACACACATTGAAGGTACCATCCAGATGCCCCCATCCTCTGAGACTGGCATCAAAATAATAGAGGAAGAGTTTAGGAATCCGAAATCTCCCACAGGTGTAAGAGAGTGAGTGTGTCCCAGCAAACACGTGGCCGACCCCCCCCGGCCCAAACCAGGCGCAAAGAAAGGCTGCGCAGGTAATAGAAGGTCTGCGAGAGTGGAATCGGGATGTTTAGGGAGAGGTATACAAAAACAGGGAAGTGCTGCCATTTTGATGATGGCCACATGTCCAGTCATAGAGCGTGGCAATTTAATCCAACGTTCTATTTGTGTGGCATGGTCCACCATTACTGGGCCATTATTAAGCTGTAGTATTTAATCTTTGTCTCTGTGGGTGCTTATGCCTAAATATTTGGTGCCATCTACAGCCTACGTAAAGGGATAGTCTGCAGGCTGAGCTGAATCTGTCAAAGGGCAAAGTTCAGACTTGGTCCAGTTAATCTGGAGTACGGTTAAATTGCAGAATCTGACAATCTCCTTCATAAAAGGAGTGAGATTGTCTGACTAGAATAGTAAAATATTGTCTGCATATAGAGATAATAAAAGCAGACCATGGGTAAGTTGGAGGCCTTGGTGCAGCTGGCGGGTCTGCATACAGCAGACCAATGGGTGCATTGCAATAATGAAGAGGAGGGGGCAGCCCTGTCTGGACCCTCTCTTGATTGGGAACATATCAGTTGGTGAGCCGTATACCTGCATACGAGCCACAGGGTTGAAGTATAGAAGCATGACAAGGGATAAAAAAGGGAGAAGGAATACCAAACTTGCACAATACTGCTTTCAAGAAGGCTATTCGAGAAAATCTAATGCTTTCTCAGCAGCCAAGAGGGCTAAAACCGCTCATATACATGGTGATATCTTGTTCAGGACTGCAAAAATAGGCCGCACATCGTAGTAAAGTAGATCGATTAGGAATGAATCTGAATTGGACAGGGTCGATAATCTGCATCAGAAGAACGACCCACCACCACCCACAACAGATTCCTCGCAGGAGCTGGAGCAAGATCACCACCGAGCAGCTCACCACCTCCCTCCGCCAGAACCCTCCCGCCAGCACAACGGACTCCAACGAAGCAGCCAGCAACCTCACACAGTGGCTCACCAACTGCGCAAATGACCTCGCACCACTGAAGAACCCTCCCAACAGACCCGGCAGCAAGAAAGCCTCCTGGTTCACCGACTAACTCAAGAACTCCAAGAAGAACTGCCGCACCCTCGAGAAAGCCTGGCGTCACGACCAGACCACAGACAACATGACTGCCCTCAAGCACGCCACCCGCAAACACCACCAGCTGAACCGCACCACCAAGAAGACCGCATTCACAGATCGACTGGACAACAATGCCCACAACAGCAAGGAACTCTTCAGCATCGTCAAAGAGCTCTCCAACCCCAGCGCCGGAAACGACACCACCCCCTCGCAAGACCTCTGCGACTCACTCGCCTCGTTCTTCCACCGCAAGATCGCCGACATACACAACAGCTTTGGCGCACCTACCACGCACCCAACCACTGAACCAACGCCCCCCACCACCACCCTCTGCGCCTGGACCCCGATCAGCTCCGAAGACACCACCCGCACGATGAACACCATCCACTCCGGATCACCAACCGACCCCTGCCCCCACCACATTTTCAACAAGGCCGACTCCATCATCGCACCCCAACTCTGGGACATCATCACCTCCTTCAACACCGCCACCTTCCCGGAGATCTGGAAGCACGCCGAGCTCAGCGCCCTCCTGAAGAAACCAACAGCAGACCCCAGTGACCTCAAGAACTACCGCCCCATCTCGCTCCTCCCTTTTCCAGCCAAAGTCATCGAAGACCGTCAACAGACAGCTTGCTGCCTTCCTCGAGACGAACGGACCCCTCGCAGTCCGGTTTCCGAGCCAACCACAGCACCAAGACCGCCCTCATCTCAGCCACTGACGACATCAGATCCCTGCTCGACAACGGGGAAACAGCGGCCCTCATCCTCCTGGACCTCTCTGCAGCGTTCGACACTGTCTGCCACCGCACCCTAGTGCAGCACCTCAGCAACATCGGAGTCCAAGAGAAGGCACTGGAGTGGATCATTTCTTTCCTCGCTGGAAGAACCCAGAGAGTCCGCCTCCCCCCGTTCAGATCCAAGGCCACCGAAGTCATCTGCGGTGTACCACAAGGATCATCACTCCGCCCAACCCTCTTCAATGTCTACATGAGCCCTCTCGCAGCCATCGCACGCAAACACAACCTCAACATCATCTCCTATGCCGACGACACCAGCTGATCCTCTCCCTCACCAACGACCCCGCCACCGCCAGAACCAGCCTGCATGAAGGGATGAAAGACGTCGCCGAGTGGATGAAGAACAGCCGCCTGAAACTGAACTCTGACAAGACAAAGTCCTCATCCTGGGATCATCGCCCTCCGCCTGGGACGACTCCTGGTGGCTGCCTGCCCTGGGCAGCGCACCCAAACCAACGGACCACGCACGCAATCTGGGCGTCATCCTGGACTCCTCCCTCACGATGACCAAGCAAGCAATTGAACGCAGTCTCATCATCCTGCTTCAACACCCTGCGCATGCTCCAAAAGATCTTCCGATGGATCCCCACCGAAACCAGGAAGACGGTCACCCAGGCCCTAGTCACCAGCCGTCTGGACTATGGAAACACCCTCTAAGCTGGAACCACAGCCAAACTCCAGAAAAGACTCCAGCGCATCCAGAACGCCTCAGCACGACTCATCCTGGACATCCCGCGCAAGGTATGCAGAGATCGCAGAGGGAACGTTGGGCACGTGTGATGTGTAAAGACAGTTTATAATAGTGTTGAAATTCAGCCAGTACTCCCTCCCCACCTAGTATTCGGAGTCCGCTCGCAGCTCAGTGACATAGTAATGTAGATGGTTGGGACGCAACATGCTTGCAAGCGTTTGACCCAGACGTTCTCTGTCACGACGGACCCTGGCATGTTTCCCCAAATATTCGATCTCTATCAGCGAGGTCATGAAACTCCACCCGTAAGACAGAACGTCAGTGTATACAAGGATCTACAACGGCGACAGTCCAAATCTTGTAGGTCTGTCTCAATACGTTGTAATTCGGCATGGATATCTCGGAGGATTCCCGTGTTTGGAAAGGCATATTCCACAAATAACCACTTTGAAGGCCTCCCTGCGTTGAAACGGAATCTGTATTCACTTTGAAATATTCATTCATAAAAGCAAGAACTTCACTCTGGAACACTATATCATGAAGAGCTCCACTGTAGAACCGCCAAGTATGTTCCACGCTGCAGCCATAGGGGACCTGCTGCTTGAGGAGGACCGGGTCGGAATGAGAAGTGGAATAATAGGTGAACCCCTGGGTGGATGGGTAGGGGGCGTGCCAGGTGTTATGGAGCTTATAAATATCTATAATAAGTTGGAATACCACCAGAGCCTGAGGCTTGCCACTGGGTTGTGAGCTAATCGAGTCAGTATGAGGCCATAAGGGTATATTCGGGTCACCGCTCAATATCACGTGGTCTACATCCAAACGTCCCATTTGAGCAGAGAGATCCTGAAATAAATCGGGGTCATCCACATTGGGGGCATAGATATTTAGTAATCAGAAGTGTTTGTCAGCAAGTATACCTGGAGGAGGACATAACGTCCATTCCGGTCAGAGTGGTTGGTTTGGGGGATAAATGGGGCACCTTTGTGATTAGGATGCAATTGCCGTGACAAATTTGTACTGCAACAGGGGAAATAGCGATGAGTTCCCCAGGTTCTAGCAAAAGTGTAGTCTTTGCTAGGGGGAAGGTGCATCTATTGGAGAAATGCAATCTAGACACCATGCCTATTCAGGTAGGAAATACCTAGTTCCTCTTGTGAGGATTCTTGATTCCATGTATATTCCAGGTGAGAAGGGAGAGGTCAAGTGTCTTGTATGCTGAAGGATGGCATAAAAGAGAAACATGGTGGATGAGAAGTGATACATTGAAGGTGATGGTGTGTGGGTCTTGTGATGTGTTGTAGCAAGCAAACCTAAATTGGCATTTAAAGTTGAATAAAAACAAAAAATTCTAACCCCTACCCACACCAGATAAAACATCCAGGGAATACCAGAGAACGGAACAAAAAACCATAGCAATCCGATGAACAATACGTTGGTGTACACCATGAGCGTACTGCAACAATTTGGCATGTCTTGGCCCATTAAGAAAAATAATCGAGCAAAGTAGACCATTTACTGCAAGTATGCAATAATAGCATGCACGGAGAGTCTAATAGAATAGCTGATGGAGCTTGGAATAAAGGACATGGTAAGGATGACAATGTGATTCGACTGTGAAACAGTCACTTTAACCTGGTGTGATCTGGTGTTGACAATGGAGTAGCCAGTCTGCTCGGGGGTTGCGTGTTGGGGAGTGGATGACCCAGGGGGTAGTTTTTAGGTCTCGCTAGCGCTGCATAGTAGGAAACCTTTTGGAATCGATCACCACTTTTGCCTAAATGCTTGCATGTTTTGCATTGCTTTGTATTGCAACACGTGCACGTTTGGCGTTTCCCTTTCGGGAGCGAACAGCTGCGCCATCTGTTAGCTATTATCGTGCCTCTCTGCTCCCTCCCGCAAGGGAAACGCCAGATATGCCGCAGTGTTTACAGGCGCAGGAGTCGTATGTTTTCGACATGTTTAAAATTGTAGCTTTCTACCCGCGCATGCTTTTCTGCCTGTTGCTGCTTCTTTTATTTCTTTTTTTAGGTTTCGTAACCTGCCGAGGGGCGAAGCCCCTCCCAGATCGAAATCTGTTGTTTTTAATAGTGAGGTTAGGACAGCCTCTGTTTCCAATTGGCTAGCTCCATAAATGGAGGCTAGCCATTGGGAGGCAGAGGCTGTCAATCGCGCTTTCTCTCGAAAACGCGATTCGGGGGCGTTTCTGGTGCTTTTTTTAAGCCCCGCCCCTTTGTCCCGGGCCGCGCTGCGATTGGCTGCCGGCCCGGGACACCCCCGTGACGTCATTCCCGGGCTGCGCTGTGATTGGCTGCCGGCCCGGGACACCCCCGTGACGTCAGCCAATCACAGCGCGGCCCGGGACCTGACTTGTTTTTTATTTCAATCTGTAATGGCGGGTGCGCAACCGCAATAACTACCTAAAAGCCTTGGTGAGGGAGGAACAGAAAAGTGATCCCCTCCCAAGATGGTACCAGCATAGTGACTAAATAAAACGTAATTTCGATGGCCAAACCCTTCGTTCTGAAGTGCTGTTTGAGTCCTTATAAGGGCCGAGGAGCTTGTCTGAGATCCCGCCTCCGCTAAAGGGTACGAATGGAAAAGGGACAAGCGTCGCTGTGACCTGGATGCGGCCATCTTTGGTGGGAAGAACATGTTTCAGCATTTTGATAATAATTATTCAGTATTTTTCCAATATAGGCACATTATTACAAAGCGAGAAATTCTATCCCTCTAATCAAACCGTGTCTCATACTACATTCCGTAGTAACGTCAGGCAGTCCACACCGAGTCAGTTATTGAAGCACAACACTTGCCCTCTTATTGAAAAAGTACCATATCCCGACCATAAAACCAACCCACGATATTTCAGTAACTACTCCTCCCACATGCCCTCGCTTCTTCCACGCCTCCTAACCCCCTCCGGCCCCACATTACCCTGCGCGCCTAGCCCCGCCCTCCCGTCACCCACCCCTCTTGCCCCACCCTCTAGTACGCCACGCCGGGGATGCCGGGAGGGCGGTGGGTGCCGGAAGTATTTGCAGTCTGAAGTAACAGCGACCGAGAAGGAGGTGAGGGGGCGAGCAGAGGAGGGAGTGGTACACGGTGGGTGCAGTCCAGGTGGAGGAGGGATACGTGGCACGGAGCGGCTTGTGGCCAGCACTGGCTGGAGGGGCAGCAGGGTGGGTGACCAACACAGCACTTGGTTAGAGGGCTGCGTTGGAGGCATATATGATCAGGATGAGGCGAAGGTGCAGGAGGTGGCAGCATTCAGGAAATGGGCATGGAAAGGGTTAGCATCGAGTTGATGACATAATGGGTGGGGGGACTCGTGAAGGCATTATAATGAGGAGTGGGGAGGAAAGGCAAGAATGGAGCTGCAGTAGGAGAGGGCATAAGAAGTGAGCGGTATCTCGAGCAGTGTGGGTGGACTAGAAGGTAATGGGCGTTGTCACTGGAGCGGCGAGGTAGTGTTTAAAGAGAGGGGAAGTGAAATGGGTGTAGCTCAGTGTGTAGACGAAAAGAGTACGGTGCCCCATAAAGTCTTTCGTTTTCTGCATTCACTTTGTAAGTATACCATAAGAAGTTTACGACTTTATTCTTCCTTTCCCTGTTCTGTTCCTTCATTATCTCTACTGGACCCTTTGACCATATCTTTATTGTCTGACTCATTCTGAATCGTGTTCGTGTCATAACTGTGCAGACCTTTAGTACTGTTACATCTGACCTTCTGACTCTCATAGTGTCTTGTGTTATTCGCTGACGCCTTTGCCTACCAGTATTGTACCTTCCTGTCTCCTATATTTCCTTTTGGCGTATGAATGCCTCTTTAATGACCTTATGGTTTTCTTGTTTTTGTTGTCGGCCTCCAGTCTCTTTCTCTTTCTGGAAATGTATTTCACAGGACTGGTCATGATGCTCCAGGTGTGCCATCTAGAACTGCACACAATTCTCCAGATGAGTACTATGAAATATGCTGGGATTCTTGTCCAGGTCTGGGCCTGATGCTCAGGCTTGGTCTCTGTGTTTGGTTGGTGTACGCCTTGAGCAATGCTTATATTGGTTTATAGAGGCCCTAGGGCAGTGATCCATTTTGGTGAGGAAACCTGTCTCCAGAGGAGCATATGCTAGTGTGACTCACTGCATAGCACCAGTACAATTGGCCGTGACTGTATAATGAGTTCTTGTGTACTTTGATTGTAGGTATATCCCAGAAGGCCGTGCTGCTTGCGCATATTCCACCAGGCATTGAAGGTGCAAGCGCCACATTAATCTGATAGCCACACTATATCACATGAAACGCCTTAAAGGGGCGTATGGAGCTGTTCCAAGCTACCAGCTTCGTAAAAACCAAGTAACTGCATGTCTGTCTCGTACACTTCATTATCCAACACTGCTATGTCCTGCGTCTCATACCATGATAACCGCACTTCAGTGGTCGTTATGCACAACATGGAAGCACTTCCCACATAGAATTCAAACAGAAAGAACAACCTTCCATCCACACTCCCAACATGGTGTAGTGTGGTGCTCATGTAGGCAAGCGCTTCAGCGCCCCACATAAGCTTAAGTGTTTCTATTGGCGAAAGATTAGTTGGGGGATCAAGAGGCTTGGCTTGAGCTAAATGCACAGTTGAATTGTGCGAAAATGTAGTAATCCTATTGTCTGTTTGGCTTGGTATCTAACCCACAACGTGATGTAGGAAATATGAGCAATGGGAATAGGTTGTAGCAGTTTAGACTGCGATGGGATAGGATAGGACTTGATGTAGCAATACCAATAAGATTTCAAATCTAACTCTATTTAAATGTTTGATTTTTCGACACACTCCAAAAGCATGTGTTGGATACTGTTCTTGTAGTGGCTGTCAGCTGAGCAGAACACATTTTTGGTTTGTATTTTTATTTTTTAGTTCAAAGTACTTCCATTGAATGTTTTGAGCATGGAGTTAGTTTTTCGAGGCCTTGATGCTGTAACAGGAGGATGCATTATTTTACATTCATTTCTATTTATGTTGGGTGAAGTCCGTTGTTAAAGAGTGACAAGAGGACTAAATGAGTTTTTGCCTGTGTCTGGTGAAAAAGGATAGATAGATATCTCGACGTGATGCACCCATAAATCAAGGCATTCACGTATATTCTCGCTGGCCTGGTATTGTAAGTGTTTTTGGTGACTTGGGGAGATTCTTGGCAGTGAGCATAGCATAGCTCGCTACAGTGCTGATTCGCAGGCTGAGGAGCTAACTGCCCTGCCCCCCTCCCCCCCCTTGAGTGAAGCTGCTTTCCTGAGGGACAGGATGACCAGTACGTGTTTAGATTTCAGAGCCCTGCAATGCCCCACGCAGGCGACTGTCAGGTGTTATACCTACTTGGCTAGGAGCACAGGGCCAACGTGTGGCCACTGTTAAAGATGCAGGATATTCATTCTGTGTGCGGCATGGCCCTGGCTGGCAGCTGTGCTGTACTCTGGTAGATGCGAAGCCATGTTGCCCGTGACGATCCTTAACTGTGTTTGTGGGGCATGATCAGAGTTTAGATAGCCAGGTTTGATCAGGATGAAGTACGGACATGTTGTCCTGAGACGATGAGCGGCGGATTATGGATTGAAATGTTGGTGCAATGGGAGTGTCCTAAACACTGTTCTTTAATTTGTTGCAGGGTGTGCTGCACTTGTAGTACGGGCCAGTGCTTTAAATGGGCCGGTACTGTCCGGAACGGAGTGCCGGCATTTTTTTTTGAGAGCGAGAATATCGGCACTTCTCAGAAACAAGTAGGTACTCTGATATGGAGTACCTGCTCTTCTATTTTCCCATTTGAAGCACTGAGCACGGCGTCAGGTTGCGGGAACAGAAATACTTTACAGTTGATATGGCTTACGGTTTGTGCGACACTTCATACTGTCACTGGAGTTTGTGAGGTTGGGATACAGCCGTGATGTCCTTAAACCATGAGTTGGCGGAGCTGTCCACTGTTGGTTTGAGTTTAGGGCTTGACACCTATTTGTGAGGTTGATTTGAAGGCATTCGTGCTTTTGCTGTGTTTTGCGGGTTTGGGATGTGGTTGTGATATACAATCTGATGCTTCAGTTCTTCTGCCCGGGCGTGTTACAGCGTTAGAGGAGGCCAAAGACCCGATTCTGTGGGACTGGACGTGCTCTGACAGGCCTATGGATCCTATGGAATGTGGGACTGGGCACTGCTGCATCCCTTTACGTGGGTCTCGGTGCTGCAACGTGTTTTTGCATTATTTGGTATGCGGCTCTTCCTGCCTCTCGTGCCTTCAGGCTACATTTTGATCCTTCCAGACTCGAGCTGATAATCCAGAGCTGCTCACCAAAGAGCTTGTCCTGGACAGGGGTTAATTCCTGCGCTGGGCAGCTGGCGAGGGTCCGGCTGCTGTGAGGCTCCCACACTGCAGTCTTCGCTCTGCCTTTCTTGGCTGGGGAAGCTGGTCGCCTCTGCGGCCCTCCGTGCTGCTGTCAGCAGAGCCAGTGGAAGGTAAGACCTCTGTGCTGGATCCCCTGTTGTACTGGGTTCTCTGCTAGCATCAGTCCAGACAGGTGGTGCAGGGCACCATCTCCTCTAGTCCTAGCACATGTAATGGCAGGGTCCCTACTGTGCCAGTGTCCTGGGCAGGCGATATAGCAGCTGGCAGGCATTGCAGACACCCTGCTTTGTGACCCATGGCTGAATACTGCATAATATGCTGTGCTCCTGTCTACAGGCAGTCATTCGTCCTGCCCCCTGGTCCACACGCGGTATTATACAGTGTTTGCTGTACTCTGTCCAGTGGCAGGCATCATGCAGCTTCCCTTGTCCTCCGTTTCATGGACAGGAATCGCAGAACCCTAATGTGCTTGGGTCCATGGGCTATTATTAAAGGGTCTAATCTCACCGAACCACAAGCATGTCTTACTGTCCCCTGATCCAGGGGCGGGGTTACAGGGCACCTGGAGTGCTGTCACCCGTTGCAGGTATTATAACCGGCACCTGCTCACCGGTACATAGGTGGGTGTTAATGAGCCTTGCTGTGCTTCAATCCATGGGAAAACACTGGCGAGGCCCAGCTTTGCTACAGCTGACCCGTGGTTGCTTGTGTTCCCACACAGAGGGGTTGTTCAGATTGGAGCAGAACGAAGGCCGGTTTGCTTAGACCTAATCCCTATCAAGAGTGGCACAATAAGCAAAAATAGTGGTCTGGAATGCGTCGGAGAGAAAGGTATAGTGAATACCATTAAATTGAGCATTCCAGCCATCATATTTTTTCACTTTATGTAGCTTGCCAGTTCGTGGGATACAAGCCTGGTAGTGTGTTCCACCTCCAGACTTCCTACCTGCTTTATTTCTGTCAGTTTCCTCTTGATGATCCTGATATTTTCTGAGGCAAGTTTAAACAAACACTGGCATAGCCAATAGCTATTGCTTTTTGTTAGGCGAAGTGTTTGCTAATGGTCAAACAGGTTTTGTCTGTTGCCCCCACCTGGCCTACAGTGAGAATCCCATTCAGCAGGGCCACAGGCAACCAGGGGCTACTGGGTGTCCGCTGTGGAGGCTGGGGTCATTTGCCTCTGACCTGGGGTCTGTCCACCATGACTCTGAAAAACTAGGCCTAGTACAATCGCTCCAGCACTAGACTATCCATAGTAGTGATAAGGAGCAGTCACAGGCTTCTGAGATGGTTGGTGTGGTGGGATAGAAGCTGAGAACTCAACAATTGCCCAGCTGCACAATAACTGATTGTCCAACCTAGTGTTTTACTTTACTTCTTGCACAAATGCCGTGGCACACCCAAACATTAGTCAAACTCTGTATCATAGGCTTTCACCACCGTAGTAGAAACAAGGAAGTCCATAAGTTGATTCCAATTTCCTTCTGTATATCCTTTTATTTCATATCAACAAATCCAATATAGGAGAAACAGGCAGCCGACACGTGTTTCGTCCGAAAGGACTTTCTTAAGGCTAGAAAACACTAGAAGCTCATATAGATTTTCAGAATAATTTATGACGTAACCTAAATCAAAAGCGTGTATGTGGACACAACCTGTAGTCCCAGGAATCAATAGATAGCCATTCCCGCTGTTTGAAATTCACATGATAAAGCCTTGATAAGCCTGTATCTGTAAATCGATCCCACTGTGTTCTCCCCTGAATCACCTGTGCATTTGTGCAAGACGTTTGTATACCTCGGAGGGGATTCTTATTCCCTAGAGTTGGTTTGGTCTCCCAAGGGCGGAAGGGGGGGGGGGGGGGAGCACATGCCTTGAGAGCACCACAATATACTTGAACCTTGAAAAATACTTCCAGACAAACTGAAAGCTGCGAATGTGCTTTCGCAAAATGGTAGTTCTGCTGTAGCTCTTTGTGTAATAATCTGGTGTTTTACTTTAGTAAAAGAAAATTACTACACATTTAAAATCTGATACTCACATAACATGTAGTGGGTACAAATAACACACAGGCACTTGATCTACTGTGCCATAGATTCTGCTCACACTTTCTCCTGGGTGCCCCCTCCCTCCCAGCCTTCCTTCCTCCCTATCTCCTTTGGGAATTCCAGGCTTGTCTCCTCGAGGAGTTTAGAATTTCTATTGGGCATGTGTCAAACCTTTCGTGCAGATTACCTTTTAAATCCATACGTACATCTGTTATTCAAAAGTCCCCTTTCAGCAGAGTGTCACCATAGCACGGACATCGGAGTTCTTTACTGGCAACACACAACTCTTCACTCCTGCTTCTTGGAGAAGATGTGCCGACTGGAGTTAAAGCTGTGATTCAGAGGAGGGGAGCATTAGAACATGAACATGGGCCACTCTCTGACAGACAGGCATGAACACTAGATGATGCAGCAGACTTCAGCGAGCAGTGAACTATGTTCTGAGTCTCGGTGAGGCGCAGTAGATGGGCTGCCAAGAGTCGGGGATCACAGCAGCATGAGCACAGTTGTGGCAGGGTCTTTGGTTGCTGCTGCAGGGTTCACCTGGGGCACAGTCCTTGGTTACAGTGCACCATCCACCTTGGACACAGTTCTTGATGGTGGCAGTACAGTCCGGCTTGGACATAGTTTCTGGGTGGTGGCACGGTCTGCCTCTCGCACAATTCTTGGGTTCGGTGGCAGTCGGCCTTGGGCAAGGCTCTTATCTACAGCTTCAATGACTCCTGTCTGAAACTGCTACAATGAAGAGACAGTGCATTCTCCTCTCAGAGCATGTAGACCGATCACTCTCCACAATTTTCCTTCTTCTGGCAGACCCGTACTCCACCCAGGGTCAACCTGCTTCTGCTACTCCCTGTACAGTCACACCTCCTGCAGGATTGGCAGGCTCCTTCCCTCTTCCAGCTGGCTGGCTGGCTGCTAGGTGCTTCAGGGCAGAGGACCAGCTTCTTCCTGCTAGACAAGACCCCAGACGATGTCCTCTCACCTCTGGGAAGCTCGCTGTCATGCAGACATCCGCTGTGGTTGCACAGCAGTCAGGAGTTCTCTGCTGAGCACTCCCTTCCTTGGTGAAAAATAACTTGGAACTGGACCAACCAATAGGTCCATGGTTCCCACTTGTATATAGTCCAAGGAGAAAGAAGATGTGAACTCACTGTCCGCACTTTCACAGCCTATTTGGAGTGGTTCTCCTTTCAAGTGTCCTACACAGGCTGCTTTCCAGACAGCACAGCAATTCTCTCCTCAGCACGGTAATCTCCAGCCTGGAGCACCCACTACATATGCACAAAGAGTTGTGAACCTTTTTGATCCTGGCCATCAGCAGCGACACGGAAGAGAGAAAAGGTTGAGCTCAGAAGAAGGGGTCCTTTTCCCATTAACAATAGAGGTGGCAGTCTCACCATTCACCCCCACCAGCTACCATTTGCCATTGCTATATGAAGACTAACCAATAACCTCTCTCAGCAACAAGCCTGTTTCAATTTCTGAAGGAACCTTGCTCGTCTGTCCCCGCCTCAATGTGTAGGTCTCTTTTCCTCATGGTCAGAAATGTCCTCCAACATATTTCCACTGTTTGGAAAACAATCTCACTGCCATTGTGTGCCCAAGAACAGGCCAGGGACTTCCAAAATGGAACCCACATGCCTCAATTTCTCTGGCTCACACACACAACTCGGGTACCATAAAGGCCACATACACAACATACAGATGGGATGTTAGCATTAGGATCTGGGTTCGCAAACAGCAGCAGAAAGTGACATGAATGGGTCAGTTCACTCCAGTGACATGGATAAAAAAAATCTGGTTTTACTATGGATTCCCAAAACACAATAGGCTTCAACCATAGCTCCACATGCTGAACCAAGAAAGGGGCACTAGCCCACTGTGAGTAAAATGAATGCATGCTTGGTGTGGCCCTTCAGGTCACAGGACGGGCCCAGAGCCTCACTTCTGCCAAGGGATGGGCTTTGGCCCTCTCTCTCTCTGTATGGTGCTCACTCACACACTTTTAATCTCTCTAGGTTAGTGTGAAGTTAGAATGGGGGTAAAACAGGAAACCAGGCACTCAGTCGTGGCAGGGGAACATGACTCTACATTATGTAGAGGACATTCCGACCCATCACTAATAATAAATCAACTTATTGCGCAACGAAAACATGGAAGTTGGGTATAGAGCACTTTTTTTTGTCAACAGACAACATTAGCATAATTTAGCTGTACCTCAAAGAAGAGTGTGATGATAATGCGTTACACGAATTTTGCACCATAAGTGGTGAACTTAGAGCATACACAGGAAATATTGCATAACAGATAATTTTGACAAGGAGCCAGTCGTATTCATTGTCCTTTCTAGTCTTTTCTTTGTGAAACAAATCTTCATTAATCCACCACTTTATTATGACAGCAGAGTAAAACAAATTATTTCACACGGGTGATTGTTTGGCACCCTATCTGTATAACACAGCAAGGCATCCAAACAACATGCCTTTCCTAAACAAAAAAGTAATACATTAAAATGTTGTGTAAGCAAAATAAAACGATTAAAGAACACGCAATGTGTCTCGATTACAAGCTGCAGGCCATGTTGCATCTGCAGTCTAATAAATAACGAATTGGTGACTCTTCACCAAAACATAATGGGAATACAAATGAGACCTTGTAAACATACATACAATTCGAGTGTTCGTTTTCTTTTAGTTGTCTTACCTTTGAAACTTTTTGTTTACCCTTTATGTGAGAAAGGAAGGCCGTATGCAACACAGTTGTCAATAGGCATTAATGAGCTTCTCTTCAATGAACGTTCTAAAACAGATTTATTTAAACATGTCACCGAATAATAGAGAAGCTGCGCCTCAACGCGGCTCGTAAGGCTGTGCAAATGCAATTAAAATACAGTACAGTGTCCCGGCAAAAGCCTAACTCCTTAATGTTTGGACTGCGGGTTGAAACCATTGGAAAAGCATCCTTCATTTAAGAAATCATGCTCTTAGTTTTAAAGGCAGCACCACGTGCAGTGCGTGTTCACCGTGGTGTGTGGCACCGTGTTGCCTGTTGCAGTGTATGTTTTCATGTAAAATACAAGTGAATGTATCATGTAGTAATCTCACATGAATGCAGCAGGGGAAATTTCCACTCCAAGCCCGGGGGGCGGAGGATGATGAAACTGCATTCAGGGGTGAGTTGTCCCTGCTTCTCAGATTCTAGTGCGGGGTCTAGAAGGTCTGAAAGCCCCCTCACACCCCTACCCTCTGTACCTCAATTCTTTATGGGTACCAGAGTAGCGTGCACTCTCCGAAAAAGCACTTAAACACCTTATCAGGGCTAGCAAGCGCTATACAAATGCAAACAGTTTACCTCTTCTACCCCTTCGCTATCCTTCTAAATCCAAATAACTGACTAACATAGCCACCACCCAAATTACTTTCTTATTTTCACTATTCTAATTCACCACTAATCCTTTATGGATTGCAGAGTAGCGTGCTGGTCACCGAAAAAGCGTTTTGACGGCTCGTCAGAGGTAGTAATTGCTATATAAATGCAATTACAATACAATACAATTGCAATCTACGAAATGCCATAGTCTTGATGAAAAGGCCATCCTAGGAACAGCATTCCATTCCATGAAAAACAATGAAAGCCTTTGGTTGAAGAGGATGATACAAAGCGCACTCCGTTTACTTTTTTCTTATTGTACTTTTTAGGGCTTGGCTAGCGTAGGCTGCGCATATGCGCAGTCTCGCTGGCGAGATTTAATGTTCGAGTACTTTCACTAGTGAGGGTTAAGCCCGCCCCTCTTTTCCATTGGCTGGCATCACCGTTCATGCTAAACGGTGGCCAGCCATTGGAAAAGGTTAGTGACGTACTCTTTTTCTCTTTTAGAGCCGTCCCATTCGGACGAACTTCCAAGACTTACTGCTGGCGTAAAAGGTTTCTCATCTTCTTTATGGGGCGAAACAGATAGCCCCATAAAGAAGATAATAAACCTTTTACGTCAGCAGGAAGTCAGGCTGAGTCCGTCGAAGTGGGATGGCTCCAAAAGAGAAAAGTCTCTGTATGGCGAGCGCTTGTGTTAAATCTAAGCTCTTTTTTCCATCAAACTTCTTTAAGATCGCTCTCTCATTGCCTTCTATTTTAACGTACCACAACCTATCACATCTTTTGGGATTCGAGTCAACCAGGATGCTTGTACGTAGTTTATTAAACACTAGACCACATGCAACAAATTGATTATAGATACGGCAGTAGAACCGTGTTTAATTTCACCGAATATGGCTTCACCCGCCTCACACTCGCCTAACACACACATTGTTTTGTTTCTGAAATGTTTCGTTAAACCGTTACGATCATTTACATCTACGAAAGATGAAGCGAGAACAGGGACATTAATCGCCGAGTACAGCCCGCTGTGCAAGAGCAGGCCAGCCGAGAGATTCCTGCCAGGACACCCCCGCATGGACGCCGGAGGGCAAGCTGCACGAGATCGGCCTGAGTGTCCACTCCGGAGGGCAGCTGAAAGAAGGCCTTGTCAAAAAGAACGGCTTCACCGACGAGGATAAGCTCTGCTTCTTCGAAGGCAAGCTGGACAAGGAGCTCAAAATAGCTCAGGAGGAGAATGAAAGTGAAGTTTCGGGGAAGCTGTTCCAAGCATCACACGAGCCCCTAGACAACTGGGCATTCTTGCCCGATGCTTTTCATTCTTCTGTAGGATCCGCACCAACCCTCCAAGTCTGGGTACAGCGGGGGCCAGGTGGGAAGCGAGAGGCCGGGCAAGAACGAGACCATCACCGACCAGCAGAAGGCAGCGGGAAAGGTTGGCCTGGAAAACAAACCCGCTGTAAAGGGAGGCGCCTCCATACTTTGCTCATCTACTTTAGAAGGAAGAAATGCGGTTGTTTGCCGAGACTGCCCCCCACTCCCACCTCCCCGCCAGCCTTGAAATAATAAGAGCGGTTCCTTGGTATCCACCGCAAGTGCCACTTTGCACCGACCACCTCTGCATGAGCACGACACCGCTGTCCGATGCCAGCTCACCCCCTGTGCAAAGCCCCGATTTCGTCCCAGCTGGGGAGCAGGCCAGCAGTGCCCGGTGACCCTGGAGCGGTGACACCGGTGCGAGTGCATCCCCGGCAGCACAGCCTGTGCCGCGCAGCAGAGGAGGAGGCTACTTCCTGTCTGCGCGTTCGGCTGCACTTCGCGCCACAGCCAGGGGATTCATTGGCATGCAGGGCTGCGGAGCACTGCCACAGAGCAGGTGGCTGTGGAAGGGGCATGCTCGCCTGCAGCTCTGCTTCACAAGAGGATGTGATCTGGCCGAGACCCGGAGGCATGGCCCTGGGCACCCTGCTGCAGAGATTACAGGCAGTTTACGAAGGCCCAGGTAGAAGGAGCCTCAGGGCTTTAATAATCCCTTTTCATGCGCAGCCATGTGTCTAAGGCATTTAATGAAATAATTGCTTGCTTTGGCATATCAGGGGGGGAATCATCAGACTTTTGAAAAATGAAGACTGAAAAAACATAAACTTTGTTAGGCAGTAGCACGTCACGATTGATGTTCGTGGAAGCTGCCTGCTTTCTTCGCGGCTCAAGCTGCCTCCTTCCCCCCCACCCTCAGGAAAAAGGCTGCTATTACAGGCCACCTACCTGCAACTGAGCTGTGCCCCTTGCACCAGGGGACATGATAAAGTGAAACATTGTTATATCGTGCTTGAATACTCTGCTTTCCAGACACTACAGCGCCAGACGTCTGTGTGCACCAACTCAGTGGCACGCAGCTCATCTTTCCCTCCTCCACTCTATCGCCCCCCCCCTTAATCTACCCCTTCACTGCCCAGCTTATTTCACGGTCACATGTCATCTCCACCCGTCTCTGCCCCCTCTCATTCTGCCTATCTCTATAGCACCCTGTTTGATAGCCCCTTTTCTAGATCACCTATTTTTTTCTATTGACACGTTCCCCTACGCCGCCCCCACCTTCCTGAACGTTTCTACACAGCCCACTTATTTTTTCTCTGGCAGCATTCTCAGCCGATAGCTGATACCGATTGGATGCTAACTGGCACCCTCTGGTGGCGATGGCAAGTAGCATGCAACAAGCACTGACGTCTGTTCGATTGTACCCCCCTCGCTTATTTTTATGGGGGAGCAGGTTGGAATTTGGATCTCCGAATGATACTTGGGGTGGACTGAGTGTGGCAAAATATTGGGAAGCTGCTGACGCCATGATGGGCCATGGAGTGTGGAGGGTATAGACGCCATTGTGGGCCATGGAGTGTGGAGGGGGCAGACGCCATGGTGGGCCATGGAGTGTGGAGGGGCAGACACCCTGGTGGGCCTATGCTTTGCTTTCCCCTTTACTCGCTGTCTTTCTGTTTTGTTGTAGTTCTGTGCTGGTGGTGAGCTTTTCTCTTATTTCCAACTCTGCATCCGTTACCACTCACTGGTGAATCGTGCATGCTTTTACACAAAAACAGCATAGTATGCTTCAGATCCTAGGCAAAAGAGGCTTCCGCACACGCCAGTATGACTTTTCTATTTTTAACGCTATGAGGAAGCCTGTTGCAGAAGCATGGTTCACTTCATGTTTTGGAGATGTCAAAAGTTGGCAGCCACACTTTTTTGGTAGCTTCCTCATCATTTTCTGAAACAAGTGTGAAGTGACCTAAGAACAGTGGTCATGTTCAGTGTGTTTGTAATGATTAAAACATGTTGACTTGCAACATTTATGAAGCCAACGAGTGTTTTTAGGTAAAAAATAAAAGCATTAAAAATGCAATAGGTCTCGCCTTTCATCAAGTTAAAGCCATTTGCTTTGCTATAGAATACCATTAGCAAAGCAAATGGCTTTAACTTAGTCAACGGCTGTTTTAATATATCTACTAGGAGCAAGAATAAAAGTAATTCTGCCCACTCACCTCGTTCACTGCATCATACATAGTCCTCACTTACAAGTGCTCCTACGTAGTTCGCAAGTCGTAGCGCGCCTCAACCCGCAGTGGGTTGGGAGGGCCCCATTGATGAAGCATGTCACCGTGAGGAAACTCCGGTGAGTGAGGGGACTCAAGAAAAAAGATATCCTCCCCCTTTTTCAAGGTTACATCTACTATTGATAGTGATCTATCTCTACAGCTAGGTTTTCTATCCGATATTTTGGATTTCTCATACTGTGAAACCAGGCTTCAAGTGCTACTGTTGGCCCTTTCTGACAGTTCCGCTGATACCTGACCATTCTATTTCAGGCACCTCATCATAGGATCCTGCGGACAGCAACTCTTGTTTCTATTTGTACTCTTGTTTCTATTTGTTTTCATCATTTCACACTTCTTTACGCTAACATAGCCGTTGCTTTACTGTACAGTTGTTACAGTTGCTATAAAAGCATATAATATGGTATAGTGTGCATTTTCTTTCTATAAAGAATTGTTCCTCTGCAAAGAGAAATTAAAAAATAAAAAATATTGCCATTTACAATGCTTTTCTCCAACAAATGCGAAACCTATTGCATTGTAAATGCTTGTTACAAGTAGTTTTCATGAGCGCTGCTCATGCTCGCTGCCGTATGCGCCTCCGAGACTTCAATGCTAATCTCCCCCTTGTTTTTATAACGGACACTTGTTTTTTGTACCCTGGGTTTTGGTTTTTCATGGCTTTAAAAGGTCATGTTTAGGTTTCTTTTTTATTTTATTTAAGGTGGCGTTTCAATAAATATGGGGCTGGATTTCATTCTGAATTAAACTTTATACATACTTCAAAGGGCATTCCTGCTCCGATGGAGCGCGCACACTGCAGTCACCCCTCAGTGTTTCCCGATCAATGCTTACTTAATAGTTCCCCCGGGACCCAAGCAGGCATTCACTTCTGTGTTGCCTTTGTGAGAAACTCTCTCGCGCTGCACACCACCTTCACTATCAAAGCAGAGAAACTCTCTATCTATCTGTGGAGTTTCAGAGACCAACAACAGTTCACGCAGCTGAGTGATCTCTCGAACTGCACGTCACCTTCACAACATTCCTAAAGTTCCACAGCTCAGCCACAACAAATGCAGCAGAGCTATTCCTCAGTTCACATATATGTTTCTTTCAGAGTCAGCAATCTTACCCTTATCTTTTTAGAATCCATCTGAGATGTGTTATCTTTGTCAACCCGTAGAGTTGCTAATCTGGGAAACCGATACTAAATGCGGCAGTAATGTTTCACTATCACAACATTATTGATTTGTCCTTTCTTCGCCCACAGTTGTTGCAGGATTAAAACGCCCACAATAATAAATACCTCATCAGAGTAGTATTTGGCAAACATCAGCATGTTGCACCTAAACCACCATTACCAAGACATTCATTTACCAGAAGCACATGGGGTGCTAGCTAAACTTTTAATCTAGGTACACGAGGATTTAAAAGGCTTCAAAATGTCTACTTTTAAACAACATTGCAGTGTAACACAAGGCATAAAAAATAAGTGGTTGGTTAAAAATCGGTGCTATTTTAATGTTGTCATTCACACCAACGACCTCTGCAAATCTACATAGCCAAGAGAAAATCTAAGCAAACAAAAAAAAAAAATCACAAACGGCCCCAATAGTAGCACTTCATACTGTCCAAAAGGACCAGACCGGACCATGTGTGTGTCACAAATATTGGACCCCAGAACCCCATGGCTATTATCTAGGCTAGCTCAGTGGGCGTATGTGCCTACTGACAAAATACTGTGTGCTGCTTGTGGGCCGTAGGCCTGAACCCTTGTGAGGCAAATCAGCCTTTCTTCATTCCGTAATTGATAACTTGAACGCACTTGTTAGTTTGGAAATGGTGACGTGTTGCAAGTACTTAGAAGTCTTACCGCATTATCAGCATACAGCATATATAATTATAGGTGGGTAACACTGAGGAACGGGGGTGTTTCTCACCGAAGATTTTAAGTGTCACAAACTTGCGGTAAAAAAAGCATTCACTCATTTACAGTTCTCCATCTACAATTGAACGTTGTATATGGGTCCAAAGAGTACCACTGTTCAATTGTGGTATTTCAAACAATGAGATATACGTTTAGTACATGGAGCAGGCGCCATCTCTGAGGTTGATAAGTGCTACTGCAGAGCAGTGGAAAGCAAGCGTTGTTTATCATTCTTGTAACATTGCAGCAGTTTGCAAGCCTGTTCGAACAGCTAAGTGACCCAAACATGAGGCATCAGTTCATTATAAGCAATTATTATTTTAAGCTCTGGAATGGATATCAAAGACCATTGATGTAAAGTGTAAGTGAACTTAACAGGAAATGTAAACAGACAGATCTCCTTACAGTTAAATATGCAGCCGTCCCCATCCTGCGGAGTTTGCTTTTTTTTTTTCCCTATAAAATGTTAGCACTGTTTTTTATTTTAAAGCTGTGCCAGCACTAGAAACATTCCGCCCTTATAATTGCACTACACTCTGAGCTTGGAAGGTTTCTATTAATGTAATGTTTTCAATACTCATGCTCTTTCTAGGCACACGCATTGTTTCTAAAGTGACTCTATTTCGGGTAGTTTTCTTATATAACCATGATTTCTCATGTAAAGTCTTCCTTTCTATTGGCTAATCTGTCTTTCAGTCCCTCCCTTTTCCTTACCGCCCACAGAGCAGCGCCTACCTTCTGTTAACTTTCGCCCTGTGCGTTGAAGTGTTTGGTCTTGGAACCATTTTCTTCTGTATTGCTTCTGCTTTTTGAACATAGTCGATTTGTGGCAGCGCCTTTGGGACCTTATAAGTGTTTAGTTATCCAGCACAATATCCTTGGTGCAACAACATCAACTGTTGCATGGCTAAACGCTTATAAGGTCCCAAAGGCGAGACCTATTGGCTATGCCAATGCTTGTTTGGAAAAGGCAGTGACATCTGCTGGATTGTCAAATATGTGGGTTTTCCCATTGTGCTCCACATGAAGACGAGCTGGGTAGAGCATTGCTTATCGGATGGCCAGTTTGTGAAGAGTGTTTTTAACATCACTGAATTTCCGACGGGTCTCCTGCACCATGAGGGGGGTGAAGTTAAGAGAAATGTAAATTTTGGCGCCCTGGTAGCGAAGTGGACACCCTCCCGGGCTAAGCCGAGGGCTGTGTCCCTGTCATTAAGGAGACGTACTACGAGAAAACGAGGAGGAGTTCCCTCAGGAGGGCAGGGAAACAGGGAACGATGGGCTCATTCCACAGCAAAGGTGGAGCCGTCCAAGATCAATAGGATTTCCACAAATGTGTCTGACATACCCATGTTGGTATTTTCCGCAATGCTGGAAATGCGAATGTTATTTCTCTGAGACCTAGCTTCTAGCTCTTCATTCTTAATTGCGACTTGTTTCAAGTTGCGTTTTTATCTTTTCAAGACATTTCTGCATAGAAAAGGTACCCTCCCCTAGTCCCGATATCTTCTTCTCTGTGCCGTCGATCCTCATTCCTTGACAGTCCAGAATTCCCCCTCAATCGGTCTATACGACCTGTGAGGGTATCGAAACGCATGTCCATTGCGCGAAAACCCACCTGGATTTCCGCCATAATGGCGGTCATGTCGTTAGTAGTGGCAGTATCTGGTTCACGATCAGTGGTCTAATTTATGTCAGAATGAGATCTATGACTCTTAATAGGCTCAATGCTGTTTAGGATCTGTGCGATCCATTTAGGCAGAAGGGTAAGCTACAGCAGGTGAAGGAGACAGTGCTGTACTACAGTGGTGAAGATGACATAGAAAACTACCTCCAAAGAGTGTCTCCAGGTAGGGCGGTCCTAGATGAGAGAGGTGAAAGTGTGAATGGTGGGGTCAGGATCAGAAGTGAGGCAGCTTCCTCAAGAGAAGATAACAAAGTGACCAACCAGCACAATATTGGTAAAGGAGGGCGGAGCAAGTGAAGTGGTACAATGGATATAAATGGAAGAAATGCATGCAGATGTATTTTGATGAGGTTCCCCAGCAGTCGAAGCAAGTGATGACCAGACACTGGTGCTGCTTTGTTCGCTCCCCACATGTGAAAAAGTCACTGTGATGTAAATTAGCAAGAGTTGTGCAGCCTTGAAGAGGAATACACAGAGTTTAGGGGATCGTCTCCCAGATAAACAGTAAGCCTGTTCACCAGTGCGGGGAAAACAGGCAGTGTGGCAGGTCCCGAGAGTGCACAAGGGTCCAATGAATAGCAGACTGGAAGCTGTACCTGTGCAATGGTGGATCGGCAGAGATTACCTCCCCCCGGGGGCAGCAGGGGGGGAGAGGAGCACTTGCCTGTGCACTCTCACGTAAGAAGCGTGCCTTCCACTGGGCACCTCAGGAATCCAAGAGATCAGCCTACAACAGGTCGACAAGCATGTCAGCCGAACATGGCATCCGTCAGGAGGAGAAAGCTCCGTCTGCCACTCCACAATACCAAGGGGCAAAGCAGACCCGTGACCCTAGCAGGTCCTGCCAAAGAGGCCTGCAAGGTAATGGTGGGACTTTTCTACCATGGAGCAATGCAGGTGAAGCAGCGCATGGGCAACGGGGCGCATCAAGATCGGCCCAAGCCACCTGGCACGCAACAATCAAGCGGCACATAGCTGGCGGTGGCTTCAGCCACCGATCTTGACAACAGGAGGGTCTGTATATAAACACATCGTTAGGGAGGGCCTGAGGGATATTTAGAGACCTGCATAGGTTGTATCCCCCTTGTACCAGAATCCGATCAACCTACAAAACCCATGGGTCTAACATCTGAATCATGTATCAGGAAAGGAGCTATTGTCTCAGATTAGTAAGAGTACTAGCTCAAGGCGTCATCCAGAAGATGGTTAACCCTGTGTTTAGCAAAATGAAAACCTATGTAGGATTCCCATCAATATCATGTATGATCAATATTCTCATGTGGTCCTCCGTCCAGTGTCTCTAGATCATTGAGACAGAAGTGGTACCATCTGCGGACACATGGATTCCACATGCCAACACAAGGGCAACCATAAGAATCTGATAAGACGGGTCGGTGCAGTGCAAAATAATAAGTGTGTGGAAAGATAAAATAGGATAGAGAATCTCACTCCAATTTTATTCTACCAAGACCTCTTCCTAATTAAAACCAAAGAACAGCGCAAAAACAATACTCATGCAGTTTAACCAATATCTGCATCGGGGCCGACATGTTTCAGCCTAAGCGGGAATATGACCCTAGGCTTTCATCAGGGCCTCTGTTCTCTTAATAATGCGACTGCGAAAAATGTGTTGGTGACAAAACTCAAAGTAATAATTATATAATATACTTGAACAGTAAAGGATATGAGTCTCCAAATACTGTGGCTTTACTCCTCCATGACACCTGGTAATTCTGTTGAATCTATAGAGGAAGAAACCAAACCAAACAAAAACACAGGGAAAAACCATCTATAAGCAAAGGACAAAACATGCCTTAAATATATGTCAAATACAGTACATATAATCACTCACCCAGGGTGCCTGGGGAAGAGACCTCACCTCGTCCTGGCTCAGGCGTAGTGAGACCCCGCTCTGTAAGAGGAAAGTACACCGAAACTAAATAAGGGTGCGGGACAACTTTATCCACTGCAACCCTCATTCCCATGTATACCAGTGTAATTACTCTCCCTTACTTAAAAAGAAGAACTTATGTTACTATAGCCTTACTGGCTGGGACATCACCCCACTAAAAAGCCCCATCGGATGCTGCTCACGTGAAACAATTAGCAGAATATTGAAGGGATCTATAAACCCCACTAGTGATCAGTTTCTCTCTGTAAGTATTATACCCACCTGTCTGCTACAGAGGTATATCACGGGAAAAACGGAAAAAACAGAAAAAACAAAGGGAGCCCAGGGTGGAACTCCTTACCTGTCCGGCGTTGTTTCGGGTAATGGCTGAGACAGGGGGAGGCACAGAGCTGGACTCGAGCTATCCTATTCATAGTCATTGGGTGGTCTCTCCACCAATCAGGATAGGCGGCGAGTCCCCAGCGCTGTCCTTCAAGTTGGAAATAAATTCCTAACGCCCAGTTTGTCTTGTTTAGGAAACATTTATTAACGCATCCTGGATGTGTCTGAAGCTGGTAATCAGACCGTTACATGCATCTCTGTTGAGCACCGCTATCGCGTGATCTCGCGATGCTTGCGGAACTACAAAATGACGTCATAGCGTCCATTTTTGTAGTCTGTTACCGTATGTTATTAGAAGAGATAGAACTACCAAATGCTGTCATCGTTGTCTTTCTTGTAGTTCTAGTCTCAATGTAATGTGGCATAATCGAGGCTGGCAACTAGGTTCAGGACCTAAAGTGCAAAAGGCACAGAGCCTATTCTAACGAAAACAATTAGATGGATGTAAAACTGTCATCACCTCTCCACATTTAGCAAAGGTGGAGGTCGGTGTATCACCCCTCCATGATGTCAGTTATATAGCACAAGAAACCGCGAGTGCTACGCGTAGTGCATTCCCTATTCAGAAACCCAGGCGTTCATACCTAAGTGTAGAATTGGAGTACTGGTGTAGCTTGAGTGCAGTGCCAGTAGTGTATCCAAGTCTATGTACCAGTGTAGAAATGGAACGTTAGAAAGTTTGTAAAAAATACTCAGGTTCATTTCAGACTCAGCCAGGGGATGTCATCATTCAACCCCTGTATATCTGTACGCAGTTTGTACACCCATTTTTGCTCCTTCCGAAACAGAAAACCTATCGCGTCTGTAATATGTGATGGTATAAAAGGTTTTTCGAGTACAGTCCATGTGAAGTCTGTTTCTCCATGGTTCTTCTCCAAAAAGTGTTGTCAGCTTTGATATGTTCTTCTTACACCGGAAGGTGCTTTTATGCTCTAGCATGCGTGTCTTGACTTTCCTTGTCGTCATCCCAATGTACTTATCATTACAAGAACATGTAATTTGATAGATTAGATTTTCACTGTTGCAATTGGAAAATTGACGTAACTCCCATGGTCTGGTGGTTCCGATGTCTAGACTGGTGACACTATAGGTCAGAGCGCACATTGAGCAAGTTCCACATGGATGGTGCCCTTTGATTGCAGGTAGGTCCCATAGGGTGCCTAGTTGTCTCTTGACTTGTTCTTGAGGGCGAGTGTGTACTAAACGGTCTCTCAGACTACTGGCTCGCTTGAACGCAAAAAGGGGATATTCAATCTTCTCTTTACCGCTGTTGAGTATCCGCCAATGCCGTCTTATAATGTTCTGTACATTATTAGACTTGGTGGTAAAGGTACTGACCAAAGTTAATCGATCTTGCAGGGGTTCTCTTGTAGAGGCTTCAAGCAATGCTTCCCTATTATTGTTCGCCGCCCGTTTCCAGGATCGCTGTATCAGCTTCTTGGGGTAATGTCTGTGTATCAGTTGCTGTGATAAAACACTAGCATGAGTATTGAAGGTATCAGTGGTGGAACAGTTACGTCTAAGACGTAAGAACTGACCCACAGGCAAATTATCTCGTAAGGATTTAGCATGTTGGCTTTCATATAGGAGCAGTGAGTTCCTTGCCATGGGCTTTCGGTAGAGCTCCGTTTCTAAACCCGTTTGAGTGGCGTAGATAGAGAGATCCAGGAAAGCGATTCTGTCCTTGCTGGTCTCAATGGTGAACCGTAGGAAGTCATTTTGTGCATTCAGCCACTGGTGGAATTGAAGCACAGTGTCGGTGTTGCCTCTCCAGATTAGTAAAACGTCATCTATGTAGCGTTTCCACCACAATATAGATACAAGGAAAGGGTTAGTTGCTGCCAACACGGTTTGTTCCTCAAATTTGTGGACATATAGGTTCGCCAGCGATGGGGCAAAAATACTGCCCATGCTGGTCCCCGAAATTTGCAGGTATAGGGTCTCTTCAAATTTGAAAACGTTTTCCTTCATGGCCATAGTGGCCAGACCCATAATGAAGGGAACCGGAGTGATGGAGTCGATTTCCGACTCCCCCAGGATGGATCTGATGGTATCTAGAGTCTCATCCTGGGGGATAGATGTGTATAAGGACTCAACATCGAGTGAACCAGCAGGTCTGTTTCTTGGTTGAAATCAATTTCGGGGATAATTCTCAAGACATCGGCTGTATCCTTTAGATAAGTAGGCATCGTCTGTACTATGGGATGTAGAAAGTGATCCACAAATGCAGAGAGTGGTTCTAGGAGAGACCCCTGCCCTGAGATAATCGGTCTCCCTGGAGGTGGTCGTTGTGATTTGTGCACCTTCGGTAAGGTGTAGAAATATGGCATGGTGGGTGCTTGGGCTTGTAAAAATTGTGCTTCTTTCTGGGTTACCCAGCCTTCTGCCAATGCCTCTTCTACCATGGATTTGATTTCACTGGTCAGTCTAGTAGTTGGATCAGAGGTCAATATTTGGTATGCGGTCCTATTATTGAGTTGTTTCAAACACTCAGTCCTGTAGCTGTCCACATCTTGTATTACGATAGAGCCCCCTTTATCTGCTGGCTTGATTATGATAGTTCGGTCTTGTGTCAGAGTTCGAAGAGCTTGTCTCTCTCCTCTTGATAGATTATTAAAGCCTTTGTTTTTATTGGACCAAATTTTTTCTATATCATCCTTGACAGCCTGCTCGAATGTTAGTACTTTAGATGGAATAGAGTGGATAGGGGGGCAGAAGGTAGATTTTACACTCAGGCCTGTATTTATCTCTTTAGTTTGGTTTGGATCGTCAGTGTTTTTGTTCATGAAGAAGTAATGTAATTTCAATTTGCGAAAGAACTGAGCTAGTTCCATTTGCAATAAGAAGGGATCTCCCTCCTCAGTAAAGACGAAACCTAGGCCTTTGTTCAAAATGTGTTCCTCTGTATCTGTTAGGATCCGTTTACTCAAGTTCACCACTAGACTTGATTCAGATATGATGTCTATTCCTGTGCACCTCTCCTCTTCTGGCTCCTCGTGCCTGCATGGGGACCCTCCGTCTCGTCCCAATGTACCTGTGCTTGAGCCTGGCCTTGTGCCTGTGCCTGTGCTTGTCCTGGTCTTTTTTTTCCCCCGAGACCGGCGGGGGCCAAACCGAAAAAGCGGCTGGTTGGGATAATTAGGATAGCCCTGGAACTGTTGTGGAAAGGGTTGTTGGAAATTACCAGGTGGCCCCCACGGGGTTGGTGGCCACCAGGGTTGTCCTGGCATCATTGGTGGTCCCGAAAATGTCTGGTATCTTCCAGATCTTCGTTGCCCTCTACCTCCAAAGGCGGGGGCCATTGTACCTGGGTCGCTCCCTGAGTCTGAACTGGACCCTGAGTAATTGGACCCATACTTTCTACCACTGTGATTGTAGTCAGGTGCTTTATAGTTATCACTAGTGTATGGGTATACTCTGTCCATTTTAAATTTTGCCAAGTCTTTCTTAAATTTGTCCAACTTGGACTGAAGGATAGTGTCTTCATAGTCCTTGGTGTTCTTGTCTGATTCATCCTTCTGTTTCTTATAAACAGGTGTGGTCAAAGTGGCCTTGATTTGTCCTTCCAGGGCTTGTATGTCTATTAGTAATGCGTCTGCTACCCGTTTTGATGTGCTGATAATCAATATCAGCCAGTCACGAGTGCAGCGCCAAGCTATCAAGGACCAGTCTACCAGAAAAGCTCTATCATTAAGAAAGAGCCGAGGTGCGTTTGTTACTATAAGCCCTGGTGGTGCACAGCTTGCTCTTAAGTACTCTGCCATGATGGCACCATGGGTCTGAGTCCGGGAATGCACTTTTTTTAAGGAGAGGACCTTAGTCCAATCGTCGGTGCCTATCACTACTGGTGCTGGTAGAGTATCGAGAATACTCGGCATGTTGTCTAGGATCGATTGATAGACAGTATCGTCATATGCTATGCCTCTGCGTTCTGACATAATGAATGAAGGTTGGAGCAGCCAAAGGGGGAGAAAAGGGGGGAGTCCCTGAGGTAAGGACAGCAACACAAGAAGAGAAAATCACTGTATTAGCTAGTGATCAGTCAGCAACTGTCTCTATAAGTACAGTCGTTTATTGGCCCGCGGCAAGGCTGCCGCTCAGAACATATATAAACACATCGTTAGGGAGGGCCTGAGGGATATTTAGAGACCTGCATAGGTTGTATCCCCCTTGTACCAGAATCCGATCAACCTAGAAAACCCATGGGTCTAACATCTGAATCATGTATCAGGAAAGGAGCTATTGTCTCAGATTAGTAAGAGTACTAGCTCAAGGCGTCATCCAGAAGATGGTTAACCCTGTGTTTAGCAAAATGAAAACCTATGTAGGATTCCCATCAATATCATGTATGATCAATATTCTCATGTGGTCCTCCGTCCTCGGTCCAGTGTCTCTAGATCATTGAGACAGAAGTGGTACCATCTGCGGACACATGGATTCCACATGCCAACACAAGGACAACCATAAGAATCTGATAAGACGGGTCGGTGCAGTGCAAAATAATAAGTGTGTGAAAAGATAAAGGAGGGTCTGGCCAGATCCAAAGGTGGCACCAGTGAGACCGGGTGGTCTCGGGCCTGAAGTTCGCACGCAGCCCCTGTTACTACGGGACCTTCGAGGCTGTGCTGGGTCACGCAGGCCACTAATATGAGGAATGGCATCTAGCGGATACAGGCCGATCCCCGAGGCAGCTCCCATGACCGCTCCCGCTCTTAAAAAACTGCAACAAAGCATATCCTTTTGCAGGAGGCGATGATGGCAGTGATTCGGTAAATTTGAAGGCTGCTACCGCTGGAGCCTCACAGGATTGCGGCCATCTTGGTGGTGGCCATGGCCACGGCCCTCTAGGCCTGCTTCGATGCAAACCAGTCCGTTGGATCTTCAATGCCTGCATGGAAAACAGTGTTTCAAAGGAATTCAGAAATACCTATTTACTTAAACATATTATCTAGTTCACAGGCTGAGACTACTTTCCAACCTGCCATCCCCTTTAGGCAACCTAGGGTTTCTGGAAAAGATAAATATATATATATAATGTCCATGCTTATATCTGTTAATATTGTCTTTCTATTGAATCTGTACAATCAGACCTAAGTGTTCTTTATATTTGATCTGTCAGTTTGTTGTTGCAGACTATCCACTGTTGAGTTGAATCGAAGTTTTAGAAATGGAGAAAAAGTATGTGTATGTATTTTCTTTGATTAATTTTATTATCATTAAGGAGCAAAGTAGGATAAAGCTTGTCTGCTGTATCTGGTTTTTACATATATGTGGGTTGGGTGCAAGCAGGAGTTTGGACAAGTGCAGGTGTCTGGAAGATGTGTAAAAGCAGATGCAATTGTTGAGGTATGCTTGGCCAGTGTTATGAAGTGCCTTGAAAGTGTGGGTGAGAAATTTAATTATGCTAGTTTGTATATGGGATGCCAATGAAACTTCTTCAGGTGTAGTGTGATGTTAGTGGTTAAGAGCGATTCTAACTGAGTTCTGAATGGTCTGCACTGTGAGGTGAGTTTTTTTTTTTTGCTGATCTCCGCATAGAGGGTTGTTCCGTACTCCAGCTTGATTGTGACCTTGGTGTGTATGACTGGTTTACAGATGCTACAGCAGGCCAACCCACTCTGCAAATGTGCCGTGGAGTTTGGCCACAGACTGCCAGGCCCTGGGTGTAAGCAACCACTGTTGCAAAAGGCCTTTGACTCTGTGGAGCAGATCTTTGTCATGCCACAAGGGACAACCCCCTCGCTATGCAATCCCTTTGGCTGTGCACCATTGGGGAAGGCAGCAGAGAATGGACTGTGCTCCCAACCTGCTGCATGTGGCCAATGCCCATCTGTGGCTGTTGGTCAAGTGCAGCAGTAGTGCACTGAATACTTGTCCATTTTTAAATATTTTTGATAGCATTCAAAAACCTGTGAAGAAAAGTATATTTTTTCTATATATATATGCACTAACTGTTGGTGGTTCTGGGGTCAGGGTAGGTTAACACTGCTCTCCTATTCCTTTTTAGCTACATAGTGTATTGTTGTGTAGTTCCTAAACATACAGAGGATTTGTGCGTTTAGATAACAAAAACTAAGGGCTTGGTGTGTAGACTGATTCCGAAAACCCCCAAAGGATATGTTAGCCTTTAGACCAGCTAGCTCACAGTGCCACTATAAGCACCCCTAACCTTACCAAGGAGCTAATAGTTTTTGGCAACCATCAAACAAGACAACCCTTTACCCTTCAGGGATCATGGAAACCGTGCAGTACTTTTTGCTCAGTCAATTGTGCTCACTTAGTCTCAGAGAGATACACAGAATAAACAGTGGGGACATTTTCAACAAGCATTTATTGAACCAGCGCCATCCTAGTATAAAACAGGTTTGCGACAGTCCTTAGACAGAAGCAAATGTAAAAGATTACAAGCACCAACAGAGTAAATAGAAGGTAGAATTCTACCATGGTGCTAAGTCAGTGAATATATGCAGGCATATAAACATGACAGTATCAAGCGTACTCCTACGATGCTGACCCTACTTAAGTGTGCCTAGCATGTATTTGGGTGTAAAGCCAAGAATCCCTTAGGAGAAAGCCAGCCCCCATTAACTGATTGGAGAGAATGAAGGACCTGTCTTGGTCTCGAGTTGGATGGGACCCCTCAAGGGATGTCGGACCACTGCGTGTTGTAGCTTCGGCATGCAGGACCCCAGTGGCAGTGTCTCCTCTGTCTATCTATCTAGTGAAGGTATGGTTCTTTTATACCAAAAAGATAGCCTCAGGGTTCCTAACACAATAGATATGTTATGAGTACGATTATGTAAATGAGCCTAAATCTAAACTTGCAATTATACAAACTAGTTCTCTCGCCCTAGGATGAAGATGATCATGACTTGTATACAGAGTATGTTAATCCTGTTATGCAAGTCATGTGCAGGGGACTTTCTAAGAATCCTCATGCATATTAAATAAGTCTACTTTCAAGGAAACCAATTGACATTTATTCAGCACATAACTCTGGAAAAGGTCAGCGCTAGAACTGTTATGCAGAGCAAGGTGGGACAAATGTAGGTGAAAGGTCGTTTAGCTACTTAGGCGTGAGTTGGGGGTACATAACACTATGTAAGGTAATAGTGGCAGCAAAAGAAATTCTTCTTTAATGGCCAGCTATTTGGAGTGCAGTGGATTTGCAAATCAGCAATGCATAACGGGAGAAAGATTTACACCAAACCAAATAAAGGCACTTTTCATAACGTAAAGTTCTGTTTACATTCTTTTGTTTGCTTTTCCAGCCATGAATAACACTGGCCTGAACAAGGGAAGAGATTGGCTGGAATCACCATATGCCCCGAAAAAGAAAGCGCAAACGTTGGCCCTGGGATGGCTATTTTGATAAACCAAGGACTTGGTCAGACTCAGTAAAAGGGCACAGGTGCTGCACTGCTTCACAGAGACACAACTCCTACCATGTCCTTAATAAAATGGGACCTTAAGCCGTGGACATGCAGGTGACCAAGATGGCAGCCTAGCGCAGAGCCTCAAGCAGCATGAAAGATCCATGGCAGAAGGTGGGAGCCAGGAGCAATTGGCGCACCTCACCTTGATGTGTGAGAGGGGCTAACATAACATGCTCTGGACCCATGGGAGCACAAAACAACAAACTGTGGCTGTGGACCTGTCCATAACTATGAACTACTTAGACTGACATGCCTTAGAGGACTGGCTGTGACAGAGACTGCTGGTGAGCTGGTCCCCTTTGCCTACCCGCCATATTGGGAAGGCCTGATAAAATCCCCAACATCCCAAAGCTGCGTTACCTTCGCACACATAGCGGTGCCACCTTGCCTCATCAGTGAGTAAGATCTGGGTGCTGGAGTGTGGAGCAGTGGAGCTGTGGAGCTGTGCTGCGCTGTTGGGCGGAGCAGCAGGCTGCCACTGCTTGCATCGTCTGGGACCTGGTTACGGATTGCCATGGACCGCAGAGTACCTTATGAAGGAAAAGTCCAGATCATGGATCTGGGCTAGGCTGGGGTACTTTAACTAAAATCTGGAATAACTACACGAAAGAGGTACCCTGACTATCCTATCACCTCTCACAGTGAATAAGGCGAAGACACCACAAGAATTGTAGTACCAGCTGAGCTTCTATGAAAGCAAATTTTGGATGAATCCATAAACTCTCAGCTCAAACCAACAAGTTTTCCAACCAGCTACTACCACACCAAGGTAGATCAGAGATGGGTCTAATGTGAGCCGTGGAGAGACCTCTTTCAGTTAGCTGGATGGTAGCAGCCACATGCGGAAAGTGGAGCAAGGAGATCGGACATACTGCTTGGGGTAAAATTCTACTGAGAGAAACCACAATAGGCATAGGAGACACTAAACAAGAAAAACCTTTATTCGATACATGGAACACGCTTTGCTGTACTGAGATGCTATTACTCACCTCTGATCACCTCACTGAAAGGGGAGAAACATGATCCCAACACATAACAGCTGCCTTTTTGCTTGACCTTAAAACCAGTCTGTCATCCATTGATGCAAAAATAGACTTGATTGCTAACTGCCTCGACCACTTGGATGAAAGACTGGATAGACAAACTGTCTGAATGGATGGACTGGAATGCAAGATCTCTGATCTGGAAGATCATGCAACAGACATCAAAGCTGACGTTGCTTAGCTGGAAAAACCGATTCAGGCTGTTGCAGCGAAGAACGAAGATTTGGAAGCATTGTCTAGGCGCAACAATGTGCCCATTCTAGGTCTGGCCAAATCCACAAACACTGGATAAACGGATACCTATGTGAAATTGAGACAAACTGATATTTTTTTGGCCATAATAGTTAGACATGGATGTTCCTGGTGAAACTTGTGAACAGGTCATAGGACAGACGACCTACACAGCTGAGGCCAATAATTTTGAGGTTGCTAACTTTCATGACCGGAACACTATACTATAGTTGACATGAGAAAAGGGTCTGCTGCAACATGAAGGTCATCCTTTTGTAGTTCACAGCTGCTTTTCAGTAGGCAAGATGAAACTTTACAGAGGTGAAGTGCACATTAAGAAGACTCAATGTTGTAACCCGCTCGGCTGAAAATAGATCTGATGGGAAAAATAAAAGAAGTTCTCTCTCCAATGTCACTAAGGCAGCCAAATTCTGCCAAACCCTTGCCAGTTCCATGAAAGTATTGCATACTGAAAGGTCCCCATGACGGGCAGAGTCCGCATGAATCAGAACGTGAGCCTGTTGGGGAGGAATGACTTGATGGTACAGTTGTTAGATTTTAAAAATGTTTACTAGAAGACAAACGGAGACTACAAAAACACCGTTAAATGTCATTGGGTAACAGTCCATATTACAACACCCCCGTTATGATAATTAAACATAAATACACTGAGGGGCACCTAAATGCCTAGCTATACTACACTGGCTGTTGAAATAGATGAGGCTCCAGGACTATGCTACGCCTCATTGTGTGGATCACCTTTCATTTACTATGTTTTATTTTTTGCTGATTTGCAAATTCTTGGCTTACAGGACTGACAGTTAAGAGCATCATTGGGGGGAGAGGGGAGGGGGGTTCAGACACTATTGGTTGTTGTATTGTGGTACTACACATTGCTGCGACTGAACTCTGGACCACTGACTAGCAACAAATGTATCCACAACACTTTCAGAACATACCTGATCTGGTTCTGTGGCATCACAAGAAGTGATCACATGGCTCATGTGGAATATTAGGGGTCTTAATGACTGCCGTAAGGTGAGCAGAGTACTGACCTATCTGTACAGACATGCAATTGACATTGCATGCCAACAAGAGACATCCCACGGTTCTGCTTTAAAGTTGTCTCCACACGGGTACTCTGTGTTATATAGTTCATACTCCCAAGGGGTTTGTATCCTGATGGGACCTCATATTGCACCAAATACATGAGAATAGAGAAGGCTGATTTCTAATTCTGATTTTAATCTAGTGTTCGATGCCCACATTGTTCCAAACGATCACACAGAAGGCAAGGGTCATGCATGACAATGAAGCATTATGGACAAGTTGTTTACGCGCATCCCATAGAATATGCTTTTTATTCTGCGGCTCATGAGTCCTCTTCTAGACTTGACAGCCTCACATATGGATGACGGCAAGGTGCCACCTACTCTCTACATTGTTGGTTCACTCGGCTAAACACAATGGCCCTGCTGGGATCAAGCCTACACCGGCCGCGCAAGAGATTTTCAGCATCCTCCATTGTAGACTTGGTATTAAAAGATAAATTAAACTTCTATTGTGTAATACTTCTATTTTGTAATATTTTAAGTTTAATACAGGGACGATCACAAACTGCTACTTTATGGGAGGCAATAAAATACATTTATATGAGGAAGGTAACAGTGCAACATGTAGGTGTACATACGTGAGGACATACGTGAACAGTTAGTGTGTCTAGAACGCATACTCTCACCATTAGAAATTACAATTGCCAGACACCCCTATGAGTATACCTGCACAAGCAAAACCAGCTGCTACAGAGAGCTAACTGATAGAGCAGTTAATTTTTTGGGGTAAGCATGGCTTAGCTAGACCACATGGAGGAGAGGTCAGTCAAAAACATTACATAGTTACTGGGACCAACATTGACCTATAGAGGGGGAAACTGGTTCTTTGTTTAAGTTTATGCAATATTCTAAATTGTTATACGCCACTAGAGTGATGGAACAACGTGACGGCATTGTTAAACATCTTGATGAAATAGAACTGGTTTTGTTGGAAGACTGGCATCTGTTTTTGAGTCCCCTCATCTCAGCAAAAGAGATGATTATGGCTATAGACTCGCTGGCAGGACTTAAGGTCCCAGGATTGGATAGCTTGACAACAGATGTTTTTAATAAGGCATACAAACATTTTCTAGTCACACACCTCATAGAGTTATGTACTGAGGCATTGCAGAACGGAGAGCTGCCACTGTTGATGCAGGAAACAATTATAATTATACAGCCTGAACTGGGAAAAGATCCAACTATAAGTGTGCCTCCGACCACCTGCTTTTGCTAATAAATTGTGACACTTAGATACTTGCCAAAGTAATTGCTACCCTACTGTCTCTCTTATTGGAAAGTATAGTATCTTCTGCATGGTCTGGAATTACGCTGTACAGGTCAACAGAGCTTACTTTATGCATGGTCTTTGCAGTATCGCTTCAGATAAATCCTCAAATATACGCAGCAGCGTCTGCTGGACACCAAAAAGGCATTTGATTTATTGGAATGGCTATTTGTGTTGGAAATTCTCAAATGATATGGCATCCCAAATAGTCTTTTGGCACAGCTAAGGTTATATGGAAGGCCTATAACTCGTTATGTGCTAATGACAAAATACTTTCAAAGGGCATGGCGCAGGAATGCCCTCGGTTGCCCTTACTGTTTAATAGTCACAATGGATCCTCTGACCTGGCAACTTAAACAGAAGCATTAGCGTAGATAACTGTTTGTTCGAGGCATGTGAGCTGTAGATCACATGCTGTGCATAGCCTGCCATCTAGTGTTGGGTCCGGATTATTGCACTTTATTTTTGTTCAGAGAAGTCTTTTCCAGTCACGAGGTAGGGGACTCCTCCTTTTGGTGATAGTGCGCATGGGCATCGACTCCATTGTCAGATTGTTTCTTCCGCCATCGGGTTCGGATGTGAATTGCTGCACTCCGGCTCGGCACCGTTTCTTGGGTTTCCTTCGACGCGCAATCCACTACCCTCGACGGTATGGTTTCTCGATCGCGTTTCCCATTCTCCATATATCATTTCGGCAAAGACCTTCGATCGGAAGACTCGTGGAGGGCCGTTGGACCTATCCACGTCGGGCTCGCCAGCAGTCCATAGAACAGACAATTCAAGCTCTGTCTCGGGTGTCGCGCTAATTTTCCGCCCACTGACTTGCAACCTCTGTCTATCCCCGGAACACGATGAAAAACACTGTGACTCGTGCCGATTGTTTTGATCAAATAAGGTGCTTCGTGACCATCTGGCTACACGTCCCGAAATGCATCAACAAAGCCACTCCTCACCGGATCCCTTCGGAGAGAGTACTCCGATCATTAGGAATCCCACGCACAAGAATCTGAAGTAGAGGAAGAACACATCTCCGTCTCTGAAGCCGGCTCCAACGCAAAGGACGAAGTAACACAAGGTCAACGTAGCGTGAGTACTGAGACTTCCTTCCCCCTAGTATTTATTACACAAAAGGCTCGGGTCCTTCCTCTGCCAACGGGCAAAGGTCGGGACCGACAAAAAGTTTTGAGCGCCCTGCCCTCAGGCCCGGCCCCGAAGCATAAAGAAAAACCTTCCAGTTCGGGCTCGAGTCGACCCCGTAAAGGCGCTGAGCTGAAACCTTTGGCACCGAAGCATGTCATGGTAACCATTCCAAGGAGTAAATCTTCAGAGCCGAAGACTTCGGAACTGAAAACTCCGACGCCGAAAAAGGCGACCAAAGAAAAGACTGTCAAAACAGCCTCTGTCCACTTTCGGATTTGAAAAGAAACAGAAAGAACTGGTAATAAAGCCAGACACTGGGCATATCCATGCCAAATTGCCGGAAAAAAGGCAAATGGGCCTAGTGGAGGATTACAACATTCCCCTGAAGAAGAAAAATGTGGGTACTAATCCTTCTCCACCTTATATTCCACCTCCTTTGCCCACTGATCCAAATTTACTCATCACATCCACAAATTCACCACCACTACTGTCACCTGACCCCCAGGATGAATGGGATGGGGATCAGTGTAGGCCACAAGATACTGACCCATAGGACCATTATGAGACTGACCCAAACACGAACACTGACCCTGATTTATATCCATCCAGACCCTCACTACCCGAAGACAACATAGGATACATTGAACTGCTTAACAGGGCTGCTCATTACCATAGGGTGGAGCTGCATAAGGAGGCTTTAGAAGATGATTTCTTGTTCGAAACCCTAAGTTCCTCTCAGAAAGTTACTCGCACACTGTCAATGCTTAAAGGGATGTTTAAGCATACAGATGAGATCTGTAAGGATCCTGTGAGGACAAGGATCATTACACCCAGGGTGGGGAAAAAATATAAACCTGCACCTACTGACCCCACCTAGATCATGGGTATGCTGCCTTTAGACTCACTGATAGTTTCCAACGCTCGCAAGAGAGCTAACTCACAGACCACAGGTGAGGCCCCTCCTCCTGGTAACGAGTCCAAATGAATTGTTGCCTCGGGGAAAAGGGAACCACAGTTTAGGGGCCTGGCCGAAGAGGTAATGAGCGATTAGCAGACACATCGCAAAAGAAAAGATAGGTTGAATTAATAGAAGAGTCAGGCGAGGATGCTAGGAAAGAGCCAGAGGAGTCACAAGTTGAGCCGACTGTCACAGGGGCCCCGGGAGGAATTGGCCTTCTGAGGATAAGAGCAGAGTAATTGCTCGATGTATTGAACAACGTGTTGGATGTGGCAGAAGATATAGCATATGTCCATCACTAGCAATTAAATGATTTCCTCTGAGTGTGCAATATATAGGTTATTCTTTTTCTTCCACTAAAGAGTGGGCAATTAACAATGGTTTACACCCTCAACAGGTGCTATGGTCTGTTAACAATAGCTGGCCATAAAGTAAACGTTTGAAAAGCTTAGATAGGCCATCACCAGAGTGAAAGGTCATGTGATGCCACTGTGATGTGATGGCATGAAAATATGGCGAAACAGGCACTTTCTAGACCTGCATCCGAAGTGACTGTCACCACAGATATCTCTCTAAATCGGTTTGGGAGCCCACCTTTATCGCATGACAAGTCTGGACGCTTTGCTTTAAAGTACCAAGGTTGCCACATCAACCACCTGGAACTAATGGCTTTCACGCTTAATCCTCAGAGATTTTCTTCCAATGCTTCTGAACAAGACCATACTAAAAAAAAAATCAGATAACATTGGTACAGGAGATTTGGCATTGGGCAGTCATCACAACATTCCCTTATTAGCAGAGCACGTTATGAGGTACAACAACTTTGCTGACCTGCTCAGCAGAACACACCAACAAGTACAGAAGCAGGAACTCCACCCACAAGTCCTTCACAGGTCCTTCCAACATTGTGGAACTTCAACAACAGACCTCTTTGCCACGCCCTAAAAGGCAAAATGCCAAAACCTCTCCACCAGCTACCCACATCCTCAATACAAGGGCAATGCACAACTGGTCGTAGATATTTGCTTATGCTTTTCTACCCTTTTGCCTGACACCATACAAAGGGGCATATGTACAATGTGCCAGCGGCACCTTTAGGCCACTGGAGTATCACATTTGTGACACTCTGACGACGCAGTGTGCCGGCCCATATTTACAATATGACCTGCTTTCATGCATTACTCTGCGTGAAAGGGGCATTCCATGGGTGTTGCTGTGGGTGTTCCCACACAACATCCAAGGAACCTGACACATTCCTAGATATACACGCTTTACAAGCTTCTAACTCCTGTGTTAAAGTGGCACAACATTTGTTGCTATTTCTATGTGTGCTGTAGAATGCAGCACACACAGAAATAGCAACAAATGTTGTGCCACTTTAACACAGGAGTTAAATGCCATCAGTGACTGTTTCTGTACAGAAAGGTCTCCTTTCCTGCACAAAAACAATAATTCCTGCAATGCAGGTACCCTTGCACCATGCTACAAGGGTGCTGGAATTGGGCTAGGCAGCCAATTGTGCTCCAGTGCAGAGGAACAGGGATGCATCATATTGCTGTAAATACAACACATCCATGCACTTTCTTATGGCACAGCAAAATGGCTTGCAGCACTGCGTCATTCTCTAGTAAATATGCCCCAAAGTTTGGAAGGGCTAAAAAGGATTATCCCCCAAGAAAACAACCCCTGTGGCCATTTAGAACTTAAATATTTAATAACTCATAAGATTTAGTGGCCTCCCTTTTGAACCCCTCCACTCCTGTGCATTGCAGTTCCTCTTGTGGAAAGGTGGTCTCCTGTTTTCAAAGCAACCAGCCCAGTGAGGTACTAGTCGGTTTGCCATCTCCAGACTCAGTAGCTGAAAGAGTGCTCTATATGCTTGAGGTTAAGAGAGTGCTCATGCACTACATTGACAGAAGCCAAGCTTTTAGTAAGTCTAATCAACGTTGTGCTCTGTTTGCTAAGCCTCATAAACGTTTCCCATCTCCAAAGCAGGTATTGCTGAAAGAATAGTTAAATGTATCCAAACCCACTACCATAAAGCAAAAAACACATTTCCTGTGTCCCAAAGAGCACTTTTTGTAAAAAAAAGAGCCACACTGGCTTTTATAGGAAACAGCCATGTCAAGGAAATATACAAAGCTGCTTCATGGTCTACACCACACACCTTCACTAACCATTTCTGTGTAGATGTGCTTGCAAGTCAACATCCTTTTGCAGACCAAGCAGATTTTAAGAACACGGTTTCAAACATCTGCATTATCAGCTATTTAACAACTGCATTCCTGAGGGACTGCTTTACTGTCTGCAGAACATGTGTATCTACAGGCACACATTACTTCTTAATGTACATTTATCCACCTCTCTTCATCTGCATTCTAATCGGCCCTATCGCTATGTGGTTCCTGGGCTAAAGAGAAAAAAGACAAAAGAGGTTGGAGGCCCCTGCACCCACCCCCCCAGGTAAGCGCAGGGGGATCCCTTTGTGACTCAGGTGTCGTTATCTTCTTCATTGTCTGAGCCTTCCAGACCCCCTCTCCTTTGTTAGGGTACAAGGGGACCCCTTTGGGTCCTCAGGTTTCGGCGTCGCTGTCGTCATCTGATCCTTCCATTGCAGCTTTGTCATGCAGGAGACTGGCAGTGGTGTAGCAAGGGGGGGAGCGGTCCCCCTGTGCTCTTACCTGCGGCCATCGTGGTGCAGCCGTCACAGGAATCACTGCCACTCTTACATGCAGCCGCCAAGGGCTGCATGTAAGGGACCCCCACATGCGACACAAGGTCTAGCTAAGTCATTGGACTGTGGCTCATCTTTCTGCACACTAGGTCTTATGTCTCCTTCCCCACTACCAGGCAATTTTTGGAAAACAGAAGAACATCTTTAAAGCATCACAGGAGCCTCCAGCAGTCCTGAAGGTCTCTGAGTGTGTTTGTCCCTGGTAACAGACCGTACATCACCTAGCCTGCGGTGATGCATGATGTTGGTATCCAGGCCCTAAGCTCTGTGCCTAGGGCCTCAGCAGTTTCTGTGCATATCCGCTCCATTACGCTGGTGTTTCAACTTGAAATAAACTTGTATTTCCACTAATTCCTGTTTAGTCAATCGTTACAATTTGGCGACGAGCGTGGTGGAAACACCAAGGAACTCCCAGATTTTTTTTTGGGTAACTTTTTTATTATAAGGAAAGAACATAAAAGAACAGACAAGGCAATAAAACATTAATACATCAATCGGGCGAGCGCTCAAGGAGGACGGGAGATATACAATATTACGATACAGGAGTTGTCCTACACAGATGAGGGGGCTGGAGGCAGGAAACACAAATTCAAGAACAAAAGTCGCTACACTACATCAGGAATATCAGGGTCGGGGAGACTGGGAGGGACTAGAGATCTCCGTGAGAGGGGGCGTACATATGTCTCCCCGGTACGAGTTCCATTGGTTCCAAATTTTCCCCCATATTCTGGGTCTGCCTCTCGCCACATATACAGTCTTCTCCCTAAACATGCACCAGTCCATGTTCTCTTTCCAGGCTGTCACTGTAGGAGGCCTCTGGGAACCCCAAAGCTGTACAATGTCTCTCTTAGCAATCATATTACCAAGGGTCGTCCATCGTATCTGCGACACATCATAGTCATTCGGCTCCCATACATTCAGCAAACATCGTCGGGCCTCTGGCAACATCACAGCACCCGTTACTTCATTCATCACCTCATGTATGCGATTCCAAAAAAGCACCATCTCAGGACATTATATGGAGAAAGGTACCAAGCAGACCACAACCAAGCCTACACAAGCCATCCGTCGAATAGCCCATACGGATCAAGCGGGGGACGGTAACGTAAATCTGATGTAGGATTTTAAGCAAGCGGAGACAGGCCGGGATTGCGACCTCCTTGGGTGAGGATATCGCTGATTGCCAGTCCTCGTCGTCTAATTCAATACCATCCGCAATCCAGGTCGCCCTGAGGTGCTCGAGCAAGCTCGAGCGATCATTGATCATCTTTTTGTAGATCAGAGAAATAGTGCTATCCGGCACGTGACCATCTAGTATGCGATCTTCGAGGGGTTCCGGAATGTCGCTACCCACGGGGAAAACCGAATTCAATGCGTGGCGAACCTGAGCATAGCGGAAGAATTCCCTATCACCTAGTTTATATTCCGTCTGCAGTTCTGCGAAAGACTTTATCATTCCCTTAACCCAAAGATCACGCACTTTACTGATACCAATCATATCCCATTTCTCGAATCCTTTCGTTCTCCACAGGCAACTCAGTCTCGCAGAAATATAAAGCGGAGTCGCACGGGTTAATCGATCTCTCCAGCCCATGGCCGCAGTCGCACTATGCCACACTTGTACGGCTATCCCGGTGGGTCCCGAAAGCTGTAAACGAGAGGATCCGGAATAGAGCGCCCTGTTGTAGTCTCCCCCCGGTAACAGCCATCTATCCATTTCAAACGCCGGATTCAACGCCGGGCCATACATTCCGTGGTTAATTGCAGCAAGCTGGGAAGCCCAATAATACCGCCGGATATCCGGAAGTGCTATACCGCCGTCATACCAGGGAAGCGTTAACTTTGGAAGAACGATACGCGAATGTTCGCCCCATATCAATTGTCTCTGTAAAGACTCTACCTCTCGGAAGTACCTCGCCGGAATCACATCAAATGTATTCTGGAGTGCATATAAAAACCGCGGTAAGGACATCATTTTAAAAAGAGCTGCACGCCCTAACGGAGACAACGGTAATTTACGCCAATTCACTACGTCCGATCGTAAACGTTGAAGCGGAGGAAGTAGATTACGCTCGTAGCGGACCGCAGGGTCCAATGATACAAAAACTCCCAGATATTTAAAACCGGACTGCGTCACCTGGATAGGACATCCACGCGGCAGGAGGGGAACGCCACCAGCGAGCACGTATATGTGGGACTTAGTCCAGTTAATGACGAGGCCGGAGTTTTTCCGGAACGAGTTAAGCACATCGAACAAAACATTTAACGATTTTTGAGGCGACGTGAGGTACAACAAAATATCGTCCGCATAGAGCGATATGCGGTCCTCAAAATCCGGAGTCCAGTGTATGCCTCTCATCGAGGGCTCCCACCGTATCCAGGCAGCGAGGGGTTCCAAAGCAAGGGCAAAAAGAAGCAGAGACAGAGGGCAACCCTGCCGCGTGCCTCTCCCAAGAACAAAGGGTCCGGAGACCCGACCATTTACCACAACCTGTGCCAGTGGCATCTCATACAGAAGTTTTACCCAACTAATAAATCCAGCACCAAAACCAAATTTATGAGTGCAGCCCAGAGATATGGCCATTCGATTGTATCAAAGGCCATCGTGGCATCCAAGGACGCCAAGATGGCCGGCTCACGCAGTGACGTCGCCCTCGCGAGAACACCATGTAAGCGCCGCAAATTCAATGCTGTGTTGCGATTTGGAATGAAGCCCGACTGATCCGGATGGATCAACTCACTGACTACTTTTATCAGGCGGTTTGCGAGCAGCTTGGCAAGAATCTTAGGTTCAGCATTGAGGAGCGAGATAGGCCTGTAAGACGTACAGCAGTCCCGTGGCTTCCCTTCCTTATGGATCACCACAATGGTCGCAAGGCGCTGATCACGAGGAAGGGAGCCAGTTTCCAGCGCTGCCAAAAACATATCACGTAGATACGGCGCTAGCGTGTAAGGGCGCAGCTTATAAAGTAAGATGGGAAGACCATTAGGGCCCAGAGCCTTTCCGAAGCGAATAGAGCGTACCGCGAGAGCTACCTCGTCAACTGAGGGTGCAGCATCCAACCAGTCCCTGTCGGACTCAGACAAACAAGGCAACGCAATATCCCTTAACAACAAATGAGAATCCTCCTCGGGCCTGTCAGATGCCAAAGAATACACTTCTCGAAAATAATCAGCAAAGCATTCAACAATGTCAACCGGATCAGTCACGCGCGTGCCATCAGGTTTCTCAATCACCGGAATCACATGGCTTGCCCTCTCCTTTCTATCCAGCCAAGCAATCAATTTCCCTGCCTTATCGCCTACATCATACAGTCGTCCCTGCTGTTCCCTACCCATCATCTTAGCTGCGTCGGTGACCACATTTTTATATTCAAGTTGCTTGAGACTGAGGACGTGAAGCGCATCTCGGGTAACATTCCGCTCCAAGGCACTCTCCAACTCAGTAATTTCAGTCTCAAGACGGACTACTGCCTCATTTCTACTTTTCTTAGCACACCCAATTATCGATAATGCTTGTCCCCGGATGACCATCTTAAACGCTTCCCACAGTGAGACAGGCGAAGACACAGACCACACATTTTCTGCGAAGTACAGATCCAATGACTTAATCAGTTCAGTACGGGTTTTGGGGTCGTGAAGGTACCATGGATTAATCGGGGCCACCCTCCCATCAGCGCCTATATTCATATTTATCTGAAACCATAGAGGGGAGTGGTCCGATATGCCTCTAGTCAGATGTCTAATCTCCCCAATTGACGAAGATTGGGCCGCCGGTATCAGAATATAATCCAGTCTGGAAAGACTACCATGTGCGCCTGAGTGGAAAGTATACTGTGTCTGTTCTGGATGCATCAATCTGCAACAATCAACGAGCCCCATTGTTTCCAAAAATTCACCCAACCAAGATTGTGCACTCATGAGGACTCTGGGGGGGATAGCGATCCTCCCTCCCGGAGACAACTGAATTAAAGTCACCACCCAGTATCAGGATACCATTCGGGAGACCCAAAACTACTCGACCCAAGTCAGCAAAAGTAGTGGTTTGTAAGCCAGGTGGGATGTACACTGATATCAATGAGATCGTTTTTCCCCTCCCACCTGCCTGTGAGTGCTACATATCGCCCCCTAGCATCCAGAACTATGTCATCGATTTCCAGGGGAAGAGAAGTCCTGACCAAGATACCCACCCCTATGGAACTAGAGGTAAACCCAGAATGAGTAGCGAGACGATATCCCCGCCTGTTCAGAGCGTAACAAGCGTTACCAATCAAACGAGTCTCCTGTAGTAGCACGACATCAGGGGAGAGGCGTCGCAACCTCTGCAAGACCACCCCCCTCTTTATCCGGTCTCCCAACCCATTAACATTCCAACACAGTAGCTTCAGCCCCCTACCCCCCATCCGAACCCTCGATGATCTCCACACCAAAGTCCAAAGTTGTAACAGTTTGTTGCCTTGAAGAAAAAGGAAAATGAAACACTCCCAACATACTCCCCCCCTCTCTCCCCGACAATACCCCAGTGCAACTCCCCCCACCCTGCACCCCTGCATAGACTCAAAAGCCACCCCAACTTGCAGTGTGAGGAAAGGGTCCCTCTTTCTCCCGCCGCCTCCGGGAGTGTACTTAAAAGCAGATGATCACAGAAATCAGCAAGCCACAGTTGTCTATTGTGTGCATTGTCCGGGACTCGGGCTCCATTGTTCATTCTTGTTCCAGTAGCCCCCCTTCAGCACCACCTGATTGTTCTGTTCGATCGCGACGGTTGGGCAACGTATCTAGCCAGTCACTCACTCCCTCCGGGCGATCAAAAAAGAGTGTCCAATCTTCATATTCCACACGCAACCGGGCTGGGAACAGCATCGCATACTTCAAGGCCATATCCCTGAGACGCCTCTTCACCCCTTGAAATCCCATTCTTTGCTTCTGGACGGACTGGGAAAAATCCGGATAGAACTTCACCGTGGTGTTCTCAAACTGCGTAGGACAGCCCGTCCGCGCAGCCTGCAAAATGGCGTCTCGGTCTCTGAAGTTAAAAATTCTGGCGATGATCGGCCGTGGGGGGAAACCTGGCTTCGGCTGTCCTCCCGGCACTCTATGTACACGTTCCACCGCAAAGAATTTACTCAGACCCTTGGGGGTGAGGTGATTGAGCATGAGGTCCTCGACACGAAGATCAGTGGACAGTGACCCAGAGTCTTCCGGGACCCCAATAATACGCACGTTATTGCGCCTAGCACGGCCCTCAAAATCCTCCAGCCGACGAGCAAAGAAATCGTTGGCGGATCTCAAGTTGCGTACTTCCGTTTGCAAGTCGGACATGTCCGTCGTGAGGCTGGAGGTCTTCAGATCTAGAGATTTGACCTTCTCATTAGTCTTCGCCAAATCCGTTCTGATAAGATTAACATCGATGGCCACTGTGTCCAGCTTCAGGGCCAGGGCCTCGTATTGCTGGCCGATAGATGTCTTGATGCCAGCAATGGCGCCCATAACGTCTTGCAACGTTAAATCTGCTGACACAGTAGGGTCATCAGTCGCCTCTTTCCGGGCCCTTGGTGCGCCTCCGGGGGATCCTTTAGGATGGGTGTAGCGATCCATAACGTTCGTTTGAGTTGCACCTCCCCGGGAAGGTGGTCTTGACTTTCCGTTTGTCACCCTCAGGCTTGCCTGTCATGGCGGGCTGGGTGCCCCGGAGGGGCGCTTGAGATCTGGTCCAAATGGCTCCTCAGAGTTCACCCACGGGATCACCAAAGGCAGATAAATGCCAATATAGTTCCGCAGCCAAGCACTGGCCGGCTCCAGGCCTAAGTGATGAGCACTGTAGCCAGCCACGCCCAGTGTCTGTCTCGGTGAGGAGCGATGCCAGGCAGCAAAAACAAAACCGAAAGTCAATTTGGGTCGTGAGCTGGACCCCTTTAGCCGGTGTTGTTGAATTACTGCCTGGTTACAGCCGCGACTCAAGGCCCAGGTGTCTGGCCGCAAAAGTGCAGGATGTCATAACTCAGGAACCCGAAGTCCAAATCAGTCCCTGAAAGCAGCTTGTATATCAGCTGGGCTGTGTCATCAATAACCCATCTTCAGGATCAGGATATTAGGCAGGATAGATGCGGGAGGTGGCGAGGTTCTCGGGAGCCCTGTGCTCACGTGGCCATCTCGGATGCGCGCGAAGCTCCTCCAGAACTCACAGATTTTGATGGAATACTTATTGCTCTGAACAAGGATTTCCACATTTGTGGACGTGGATTGACTATTACTATTATTAGGTGGGCGATCCTTCTCCCATTTAGCACCGGCACTGTGGAATTCACTCCCTATCCAACTAAGACTGGAACCTTGCTACCTACGATTCCGCAAGGGAGTGAAAGCTTGGCTATTTGATCTATAACTGCCTTCTGCACGTTTACAAGGAATGCTGATCCAGGGCGCCGGGAAACCCTCAGGGTAGCTGTTGCGCCATATAAATGCAATAAATAAATAAATAAATAATTACCCCGAGGAATATTGGCGCATTGGATTATTACCGCAGCCGCATCGGATCGGAACGTGATTGGTAGGTCAGCATCTTTAAGGTATTTCCCTTACCAGCAGTACTGTTTGGAAGTGGGCGCTTTGCCGGTATCGTCTGAAATGGCACAAAAGCTCCGGCCTGTTCAGCGTGCTGCAGCTCTCCGTCGCATAAGTAGCTCACCTACGTGCAGCCCAGTCCACTAAATTGGAGATTAATTCTTGGATGAATTAACATATATATTCCAGATTTGAAAAGTGTGTAGTCGAGATGTGGTGGCGCCCCCAGCTCGTATCCTGTAACACAGACAGTGCCGCTGAGGATTCCACCGGGTGGGGTGATACGAGCCACCACGTTGCAACTGACCACCGCTGCTCCGGTGGGGTAGGGAATCACTCTCTGACCCCCAGAAGTACGAGCGTTCCTGGCGGGGGAAATCCGTAGTCCGGTGCGTGCCACAAGGTGAGCTGCGGGGGGAGACACAGAAACGTCGGGACAGCGAGCCGTGTGTAATGCCAATGCGGGGTGAAATTAAAAAGACCGGTATCTGCATGCCCTGCACCGAGAGGGAATGGTGGAGTGCCCCCTGCCCCTGCTAAGCAAAGACTCACCGGGACACTGACACGTGACCTGCCTGTTTCCAAAATGGCGGCCGGCGTAGCCTCAATGTAAACAACAACCACTCGAGTTGCAGGGGTGCAGCGACAGCAGTCATCAGCAAACTTATCCCAGGAGACCAGCAGAATGCCCCCCCTCACACCCCTCCTGCCCAATAGAGACTCGTCGGGAAGTAGCTTCACGGCCTGCCTGACCTTAAAATGGTGGCCGGAGATTTCTAAGTAAGCAGCCTTAGCCAAAATCTCTGAGGCTAAATCAAGCTCCCCCAATGTCCCCCGCTGCTCACACATGAAGGCTGGGCTTTTTCATGAGAAAATTACTTGGGGCAACTGCCAAGTGCCCTACAACCTCAGGCTTACACAGTCTATATGCCAGAACTTAGAATGGCTGTCCTGGCTTGTCCCCTGGAAGCATTGCTATTGTGTGCATATCAACGCGACAGTAAGTCTTAGCTTCCCAGTAACTCCAGAATGGGTGCTGCCAATTGATCTATGACTATTCCCCCAGACTGAAACCTTGAACATTATGCATAGCACGGAGCCGGATCAACTTGGCCCATGCCCGGTGGAACTTTGATGGAACTTTCGATGAACCTTTGACGATGCCCCCTGGGCGGATACTAAAACTGTTTGTACTTACCTCGGTGCATGAGCAACCTTTGCCGATTCCCGGTGGACCTGTCATATGCAGCTATAGAGAAGGCTGGCCCTGGTTTCACCCCCTCGGCCGTCACCTACCCAGCCAGTCATCTGACATTGTTTTCTTCGTTTCCCCATGATGTTTTCCCCCCTCCCGTGATTCTTTGATTTAATTGATGCAACTATGTAACCTGTAACTCTGTGCGGATACCAAAACTGTTTGTACTTACCTCGGTGCACGAGCAAACTTGGCCGATGCACCGGTGGAACTGTCATATGCAGCTATAGAGGAGTCTGTCCTTGGTTTCACACCCTCAGGCGTCACCTCCCCAGCCGGTCATCTGACACTGTTTTCTTCGTTTCCCCGTTGTGTTTCCTTCCCTCCCCCTCCTCTCCCTCTGTGATTCTTTGATTTAATTGATGTAACTATGTAACCTGTAACTCGCTGATCCTCGTGTAAAGCGCTCTGATACCTCCGGGTCTAGCCAGCGCTATATAAAACTTTTCAAATAAATAAAATAAAAACAAATACCTCCATCATGTGTGCCTTAGATGCAACGGAGACAGCAGCCTGCGCAGTAAATACCAGCGTATTGCTACGCAGGCATGCTTGGTTGAGAATTACAGGATTTAAACCTGAGGTGCAAGCCTCTATTCTCAGTCAACAATTTGAAAAGTAACACCTCTTTGGCCCAGCAGTTAACACTTTGTTGGAAAAAATGAAAAAAAAAACACTGAGGTCGCCAAATCCATGGGGGCTTTGCAGTTACCTTCAAATAGGGGATCCTTTTGTCGCTCCTTTTACAGTGGTGGCTCCAAGAATATATCCACAGAGACTCCCTCCTCCTCTTATTAGGGCGACAACCAAGCACCTTGCACCAGTCTAATCGACCCTTATTGATGATGGTTGTAAAGTCAACCTTATAGAAAGCTATCCTAGTGGTAGCATGAACCAGCAGTCTGCAGGCTAAGACTTCAGTAGGCGAGTTAAGCAAGTTGCTTTACCATATATAATCCCTTGAATACCAAATGAAAGGACACCACACAAGGTATATATCAAATATATATGTATTTAATCTAAACACAACCCCTCTGCACTCTTTATGAGGTCAGAGGTAAAAATACAATACAAGTCACACAGTTAATACACAATAAGTTGCACAGTATACGTCATGCCCTAGGGGCCTCACTAACCATATACTAAGAAAGAGGTATAAGTACCACATGAGAGTTAGAAAGCAGGCCTAGGGCCTGTAGAATGGCTGGGTATCCACTAAGCAACCAAAGCTTAAGAAGTAGGAGACCCACGGGAGCTGCGTGCAGTGTCTAAACACAGGCGCGGGTCCCCATTGACTTTCTATGGAGTTCGTAAAAGTTACAAGTTAAGGACACTTCCGGATGGAACCCTTTTAAACTAGGACACTTCGAGAGTCAAGACCCAAGGGAGCACCGGAGTACTCGTGTTACCTCACCCAGAGAAGCCGGGTGCATAGGTGCCTTTTCGTGTCTAGTTTTGTCATTGTTTCCTATGGAGAGCTGCAAAGAAGTGCTGCAGGCGACCAGGGGAAAAGTGTCCGGGTGGATCGGTAATGTGAAGAACCTGAAAGCAGAGGGGACAGAGTCTGGGTCACCAGCCAGTGACCAGAAAGGAACCAGGAAGGAACCAGGCGATGTCGCGTTCTTGAAGGTGAAGAAGGTGAGTTTGTCTCTTCAGCCACGAGGTCCAGGAGGCATCGACGATGACCAGGAGCTTGATTCGAGCTGTTCCACGATGGATCTAGATGACTGCGGTGTCGGTATCCGGATTGGACCCAACAAGCCTTGGCAACCTCAACCCATGCAGGATGTAGAGATTGGCTCTGTTGCAGACCAACAAGGTCTGTGGCGCTTCTCCTTTGTAGGGAAGCTGGGGCGAGCCTGGAGCAACCAGGATCACAAGTCAAAATCAAGATGGCGACTTGAGGGGGCTCACTAGCCAACGGGCAAGGAGCCGGGAAGACGCGTCGAGTACAAATGTAAAGGCGGGGCCCACGTGACACTCGCGGAGTGTGGGGGCCTGGGGTTCAGGTCAAATGATGCTCGGGCTGGGGCTTCTTGTACCCCAATGCACAACTTACTGAGGCTTCAGGAAAGGAGTGCAGGTAGCAAAATGCAGGATGTCCAAGATGTCCGGTCTCACGTCTCTCGTGTCCGCCACGGGTCTCAGCTTTGCTGTGGATGTGGGTCGGGGTCAGAGAAGTCTGGAATCCCAGTTCTTGAGTCGCAGAGTCTTCGGGTTCCGGCGGGAGCCTTGAAACTGCAGACCGGCAAAGTTGCTGTTGGTGCCTGTTTGAACAGAGTGGTCACTCCTTGACCACAAGGGAGTTGTCTTCCATCTTCTAGTCAGAATAGAATGTCGAAGGTCCAAGAGTTCTGTATTAAAGTTTCGTTCCAGGATAATCTAAAGTCCTGGGGACACAGCTTCTATACTTGTATTAAGGATGGGGGCTGGATTACCTGCCTAGGTCCCTCCTATGGGCCGACCTGAGAAGAGGGTGGTTACACCCCTTTCCCTTTCTCCAGTTTCGCGCCAGAGCTGGGGCTGGAGTGCCCCAGCAACTGGTTTGAACCGGGCTATGCGTGGAGCACCTTGTGTGCCCCAGGCAGTGATAAGATGCATTCACTGAATGAAGCCCTCCCTGCCCCAATACACATAACCCCCTGTCTGGGGAGGTGCTGGCACCTCCCTGGACAGGAAACCTCTTGTCCAGGCCGCCCTTGCTGGAGTTTCCACCAGCACCAGGTGGTCAGACTCGTGTCTGTGGCAACAGCATCCATTTTGTGATGCTGCGGCTCTGTTTAACTTTAACCGGGTAAAGCAGTAACATACAAGTCTTTTCCCTCTAGAAGGGTGGAATGCTACCCCCGCCGCCAGAATTGGCGGGGGAGGGGGTAGTATTCCAAAGTGTTTGACACCTTACACGACATGTTTTGATAAAGCCAAACCAAAGTTAGCATTAACCGCGAGGATTATAATGCATTTAAGAGTATTTGGTATGGCTATATCATAGAACAGCTATAAGGAGATGGTTCCGAAAGCTGCAGAGGGGCTCAGCTCATGCTAGGGCACCCTCTCACATAAAACCAAGCACTCTTCCCCCAGGATTATATCGAGGCCAACCATAGGAGTGGTGTATATGTGTCTATATGTAAAAGTAGATATAGGTATACTATATCTAAGTAATGGGTGATTGCACCACCTTACCCAAGCTGTGTGAACAGACCTGTGGTGTCAGTTTGGAAGGCAAACCAGGGGTGGCACAATACATGCTGCAGGCCCTGGTAGGCCTAGGGTGCACCTATGCCCTGGGTACCTATGGTACACTATACAGGGGCTCACAAGGGTGACCCAGTAACCAATCTGGTATGTACCTAAAGTACATGGAGTCCATTTTATAGAGAAAGCAGATAGTCCTGGGCCCTGAATAGCAGGGTCCCAGGCCAACTAAGTCGAAAACCAGCAAAACACCAGGAAAAAAGTTGGGGTAACCATATAGTCAGCACACACTTCACCCGCAAACAACAAGCAGTGACATTTTTCCACTACCCTGAGCATTCCACTCCTGTCGGGGGACGTCTCTCCCAATGTCTACCTGTCTGGAATACTATCACCTCAGACTACTGGGTTCTACAAATTATACAATATGGTTACTGCCTGTAACTTACTGACACTCCCCCCAACATTCTTCCATGATCACATGCAAGATCACAGGAACATCTTACCCTTTAAAAAAAAGAAGTTCTCTCCCTGTTAGAAAAAGGAGCAAAAGAACCAGTCCCACTAAAACATCAAGGTACCGGGGTATACTCCCTGTAATTCTTAATTCCCAAGAAGGACGGCTCTCTCAGACCCATACTAGACCTCAGAGAACTAAATCTATACATTCAATCGGACCACTTTCACATTGTCATTCTCCAACAAGTGCTTCCGCTCCTTCAACAAGGCGACTTTCTGTCCACTCTGGACTTAAGGGATGCCTATTTCCATATCCCAATACATCCTGCTCATCGCAAATACCTAAGGTTCGTAGTAGCAGGACAGCATTATCAGTTTAATGTGCTCCCATTCGGAGTAACTACAGCACCCAGAGTTTTCATACACATTCATGTCTTTCCATATCTGGACGACAGGCTCATAAAAGTCAGCTCACAAGAAAGCTGTCTCCATCACACTTACAAAACAGTGCCGTTGCTCCAGGATCTGAGATTTACAGTGACCCTGTCCCAGTCTCATCTACAGCCATCCAACACACATGCATATATGGGAGCCACAATAGATACACGAAAGGCTTTGGCCTATCCCAATCTGGCCAGAATCCGCAACATGCAGACTCTACTCTGCCAGTTCAAGCCTCAACACTCTTTGCCAGCTTCAGTGTTCATGCAGTTACTAAGGATGATGGTGTCTTGCATACTAATAGTACCTTACGCAAGACCTCACATGCGCTCCTTTCAGGAGTGCTTAGCACGTAAGTGGAACCAGGCACAGGGTCTTTTATAAGATCTAGTGTTGGTGGACTGCCGCACCCACCGCTCTCTGCATTGGTGGAATACCCAAAACCTTTAAAAGGGCGGCCCTTCATCGACCTGGTTCCGCAGATAGTGCTTGCAGCAGCTGCATCACTCACTGGTTGGGGAGTTCATCTCCAGACGCATACAATTCAGGGCATGTGGAACGTGCAACAAAACCAGCTTCACATAAATCTTCTTTTTCTAGCGCTCTAAGCGTTTCAAGTTCATCTAGTAGGCAAAGCTGCCCTGATCTGTACAGACAACATGACAGCAATGTACTACGTACAAAAAACAAGAGGGTACACACTGTCTCCAGCTAGCACAGAACATCTGGAAATGGTCCATACATCACAGAATGTTTCTCCTTGCAGAACACCTTCCAGGAGTAAACAATCAGATTGCAGATCTGCTCGGTTGTCAAAGACAACAGATCCACGAATGGGAACTCCACCCTCAAGTTCTCCTCCAAATCTTCCAAATGTGGGGATTTCCACACAGATATGTTCGCCACAGACCTAAATGCAAAATGCCCAAACTTCGCATCCAGACATCCACACCCATTGTTCAAGGGCAATGCATAATGGATGAATTGGTCAGGGATATTTGCCTATGCTTTACCCACTTATTCCATTGGTGGTTCGGAAGCTCAGACAGGCATCCCTGATATTAATCCTAGTTGCTCCCACATGGGCTCTACAACCCTGTTGGAGCTCTCAGTAGTACCTCACCAAAAACTACAACTCACTCCCAATCTGATCACTCAGAGCCACGGAGAGATAAGACGTTCAGATCCCAGCCATCTCAACCTTGCGATCTGGCACCTGAAATCTTAGAGTTTGGCTACCTTAATCTTCTGCAAGACTGCATGAACATTATCAAAGAGGCTAGACGTCCTACTAAAAGAGTATGCTGTATAGCAAAGTGGAAGCGATTTGTGATATACTGTCATAACAATCAAATAGACCCACTAGACGCTTCAGTTCAAAACATAGTTTGCTAATTACTACATCTGCAGCGTTCCAATTTAGCGTACTCTTTTAATACTCTTACATCTTGCTGCATACCTACAGAACACACAACATCTGTCTCTTTTTAGAGTGCCTGTCATCAAAGCATTTATAAAAGGACTTAAAAGAATCATTCCTCAGAGGATTCCACCTGCTCCAGTAGGGAATCTCAACATTGTCCTCACCAGGCTAATAGGTACACCCTTTAAACTATTGCATAGATGTGAAATACAATTTCTTACTTGGAAGGTAGCTTTCCTCATAGCTATCGCATCTCTGAGGAGAGTGGGTGAGCTTAAGGCATTAACCATAGAAGAACCATTTTAACAAATACATCAAAACAAAGTTGTTCTTTGGACCAGCCCTAAATTTCTACAAAAGGTAATTTCTGCTTTTCATATCAACCAATCTGTTGAGTTGCCTGTGTTCTTCCCTCAACCAGATTCTGTGGCAGACCGTGCTTTACACACTTTAGATGTGAAAAAAGCAATTCTTTACTATATAGAAAGGATAAAACCTTTCCGCAATGTGGAAAAGTAAATTTTGCCATGTTCTGTGTCCCTACGCCTCATCCATCATATGTTATGTGTGCATGACCAATATGCATATGTTATTCCCCATGTCTGATTAATGACGCAATTACAGTTGTGTCCACCTCTGGTATGTCAGTTTCCAGTCCTCGTGAATACTACGAATATCAGGCCTATGTAAAGTTACGTTGCCACGTTTTCTCAGTGTGCACGTTATTCCATTATAAAGTCCCCGTTTCCAGGCCTCAACAGGGCCCGGACATCAGATTCAGCTCCTGTCTCCTGAAAGCCTCGCTGAGGAGCGATACAGCCCCCACCTGTATCCTCGACCCTTCACTTACTTCCTGCCTCGCAGTGCCCGGTGCAGCTTGGCTCTGCCTCTGAGTCTGCCAAAAGTATGTTATAGTTCCAGTTATCAGTTCAGTCCTCCTTCTCTGCATTCCTAAGCTACTGAACTGCATCAATAGTTTCCGTCATTGTCTAGCCTTCTCGTCTCCACGTTAGAGAAATACTGTATTTAAATGGTCATTTAATATTCTTCATCACGCACTACATGTAGAATAATGCATGGTCCAGTCTTAGAATCAAGTTAGCTTTTCCCCTCATGACTTCTAGTTTATATCAACATGTTCCCTAAACATCAGATACTAGATAGGGTTTAGGTACATGTCGCTCCGACCCTCCAGACTCTAGTCTCTGCTCCTAGCACAGAGTTCATAGCCCCCAGCTTCTCCTAGTAATACGTCATTGCCAGTTTACGCGCACCATTAGGTTAGAGGTCCCGGCTCCTTAGGTAGCCCCCTCCAATGATTCCGCCCATTCATGACATATTCTGTTACTTTTGCACCACATGTCTATGTACACGCCCAGTTACACCTACTTTTACTGTTATCTCTCGCGACTGCTACGCGTCACGCCTTCTGCTCCACCCACTGCTACGCCTACTGCAATGTAATGCTATGTGTTCGCGCTATGTGTTCGCGCTATGTATATATGCCTGTGTTTTGTTATTGAATATTAGCGCGCTCATCCCAGACCCAGCCCCGGCAGCTGCCGGGCCTTATTGTCCTATTCCTATGCAGGTTGTCCTGATCCTGTCCTTATGCTGTAATAAACCTGCAGAAACTCCTACTACCTCGAATCTTGACTCTTATTTATTGAGCTATCTGTTATGCTATATGCCTAGTCAAAAATAGGGTATTATTTATTTATTTACCACATAATGGCGCCCGAATAGGGACTTGCCCTTTCCCCACGCGTCGGTGAAGCCACGCCGACCCCCTGACCCTCTGCAGTCGTGACGGAACCATACCGTGCACTGGCAGATATTTCTGCTCCAAGTATCCCTCAGGCCCACGGAGGAGACGGAGGAGGCGGTCCAGCATCCGAACGAGACGGTGGAGGAACGCGGCGAGTCCCGACCAGAGCCCAAGCCGAGAGTCCAAGGTCCGAGGTATCCGGAGGCCCACCCGTAACTGAAGTCCGAAGTTCGTCGTCGTAGAAATCGAGTCCAGTCCGAGGCCTTCCGTTCCGTGCTGCCCGGTGAGTACCATTGCTGGGGTAGTATCTAGACAGGACCAATCTAAATTGACTCCTGGTCCGTGGGTTGGTGGTGCCCAGACTCACAAACGAAGTGTTCACCTAGGTGGATACGGGTCTTGATGTGTCCCTTTATGGGACCGGTATGTTCCGTACTGTTATAGCAGTGCATCTAGTAACTCTAGTCTGTTCCGTTCTCGAGAAAATTCTTGTATTTCTGTTCTCAGTATTTCAGGTAATATTCTGTTCGAACTGTTATTTATAATGTTCTTTATGTATTTTAATGTTGTGGTATGAGTGTGATGTGATTTCGTGTTTTCATTGTATATTGTATTGTGTCCAGATTACAGTTCAGTCATGCCTATATTTTCCAAGTTACGTCAGTTAAAAACTAGAAAGGGTCTGCTGGAAGCAGCAGTTCCTGTTCCGCCTAGGGACAGTCCAGGTCACTTTATGTATCAGAAACATGGCATAAGCGCCATATTATATCTAGATTTATGGGTAGAGTATACCAAACAGTTAGAAGAAAAGTATAGATGGCCCGTATCGGGTACATGGGATGCCGAATGTATCATGCGAGTAGAAGAAGCATTATGGAAAAAGAAAGCCAGACAGTCACAGAAAGATGCCATCGAGTTATGGCGTAAAGAAGCGCATAAAAGAACGGAAAAGGAAGTCAGAAAGTCAGAGTTAAGTAGAGAATCCCAAGGACGAGCCCAAGAAAGAGAATTAATCGAGATAGGTGAACAAGTCAAAGCCGAACAGTTAGACAGACAGAGGCATGCCCTCATTAAGGGTATGTATCCTCTTCTTGCCGAGGGCTTGCCAAAAGCGACCCCAGAGGCATCCAGTAATTTCCCGCCACCATTAGTTCCGACCAAGCTACGTCACAAACCGACCGCAGCTGATATTTTTATTTCGTCCTATTTGGACGACACAGTCCCCGAATATGCAAATCCTGTTCGCGCTCTGCCAGTCCCTATAAATCAGGCACTTCCCGCTCTTCCAGACACCGGAGTACCTGCTACGGTACCCCCGGTCCAGCCAGCATTTCAACTTCCCGCTCCACCACGAAGAATGTCCGTCGATGACTCCAGTTTAGGGGCCGCAGGAGGAGGTCCTCCTCAAACCCCGCCGCCACACAAGCGTTTAACGTTAGCCGAATTACATGCACAAGCATTACAGCGTACGCCTAGGTATCAGTCTGTTGCAGAAATAAGAAAATCCCTTGCCGAATGTTGCTATGATCCAGTCCCAGGCGAGGATAATATGGTTTTATATTCATTCCGCGTAAGAAAGGTGGCCGAGTATCTAGTCACCTTACCGAATATGAAAGAAGATCTAGACAGAATATATCGTTTCATCCGTACAGGGGATGATCCAGAAAGTATTAGCGAGACTATGTCTCAAAGGAAAGCCGAGATCCAGCTCATGATATTAAAGTTCCTGATCAATTGTCTAATAAGAGAACAAGATTACCCGTCTAAAGATTCAGCCGAAATGAGAATCCTGACAAGGTGGAGTGATAATATAGCCGAGGGTAAGCACAAGACCGTCGGTGCTATGGAGAGTATGTACAAGAAAATCCGTAAAGAGATAATAAAGATACACGAACAACGTAAAGCAGCACAAGTAAGTGAGAAAGAAAGTAACTCTGATACTGAAGAGGTAGACGACGAGAATCCCGCCAGAATAGCGTATGTAGGAAAATCTAGATTTCCAGATCGCCATTTACGCCTAGAACCCAAGTCTATTTTTCATCATTCAGCACCAGAACAAGGTTCTCTAGAACAAGTATTTCAAGCTACCGATCACATTTTGAAATCACGAGTCGGTTACAGTGAGTTAAGTACTATGCATGAACAAGAACTAGCCCGATCAGCAGTCCGATGGATTACTGATTCTACCACTTTTCCAGACGAAATAGTGGCACAAATGTTTCTGAAACTGCCCCCAGCCGAGCAACGACTGGTGGGTATGTATATGATTCAGCACCTCATTACTCTGTATGAGGGTCAACACTCTGATCCAGGTCCGTTACATGATATTCTGAACGAGTTACTCCAGTACAAATGGAGAGGTCTAGGTACCGATTTAATTAGTGTAATTCTAGAACAGCGCCACAAATATAGAACGTTCTTGAACCCGCATTTTGTTCATGTCTCACCCCCAGAAAGTAAACCGTTTTACATAGACAGACAGAATCCGTTACGAGAAGTCCACCCAGTCCAAGGGACGGGTGGCGAAATGCAACGAGTGTTTGTATACACTCCAATATCAAAGATGGAACTTCTTGAAATGAAGAAATTAATTCCCTGTCATGACAAAGATCCAGCGGGGTTCCATCGAGAATTAAAAGACATGCTCCGTATGGGAGAATACACTTACCCAGATATCATTAAAATGTTAAAGGTCCTGTTACCCGCAGGGGTGTATGAAAAGTTAAAGGAAAAAGAATGGGAGGTGGGAGAGAAAAAGATCGATTGGACAGCTCTAGAAGCTGAAGACAAGGCACGAGTACCAGGTACCGGTCTTGGAGATAAATGTAAAGAATTACCAGAATTATTGATTCAAGTTTTACCCAGATTATTGACAACGAGAAAAGAAGACTGGGATGCAATCTCAGCCTGTAAACAGAAACAAGATGAAGATATTAGTGATTTTTATTCTAGGTTTGAAAAATGTTTCAGTATTAACAGTGGTCTCAAGACAAGTAGTGAGTCATACCCTCACCTTTTCGTTACTAAATTAGTCGAGAATTCAAGTCCACAAATTAAAAATCGAGTTTTGAAAGTCGAAAGCACCTGGCAAGCAAATACTCCGTCCCAGATGCTCCAGATGCTTCAGTATCACCAGAATAGAATCAGGGAAGAGCAAGAACACGAGAGAAAACGTATGAAAGACACGAAAATGAAAGTGCTGGTTGCACAATCTGTTCCTCAAGACAGTCAGAAGAGGGGTCCGAATCAAGTCAGTCATCCTGCAGCTCCCGTTAAAGGGAACTGCAATTATTGTAAACAGCCAGGTCATTTTATAAACGAGTGTGCAGTTCTGAAACACAACATAGCTACTGGTAAGACTAAAGAAAGACCACGTCCGCCGAGACAAGAACAAGTTTCACAGACTCCTCAGTCACAGAATGCACAACAGACAGTTACAGTACCGCAGCCTATCGCTGCAACACAGCACGTTACATCGCAGATGTACCAGTATGCACAGTCTGAGTATCCAGAGTACCAGCCATATTCATGAAACAGCCTAGAGAGGGAGGTAGGCTTGCCTCTCATCGAGATACCTGTAGATCAAGAAGGTCCCTATGTTCACAGTCAAGTATTAGGGAAAGACAGAAAGTTTTTGATCGATACAGGGGCAAGTAGGACCACAATTAGTCATGCCGAAGTTCCAGGGGCTCCGCTCTCAGGCTCAAGAAATGTTTCCCTTGGATTTTCAGGAAAGCCAATAGTTAATGAGATATCTAAGCCAGTTACTCTAGAAGTAGGTCCACTGTCCCGCACTACTGATCTGTTACTTACTAAGTCATGTCCAGAAAATCTGTTAGGCATTAAGACACTGAAAGAGTTAGGTGCAGTCATTTGCTGTTCCCCAGAGGGAATACGTCTGTTCCTACGTGACTTCAAGGGTCACTATGTACTACGAGATTTTGATTCAAGATTGTCTAAAGTTCCGCAGCATTTATGGGCGCAAGGTCCAACTGATGTAGGTTATATGCAAATCACACCCTATCGTGTGACTCTCAAACCAGGTGTAGTGTTACCCCGAATCAGACAGTACAGATTGCCACCTGAGGCTGTAGCAGCCTTATCCAAAATTATTGACGAGCTCATGGCTCAAGGAGTAGTTGTAGAAACTGACTCCAATGTATGTAATTCTCCGATCATTCCAGTCATGAAACGTACTGATCCAAATGCACCCCCAGCATATCGGTTAGTGATTGATTTACGAGAGCTTAATAAATGTATTATTCCTCAGTACCCAGTAGTCCCAGATATCTCTTCCCTATTAACAGCCATTGATTCTGAAGCCACGTTCTTCACTGTCATAGACCTCAAGAATGCATTTTTTAGTGTTCCAATTCATCCAGACAGCCAGTTTCTTTTCGGATTTTGTTTTAATGGAAGGAGCTATATGTTCACACGCGCTCCTCAAGGTTTCACAGAAAGCCCTAGTATTTACAGTCAAGCACTCAAGAGACAACTAGACAACATTCATATGCCAACTGACACTGCCCTGCTCCAGTATGTCGATGATCTACTGATCACAGCCCGTTCTGAACGTGATTGCGAGCGAGCGTCACTTACAGTCTTGTATTTCCTAGCCGAGATGGGGCACAAGGTGTCACCTTCGAAGCTTCAATTCTGTGTCCAGCAAGTGGTATACTTAGGACACTTGCTGTCCAAGAGGGGTAGGCAGTTGACACCCGACCGTATCCAGTTAATAGCGAGTCTTCCCCAGCCCAGAACCCAGAAGGAGGTACGTGCCTTTATCGGCCTTACTTCTTATTGTAGACAATGGATTCCCCAGTATGCATTTCTAGCCAAGCCACTGATACAGTTAACGACACAGGAGGCAGCCGTATCGACTGTCCTCCCTTGGACATCTGAACATACACTTAGTTTCAACGAGTTAAAGAAAGCCCTATGCCAAGCTCCAGTTCTAGCTACACCGAACTACAGTAAGCCTTTTACACTTTTCGTTACTGAACGTGAAGGTACAGCATTATCTGTTCTTACACAAGATCAAGCAGGACAATACAAGCCCTGTGCTTATTTTTCTAGCACATTAGATCCAGTCGCCCAGGCGTTGCCTGTGTGCCTCAAGTCAGTTGCAGCCACAGCACTAGCTATCAGACAAAGTGATTCCATAGTTTTAGGACATTCCCTGACAGTACAAGTCCCACATTCCGTGGAAGTTCTTTTGAACCGAACACAAACTCAGCACTTGACAATTGCACGTTTAACAGGTTATGAATTGACACTGTTCCAGCCACACATAGAAATTAGACGCTGCAACGTCCTGAATCCTGCTACACTGTTACCATCAGTTAGTTCAAATTCTGACCCACATGACTGTGTGGAAGTAATTAACATTACGACAAAGCCAAGACAAGACCTGACAGACATTCCGTTACCAGATCCCGATCTGACACTCTATGTGGATGGTTCATGTATGAGAACTAGTACAGGAGAACTAGTCGCCGCGTATGCAGTAACTACTGACACTGAAGTTATTGAAACACACCGTATTGATACCCTGTCCGCTCAAGCAGCAGAGCTAGTCGCTCTGACACAAGCCTGTATACACGCCAAGAACCTGAAAGTTAATGTTTACACAGATTCACGTTACGCATTTGGAGTTGTACACGACTTCGGAGTGCTCTGGCAGGAGAGAGGTTTCATGACTTCTCATGGAACCAAGATTCAGCATGGTCTCCTTATTCAAGCCCTGTTAGATGCCATACATTTACCGACATCCATTGCTATCATGAAATGCAAAGCACATACGAAAATTACTGACATTATTTCCCAAGGTAATGATCTAGCAGATCGCACAGCCAAGCTTACAGCACAGACTCCAGACATTCCAGTTAACATGACACATACTCCAGATCCGACTACATGCATGACAGTTAAGGACCCTACTCAAGATGTCATAGATATCCAGTTACATGCTACTCCCGAAGAAATCAAGAAATGGTCTGAACAAGGAGGGGTCCAGACAGATCAAGGATGGTTAACGAAGGGTAGAGCCACATGGTTTCTCCCCGACTCTATGGTTCAAGTCATTATCAATACCGCACATAGTCCAGCACATTTAGGAGAAAAAGCTATGTTAGACAGTATCCAGAATATTTGGTTCAATAAGCATTTACGAGCTGCAGCCAAACAGAAAGTCCGTACCTGTATGATATGTTGTCAGTTTAATCCAGGTAAAAGTGTCTCGGTGGAACAAGGTGGTTTCCAGCCCCCTGACCACCCTTTTGAGGTCCTCCAGATGGATTATATTCAGATGGAGCGATGTCGAGGTTTCAAGTATGTCCTTGTAGTAGTATGCGCTTTGTCCAGGTGGACAGAAGCATATCCAGTCCCAGATTACACAGCCGCGACCACTGCCAAGCAGTTGGTTCGTGAATTTTTCCCTAGATATGGACTCCCTAGAGTCGTATATTCTGATAACGGTCAGCCATTCTCCTCAGAGTTAATGAAGCACGTTTCCCTGTTGTTAGGGTACCAGTGGAAGTTCCATTGTGTACGCCATCCTGAAGCAGCCGGTCTCGTAGAGAGACATAACCAGACCCTGAAAATCCGTATTGCTAAAGTATGCAAAGACAAGGGTGTGGACTGGCTAGTAGCTCTGCCAGTCGCTTTGTTTTATATGCGCATGGTCGCACATTCCAGATCAGGTCTGTCCCCGTATGAGGTCGTATTCGGCCGCCCCCCTAACATGTGGGGTACTCCTAGACCCCGAAGTATTACCGATGTTTCATGTAATATGTTGACAGATTACCTAGCTTCCTTGATGTCTGCCCTCAACTCATGTCGTTCACAGGTTGCTGCCGCCTTTCCAGACAACACCGAGGTGGCACCGCATGAAATCGTTCCAGGTTCCCTTGTGATGGTCCGAAATTTTGACAGATCAAGTCCGCTGGAGCCTCGTTGGAAAGAGCCACGTCAGGTCCTCTTGACCACCCGTACTGCCGTCAAGCTGGAAGGCAGGAAGGGGTGGGTCCATCTTTCTCATGTAAAACTTTTCAATGGATTGAAACCAGTCTCCAAGAACATTTCCAAGGATTCCCAAGATTCTAAAGACTGCCAAAACATTGTTTTAAAGGACTGTCCCGCAAAAGACATTACTACAACCCCTCCCTTGTTAGAGAAAACTCCGCAACAGGAGTATAAGTTAAAGCTCAGGTCTAGCAAAATAAGTCAGTCAGTTTGATTGTATAAGTCCTCCCCTAGGTGAAACGGTTAGACTGTTTCTGACATGTATAAAATAGACCCCCATAGTGAGAGAGTCAGTCAAAGTTCAATCAGATGTATCGTTTTTCTAAGTTTCATATTATTCATCAGCATTATGATTTCCTGCATCAGCTATGCGTTCTATCTGTATTTTCCAGTTCCTCATGTAAATAAGTCTGCTAATGTTACAGTAGAGCACACGTTTAGTGATCTGCCTCCTCACGAATATTCTTACCGCCTCGCTATGCGTAACAACACATTTATCCGTATGTTACATTACTCACACCAGACCAGCAATGCCACTAATTGTTGGGTGTGTGGTCGACTCCCCCCTTTCCAGACACCGAAGGGAGTTCTGCCACTCTTTCCTTATCCATTCACACATAATGGTTCGTGTGGAGCATGGTCCACGTTAACGTCATCCGCAACAGATATGTCTTTTCTTAACAGTACATGTTTTCCAGACAAGCAAGGTTTCCCCCACAGAACAGGTTTAGATCTAGAAAATGAAGTTTATAATTTAGGTAATTATTCGTCGAATTTCATGGTCCTGAATGTTCAGTCTGATACTACTCCAGACTCACCTGCTATTTCAGTACTACCAGTCAAAGGCGAATTATGTGTCCGTAGTTATGGTTCTGTACACGTAGGACATAGTGAATGTACTACTGTTATCAAGTATAGTGACAGTGGGAAATCTATTTTTAAAGCTTCACGTCATTCTTATTTTGTTTGTGGTCAAACCGCATATGTTCGTCTGCCCCTCGATTGGGAGGGAACCTGTTACATTGCTTTCCTACTGCCACCTGTTTTCCTAGCCCCACCTGACTACCATAGGAATTCCTTCCTAGTACATACTAGACACAAGAGAAATCTCCCGATTGTCGATTATACTGAAACCGCCGCAGAACAATTCATTGATATAGATAAAGGTGTTTTCCCTTATTTAGGTACAGTTATAAATAGTAAGCTAATCCGTAGGTTAACAAGAACCCTTGAAGCAGTAGTAGATGAGACTGCCTCCGCTCTAGGTAACCTAACCGAAGAGCAATCCTTTATGAGAATTGTCGTTTTACAGAATCGTCTCGTCCTTGACGTCATACTGGCCGATAGGGGCGGGGCCTGTAGAGTTCTCGGATCTAGTTGTTGCATTTTCATTCCAAATAACGCGCCGTCTGTTTATTCAGCTATAACCAGACTTCATAAAATTGCCCATCTGTTACATCAAGATCCAGGCACCTGGACATGGTCCGGTTGGTTCTGGAATATAATTTCCGCATGGGGATGGAAATTCCTGTCCTTTCTAGGTATTGCAGTAGCGATCATATTTAGCTGCTGCCTCTGTATACAATGTGGCCCTGCGATTTGCAGCATGTGTGCTACCTCTTGTATTCCTAGTCCTAAGCCCCGTTCTAAATCCCGTTCCAAGACAATTCGAGACGAGCAAATGGTACTGTATGAAATAATAGATGGTATCATGAATATTGATGTTTCCTGATGGAAACGTAGTGACAAGGAGGGAATGTGGAAAAGTAAATTTTGCCATGTTCTGTGTCCCTACGCCTCATCCATCATATGTTATGTGTGCATGACCAATATGCATATGTTATTCCCCATGTCTGATTAATGACGCAATTACAGTTGTGTCCACCTCTGGTATGTCAGTTTCCAGTCCTCGTGAATACTACGAATATCAGGCCTATGTAAATTTACGTTGCCACGTTTTCTCAGTGTGCACGTTATTCCATTATAAAGTCCCCGTTTCCAGGCCTCAACAGGGCCCGGACATCAGATTCAGCTCCTGTCTCCTGAAAGCCTCGCTGAGGAGCGATACAGCCCCCACCTGTATCCTCGACCCTTCACTTACTTCCTGCCTCGCAGTGCCCGGTGCAGCTTGGCTCTGCCTCTGAGTCTGCCAAAAGTATGTTATAGTTCCAGTTATCAGTTCAGTCCTCCTTCTCTGCATTCCTAAGCTACTGAACTGCATCAATAGTTTCCGTCATTGTCTAGCCTTCTCGTCTCCACGTTAGAGAAATACTGTATTTAAATGGTCATTTAATATTCTTCATCACGCACTACATGTAGAATAATGCATGGTCCAGTCTTAGAATCAAGTTAGCTTTTCCCCTCATGACTTCTAGTTTATATCAACATGTTCCCTAAACATCAGATACTAGATAGGGTTTAGGTACATGTCGCTCCGACCCTCCAGACTCTAGTCTCTGCTCCTAGCACAGAGTTCATAGCCCCCAGCTTCTCCTAGTAATACGTCATTGCCAGTTTACGCGCACCATTAGGTTAGAGGTCCCGGCTCCTTAGGTAGCCCCCTCCAATGATTCCGCCCATTCATGACATATTCTGTTACTTTTGCACCACATGTCTATGTACACGCCCAGTTACACCTACTTTTACTGTTATCTCTCGCGACTGCTACGCGTCACGCCTTCTGCTCCACCCACTGCTACGCCTACTGCAATGTAATGCTATGTGTTCGCGCTATGTATATATGCCTGTGTTTTGTTATTGAATATTAGCGCGCTCATCCCAGACCCAGCCCCGGCAGCTGCCGGGCCTTATTGTCCTATTCCTATGCAGGTTGTCCTGATCCTGTCCTTATGCTGTAATAAACCTGCAGAAACTCCTACTACCTCGAATCTTGACTCTTATTTATTGAGCTATCTGTTATGCTATATGCCTAGTCAAAAATAGGGTATTATTTATTTATTTACCACAGCAAGACAAAACAGCTATTTGTCGCTTTTTGCTCCACCACATAAATTCATCCTAGAGCACACTCCACTCGCAAACTAGGGCTTCTATGACATTTTTAGGAAACATACCCATAGATGATATCTGCACAGCTGCAACGTGGTCTACACCTCACACATTCACAACACACTATAGTGTAGATGTGTTAGCAAGACAACAAGCTAGTGTGGGCCAAGCAGTTTTACGTACATCATTTCAAACCACTGCAACAGCTGCAGGTTAGCCACCGCCTTGGGAGATAACTCTTTTTAGTCTATGCTTAGCATGTGATCTACAGCTCACATGCCTCGAACGGAAAATGCTACTTACCCAGTAATCATCTGTTGTTCTTGGCATGTTGACCTGTAGAGTCACTTGCGCCCACCCGCCTCCCCAAGTACCTATATCTGTTGCAGTTACATCTTACTTAGATACATGGACATCTCTTACTAACTCCATTATCACCCACTGCGGCAAACAATCTAACAATATAGTCGATGCCCATGCGCACTATCACCGAAAGGAGGAGTCACCTACCTCGTGACTGGAAAGGACAAAAACAAAGTGCAAACATCCGGACCCAACAACAGATGGCAGGCTATGCACGGCATGTGACTCTACAGCTCTACTTGCCAAGAACAGATGCATACTGGGTAAGTAGCATTTTCCTTTCGTGGTGAATGGCTGTCGCTTTCTATGTATGCAGGTGATCATTGAAATTATACTATTTGGGAAGTACTCAAGGATATCTATACATTTTGGGGAGCATGCGGCCACCGTGACCCCACGCACATTGCCGGAGTGTTTCCTGGTTCACCATGCCCCGCCCACATGAGAGGCTGCTCGGTGATGGCCTCTAGCTCCGACCTAGCTCCGACCTGATGAGCTACAATTAGGTCTCGAGCCTTCGGCTCTGCTTCTCGAATTCGGAGCGATTCAGAAAAGGGGGTGGTGATGAACAGAGTGTCTGAATTAAGCAGACCACTCTTACCCAGTCCAAAGATCAGGGCTTGATCCATCACCGTTATTTAGCTCACTGCCCCATCCCAGCTCAGAACCTGGCTATATGCAAATTAGTCTGTCCCTGGCCCAGTGCATCATGGGAACAGGGCAGACCAAACTACCAAGCCAATTCTTCACCAGAAAGGAGACAAGCTACCGGGGACCGGTTTCTGGCATTTCAGCCTCGTCGGCCCGGCTTGCTTGAATCCTGATGGAGCAGTGAGCAAGGGACTCATGTCTGAGTATACCCTGCCACACCTATAGTGGCCAAAATCGATTCAGAAAAGGGGGTGGTGATGAACAGAGTGTCTGAATTAAGCAGACCACTCTTACCCAGTCCAAAGATCAGGGCTTGATCCATCACCGTTATTTAGCTCACTGCCCCATCCCAGCTCAGAACCTGGCTATATGCAAATTAGTCTGTCCCTGGCCCAGTGCATCATGGGAACAGGGCAGACCAAACTACCAAGCCAATTCTTCACCAGAAAGGAGACAAGCTACCGGGGACCGGTTTCTGGCATTTCAGCCTCGTCGGCCCGGCTTGCTTGAATCCTGATGGAGCAGTGAGCAAGGAACTGATGTCTGAGTATACCCTGCCACACCTATAGTGGCCAAAATCGATTCAGAAAAGGGGGTGGTGATGAACAGAGTGTCTGAATTAAGCAGACCACTCTTACCCAGTCCAAAGATCAGGGCTTGATCCATCACCGTTATTTAGCTCACTGCCCCATCCCAGCTCAGAACCTGGCTATATGCAAATTAGTCTGTCCCTGGCCCAGTGCATCATGGAAACAGGGCAGACCAAACTACCAAGCCAATTCTTCACCAGAAAGGAGACAAGCTACCGGGGACCGGTTTCTGGCATTTCAGCCTCGTCGGCCCGGCTTGCTTGAATCCTGATGGAGCAGTGAGCAAGGGACTCATGTCTGAGTATACCCTGCCACACCTATAGTGGCCAAAATCGATTCAGAAAAGGGGGTGGTGATGAACAGAGTGTCTGAATTAAGCAGACCACTCTTACCCAGTCCAAAGATCAGGGCTTGATCCATCACCGTTATTTAGCTCACTGCCCCATCCCAGCTCAGAACCTGGCTATATGCAAATTAGTCTGTCCCTGGCCCAGTGCATCATGGGAACAGGGCAGACCAAACTACCAAGCCAATTCTTCACCAGAAAGGAGACAAGCTACCGGGGACCGGTTTCTGGCATTTCAGCCTCATCGGCCCGGCTTGCTTGAATCCTGATGGAGCAGTGAGCAAGGGACTCATGTCTGAGTATACCCTGCCACACCTATAGTGGCCAAAATCGATTCAGAAAAGGGGGTGGTGATGAACAGAGTGTCTGAATTAAGCAGACCACTCTTACCCAGTCCAAAGATCAGGGCTTGATCCATCACCGTTATTTAGCTCACTGCCCCATCCCAGCTCAGAACCTGGCTATATGCAAATTAATCTGTCCCTGGCCCAGTGCATCAAGGGGAACAGGGCAGACCAAACTACCAAGCCAATTCTTCACCAGAAAGGAGACAAGCTACCGGGGACCGGTTTCTGGCATTTCAGCCTCGTCGGCCCGGCTTGCTTGAATCCTGATGGAGCAGTGAGCAAGGGACTCATGTCTGAGTATACCCTGCCACACCTATAGTGGCCAAAATCGATTCAGAAAAGGGGGTGGTGATGAACAGAGTGTCTGAATTAAGCAGACCACTCTTACCCAGTCCAAAGATCAGGGCTTGATCCATCACCGTTATTTAGCTCACTGCCCCATCCCAGCTCAGAACCTGGCTATATGCAAATTAGTCTGTCCCTGGCCCAGTGCATCATGGGAACAGGGCAGACCAAACTACCAAGCCAATTCTTCACCAGAAAGGAGACAAGCTACCGGGGACCTTTTCTGAATCATTCTGTCCACCATAAGCGTGGAAGGGTATACTCAGATGTGAGTCCCTTGCTCATTGCACCATCAGGATTCAAGCAAGCCGGGCCGACGACGCCTGAAATGGCAGAAACCGGTCCCCGGAAGCTTGTTTCCTTCCCAGTATAAGAATTGGCTTGGTAGTTTGGTTTGCCCTGTTCCCATCATGCACTGGGACAGGAACAGACTAATTTGCATATAGCCAAGTTCTGAGCTGGGATGGTGCAGTGAGCTAAAAAACGGTGATGGATCAAGCCCTGATCTTTGGACTGGGTAAGAGTGGTCTGCTTAATTCAGGCACTCTGTTCATCACCACCCCCTTTTCTGAATCATTTTGTCCACCATAAGCGTGGAAGGGTATACTCAGATGTGAGTCCCTTGCTCATTGCACCATCAGGATTCAAGCAAGCCGGGCCGACGACGCCTGAAATGGCAGAAACCGGTCCCCGGAAGCTTGTTTCCTTCCCAGTATAAGAATTGGCTTGGTAGTTTGGTTTGCCCTGTTCCCATCATGCACTGGGACAGGAACAGACTAATTTGCATATAGCCAAGTTCTGAGCTGGGATGGTGCAGTGAGCTAAAAAACGGTGATGGATCAAGCCCTGATCTTTGGACTGGGTAAGAGTGGTCTGCTTAATTCAGGCACTCTGTTCATCACCACCCCCTTTTCTGAATCATTTTGTCCACCATAAGCGTGGAAGGGTATACTCAGATGTGAGTCCCTTGCTCATTGCACCATCAGGATTCAAGCAAGCCGGGCCGACGACGCCTGAAATGGCAGAAACCGGTCCCCGGAAGCTTGTTTCCTTCCCAGTATAAGAATTGGCTTGGTAGTTTGGTTTGCCCTGTTCCCATCATGCACTGGGACAGGAACAGACTAATTTGCATATAGCCAAGTTCTGAGCTGGGATGGTGCAGTGAGCTAAAAAACGGTGATGGATCAAGCCCTGATCTTTGGACTGGGTAAGAGTGGTCTGCTTAATTCAGGCACTCTGTTCATCTCCACCCCCTTTTCTGAATCATTTTGTCCACCATAAGCGTGGAAGGGTATACTCAGATGTGAGTCCCTTGCTCATTGCACCATCAGGATTCAAGCAAGCCGGGCCGACGACGCCTGAAATGGCAGAAACCGGTCCCCGGAAGCTTGTTTCCTTCCCAGTATAAGAATTGGCTTGGTAGTTTGGTTTGCCCTGTTCCCATCATGCACTGGGACAGGAACAGACTAATTTGCATTTAGCCAAGTTCTGAGCTGGGATGGTGCAGTGAGCTAAAAAACGGTGATGGATCAAGCCCTGATCTTTGGACTGGGTAAGAGTGGTCTGCTTAATTCAGGCACTCTGTTCATCACCACCCCCTTTTCTGAATCTTTTTGTCCACCATAAGCGTGGAAGGGTATACTCAGATGTTAGTCCCTTGCTCATTGCACCATCAGGATTCAAGCAAGCCGGGCCGACGACGCCTGAAATGGCAGAAACCGGTCCCTGGAAGCTTGTTTCCTTCCCAGTATAAGAATTGGCTTGGTAGTTTGGTTTGCCCTGTTCCCATCATGCACTGGGACAGGAACAGACTAATTTGCATATAGCCAAGTTCTGAGCTGGGATGGTGCAGTGAGCTAAAAAACGGTGATGGATCAAGCCCTGATCTTTGGACTGGGTAAGAGTGGTCTGCTTAATTCAGGCACTCTGTTCATCACCACCCCCTTTTCTGAATCATTTTGTCCACCATAAGCGTGGAAGGGTATACTCAGATGTGAGTCCCTTGCTCATTGCACCATCAGGATTCAAGCAAGCCGGGCCGACGACGCCTGAAATGGCAGAAACCGGTCCCCGGAAGCTTGTTTCCTTCCCAGTATAAGAATTGGCTTGGTAGTTTGGTTTGCCCTGTTCCCATCATGCACTGGGACTGGAACAGACTAATTTGCATATAGCCAAGTTCTGAGCTGGGATGGTGCAGTGAGCTAAAAAACGGTGATGGATCAAGCCCTGATCTTTGGACTGGGTAAGAGTGGTCTGCTTAATTCAGGCACTCTGTTCATCTCCACCCCCTTTTCTGAATCATTTTGTCCACCATAAGCGTGGAAGGGTATACTCAGATGTGAGTCCCTTGCTCATTGCACCATCAGGATTCAAGCAAGCCGGGCCGACGACGCCTGAAATGGCAGAAACCGGTCCCCGGAAGCTTGTTTCCTTCCCAGTATAAGAATTGGCTTGGTAGTTTGGTTTGCCCTGTTCCCATCATGCACTGGGACAGGAACAGACTAATTTGCATATAGCCAAGTTCTGAGCTGGGATGGTGCAGTGAGCTAAAAAACGGTGATGGATCAAGCCCTGATCTTTGGACTGGGTAAGAGTGGTCTGCTTAATTCAGGCACTCTGTTCATCTCCACCCCCTTTTCTGAATCATTTTGTCCACCATAAGCGTGGAAGGGTATACTCAGATGTGAGTCCCTTGCTCATTGCACCATCAGGATTCAAGCAAGCCGGGCCGACGACGCCTGAAATGGCAGAAACCGGTCCCCGGAAGCTTGTTTCCTTCCCAGTATAAGAATTGGCTTGGTAGTTTGGTTTGCCCTGTTCCCATCATGCACTGGGACAGGAACAGACTAATTTGCATATAGCCAAGTTCTGAGCTGGGATGGTGCAGTGAGCTAAAAAACGGTGATGGATCAAGCCCTGATCTTTGGACTGGGTAAGAGTGGTCTGCTTAATTCAGGCACTCTGTTCATCACCACCCCCCTTTCTGAATCTCTCAAATTCGGAGCCGCCGGCGAATCACAGCCGCCTCCCTTGCCTCTCTTGCTGTTCCCGCCGCATCGCCCATCTCGCGATCGCCTCGACTGGGTAGAGCTGAGTGCGCGCGTGCACGGCGGATAGGGGATTACTAGAGAGGGCGCCGAGGAGAGGCCGAGGAGAGGCGATACGATATGCCAAGAAAACATCAAGAAACGCCAAGACAGGAGAAAACGATCCTGCGTCTGAAGATAGCAGCATTTAAAAAGAGCCCCCTTGAGCTTCGGAGCTTGCTGGTTGTATTTACCCGCCCAGAAGGAGATAGGTGGGTGAAGGCGAGGACGCTCGAGCAAGGGCAAGAACGCCGGTAAGGTGCAAGCGTGCGGCAGTGTGTAATAAAAGCACTGAAAACCTAAACATTGAGCCTTGAGCCCTGCGCTGCACTGTGCGGTACTCAGGCGCTATATTGAGACTCAGCTCCCACTCAGACGGGCGATGGTGGAGAAGGACGGGGAGGTCCCCTCCTGAGGTACTTATATGGACGCATAGGGAGAAGGACACTATAGCAATGTGTGAGGAAAGCCACCTGGAGAGTCATTGCGAGGTGGTATCAAGGTGTGGCATGGTGCTACGTGTTAAGTTCTCCCCTGGAGGAATTCAATTAACAACCTGAAGCTGTACCTCTACCTGGGAGCAAGAACTATATCTCAGCTTGTACCGCTGGCGAGTGAGGGGCAGGGGCTGAAGCATAAGGTGTACTTGGACCTCTCAGAGCTCTCATCAGCATAATCTGCCTGGCGATAGGGGTACGAGGCGCTCACATAAAAGTTTTGAGGATTCTAAAGAGATAGCTACAATCTACTCTCTCTGCCCCAAAGGAACTAAAAAGCTAAGATGTCAGCAAAAGTCAGAAATAAGCAGGTGAAGGCAGGTACTGGAAAGGATTTTTTTAAAACTGGCCAGTCACCACCAGCGCGAGTACTTGTATCCAAGTGTGCGAGGAAAGGGAGAAGAAATGCACAGTAAAGAATGGACCCAAAAGTTAGAGCGCTAGCATTGGCGGAGAAGAACAGACAAAATGCCTCTGCAAAATCCCTGGAAGAGGAGGAGGAAGAGGAAGACAAAGAGGCGGAGGCATTATCGGACCTGTCGGCAGATCTAAGCATGCTGGCTGTGGGGGATAAAGAAGGCGAAGGAGGCGGGGAGGAGAAAGAAGTAGGGGATGCTCCGTGCAGAAGGGAAGAGGATCCGGTAAATTCTAAACAGTATCCCCTGTACTGTAAACCTCTGGCGATACGAGGTAAACTTACCAGCACCCCACAATCAAACCGGGAGAAGGAAAAGGTGAAAGTGGGTGAGAAAGGCATGCAGGATGTGCAAGATCAGAATTTGATACCTACCTTCGAGCACGCCCTGTTAGCTCAAACCACGCACACAGTCGCAGCCTCAACCAAAGTCGGATAGAACGCCAGAACCTATAGATCGTGTAGATCTTATAGAAATAAGTACAGATATCCTTGCAAATGCGCCTCCCTTGCCCAGCTACTAAACCCGGAAACCGAGGAGACCCGGGAAACTCAGGACACTTGGTCACCCCAACAGATGCCGCAAAAGATAGATGGGATAGAGATATTATCCGATAAGCTGGCTTCTCTACCTGAGTCAGAATTAGAATCACCGTCAGAAAAAGGAATATGTCTGCCCTCAGGGGTTGATGAAAATCTCGGAGAGAAAAGAGACGAACAGGATATCTCAGTGCAGAAAATGCTCATGACTATTCTCCAAGAACTAAGGGATCTGAAAGTGTCACAAGCTTTTGAAATATCTCAGATACATAGTAGACTGACAAAGATGGAGGAGAATCTAGGCAATCTGCCCAGAAGGGTAGCGGAGGCGGAGGCACAGGTCTCAACCTTGGAAGACACCATCATCTCCATGCAGAAGGATCTCCAGGTGCTCAACAGAAATAAGTCCCAGATGGAGTTAAAACTACAAGATCTAGAAAATTATAATAGGAGATCCATCCTACGCCTTATGGGAGTATCGGAGGGACTGGAGGCAGCGGAAATGGTTAAATGGACTGAGTCATTGCTGAAAAAGGCGATACCTGAGCTACAATGTGATCTAACAATTATGAGAGCCAATAGGGTACCCGCACATAAACCCGCAAACTTTAAGTATCCACGAACCATCTTAATGAACTTTTCAGATTACAGAGTTAAAGAGCAAATCTTAAATGTGGCAATATCTAGAACATTCAATACAGATGAAGTCAAAAACTTTAACATTTTCTCAGATATGTCAGCTGCCTCTGCCCACAGATGTAAGGATTTTATCAAAATGATTGACTCTTTCAAGGCCAAAGGTGCACAAGCGATGATTGTACAACATTCCAAATTAAAAATGATAGCTAAAGGGACATTTTTTATCTTTACGGACACACAAGAAGCCCAGACCCTTTTGGAACGTCTTAATACAACATAAGGAAATGAGAATCATTTGAAAGAAATCCAGAAACTTAAAAATCTTTTCTATGGGGCAGATGGAGGGTGAATCAGGAAACACGACAGGATGCAATAAGATGGCATCACAGAAGAAGGAGAAGGAGGGAACGACCGTGGGACAGCTGGGGTTTTATCGTCCCTTCTAGAGGGGGTGGGGTGGGGGGGGGTGAAGCAGTGGAAAAAAGAGAGTTCATAGATGAAAAATGTGTTGTTTGGATGTTTTATAGGAATTGCTATATTTCCAGTAGGATGAATAATGCTGCTAAGGAACGTTGTTTTTTTTTTACGCACATTGAACATCGCACTTTAATGCACTTTTGTTAGTATGCTGCTCTAATATCTGCGCGATTTGCACTTTAAACACTCTGATATGACAAAATGTGCGGTTTACACATTAATGGTATCTTTGCTCAATTGCTATAAGGCTTATGCCGGCTGTGTTGGCTTAACATTTACATGATTCGCACTTTAAAGATTATTTGTACAGCTGATCTGACAACTGCCTAATTTTCACATTAATGCTATTTTGCACAATTGCTATAATATTTCGATGTTGGTGTGCTGGTCCAATATTCGCGCAATTTTCACAATCAAAAATGGCGTGTCTTTTAGAACATATAGCAGGTATTTATTGTGGTTTTAGTGTTGTTGTAATTCTAGTAGGAAAAATACCTTGCACATATTGCACTTCAGAAACATCTCTTTGCACATAGAGCATAAAATTGCACTTTATTGGATATTAGCTGCAACCTGTGGATAAAAATAAGCAAGGACTTCCTTTTCTTTAGTTTACTATGAATAGAAATAAGGTGACATTTTTGACTTTGAATGCAAATGGGTTGAACAACAGTCGTTAAAGGCACGCTATAGAGAGCTGGCTAAAAGGTCACCACCCTGATGTGATCTTTATACAAGAGACTCATCACAGGGTCCTATCAGATTCTAGCAAAATGTTTAGAAACTGGGTGGGCTATTATTTTTCATCTGTAACAGGGACGGCACAGAGGGGTGTGAGTATCTTTATAGGCAAGCATGTTCAGTTCCATATTGAAGGCTCGCATTCAGACAGGAATGGTAGGTGGGCATTCCTACATGGGAAAATAAATCAGATAAATATAATACTTGCTACAATCTATGCGCCAGTTATAGATGATCCACTCCCTATTTTACAATTAAAGCAAGCGCTGACAGGTATACCTGGTCAAATACTATGGGGAGGTGATTTTAATTTTTTACAAAATCCCACGGTTGATTCCACCAAAAAAGATCGGCGACAAAATAAACCACAAGTTGGTATAGCCCTGCAGGGATGTAAGACTGATCTAGATATATTTGATAACTGGCGTTTTAAAAATCCGCTTAAACGTGAATATTCTCGTCACTCTTCAAAATATGACTCATCATCCAGGTTGGATTTTTTTTTAACTTCACATAATCTCGAAACTGGTAAATACGAGCACTTAGCAAATGCGTTCTCAGATCATGCACTCATTAAGATGGAAATATTTTTAGGTAAGATAGACAAAGAATTATCAAGAAGATGGTACTTCAATAAACTAAATCTAGCAGAGCAACAATGGTGTGCAGAAATCGAGAATGAGATAAGGTTTTTTTTTATAAATAAATAAAGGCTCGGCCCCAATCAATGAATAATGGGACGCTTTTAAGGCCGCATTGAGAGGCTTAATCATCTCCAAAGAAATATCAAAACAGAAGACTAAAAGGGAGGAGAGAATGGCATTACAAACCAGATTGGGCCATGCAAACCAAGAATATTATAAAAATAGGACCCAAGCCAACAGGCAAGAGGTATCTAATGCCAAAATAAAAATGAGGGAATTCTATTATGAATTAGGGGACATGGCCAGTAAGATATACTTGTAGAAAAACTATGAAGAGAGCGAGTATACGGGAAGATTGCTAGCCTGGCAGGCAAAAGAAAATCAAGTCCGTAATAGAGTTGACTGTATATAAGATGAAGTATCTAAAGTTCGTATGGAGACTACTTCATCTATAGGCGAGGTGTTTCTCAGACATTATAAAGATATATATCAGATATCTCACCAGGTTACATTAGAAACAATCAATGACTTTTTACAGGAATTACAAATTCCAAAGTTAGGAAGTAACTTTAAAGAGCTGCTGCTAGCGGAATTTACAAAAGAAGAGCTAGATGTGGTGATCAGCTTTCTGCCTAACTGCAAAACCACCGGGGAGGATGGTATTCCAGTGGAATTTTTTAAAACATTTTCTGCAACACTCAGCCCTGAATTCTTAACACTTGCCAACTACCTACTACAAGGGGGGGTGCCGCCAGCATCTTTTCGCACTGCAGTAGTTGTCATAATTTTGAAAAAAGATAAGGATAGGGAAAATGTGAACTCCTATATGCCAATAAGCCTTTTAAATACTCACTACAACATTTTTACTAAACTGCTTGCAAACAGATTAAATAAGATGGTAGGAACACTTATTGGGGCGGACCAGTGTAGTTTTGTAGCAGGGAGACAGCTTTATATCAATACAATTTTTTTACTGGAAACTTTGAATTTTTTTAGTGTTAATAAGGTGGAGGCACAGATCTGGTTTTTAGATGCCGAAAAGGCATTCAATCTGGTCTCATGGAATTGTCTCTTTGCGATCCTGGAGAGGTTCGGCTTCCCAAACGAATTTGTATTTTTACTAAAGCAACTCTATAGGAACTCCCAGGTGCAGATTTTAAGTAACTCATTAAACGTAGGGACATGTTAAATAAATAGAGGCACTCTGCAAGGCTGTCCCCTTTCCCCGATTTTATTTGCCTTATTTATCGAACCATTGGCAATTGCAATTAGGGAAAAAAGAGCTCATACAGCTCCGGTTAGAGGAATGACTAATATAAAATTCTATGCCGATGATATTGTCCTATTTCTAGACTCGAAGATAGCCACTCAGTCAGAAGTTACGATGAGTGTTCGTGGATTTTCAAAGAATAGGCGGGTATAAAATAAATAAAACCAAAACAGAAATCATATTATGCAATTGTACTGTAAACACTCTGTTGACTGACTTTAGACAGACATATAATACCCGTCCGAAGAGATATCTAGGAATTTATATATCAGAAAAAATAGAAGATCTCTATTTATTAAATTATATTCCATTACTGAAAAAGGTGAGCTCTCAGCTAGCACGATGGAATCAGCTCCCTTTGTCAATAATGGGACGGGTTGCGTTAATTCAAATGTCTATTCTTCCACTTTTTAATTTCCTTTTCAGTGCAGCTCCTTGCGCAAAACAGACTTCCTTTTTTAAGCAGATAGATAGTATGTTTTCCTCTTTCCTATGGCCAAATAAGGTACCAAGATTGGCACTTAGCACTTTATATTCTTCGGTCGCTGAAGGAGGATTATCACTTCCGAATGTTAGAGACTATTATTATGCGACATTTGCACATCACAGTTTTAGGTTCTTTTTTTAGACACTCACGAAGCAGATAATTTTTTTATGAGAAAGATTTTAAGGGAATAAATTATTATTGATCCTTCAAGAGTGACCAAGTACCCTAAGAAAGTACACTATAAGACCTTACAATGGCTACTTAAACAAAAAGCCCAGCTTCTGGCGTATTATGAAATTCTAAGAATTAATAATTCAACCAGACTTGCGAATATATACACAGGTGAAATGGGTATTTTGGATAGAAATACATTGAGATTGTGGAAAGAAAATGGGTACGATAAGATCGAGGATTTCATTAAGGGGGATGGCTGGAAAACATGAGAAGAGATCGAGAAAGGGCTTCAACATTCTAATATAATTTTAAAATGGTCTTTTTTTAGATTAAATGCTACACTGGAAAAGCTAGATCTAGAAAAACTGCGCTATAAATCCAGTATAAGTGAAGCCCTTAATGGCCCCAAGGTCAATATTTGGATTAAGATTTTTGACGAAGGCAAATCTCTTCTGTTATATGAAAAGATCAGGGATAGATGGAGAAGAAGGGAAGACATACAGATTAGTAGATTAACCTGGAACAAACTGAATAAAATCAATGCAGTTATATTCCGAGGAGCAAATTTTAAGCGTATGCAATATTACTAGAAATGGTTGATTTATAGAACACCTTATTTTCTCCATAATATATACCCGCAAATAGAAGATAAATGTTTCCGCTGTGCAGAGAAAGGCACCTGGACACATATCATATGGGAATGCCCAAAAATTCAGAATCTATGGGAAAAGATCGAGAAATACCTTAGATGTACAATAGACCCCCAAATCTCACTTAATGAATCTATAGCAACCCTGGGCTGCTCTACTGCCATCTCTGCGCACGACAAAAGTTTATTCATTGCACCTCTAATAGCAAGATCTTTAATCCTGCAACTCTGGAAAACTGACAAAGTACCTACTTTCAATGCATGGAGTGTAAAATTGTCTAAAATACAAGGGATGGAAAAGAAATATGCATTAAGATCAGGAGCAGTGAGAAAATATGAGAAGTACTGGACTGTGTTTGAATCTTAGGCCCTTTGGTATCTCTTTTCACTTTACTTAAAATAAGATCTTGAGCATATCTTTCGGAAGATCTAGGATTTTTTATTAATGTATGTATTTGATTCAGCACTCTGCACTTTAACGAAAATAATTTTCCTTTTGAATATAGGAACTGTCACTGCACCATCGTGTTTGAATCTTAGGTCCTCTGGTATCTCTTTGCACTTTATCTAAATGAGGTCTTGATTATAATTTGCGGAAGCTTTAGGATTTTTCTTAAAAATGTATGTATTTGAATCAGCACCTTGCACTTTAAATGAAAATTATCTTCTTTTTGACCATATGAACTGTGACTGCACTATCGAGCACTTTTAAATCTGTATTTGACTAGTGTTTTGATAACTTTTTTCACCAATTGTTGTGTCCCCAAATATGCTGGAATGTCATATGAGATGCCTGTGTCCTATATTTATGTCTATGAACTCTCAATAAAAAAAAAGAAATGTAAAGGATATCTATAAACTTTAAGAATGATTTATTTCCACTTACTTACAGCACAAAATATTGTGGGTTGGGACATCCCATCAAGTGGGTCACTGACTCGATTAAATACTTGAGTATGGTTATGCACAAAATAGTTTACTCTCTTATTCAGCTTAACTACGAAACCGCTTTTGAATCGCTAACACAACAGCTTGACACCTGGATCAAAACTTCCACTGTCATTGGCTGGTAGGTTGGTGTTGATAAATAGGATAGTACTCCTGAAATTCGTGCTCCTCTTCACAAACATCCCCTTGAATAAATACTTTACAGTACTAAGGACCAAATTGGTATGGGCAAATGGACTGGCTCTGATCCGATGGATCACAATACCACTTTTATACACAAGGGATGGTTGAGATTCTGGATCTAGCAATGTAGTACTTTATGGCACAATGTCATTTTGCGAAATATTGTTTCAGTCTGGATGTCCATATCATCACCAAACTGTACCAAACTAAGTACAAACTACAGGCGTCATTGCTGCTACTAGACATTCCCTCACTGCAGAGGTCAAAACTGAAGGCACAACAAGTTGGGCTTGGAGAACAGTATGTCGCAAAACTGGTCTGCCTTTTCTGTACTCACCTGCACTTAAGCCTAAAAATATTATTTTGCTGGCACTAACTGTAGAACAGATTGGGCAGAACACACTGACAAAAATGACACTGTCAGAATTTAGGAGATGCCACCATTCTTGATATTTTCACATATGCTAGGCTGCGTAATACTGGCAACCATATAATACTGTGTGTTCCGGACGAGCTAACCAAATTTCCACCACTTACAGGTTTCATTAAGTCACTGAACATGTCTGGGTGGGTCCCCAGACTGTATGCAGCTGTATCCAAACTGCAAAGTGGGGCGTTTTACGCATGCCCTCACAGACATGGGAGAAAGCTTGGTGAGCCGCTGCCTGAATCCCAAAGTACATACTTCTGAACACAAACCAGAATCATTTCCATGAACCTCAGACCTAAATTACTGCACTATAAATTCCTACATCACACCAGCGTGACAGCACAGAACTTGCTAGCCATATTTGCAAAAGTGCCTCAGGTGTGGCCAAGACTTTGCTGGTTTCATTTACCTAGTGTGGACATGCCACACTATGTAAGGGTGGGACAGCACATTGAGGCTAACCTACCTATAGCTTTGCTGGGGTATGTATAGCGGCTCCCACAGGGTATGCAGCTCTGGATCCCATTATTGCTCCTACTGGCCAAATATAGAGTGGCTATAAAATGGGAAAGACATGGGGGCCCCACGGTTGCTGAGTGGCTGAAGGACATGGTCATTTTTAACGATCGTATAGATCATATAGAAACATATGCCATGATGCAACCATTGACTTCTAGGTCAAAGGCTATATGGGGACCCTTGAGGGATTATCTCCTTAGGCATGACATGTATATACATCAGGAGACCTCACAGACACTGAGCCAGAGAACAGATGATTGCCTGTGTAAACCCAAGTCCTGTCCGGATTTGTTGGGTATCATGATGCACCAAGGCGGATGCCAATTTGTATGCAGTTACTGTAACTTAGTCTCAAGCTTTGAGAGGAAAAAATGGCAATAACCAAACAGTTTACTCTGATTTTGAGCCGAGATACCAAAGACACAATAGATGCTTCAATGTAAAGATTGTTTGCTAAAAGATCGCTGCAAGGTGGATTAAGCAATGTGTGACCCCATGGTTTCAATTATTTAAATTTGTATATTGACTTGACTTGACTAACAAACAAATTGACCTTGTGGAGAGTTTATGCACCTTAAAATAGCTCAGAGAAGAACAGAAAGGGATACAGAATGGAGTATAATGGAATTACCAACTGAACTTGGTGCAAAAATTCAAGTGCTCACGTCTGACGGCGACTCAGTGGGCCATAGGCTACAAGTCATGGAGACTAACATGGAAATGCTGTAGAACGCTCAGGAAGATGGTTCAATGAAAGGGGTCAAGAACGATGTTGAAATCTGATGCGATGAGGGACCGACAACCTGGCCCCCCCCTCAAGAAAGCTACCGGCACACACTTCAAGAAAGCAAACTGGTTCACACCTGCCCTCCAAGAATCCAGATGCTCCTGCAGACAACTCGAAAAGACATGGAGGAACCACAAAACCCCAGAAGCCTACACCATCTTCAAAGCAGCCACCACCACATCATCAAAAACACGAGGAAGAAGACCTTCCATGACAGAATCAACACCCAACAGCGAAACTACAGACGTCCCACCCTCCCAACACCTCTGCAACAGACTATGCACCTTAATCCACCTCAAAATCAAGATGATCTACCACAACGAGGACCTCCCCACCGCACCAGCAACCTCCTCAACCAATGCCCCGACAGGCCCTGCTCAGTTGGACCCCACTCACAATGGTCAACACCCTAAAGACCATGAAAAGCATCCACTCCAGAGCACCATTGGACCCCTGCCCACACTGCATTTTCCACAGAGCCGTTCCGTCCCACCCTCCCAACACCTCTGCAACAGACTATGCACCTTAATCCACCACAAAATCAAGATGATCTACAACAACTAGGACCTCCCCACCGCACCAGCAACCTCCTCAACCAATGCCCCGACAGGCCCTGCTCAGTTGGACCCCACTCACAATGGTCAACACCCTATAGACCATGAAAAGCATCCACTCCAGAGCACCAGTGGACTCCTGCCCACACTGCATTTTCCACAGAGCCGCTCCTCCACTGTAGAACTTGACCTTTTTGGTTAAAGTTCCCTAAACATTTTGCTTTCCCCCAGACCGTTTTCCTGACCTAGAGATGCCAATTTAGATGCTTTGGGTACTTTGCCACTGAGGATCATAATCAAAGAACAAGAGTTCCCTATGTAAAATGTAATGGTGGTTGGTTGGCCATGATTGGTATGTTTGCCTAACTAGTAAAAGTCCCTAGTGATGTGCACTGTGTGTGCAAGGGCTACTAATGCAAGGGCGCGCAGAGAAGGGAACTCAGGCCTTCAGTGTAGGGCCTGCGTGCAGAATGCTGAGTTAGTATGTAGATCTGACAAGTGCAACCACTTGTCAGGCCTGACTTTCCCTTTTACATACACATGGGGCACCCCTGTGGTAGGTACCAGGAACCCCTTGGTAGGGTGCAGCGTAGGTAAAAGGCAGAACATAAACTGAGGTGTGTGTTATGTTCTGACAGTGAAAATCTCTCCATTTCATTTTTCATGGCTGAAAGGCCATTCTGCCCATAGGACAAAATGGGGAGGCTGGGTGTTGTGTTCGTTAGCCTAGTTTCCTGTCAGTTTATAATGGAGAGGTGAAGTTTTGGTATGTATGGACTCTGTGTCATAATGCATCTTTCTGTGAAGGTGGTTTTGTCACGGTCTGTTTATAAACCACTCTTTTAGAAAGTGACTGAGTTCGGTGCTCTGAGCATTTTTGTGTGTCTCAAAAATGTGGATTGTCTGTCTGGAACTGAAAGGTGAGAGGAGCTGGGAGAGGTCTTGACCCAGGGAGGGGTTGAGATGGCACCAGGCTGCTCTGCATCTGGAGAGTAAGGGGAGGAGAAGCCCGGGAGGTGAAAAGGCCTGGGCTGGTGCTATAAACCAATTAACCCATCTCCTGCTGAGTGATTAAGGATCCAGATCCCCAGTATCAAAGGGAGAGAGGTGGCATTGGGAAGGAGACACCCAGAACTGATCTATGGAGTGGGGGTCAGGGACCCCTGAGCACATACAAACTTCAAAGGCATTAAGGGGTATAACTATGAGAGCTGAAGCCCCTGAACGTTGGAATGAAACAGATATGGATTGAGACTGAAAAGGCTTGGACCCATTCTGTCTGTTGTCAAGAGGAACCTCCACTAAAGAAGGAACAACTGAAGAGACTGCTGTGGATAGACCAATCCTTGCTTTGTGATCTGGGGCTGGTCTGAAGTTTGCGGTTCTAAATAAGGAAGAGGCTGTTGGGACTGTGTTTGGAGGCGCTGGGTCCCCCTGCTTGAAGAAGACTGTGCTGTGTCTTGTAACCCCAAGGGCCCGAGGTAAGCTGGCTCCCTGTTTGGAAATACAGGATCATAAATGTTTCTGGAGAAGTCCCAAGCAACGTGGTTTGTGCATGCTTTTTGTCGCTTGAGACCCTCAGAAGTTGTGCCTTGTAATCGTGGGCACGCAGGAGTAAGCTAAGTCTCAGACGGGTAGTGTGCGGGTTGTGGTGCAGGCCAAGGCGTTGGTGAGGAGCGTCTGGTCGTGATGCGCACGGGAAGACGAGGCGAGGCTTGGTCGCGCAAGGGTGCGTGTCGTGGTGCAGCCCAGGCGTTGGTGAAGAGCACCTGGGCCTCGTGTGCACCAAAGGAAGAAGCAAGACTTGGACGCGCAGTGTGCATGTTGTGGTGCAGCCAAGGTGTTGGTGAGGATGTGGAGTGGTGTGGCTCACTGGTTAGAGGCGGCAGACCCGGAAGCAGAGGACGGCCCAGGACCAGGTTCCTGACGCGGCAGGGTCGTTGACCAAGGTCAGCGGACTCGATAATTCTCGCCTCGGTGCCTACTCTAACCAGGGATCACACTCGGCAACTCTGGGCATTAGCTTGCCTCATCTCCACAACGGCCCCCCACATACGCCGGGGATGCCTGGTTTCACCTTGGAGATACCCAGTAGGGACCATCTCACAGGGAAAGCCAGGACGGGTTCCCCAGCGGTCTACAGCGCGGAGATACCCCATGTGGGGTGATTCATGCGCTTTACAAGACATCATTACATTACAATACATTACAGGAGCTCCTGGATATCGTGTGACCCAATGGAAGAAGTGAGTCACGGACGTGCTGGGTGCATGTCGTGGTGCAGCCCGGGTGTTGGTGAAGAGCGCCGGGCCTCGTAGGCACCAAAAGAAGACGTGAGTCTCCGACATGCAGAAGTTGAAGTTGAAGCGTTTTATAAAGCGCTCTGACACCAAGCGGTTTCCTGGCGCTATGGACTGACAAGACGGGGGGAACACCATAAGAAGTTACTGCAGTGGGTAGGCTTGGGTGAAGAGATGAGTTTTTAGAGCTTTGCGGAAATCCAGATAGGCAGTGGTGGACCTGTAGAAAGAGGAAGAGCGTTCCAGAAGCGGGGGGCAAGGGTAGAAAACCTCATGCCACCCAATTTGTTCCTCCGGAAGCGAGGAACATTCAGAAGGACTAAAGAAGAGGAGCCAAGGCTATGACTAGGAACGTAAAGGCAGATCAGAGAGTTAATAAAAACTGGACCAGTACCAGCGAGAGCCATAAAGATCTGGCAACCCATCTTAAATAAGGATCTATGTAGGATGGGAAGCCAATGGAGAGATTTAAGCAAAGGGGTAATACGGTGGCACTTGGGAAGCCGATAGATAAGACGCGCAGCTTGATTCTGTATAGATTGTAGGCGCCGAAGTTCGTAGGCAGGAATGCCTACATACAGACCATTTCCATAATCCAGTCGAGAAATAATCATGGCCAAGATGATAAGGTTGAGGGCTTCATTAGAAAAAAAGCGAGAGATCTTACGTATAACTCTAAGGGACAGGAAACAGGATGACACAACGGCGCTGATCTGGGGGCGCATGGTAAGATCTTGACTGATTTTAATGCCCAAGGCTGCAAAAGTGCGTGTCGTGGTGCAGCCAGGGCATTAGGGAAGAGCGCCTGGACATCGTGTGTACCGGGAGGAAAGGAGAGGCTCTAACGCGCATGGGGCGTGTTGAGGTGCAAGCGGAGCGTTGGTGAAGAGCGCCAGATCATCGTGAGCACCAGAGAAGACGAGAGTCGTGGACGCGCGGTGTGCATGTCAATGTGCAACCTGAGGTGCTGGTGAGGAGTGCCTGGTTAGGGTGTGCACCGAATTGAAGTAAAGTCTCCAGAGTGTTGAGGGCAGGTCTTGGTGTGGACTGAGACCGCCGGAGTGAGGGCCAAGTCAATGAGGCCATCGGAGTCTATCAGCAGTGGCCCGGACCGGCAGCCAAGGAAGAGCTGACCTGCCGGCCCCAGTCTGACGCAGCCTGTGACTGAGTTCTGGATCAAGGCCCAAGTCGCTGATGTCGGGGAGGAGAGTGGGATCGCGCCCCCCGCCCCCCCAGGTAACGTGGATCAACACCTGGGGTGGGGTGCGGGCCCGGAGGGACACTCTCTCAGCCTCCCGCTTTAGTCAGCTGTGCGAGCCGTTGCTTCAGCTCGGATCCCAGGGACCCCTGAGCACATACAAACTTCAAAGACATTAAGGGGTATAACTATGAGTGCTGAAGCCCCTGAACATTGGAATGAAACAGATATGGATTGAGACTGAAAAGGCTTGGACCCATTCTGTTGTCAAGAGGAACCTCTGCGGAAGACGGAACAACTGAAGAGAGTGCTGTGGATAGACCAATCCTTGCTTTGTTATCTGGGGCTGGTCTGCAGTTTGCTGTTCTAAATAAGGAAGAGGCTGTTAGGACTGTGCTTGGAGGCGCTGGGTCCCCCTGCTTGAAGAAGGCTGTTCTGTGTCTTGTAACCCCAAGGGCTCTAGGTGAGCTGGCTCCCTGTTTGGAAATACAGTATCATAAGAGTTTCTGGAGAAGTCCCAAGCAATGCGGTGTGCACGTGTTTTTTGCCGCTTGAGACCCTCAGAAGTTGTGCCTTGTGATCGTGGGCACCCAGGAAAAAGCTAAGTCTCAGACGCCTAGAGTGCGTGTCTTGGTGCAGGCCAAGGCGTTGGTGAGGAGCGTCTGGTCATGATGTGCACGGGGAGACAAGGCGAGGCTCGGACGCGCAAGGGTGCATGTTGTGGTGCAGCCCAGGAATTGGTGAAGAGCACCTGGGCCTCGTGTGCTGACCAAAGACGGGGCAGTACTGGGGCCGGAGTAGGAAGCAGTACTTTTTGTGTCATCATTTGATCCATAACGGGGGCAATGTTAACGGAGCACGTAAAACTATCGTATTACACATTATTGCTGCTAACGAACTATCAAACTGTCGTATGACGCCTGACCTCATTTGTGCCTGACAAACTGTATGCTGGGTGCGCTATGCACTGATTCATTTCTCCCTTGCATATTACCCAACTGTAACGTGGCGCATTGCATTATTTCTTCAATGCACAGTATCTGAGTATAACATGGCATAGTGTATTATTTCTTCATTGCACCGTACAGAATTGTAGCGTGACGCATTGCTTTGTTTCTTCCTGGTACAGGGCATGCTGGTGGTGATACGCATTGCATTATTCCTTCAATTGCAAAGTACATGACTGTGGTGCTACACATTGCATTGTTTCTCGTTTGCACAGTATAAGAGAATATTGTTACGCATTGCAGTATTGTTTCCTTTTGCAACATGTATGATTCTAGCAATACGACTTGCCTAACCTTTTGGGAAGCGGTTAGAAGTGAGCTTAACTGTTGGTTAGAAGCGGTGGTTGGGATTAGAACCTACCAACCCACCGGAAAGAATACTACCCATTCTTATATGTTGATTTTGTATTGTGTGGTCGTATCGTATAATTGCTTATATAAACATTATACTCATTTTATCAATACTCGTGTGGAGTCTATTTGTGATGACATCATGGGGTTACATACTGAACACTTGTGCCTTGGAGATAAGCCTGGCTGCTTGTGCCAAGCTACTAAGGGGGTGAGCAGGGCTATCTCAGACGGTGTCCTTACTTAGCCTAACGTTGAAGCGAGGGGTCGGGGACACACGCCTCCAGCATTTGGTGGTGGCAGTAAGTGACAGGGACCTCCACTTCCAACACCCACCATCCCAGCCGCCGAACCATCAACTGCTCCCTCGAAACCGCTTCCTTCCCCGATGACTGAAAACACGCCAAAATCAACCCACTCCTGAAGAAACTCTCTGCAGACCTTAAGTACTTCAAGCCCATCTCCCTGCTCCCCTTCCCAGCCAAAGTCATTGAAAAAGCAGTCAATAACCAACTAGCCGACTTAATCGAAACAAATGACATTCTGGACATCTCCCAATCCAGTTTCTGAAGCAATCACAGCACCGAGACCGTCCTCCTCGCCGCCACCGACGACATCTGCTCTCTCCTCGACCAGGGTGAAACTGTGGCCCTCATCCTCCTGGACAACTCGCCAGCATTCAACACTAACTCCCACCGCACCTTAACCTATAGACTCCATGACGCCGGCATCATCGACAAGGCCCTCAAGTGGATCCGATTCTTCCTCACAGGCAGAACACAATGGGTCAGACTTCCGCCATACCTCTCGGAACCAACCGAGACAAACTGCGGAGTGCTCCAGGGCTTCTCTCGCAGCCTCACCCTTTACAACGTCTACATGGCCCGCCTCTCAACCATCGTCCGGAACCACGGCCTCAACATCATCTCCTACGCCGACGACACATAGCTGGTCCTCTCCCTCACCAACGAACCCAACGTTACCAGGCACAACTTTCAAGAAGGGATGAAAGCTGTCGCCACCTGGATGAGCAACAGCTGCCTTATGCTCAATTCAGATAAGACAGAAGTCCTCATTCTGGGATCCACCCCTTCCGCATGGAATACCCGGTGGCCCTCTGCGCTAGTAACTCCGCACACCCTGATGGCCCACGCGTGAAACTTCATCATACTAGACACATCGCTCACTATGGACCGCCAGATCAACTCCGTATCCTCGGGCTGTTTCAGTAACCTCCGCCTGCCGCGAAAGACCCTCAGAAGGATCCCCACCGAAACCAGAAGGACCGTCACTCATGCACTTATCAGCAGCAGACTGGACTACGGCAACACACTCTTTGTTACCCATAAAAACCTCAGCAAGCTCCAGAATGTTCAGAACACCGCTGCCATACTGGTCCTCGACCTCCCCTGGCACAGCCACATCACTCAACACCTCTGTAAACTCCACTGACTCCCATCAGACAGAAGAATAACCTTTAAACTCGTCACCCACGCATACAAGGCCCTCCACAACGCCGGACCAGCATACCTTAACAGCTGCCTCTCCTTCCACACACCTAAAAGACACCTCCGCTCGCCTGGCTCGCTCTGGTCCCGTCTCATGGATCCACAAGACCAGAACCGGAGGAAAGTCCTTCTCCTTCCACACTGCTAAGGCCTGGAACACCACAGATTATCTCCCACGCTACCCTAGTTCAGGAAGGACCTCAAGGCCTAGCTCTTCGAATTACCCCAGCACTTAGACAGATCTGCTCCCCACCAGCGCCCTGAGACCCTCACAGGTGAGTAGTTGCACCTTACCAACCCTTGATTGACCCACTGAAGCCAAGGGAGCTGGAGGGGATTAGGGTAAAGGATGAGGCGGATTTGGAACTAAGACCCTGTGACAAGGTATGTTCAAGTGAATCTGGTGAGGACGCTGGGGTTAGCCTGGCCTCGCTTGAAGGAAGAGGTGGGGATGACGATATGTGGAAACATCCAGCAGTGCATGTGTTGATGCCACCTGGGGCTGTGTTGGTGGTCCAGTTGCACTCTCTTTGATTTACAGATTTGCTTTGGTGACAGGGCAACATCTTGGCTGGACTGGTGTTGTTTGGAAGCAAGGGAAGCCCCTTGCCTCTCAATTCCTGGTGATTGCACGACACAACTTGGACTTAGTATCACTGTAAATACTGAGGGAATGGAACTATTCCAGTTAAAATTTTAGTTAATAAATTATTTAGGGTAGTTGGGAATGAGGCAAGACCACCAACGGGACGATAGGTTAGATTAGGTAGCACACTTACAGGAGCTCTTGCTTGCAAATGCACATTTCCTATATATTGGCCAGATGATTATGATCACTACTATGAATGTTAAAAATCTGAACTGCCTAATTAAGAGAGGGGCAATCTGGAAAAGCCTCAAAAACAGGCAGCCTAGCAGCCTATGCTTGCAGGACAATCATCTATAGAAGAAAGATTAGTGCAAAATGAGACCTAGAATTTATCGTGCTGCATTTTACTCCTCTGCCACTACCAAGCAAAGAGAGTGTAGTTATTTTTTAAAGGCAATTTCCCACTGAGAAATTCTGAGACTAGAGCAGAAAAGAAAGACCGTTCCTTAATGTTTGTAGGTACCCTGCATGGATATCACCCGAGCCAGGGTATACACATCAAAGACGGCTTAGGATGTGTTCCTATTGCAGTCTGTGGAAGTTTTAGCTCGGGTGGTATTATCCTCAATGGAGACTTTAATGAGGTGTGGGACCCGGAGAGGGACAGAGAGATGGAGAGGCTAGGGCACACCGGAGCATTTTCAAAGAAACTAAAAAATGACACTTGATAAATTGGGGTTGATAGATTCCTGGCGTAAGCAAAATAAAATGGATATAAAATTCACATATTACTCCCATGAGTATCACACGAACTCCAGCATAGACTGCATCATGGTTAGTAATGCCCTTGGAGCTCAAGTTTGACTCCTAGACATTGGTGTAGTAGTGGAATTGGATCATGCCCCAGTCACCTCTGAATTAGACCTGGAAATCTGCGTGCAAAGCTTCATCCCGCATTATTAAAAGTCCCAGGTATTGGGCAGGTAGAAGATGACCACAACAATGCCTGAACAATCATGGTGAGGTTCCCCTTGTTTTGTGGAAACCTTCTTAAGCAGTGACAAACTGTACATTAATAGCCATTTTGGCCTACATCCCATGCCTCCATAACTTGGAGGTACCCAAACTAGAAGAGGAAGTGCAAGAAATTGAGCATAAAAGAACGAGCCACCCTTGTCGGAATATAATTTGCAAACCTATTGTAGCTAGAGGTCAACTTCACATACACTATACTAATAAAGTCAAACTAGTTTTGCTTCATTTGAAAAACCACGGTGCATGTACCGTAGACAAGGTAGGAACACAATTAGCAATGGTTTGTGAAGCAAACGACAAAATGAACATATATTTAAAAAAAAGGTGAACCCACACAGGAGGTATCCTGACTGATGATGCTAAGAAACGTAATGAATTTAGAACTATTTTTTTATTCAGTGTGCTATTCCAGAAAATGTAGCTCCAGGTCGGAACAGCTGTAATACTCAAATAATATTAAACTCCATCAACTGACCCAATTGCAGCAGGAAACCGTGAACAAACAGGCTGACAAATTTAAGGTAGAAATTAAGATGTTTAAAGTGAATAAAGCCCCGGGCTCAAATAGTTTTATGGCCCTATATTATAAAACCTTCATACAAAAATTAGCACTGAAATTGGTCGAACGTTTTAATCACTGTGCAAGCGAGAGGGCTATCACATGTACTAACAATGATTGTGGCCACTATCACAGTCACTCAAAGCCGGTAAGGAAGCCAGATTTTGCACATTCTACCGTCTTATTGCATTCCTCAATCTAGATGGCAAGCTCTACAATAAAATTCTGGCAGCTAACCTCGAAGAGGTCCTGCTTAATGTTAGTGAGTAATCCATCTGATCGAACAAGCTTCCCTGAAGGACATACTTACGGTCCTTTCACTCAACACAGAGAAGGGTTTCAACTGGATGTGTTGGTCTTTCCTGTATATAACCCTTAAGCAAATGCGGTTTGAATGGCACTTTTTGGGCATGTTGTTTTCCCATCTACTCTAGCCCCACAGGAAGATGTTCTTAATGACTGCTGGCCAGACACATTCCGGCTGATAGAATGTCCCATCTCAATGTTCTTGTTTGCTTTTTATTTTTGAACTTCTTGACTGCCTAATACTACAATCTGAGGTCGTCGCAGTCAGCAAATTTGGCTTCGGGGAATACAAAATCACCCTGTATGCCGATGGGTTCCTCTTACTCTGGGATCTGTATGCTAATGTCTTCCGCTGTAATTGATCTGAAATCACTTAAACTAGCCTCAGGTTTCAAGATTAATTATGAGAAATCAGAGGCTTTAATATTAACCCTTCCAGATTGCAAGGCCAAAGAATTAGCAGAGCTCCTTCTATTATGATGGGCCAAAGAAATACATTAAGTACTTAGGGGACAAAAAAAACAATCAACATCCAAAACATCTCCTCAAAGCTAGCTCAAAGATAGCTGCCACGGGATCTGGAGGCCTGGGGGAAATTGATCATTTCATTGATGCGAAGGATCAATACCATTAAGATGAGCATCCTCCCCAGGCGTTTATCTTTGTTTCAGGCATTTCCAGTATGGGTTGATAGACCCTACTTAAATCATATTCAAAAGCTTCTCTCATGGTGTATGTGGAGAAGAAAAAACGTAAGGCTGCTCCAGAATCTCCTTAGTCAAGCCAGAGATAACACTGGGCATGGCCTTCCAAGAGTCCCCCGCTATTATGCTGTAGCCAATTGAGGATAGCTGTGGAATGGTCCAAGGCAGAATCTGATAAAAATAAAAGGCATCCATATGAATCACACAATAGTACGCAGGCCCCTCTGGGACTTAACTTGGATTGCGAAGAAACATAGAATGCCTGATGCCTACTTGGCCACTCCAGTTAGTACTACCTTGAAGGTTGGGATACATTTGCAGAAGCCTATAGTCTGATAATGTATCCTTCACCTTTACACCCTCATCCACTTCAATAGTGAATTCACACCAACTGGCGAAGGACGCCCATTTCAGCAGTGGGGAATGCACAATTATATCTGACATATGCTACATTACCGCTCACGAAAACTTTGAGCAATGCAAGGCTGAGTTCTGACTCACTGAAAAAGAATGCCTAGAATATGCACAGATAAGACATCGGATCTCTCGCCCTCGCATCCTCCAAGCAGCCAATTTAGAGAAAAACACTTCGATCCTGGAGAGAATCCTTGCGGCACAGCCGGCGAAACAGAAACCCCACAGAGGACATAATCTTCTATTACGAAGCACTACAAGTATCTTTCCAACGACGTTGTTATATTTTGACGCCAAGATATCGAATAACAGTAACTGCCATTAGAAGAATCATCTAAATAAACATAGAGCGTCACTGTCCAAGAACAAAATTCCGGCAGTTTCGGGATTTATGCAATTGTAGATAAAATATAAAGGCAGTCGCTGTCCTCTGACCCGTAGTCCATGAAAAATTTGAGGAATGCTAAGAAACATTTACGAACACTGTGAAGATCGTACACAGGTTCCGCCATAAATTACAGAATCAAAGCCACTAGAAGGAAATTACAGGAACTCTTTCCGCTATTCACGAATATTTGTGTGCTTGTATATTGTGTCCTATGTATATGCCAAAGACGGTCACCTGACGAAGGCAGAATGCCGAAACGCGCGTAGTCCCAATTCACCGCTTTGCCTACTTTATAAAGCGCTTTGACCGGTTTACTGTTATTTGTTGATGTATTGTATGTGTGTGTATATATATATATATATATATATGTTTCTATACATATGATTTTTGAATCATAAACAAAATGTACATATTGCATAAAAACTTTGAAAAAAGCAAATATATACTAATTGTCTAGTAAAAAAGAATAAATAATGTTTTTTCATATAAACCCAAAAAAATTTTGGGTGTCTATTCTATGCATGCTGGGTAGTCACAATGTGTTTTTTAGAGTTTAAGTAAGGGAGAGCTTCTGGCAGTAATTAATTGAATGTTTTGCTATTTGTTCGCACTTTTCTAAACATATCCATATGAATCACGCAATAGTACGCAGGCCCCTCTGGGACTTAACTTGGATTGAGAAGAAACATAGAATGCCTGATGCCTACTTGGCCACTCCCCAGTTAGTACTACCTTGAAGGTTGGGTGGGATACATTTGCAGAAGCCTATAGTCTGATGATGTATCCTTCACCTTTACACCCTCATCCACTTCAATAGTGAATTCACACCAACTGGCGAAGGGCGCCCATTTCAGCAGTGGGGAATGCACAATTATATCTGACATATGCTACATTACCGCTCACGAAAACTTTGAGCAATGCAAGGCTGAGTTCTGACTCACTGAAAAAGGATGCCTAGAATATGCACAGATAAGACATCGGATCTCTCACCCTCGCATCCTCCAAGCAGCCAATATAGAGAAAAACACTTTTGAGATCCTCTTCCCTAAACTTATAGGCACTAAGGGCAGCAATCTTAATCTCTGTCAAATACTAGCTGAAGCAAAACAACACTTGATAAATACTATGAAATGGGAACAAACCGTAGATAGGCAAAACTCTAGCAAACAGTGGGAGCATATGGTAAGAGATATACACTCATCTTCTGCTTCTATGGAGGCCAGGGAAATCCACTTTAACATATGATACACGTATGGAGCAGAATAATTTTACTGCTTAAATTACTAACCGTATGTTAATCAATGTGGTAATACATTAATCTCTGTGTTAACGCATGGCAGTATATCGATTTAGCCAAGCCACATTTATATAAATCAAATGTAATCAATGGATTGCTCATGACTTAGTTGAATCCATTTAACTAAACGTATGAAATGTACTGAAATGAAATAAATGATGAAATGTGCTGTTGGTTTCCATGTGCTTCTACATTTTTCTGTTCCCCTACAGGTGTCTTCTCATCCTCGTTAGTTAGAAGAAACAGTTCTTTGTTTGTTCAAGAATGTTAGTTCAAAGTTAATTGGATACTTGTTGTGCTTTACGTGGTGTGAAGAGATGAGAAAGAGCGTTCTGTACCAAGTGGACCGAGCTACTGATATCTAAAAGGTCGTGCCGGGGGCGTGGCCAAGATGGCGGCGAGGTAGGACGTGTTTGTCTCAGCTCCTGCCCGCCGTCCACCACTAACAGCATCTAAGACATTCCTGAGAGCTGGGGAGCGCTGAATTCGGCTGCGGAGGATGACGCAGACCCCCTCTGTGACTAGTGGCTGGCTGTGGTTCCTGGCGGCCGAGGAGGCGCGGACGGGCATTTACCCCTAGAACACAAGCCACAGAGTGCTCCGGGAGCGGCTGGGAGTTGTCGAGGGCGCCTAGACGCGCGATTGAACGTGGGTGGTTCCCCCCCCCCCCCCTGGCTGAGGCCTGCAGGCATGGACAGGTGGATGGTGGCGCGGAACTGAGCTTGGGCTTAGTGGGACATAGGACTGGCCGCGGTGAGACTCCGGAGGTAGCTTGCGCCAGCATTCATGGATGCGGAGCAGCTGCGGGGGCTTTGGGACACACTGACTGAATCGTAACCCCCACGTTGCTGGACTATCCGGAGAGCTTTCCCTCTCGCTGAGTGTGAGAGCCCTGAGAGAAGACGACTGCAGGTTTTGAACCCTCTCACAGCGGGTTCTGGAAGTGGAAACCTCAGCTCCCCCCCGATCCTAGGCCGGGTGTCCTAGGCTGGTTCGGGCGCTCCCTGAGATCCCTCAGGACGAGGAAGCAGAAAACCTTGCAGGACATATTTGGGAAGGTCCAGTCTGTACCGGATTCCGCTGCGGCATACCTCTCAATGGCGTCTACGCAGCCCCAATCGGACGCTGGAGCTAAGCCTATCACTAAGGCATTCCTGGAGTCACTCTTTAACAGCCTTAGAGCCGACATACAAACAGTGAAGACGGACCTGACGGCTGAGATGCGGGAAATCCGTAAAGACGTAGACGACGTTGGGGAGCGTGTAGCAACACTAGAGGCTAAACACGACACTACCACAAAGGAGGTAACCATGCTCCAACAGGAGGTCATACGGCTCCAGGATCAGCAACTGGATCTTCAAACACATCTGGAGGATCTCAAGAACAGATCACGTCGACATAACATCCGAATTCGCGGAGTAAAGCTAGCCAAGGACACCAAAGATCTCTTCGCCTTCACACAAGGCCTGTTCCGCCATATCTTGGTGGCTGCACAGGACCCTGAAATAGTGTTGGACAGAGCACACAGCGTCGCCCCCCCCCCGAGCACCCAATGCCCCCCCGGCGGATATACTGATGTGCGTACAAGACTTCAAAACTAAAGAAGCCATCCTGGCCAAAGCGAGAACCCTTCACCCTATCTCCTATCAAGACCATTCTCCTGTATTGTACCAAGACCTTGCCTTGGTCACCCTGCAACGCCGTAGGCAGTTTCTACCGGTCACGGACCATCTTCGGCAGCGTAACATCTCTTACTCCTGGGGACACCCATTCCGCCTCATCTTCCACTTAGATGGCAAGCTCCACAAGATGTGCTCCCTCACAGAATCATGTTGGCTGTTGGGCCTGGCAATGCCGGAGGATGAGGACAGTGACCACTGTAGTAACAGCCCGGGACCCTGAAATCGCTCCCTCTGGCTGGCAGCGTCAAAGAAGAAGAAGACGAGTCTGAAAGCCCAATACAGCAGAAGTCGTGAAGGGACAGCAGGAGGCCCTTGCCTCCGCAGCCGACGCCTTAGCACGGAGCACAGACCACCAACGAGTGAAGCTTGGAACAATATGCGCCTCTCTGAACTCTGGTGGACAGTGGGAGAAGCCGATCCCCCCCCCATATCACGTTATGAGCCCCAATTTGACGACCACCCAGCCCCTCCAGGTTGGCGAACTCAATCCCAGACAATGGGTTTTCTCTTTACCTTTGACTTCTCTGTTCCTGTTTCAGACACTGTTATTGGTGCGAATGTGTTTGTTTGTTTTTTTGTTGGGTTTGGGTCCACTCGTACACCTCCCCTAGGTACCTCTGACACTCTACTCCTATTCGGACCTCTGGCTACTGTTCGCTTTCCCTCGCACTGCTGGATCAGACAATGCACAACACAACCAACGCCACATATCGCATGCAACACTGACCCCAGGTTTCTGATGGCGCACAGTTCTCCTAAAGTTCTTACCCTCAACGTGTGTGGCCTGAATAATCCAATTAAACGCAGGGCCATACTACACTACCTTGAGCATTCTGGGGCTGATATATGTTTACTCCAGGAGACGCATCTCCTTTCCAAAGATCACCATAGGTTGAGGGCTAAGGCATTTCCCATACAACTGTTTTCCTCCAACGTTACAAAATCCGCAGGGGTGGCCATTCTGACTTCCCGGACCTTCTCGGGGAGGGTTCTTCAGAAGCAAGCAGAGATAAGGGGTCGCCTGCTGACATGCCAATTTTCGCTAGGTAACATGACCTTTGTAGTGGGATCTATCTATGCACCTAACGAAGGGAAAACTAAATTTCTTCTCACAGCTATACGGGAAGCGGCCGCTACAGCGGATAGGCACTTACTTCTTGGAGGAGACCGTACTCCTTGGGGGGAACCTTAATCATCGAGAAAATCGTTACCAGACAGCTAACCCGATACGTCGAAGAGAACAGTATCCTGGACCCTTCCCAGTCAGGGTTCCGCAGCAACCACAGCACAGAGACCGCCCTCATCGCCGCCACCGACGACTTCAGGACCCTGCTTGACAACAGGGAGACTTCAGCACTCATCCTCATAGACCTCTCCGCCGCCTTCAACACCGTCTGCCACCGCACACTACACGCACGGCTCCACGCCGCAGGGATCCGAGACAAGGCACTGGAATGGACCACCTCCTTCCTCTCCGGCAGAACCCAGAGCGTCCGCCTCCCCCCGTTCCGTTCCAAAGTCTCCGAGATCATCTGTGGCGTAGCCCAAGTATCCTTCCTCAGCCTGACACTGTTCAACATTTACATGGCCCCGCTCGCACACGTCGCCCGACAGCACCACCTCAACATAATCTCCTACGCCGACGACACTCAACTGATCCTCTCCCTCACCAAGGACCCCATCACCGCCAAAGCCAACCTCCATGAAGGAATGAAGGCCGTCGCCGACTGGATGAAGATCAGCCGTCTGAAGCTGAACTCAGACAAGACAGAGGTCCTCATCCTCGGATCCAACCAGTCAGCCTGGGACGACTCCTGGTGGCCAACGGCACTGGGGGCAGCCCCGACCCCCACCGACCACGCACGCAACCTGGGAATCATCCACGACTCAACGCTCTCAATGACCAAGCAAGTCACGCTCTCTCCTCTTCCTGCTTCAACACCCTCCGCATGATCCGCAAGATCTACAGATGGATCCCGACAGATGCAAGAAAGACAGTCACCCAGGCACTCGTCAGCAGCAGACTCGACTACGGAAACGCCCTCTACGCGGGAGCCCCGACCAAGCTCATCAATCGACTACAACACATCCAAAACGCCTCGGCACGACTGTTCCTCGATGTACCACGACACGGCCACATCACCCCCCACCTGAGAAACCTGCACTGGCTCCCCGTCAACAAGAGGATATCCTTCAAGCTCGTCATCCACGCACACAAGGCACTCCACAAGACCGGCTCAGCCTACCTCAACAGACGGCTCTCCTTCTACACCCCCAACCACCACCTACGCTCCGCTGACCTCTCACTCGCCACCATCCCGCGCATCCGAAGAACAACCACCGGTGGAAGATCCTTCTCCCACCTCGCCGCCAAGACATGGAACACCCTCCCACTGAGCCTACGACAGACCCAAGATCTGCCGATCTTCAGGAGGATACCAAAGACCTGGCTGTTCAATCAGTAGCGGCCCCCACCTCCCCCCCTAACGCCTTGAGCCCCTCGCGGGTATGTAGTGCGCTTAACAAATGACTAATTGATTGAATGTAGTCTTTGATAATGATATAGATCGGTCCTGCCAGAGGACAAACCAGGCCGGAGTGTTCCCGCCCTCGGGCCAAGCACTACCCGGGAGTTGGGACTATCCGACCTCTGGCGCCTCTCCCACCCCCGCACTCGCAGCTATACCTTTATTCAGGGGCACACAAAACCTATGCACGCCTCGACTATCTCCTGGGCTCCTCCTCCCTCCAGACGTATGTGTCTAGGGTGGACAACCTGACGGCCTCTCTGTTGGATCACTCCCCGGTCTTGGTTAACTTTCAGCTTCCATGCTTACCTCACCCTCTCAGACATTGGCGTTTGCGCGACACGCTGCTGCAGCTACCTCAGGTTCTTGCCCAAATTCAGAAAGCTATCACGGACTTTCACTCACTTAACGCTAACCCTGACACCTCAATAGCTACACAGTGGGTAACTGTAATAATCCACAAAGAAAGCTTCATGTAAATTCTTGAAATATCTTTAATGGAGTACAAGTTTCATGTAGCAACCTTCAGTAGTCCCAACAAGTACTGGTTTACATTAGAACATTCACTGTGATGCAATTCTACTGCATCATACAATTCTAAACATTACCACAGTAACCTTGAAGGCCGTGCTTCGGGGGGGAATTGATTGCGATCTCCTCTGCCCAAAATCGGGATAGGGAACGTAAAAGGCCGAACTCACCCAGAGGGTTTCAGAACTTGAGCAACTTCATCAGAGGACGGGGGCCTCCAGGGCATTGCGCCAATTTTGCACAGAAAGGAAACACCTTGCAGCCCTAGATCCAGACGAAGCAGAATACGCAGCACTCAGGCTGCAACACTCTTATTACACGGGCGGGGACAGGTGCAGCTGCCTCCTGGCCAACAACCTCTGTGAGACTAGGCAGCGACAGGGAGTTCAGGCCATACGTATCCCTGAATGCGAGTCGGTAACAGATGACGCAACTATAGCCGAAGCCTTTAGAGATTTCTACGCAGATCTCTACACTGGAACCCACTTGATCTTCAATGCAGCGCAGAGTACATAGCTGTGTCCGGCATGCCCTCCCTCTCCCCAGCGCAGGCAGACTATCTAGACAGGGCCATACAGGTGGAGGAGGTCATAACAGCAATATCCCGCCTTAAAGTGGGTAAATCCACTGGCCCCGATGGCCTTCTTGCAGTCAGTTGCCCCCACTCTGACGCGATTGTTTAACACTTTCGAGCTCACTGGGGCCATACCAGGGGGGATGCTGGAGGCAGCAGTAGTCGTGATCCCGAAGCCCGGAAAGGATGCGACGGCCTGTAGTGCATATAGACCCATCTCATTGCTTAATATAGATATTAAACTATACACTAGCATCTTAGCGACCTGCTAAGCGCCCTACATGACACAATTGGTCGAACCTGACCAGGTTGGTTTCATTCCCCAACGTCAGAATAGCGATAATACTAAGCGCATACTACATCTCATTGAGAAAGGGTCCCGCACCCAGGGCGAATATATGCTCCTGGCTACAGATGCCGAAAAGGCCTTTGATAGGGTGCACTGGCCCTAGTACTGATCGCGGCTGGCTTTGGAGAAAAACTCTGCACTCGCATTCTTAACTTCTACAGATCGCCAATGGCGACAGTCCGAGTCAACGGCCATACGTCCTCCCGGTTTGCGATTGGGAGGGGCGGATGTATGTCGTTACAACGCAGGCTATTACAACGCCTGCCTTTACAACGTGGTTTTTACATCGCATACCATTACAACGCATAGCGCTTTTGGGTGTTGGATAGTGAATAGTGAATAGTTTAATTTACTATTCCAACTCCAGTCCCCGTGGACACTAGGGAAGGTTATTGGATAGTAAATTAACCTATTCCCTATCCTAGAGCGCCCCCCCAGCGCAATGCGTTGTAATAGTTTGCGTTGTAATGACCGCGTTGTAATGGTAGTGCGTTGTAAAAGTTTTGTTGTAAGTGATGTTTACCCCCTCCTTTTTGCACTCTACATGGAACCCCTTGCGCTCAAAATTCGCCACCACCCCCTAATAACAGGGATCAAATTTGGAGGGGATACCCACACCATTAGCCTATATGCTGATGATGTCTTGTTGTCCTTATTGGACCCGATCACGTCTGTGCGGGCCCTCTCCGCTGAGCTACACAGGTTCACCCAAGGGTCAGGCTTTAAAATCAATCTGGATAAATCAGTGGCTCTTAGCCTCTCCCTCTCCCCAAATACCCTAGCCTTCCTCCAAGAAGACCATCTGATACGATGGTCCACGGAAGCGATTCCGTATCTAGGCATCCAGCTTGCTCCCACCATTCAGGCCACCACCGATATCAACTACTCCACCCTACGCACGCGGATCAAAAAGGAGTTGCTTCGATGGAAACATTGCACAATACCTTGGTTGGGTAGGATAGCAGCTATTAAAATTAGCATACTCCCCCAAGTTCTATACATATTCCAGACACTTCCCCTCCGACCGCCACTGGGCTGAATCCAGCAGACGCAGGCAGACGTCTCGCGTTTCATATGGCAAGGCCGCAAGCCACGTTTCCGCCATCAGGTTGCAATTCTCCCTCCGGGAAAAGGGGGGGTGGGAGTACCTGACCTTCAGTTATACTTTCACGCTGCCCAGCTCAGGTACCTGGTAGAATGGCAGCAGCTGGAATCAGAAAAGCACTGACTGTTCCAGGACCAAGCAGTTGCAGGCAGACCACTGCAAGGGATCTCCTTTCTCCACAAATCTCACTGATCAGCTAACTTGTACGTGTCATACAACACAAACAACATCATGGATTCCTGGGACTGCACCAGCACTCACGCACAACTGACTACATTCCCATCGCCTCTCACGCCTTTGTTTGATAACCCGGAGTTTCATCCAGGTACAGAGGCCTGAGCCTTTCAAGCTTGGCGTTCTCCCCTTGCACGTCTTTGGGACATCTCTTTGACTTGGAGGGTATTGTGCCATTTCCATAGCTCAGGGAACACTATGGCCTCCCCGAGGCGGAGCGTCTGCCATACCTTCAGGTTCGACACTGGGCACTACACCCTCATGTTAGGCCACAAGCACAAAGGCTGATTTCTCCGTATGAAAAGTGCTGATCACCCGCACCTCTGACAAGAAGCTCATATCTAACATCTACCAGATGCTCCTTAGTCCCACTACATACACCTACAATGCAAGCCGCACCCGATGGGAGAGGAATCTAGGAAGAACCCTTAGTCACAAGGAGTGGGAGGGCATCTACCAAAGGGCAAGGCTCTCAGCGTATCATATGAGCCTCACGGAGACCTTCAAGAAGATAGTTACCTATTGGTACTATACGCCGGAGCGCATACACCTCTTCGACCCTCGCCGCACCGATTTATGCTGGACGGGCTGTGGGGAGAGTGGTACGCTGGAACACATCCTCTGGAGTTGCATCCACATACAGCCATATTGGTCCCAGGTCCTGGATGACATAGAGCTTCACTTAGACACTCAACTCCATCGGTTTCCCTCCTACATACTTTTAGAACTACTCAACCCACTAATGTACCCACTCAAGTCCCGCAGGGGACGTCCGATAGCGATTGCCATAGAAGCAGCTTTGCCGAACATTCTGATTCACTGACGCACCACTCAAATTCCCACGCTGACTGGCTGGCTTCAACGGTTGTGGGTGGTGCTAGGAATGGAGAAAGGAGTAGTTTCTGTCCTGTAACTCCAGTTCTGTAGTAGGGGTATCTCTGTTATAGTCATAATCTAGTGAATAGTCCCGCCCATCTGCGTGGACCCCGGAGCAATCAAAAATAATCTCTTAAGTTGTCAAAACATGCAGAACTGCACAGACACTTAAGAGAGAATTTAAAGACAGATAATGCAGCCTATATCCACAGGCTACACTGTCCAGTACTTCAACTAGAATTTCCACCAAAAACCACAAACAGCACAGCCTGTCCAGGTTTCTCCAAGAGAAAAATCTTGCCTTTAACAGCAAAACCCTCTGGAATGATAGAGAGGAAGAAGTGCACAGACAAGCCCCATAGGCTGCTATTATGTGGCTCAGAACAGGATACTGTGCCTTTAAGAGAACTTTCCAGAAGCCTCACAGTATCCCAGAATGCACTGCAGGTCCCTTTTACTTTCAGTTCTTTTTGAAGGCGTAACACGCCAGACCTGTAGCATTCCTTACATGAATATATCTCTCCACCGGGGAGGAGGGTGGGCGCTTTTGACTATAACAGAGATACCCCTACTACAGAACTGGAGTTACAGGACAGAAACTACTCCTTCTGTAGTAGGAGATCTCTGTGTATAGTCATAATCTAGTGAATAGAATGGCAAGCCCATCCCCACACCAAAGCGGCGGTGGAGAAAAAGAAATAACACCAATACTGTGCGAACAGATTTCGCAGCGAAGCCTGCCCAACCTGAGCGTCTGCTCTGGCATCAGTGTCCAGACAGTAATGCTTAGCAAAGGTATGGACCGACTTCCAAGTGGCCGCCTTGCAGATTTCTGCAATTGGAACATTACGTAGCAAAGCAGTCGTGGCAGCTTTGCCCCTGGTGGAATGAGCCTTAGGTTTACCTCCTAAGGTCTTATTAGCCTTTAGGTAACACAATTGTATACAGGACACAATCCACCTCGAGAAGGACTGTTTTGAGGCAGCAAGACCGGTCCTGACTGATCCATAATTGATAAACAATTGGTCTGACCTACGAATATCCTTGGTTTTATCCAGATAAAATTTCAACACCCTCCTAACATCCAGGGAATGCAAGGACCTTTCCGCTGGAGATGAAGGATTCTGAAAAAACGTAGGTAAAGTTATGGTCTGGTTAACATGGAAATCAGATATAACCTTTGGAAGAAATTTAGGGTGAGTACGCATAACAACCTTAGCAGCATGAAATACAGTATAAGGTTCTTGGCAACACAAAGCCTGAATTTCACTCACCCTGCGGGCCGATGTAATGGCCATGAGGAACGCTGCCTTCCAGGATAGGTGCTGCAACGAAGCCTTGTGAATAGGTTCAAAAGCCTCCTTCATCAATCTGGACAGCACCACATTCAATTCCCATGAAGGCGAAGGAAGCCGGACAGGAGGGAACACTTTCTTCAAGCCTTCCAAAAAATCTTTGATCACAGGGATCTGGAAGAAGGAAGTCTGTGAAGGGCATTTCCTGTAGGCAGTCAGCGCAACGAGATGAACCTTAATGGAATGGACATTAAGGCCAGACTGCGCCAAATGTAGAAGATACGGAAGGATAACATCTTCCTTACACGTCGTTGGGTCATAGTTCTTGGACTTGCACCAGATGCAAAATCTCTTCCACTTGTAAGCATAGGAAGTCCTAGTAGAAGGTCGCTTAGCCTCCTTCAGTATGTCCATACAATCTTCTGGTAGATTCAAATGGCCATATTGGACTATCTCAGGAGCCATGCCGCCAAACTCAAAGACGAGAGGTTGGGGTGCACCATCTGCCCCCCGAACTTCGTGAGAAGGTCCGGCCTGCACAGCAGCCGTATGTGAGGAAGGAGAGACCGGTGAAGCAGGTCTGTGAACCACCACTGCCTGGGCCATTCCGGGGCAATCAGGATCATCCGCGCCCTGGACTGGGACAACTTGATGAGCACCGCTGGAATCAGGGGAATGGGTGGAAAAGCGTACAGAAAGCTGTTCGACCAGTTGATCCATAACGCATTCCCCAGCGTCCCTTGCTGGTAGTACCTGGAGGCGAAGTCTCGGCATTTGCTGTTTTCGGCGGTGGCGAACAGATCTACGTCTGGAGTCCCCCACCTTGCGAAGACTTCTCCTAGTACTTCGTCGTTTATGACCCATTCGTGGTTTTCCTGAATCAGTCTGCTCAGTGCGTCGGCCTGAACATTCTGCACACCTGGCAGATGGGTAGCCGTTATCGTCAATCCTCTGCCAGTGCGCGATCTCGAGCTCCCCTGCTTGTTGAGGTAATACATCGTGGTCGTATTGTCCGTCTGTACAAGCAGAGAGTTGGTCTGGAAGGACGGATGGAAAGCCTTCAGTGCCAAGTGAACAGCTCTGAGTTCCAGGAAATCGATGTGATACATGGACTCCGTCGGGGACCACGTTCCTTGTATCTGTAAGTCTCTGGAATGCGCCCCCCAGCCGTGGAGAGACGCATCCGTCAAGATAGTCTGTGTGGGAATGTCCTTGTGGAAGGGAACCCCTCTGAGGAGATTCTCCGCTGAACACCACCACTTCAGAGACTGAAGAGCATGCAGAGACAGTCGTATCTTGTCGTCCCAAGATCCTTTCCTCTGATCCCACTGATCCTCCAAGCACTCCTGCAATGGTCTCATGTGCAGCCGTGCGTGTGGCGTGAGGAAGATACAAGAGGCCATCGACCCCAGTAGAGAAGACACCGTCCTCACTGTTGTAGATGGAGCGGTCATAAGAGCTTGAGCCTTCCGAAGGAGTGATAATCGTCTCTCCTCCGAAGGAGACACGCTTGCTGACAGCGTATTGATGGAGGCTCCCAAGTACTGTATGCACTGGACCGGAGTCGGGACAGACTTGGACATGTTGATGTGCAATCCCAGCTTGTTCAAGAGAACGCACGTCTTCTGGAAGTGCGCTTGAGCTTCCGAGAAGGAGGAGGCCTTGATCAACCAATCGTCCAGGTACGGGTAGACAAACACCTTGTTCTTCCACAGGTGTGCAGCTACCACTGCCATGCACTTCGAGAATGTTCTGGGCGCAGACTTCAGCCCGAATGGCAGTACTGTGTACTGATAATGATTGGCGCCGACTTGGAATCGCAGGAACTTCCTGTGTTTGTGTGCAATGGGCACATGGAAGTACGCATCCTGTAGGTCTATAGCGCAGAGCCAGTCTCCCTGTTGCAGCTGAGGATAAATCTGATGCAACAACAGCATACGAAATTTCTCTCTGCAAATCCACTTGTTTGCTTGTCGCAAATCCAGAATGGGCCTGAACTCGTTCTTGTCCTTCTTGCGAACCAGAAAGAACCGGGAGTATAGACCTCTTCCCCTTTGAGACAGAGGTACGTCTTCTATCGCCCTTTTCCTTAACAGGATATTGGCCTCCGCCTGGAGCTCGCGCAGCTGAAAACGCGAGCTGACCAGAGGAATTGCTGGAGGCGGGCTGGTGAACCGAAGACTGTAACCATTGCAAACAATATTCAGCACCCACTTGTCCTGAGTAATTTTTCTCCACTCTGCCACAAAAAATTGGACGCTTCCCCCCACCGGAGCGGGTAACGGATGTAGGGGAAGTAACCGCTCAGGGTCGAGACCCAGCGGGGCCTTTGTTCGCTGCTGCGGACTGCTGGCCGCCTCTGCCCTTCTGGCGCTTCTGGAAGGGCCTTCGGAACTGCTGCTGCTGTTGTTGCTGCTGCTGTCCGGAAGACTGCCAACGCCCTCTGCCCTGCTCCCCAAACCGTCTCTGGAATGGGCGGTAGGTCTTCTTCTCCTTGGGCTTCTCCAACTCTACAGCCGTCAGGGTCTCGGCCTCCGCCTTTATGTGGGCCATCTCGTCATCCGCATGCTTGCCAAACAGGGTTTCCCCCGAGAAAGGCAGATTGGCCACCCACTGCTGAGCCTCCGGCTTGAGCGATGTAAGTCGAAGCCAAGCGTGGCGTCGCTGGTTGACACCATGACAGTACCCATGTGCCACCAGAAGAGACACATCAGCCGCCGCGCTGATGAGTTGGTTCGACACCAGCATCCCCTCCTTCAGAATCTCCTGAAAATCCTCTTTCTTCTCTCGAGGAAGGAGCTCAGCGAATTGCTGGAGGGACACCCATAGGCCTCGATCGTATCGCCCTAGCAAAGCCGTGGCACTAGCCGCCTTCATCGCAGTAGATGCCGTCCCACAGACCTTTCTGCCTACCGAGTCCATCCAGCGGCTCTCCTTATCAGGAGGTACCGTAGATGACGGATTGGTGGCATGCTGCTTCCTAGCCGCCGTCACTATGACAGAGTCCGGTGTCGGATCCATCCGCAGGAAAGCCGGGTCAGAATCCGGGGTCCGGTACTTCTTAAGGAGCCTGGAGGGAACAGCCTTTGTCACCGCAGGAGTGAGAAACAACTCCTCGGCGGGCTCTACCAATCCTGGTACGAGGGGCAGCAATGGCCGAGACAGGTGCTTTTTGTGGAGCGTCTCGAAGATTGCGGACATCGTGGGCGTAGGCACCGTCACCGTGATGCCCAACTTAGCTGCACCCCTCAGCAGAACGTCCTGGAATATGACGATGTCGTCTACGGGCGACACCCTCGTCCCAGGGGATTCCGACAAAGTCGGTGAGTAGTCCTAGGTCCCAGAAGAGTCTGTGTGGGACCGTGATCTGCGCCTCCTGTGGCGTCGTCTTGATCTCGTTGATGACCTGTGACGACTCCGCGATCTCCCCCTACGACCAGAGCGAGAGCGCGATCTCCTTGGCTTCGGATGCTCCACAGGCCTCACAGGAGTTTTCGACCTTGGCCTGACTGTGGGCTTCGGCTGAGGGGTCCCCTTAGGTGGAGTCGGGAACCGTGGCAGCGACGCTGTCCTCGGAGGAACCGTAGGCGGTCCGCCAGATGGAAGCTGAGGAAGAGGCTTAGGCTGAGGTTGAGGATGAGGCTGAGGATGAGGTGGAAGCGGAGGCGGGGGGGAGTCCGTGGAGGAGGTTCCTTGGGCAAGGGAGGAGGAGGTGGGGTCGACCTCGGCTTAGGAGGAGAATACGCCTCAGAGTACACCGAGCCTGGTGACTTTCCCTTCTTCCCAGGTGATGGAGTCCCCTATCGGCACATGCCGCTGGCTAGACTGACTTCTGGTGCCAGAATTCCTCGAAGAACGTCGCCCCGACGGCGACCGCCGGTCCCTCGACGGCAAGCGCCTCCTTTTCGACGGCGAGCGCCTTCGCCTCGACGGCGAGCGCCTTCGCCTCGACGGCGAGCGCCTTCGCCTCGACGGCGAGCGCCTTCGCCTCGACAGCGACCGTCTGTGCCTCGACGACGAGCGTCTCCTCGACGCCGAACGCCTGTGAGACTTCAACGTCATCCTGGACGTTAAGGATCCCCTTGGCGACGACCTTCTCCTCTTCACCAATGGCGGGCCACCTCTCGACGTCGATCACTAGACGACGACGACGATGAAATCGTCACCGGAGATCTCGACGGCGGTCTATTCAGTTCCCTCGACGCCGAGCGCCGCTTTGACCCAGAGCCCTGGGGAGACGGGGAACAGACTGCAGTCATCCCTCTCGATGCCGTCGTCGGTGCAATCGACGCCAGCGGAGAATAGGGACGCTTGCTGTTCTTCCTGCACCTGGGGAGCCCCCCAGAGGCCTCAGCATGGGCAGAGGACATCTGCCCAGACCCACCTTGTGCCTTCCGTCTTCTGTCTTCCAGGCCTTGGAGCCTGATCTTCATCCTATCTCTCAGGGTCCTGCTGGAGAAGCCCTGGCAAATGTCACACTCCTCTGGGACATGAGATGAGGGAAGGCAGATGATGCACACCTCGTGTGGGTCCGACTTGGCCTTCTTCCTCGAACACTCTGGGCATTTGTCAAACAAAGCAGGCATTTTGACAAATAAAAGGGTGTTCAGAACACACACAAGGAAGAGAGCACCAAGTACTTCAAATGAAAACACTCGAATACTTTGAAAAAGTGAAAAAATCACCAAATAAACCCATAGAAAGGGAGAGCTCAATGCTCTAGGGTCCTGCTAGCAGGAGCCGGAAAAAAAAGAACTGAAAGTAAAAGGGACCTGCAGAGCATTCTGGGATACAGTGAGGCTTCTGGAAAGTTCTCTTAAAGGCACAGTATCCTGTTCTGAGCCACATAATGGCAGCCTATGGGGCTTGTCTGTCCACTTCTTCCTCTCTATCATTCCAGAGGGTTTTGCTGTTAAAGGCAAGGTTTTTCTCTTGGAGAAACCTGGACAGGCTGTGCTGTTTGTGGTTTTTGGTGGAAATTCTAGTTGAAGTACTGGACAGTGTAGCCTGTGGATATAGGCTGCATTATCTGTCTTTAAATTCTCTCTTAAGTGTCTGTGCAGTTCTGCATGTTTTGACAACTTAAAAGATTATTTTTGATTGCTCCGGTGTCCACGCACATGGGCGGGACTATTCACTAGATTATGACTATAACAGAGATCCCCTACTACAGAACTGACGCTCACCAAGACGGTGCCGCCTGATTAGCCACATCCATATGTATTGTGAGGGAACAAGTTTCTAGAGAATTTATTTGATTTAATTGTGTGTCTCTTAGAACAGTTTAGCAGATCCTGTCCTGACTTTGCTGAAGGAATACATTTACTCAACTCTGCTGGCTCTCCTACCTCTGGTGCTCAAGTTTCTCTCTTGAACATCTACGCCTATTTCCCCTCAACCTTAATTTGGTTCTTCTGACACTGACACTTCTGCTTAGAATTTCCCCTCCTCATTCTCTCTTTTATTTAGCTTAGGAAGTTCCTTTGCAGAACCCATATACTTTCTATTCTGCATCCCCTATTTGGTTATGTTTTGCATTTTCTTTTATATAATATAAAAATTCTGATAGACTGACCAAATCGATATATATACCTTTTTGATAAATTGATTTTTCGATTGATTAAATCTTGCAACTTTGACTAATCTGCTAATAAACATTCATGGTTTGGACATCATCCTCTCGGTCATTTTTGTGCAGCCAAATAGGTTTTTCTGTAATTTGATTTGTGGTGCTGATGCTTGCGCCTTTCATACACTTCCAGTCAAAAACAAAAGTTCCATATGACCAGTAGAGCAATTTATTTGATGATTACACCAGAGCTTACAGGTACAGAAAGGTGCGCCTATCAACTTGTAGCAATGAGGATGGTTTGTCACTGAAGTGTAGGGACCTAGAAATACCCCAGAAAAGATCTAGAATCTGCCCAAGTTCAACCCATGTCCCTGAATTCTATGGCCCAGTTTCGAGTATTAGAAGTGTTTTGGCAGTTCTAAAAGCAGTTGCAGTATCTGACGAGTGAGTATAAGCATGGTTGTCAATCAATCTGCAAGTATTTGTAGAGCACTGCTAGTCACCCTCGAGGGTATCCAGACAATAGGAGTGAGAAGTTGGCATGATATATGATGCTCACTAGTTCTAGTGATCACCTAGTATTAGTCCAAACAACCCTTATGGTGATTATTTGTAAGTCAACCTTATAGACCAGCTATCCTAATGGTAGCATGGACAAAGCAGTCTTAGGCTAAACTCTTTTGGCATGTGAAGCCAGCTGTTTTACCACATATAACCCCTTGATTACCAGATGAAAGGACACCACACAGGTTGTTATGAAAATAAACAGTCTATTTATTAATAACAAACACCTCTGAACTCTTTATGAGATCAGAGGGCTAAGCACATGACAATCTCTTACGAACAACACAATAAGTCGCACAATTTACAATGGTGCCCTAGGGGCACGACAAACCACATACTAAGTAAATAGGTTAAGTAGAACGATTTAGGAAATGAAGATGCCCAGAGGCTGTAGGTTCGCTGGGACTACCCTACCCTAACCTTAGGTAAGTATCAGGAGGCCCACGGGACGCGTGTGCAGAGTGTGAACTCACACGCGGGATGCGGAACAAAGTCAATGGGCAGAACAAATTACGAAAAGGTAAGTAACAGACAGTTCCGACTAGTTAAGACTAAAACGACTGGATATCTGGACACTAGGAGAGTTGATCTACCTATGAGCACCGAAATGCTCTCGTTACCTCACCCACGGGCTGCGCGTGCATAGGTGTGAAAGTGTGTCGGGTTTCCGCGTTGAAGTCAATGGTGCCTTGAAGAAAGATGATGCAGGCGACCAGGAGAAAGATGTCCGGTGCGATCCAAGGGTGGATCGAGGAAGAAGAGGACCTGAAAGCAGAGGGGACAGTGTTCAAAGTCACTAGCCAGTGACCGGTGTGGAACCAGGAGGGAACCAGATGCTGTTGTCGCGATCAGGTGAAGAGTGGACGCTTGTCTCTGCAGCCACGTGGACCAGGAGGTGTCTTCGACAACCAGGATGGAGGCACGAGCTGTCCCACGCAGGGTCTCGCTGTCGGCGGTGTCGGATCCGGATTTGGAATCAACAGGCCTTGGCAAAGGCAACCCACGCGGTGAGTGGAAACGGCGTCTGGAGTGGACCAGGAAGGTCCAGGGTGCCCCTCTTTTGGAAGGGAGCAAGGGCCAGTCTGGAGCAACCACACCAGCAGTGTAGATTTCGTGGATCGTCGTCTAGGAGGTCACTAGCAACCGGCAAGTGACCAGATAACGCATCGAGCAGCAATCAAGCAAAAGGGCCCCACGCAGATCTTGTGGATGCTGGAGGGCTGGTCTTTGGTGCAGGAGCTGCTCGGGGCTGGGGCATCTCAATCCCCAAATCACTTACTCGAGGATGCCTCAGAAGTCGTGCTGGAAGCGAAGTGCAGTCTCTTGAAGATGGCCGGTCCCATGTGTCTCGTCGCACCCACGGGTCTCAGCTGTGCTGCAGATGTGGGTAGAGGTCGGAGAGGTCTGGGAGTCCGGGTCTCGTCGGGCTCTGAAGTCTGGATCCGGCAGGAAGGACGACAAAGTGGACCGCTAGGACGCTTGATGGTGCCTGCAGTTGCAGGGTGGACACTCCTTTCCCACAAGGGAGATTCTTCAGTCTTCTGTGGAGCAGAACGTCGAAGTCCAGAGTTTCTTCTTGTAAAGTTTCAATTCAGGATAATCTAATTTGGAATGGGACCAGCTCCTACCTTTATCCTGCTAAAGGGGGCAGTACTATGACTAGGTCCCTCCTATGGGTGGGACCAGGAAGGGGGGTGGTTACACCCCCTATCCTTTGTCCGGTTTTGTGCCAGTGCTGGGGGCTGGAGTGCCCGAGCAACTGGTTTGAACCGGTATATGCACAGGGACACCTTGTGTGCCCCAGGCATGTCTCATTCCTTTCAGGCCTTTCCTACCTAATACACAAAATCCTGTCTGGGGTGGTGCTAGCACCTCCCAAGGCAGGAAACCCTTTGTCCAGGCCTACCTCGCTGGAAGGACTCCCAGCAGCAGGAGGTCAGACTTGTGTCTGTGGTGGTAGCATCCATTTTGTGATGCTGAGGCTCGAGTTAACTTTAACCGCGAGGATTATAATGCACTTAAGAGTATATGGTATAGCGTTATCATGGAACAGCTATAAGGACTTGGTTCCGCAAGCTGCAGACAGGCTCAGCTCATGCTAGAGCACCATCTCACATAATTCCAAGCACTCTGCCTTCAGGATTGATCAGGCCTGCCATAGGAGTGACTGATAGGAGTATATGTGTCCATTTTGGGGTTAGATATAGGTATACTATATCTACAGCAAAGGGTGATTACACCACCTTGCCCCAGCTGTCTTAGCAGCCAGTTGTGTCAGTATAGATGGCCTGCCAGGGGTGGCATAATACATGCTTCAGCCCCTGGTAGGCCTTGGGTTCACCTATGCCCTGGGTACCTAAGGTACATTGTACAGGGGCTGATAAGGGGGTCCCAATACCAATTGGTAAATGCACCTGAAGTACATGTGTGTCAATTTAGAGAGAGAACAGCTAGGCTGTGGGTCTGATTAGCAGGCCCACAGCCAGGGGAAGTCGTAAACCAGTGAAGCAAAAAGCAAAAATCTGGGGTGACCATAGGATTGCAGACCCTACTCTCCTACATAACCCCCCAAACTTAGGGACATTAAACTAACCTTGACCAGGTGAGTCTTCCTGTTCTAAGTGGAAATACCTGGAGAGACCATCTGCATTGCCATGGTCAGTCCCTGGTCTGTGCTCCACTGTAAAGTCCATCCCCTGTAGGGAAATGGACCACCTAAGAAGTTTGGGGTTTTCACCCTTCATTTGATTTAGCCACAAGAGGGGCTTATGGTCGGTCTGAATCTTGAAGTGAGTTCCAAACAAGTATGGCCTCAACTTCTTCAGGGCCCAAACCACAGCAAAGGCCTCCCTCTCAATAGCTGACCAACGTTTCTCTCTAGGGGTCAGCCTTCTACTTATAAAAGCAATGGGCTGGTCATGACCATCAATATTCAGTTGATATAGAACAGCTCCCACACCCAACTCAGATGCATCTGTTTGGACAATGAAGGTTTTGGAGTAGTCAGAACTCTTGAGAATAGGTGCAGTACACATGGCCTGCTTCAGGTCATCGAATGCCTTCTGACAGCTAACTGTCCACTGAACTTTCTTTGGCATTTTCTTGCTTGTCAAGTCATTGAGTGGTGTCACAATGGACCCATAATTTTTGACAAATTTCCTACAGTAACCGGACAGGCCCAAGAAAGCTCTGACCTGTGTCTGGGTGGTTGGAGGAGCCCAGTCCTTTATGGCCTGTATCTTGCTCTCCAAGGGTTGAACCTGGCCTCCACCTACAAGTTGGCCCAGGTACACAACGTGACTCTGCCCTATCTGGCACTTGGTGGCCTTGATAGTGAGGCCTGCCTTCTGCAGGGCCTCCAAAACTTTCCTCAGGTGGATCAGGTGATCCTCCCAGGTGGAGCTGAAGACAGCAATATCATCTAGATATGCTGCACAAAAGTCATCCAACCCGGTGAGAACTTGGTTCACCAACCTTTGAAAAGTGGCAGGTGCATTTTTCAAACCAAAGGGCATCACCACAAATTGGTAATGACCTCCTGGGGTAGAAAATGCTGTTTTGGCCTTGGCATCCTCAGCTAACCTGATTTGCCAATAACCAGTTGTTAGGTCAAAGGTACTCAAGAATGTGGCAGAAGCTAATTTATCTATGAGTTCATCTGCCCTAGGTATTGGATGGGCATCTGTCTTAGTGACAGCATTGAGACCCCTGTAGTCTACACAAAACCTCATCTCTCTCTTACCATCCTGGGTGTGAGGTTTTGGCACTAGAACTACAGGACTAGCCCAAGGGCTCTCTGAGGGTTCAATGACTCCCAATTCCAACATCTTTTGTACTTCTTTCTTTATGCAGTCCCTGACGTGGTCAGGTTGCCTGTAGATTTTACTCTTGACAGGCAGACTGTCACCAGTGTCCACCTCATGGGTGCACCAGTTTGTCTGACTGGGTGTCAGTGAGAACATTTGTCTAAAGGATTGAAGAACCTGTTTGCAATCCTTTTGTTGATGTTCAGAGAGGCTGTCAGAAAAGACCACACCATCTACTGACCCATCATCAGGATTCTGAGTGAGCAGGTCTGGGAGAGGGTCACTCTCTTCCTCCTGCCCCTCATCTGTAGCCATGAGCAAGCCCATGTCCTCCCTGTCGACAAATGCCTTGAGCCTATTTACATGAAGCACCCTGCTGGGGTTCCTGGGAGTTCTAAGGTCCACCAGGTAGGTGACCTCTCCCTTTTGCTCAATGATGGCATGGGTCCAGACCATTTGTCTTGGAGAGCTGCTGGGGCCACTGGCTCCAACACCCACACCTTCTGTCCTGGGTGATACACAATCAGGACAGCCTTTTGGTCATGCCAAGCTTTTTGAAGTTCTTGGCTGGCCTCAAGGTTTTTGGATGCCTTCTCCATGTACTCTGGCATCCTGGAGCGGAGACCAAGTACATAGTCCACTATGTCAAGCTTAGGCTTTTTGAGAGGTAACTCCCATCCTTCCTTTACAAGACATAGGGGTCCTCTTACAGGATGCCCAAACAGAAGCTTAAAAGGGCTGTAGCCAACCCCCTTCTGTGGGACCTGTCTGTAAGCAAGCAGGAGGCAGGGTAAAAGGATGTCCCATCTTCGCCTAAGCTTTTCAGGTAACCCTTTTATCATCCCTTTTAGGGTCTTGTTGAATCTCTCCACAAGCCCATTGCACTGTGGGTGATAGGGTGTGGTAAATTTGTAATTTACACCACACTCCTTCCACATTGCAGTCAAGTATCCTGACATGAAGTTTGCACCTCTGTCAGAGACAACCTCCTTAGGAAACCCCACTCTGGAGAAAACTCCAAGTAGGGCCCTGGCCACAACAGGAGCTGTAGTGGTCCTAAGGGGAATAGCTTCTGGATACCTGGTGGCATGATCCACTACCACCAGTATAAACCTTTGCCCAGATGCTGTTGGGGGGTCCATTGGTCCTACAATGTCTATCCCCACTCTTTCAAAGGGTAGTGGTATAAGGGGGGTCTTTGTTGTGCCACCTGATTTGCCACTGGCTTGGCAGGTGACACATGAGCGACAAAACTCTTTGGTGTCTTTAGACATGTGAGGCCAGTGAAAGTGTGGGGCAAGCCTGTCCCAAGTCTTGTTCTGGCCTAAGTGTCCTGCAAGGGGAATTTCATGGGCTAAGGTGAGAAGGAAACCTCTGAGAGACAAGGGGATGACCAGCCTCCTGGTAGCACCAGGCTTGGGGACTCTTGCCTCAGAGTATAGGAGTCCTTCATCCCAGTGTACCTTGTGGGCACCTGTAGCATTCCCTGCAGCCTCAGCAGCAGCTTGCCGTCTGAGGGGTTCAAGGGAGTAACAGTATAACTGTGCCTGCCTCAAGTCTGCCCTGGAAGGTCCACCTGTTCCAAGAAACTCAACCTGTTCAGGTTCAAACTCTTCTAGGACAGTTCCTTCTGGGGTCTTTGGGTCAGCCTCCTGAGAGGACTATTCCTCAACCTGAGGCAGGGGGGAGGCTCTGCCTTAACCCTACTGCTCTTCCTCTTGGGTAGTGTCTGGTCCATTCTTCCAGGATCCAGCACTTGTTCAGCTGGGCATTCCTTGGCCTGTGACCTGGTCACAGCAAGGACATGTGAGGAGAGACCTAACATTTCTACAGGAGTCCTGTACTCCACATCTGACCACAGGGAGGATTCCAAATCATTCCCCAAGAGACAATCTACTGGGAGGTCTGAACTAACTACAACCCTTTTGAGGCCAGTTACCCCTCCCCAGGAGAAGTTAACAACTGCCATACTGTGATTGGTAGTGACGTTGCTAGCATTGGTCACTAGGTAGTCTGAACCTAGCATGATCTGATCAGGGTCCACATAGGTAGGTGTCACAATAGTGACACTGGCACATGTGTCCCTGTAGGCCTGAGCCATTTTTCCATTGATTAAAGGTGCTTGCCTGTATTTGCCCAGAGTACTGGGACTTACAGTAGGGGTCATATCCATGTCCCCAGTACAAACAAGAACAGCCTGAGTAGGTATTCTGACTAAGTCAGAACCCACCTCAGTTCCCAGGGTTAACCCTACTATAGCCTTGGGGGGTAAACTACCACTACTAACTGTACTAAGGGGGGTGCAGGTGACTTAGGGACAGTAGTGGTAGGAGTTTGGCCTTTCTTGGTGCACTCACTAAACCAGTGAGTTTTACTTTTACAGTATTGGCACCATGGTTTCTTTGGAACATCAGTCTTCTTCTTTTGGGAATTCTGGGACCCACCCTCCTTGGATTGTTGGGGCCCTGTTGAAGACTTCTGGTCATTTTGTGGATTCTGATTACTACCCTTTTGGTCTGCTTTCTTTTGGCCACCACCCTGGTTCTGGTTCTGCTGCTTGACCCTGGTTCTGACCCATCTGTCTGCCTTCTTTCCCAATTCTCGGGGAGAGGTCAGATCTGAGTCAATCAGGTGCTGATGCAACAACTGGTTCTGACAATTATTTAAGATTTGTTCTCTCATAAAAAGATTGTACAATCCTGTGTAATCAGTAACTTTACTACCCAGTACCCAGCCTTCTAAAGCCTTAGTGGCACAATCAACAAAGTCAGTCCAATCCTGAGCCTGAGTTTTCTGGGTGTCTCTGAACATCAACCTGTACTGTTCAGTTGTTAAGCCAAACCCATCAATCAGTGCAATCTTCAGGACTAGGTAATCATTAGCATCCTCATCTCTAACAGTGAGGAGCTTATCTCTACCTTTACCTTCAAAGGAGAGCCACAATATAGCTGCCCACTGACTCTGGGGTACCTGCTGTACTTTGCAGGCCCTCTCCAGAGCAGTTATCCATTTGTGGATATCATCTCCTGCTTTATAGGAGGGCATTATTTTACTCAGGTGTCTATTATCAAAACTCCTGTCTTTATCCCTAGGGATATTGCTGCCACCGGTGGGTGCTACCCCACTCAATTGTTGCTCTCTGGCAAAAGCAAGTTTCTCTTTGGCAAGGGCAAGTTCTTCCCTTTGGATCCTCAGATTAACTTCCTTCATCTTTGCCTCGTGCTCTCTCCTCTGAGGGGAAGTCATCCTCCTCTGAGCAGATGCATGAGAGGCATGGGAGTGAACAGATCTATTGAAGTCACTAGAGTGAGACCTATCTCTTCTAATCCCAAGGTTAGACCTGCTTGTGGATGGCACTGGGGCTCCCCCAGTTCCTTCCCTATGTAGGTCTAAGTTGGCCCTTGTAAGTCTGCTGACTAAAGGTTGGCCATTGTCTGCCTCATCCTCAGATAAGTCTCCCTCTTCCCTACCATCTAAATTCTCTGTTTCAGGGAGGTTAGAGTCTGGATTCTCTTCTAAGGGGAGCAGGCTCCCATCTGCTGGATCAGAGGGGCCTGGGTTAGAAGCCCTTCTAGCATCATATGTCTCTAAGAGACCTAACAGAAAAGGAGTGGTAGGGTTAGAACCCTGTTTCAGTTTCCTGGAGGTACACAATTGTCTCATCTCCTGGAAGTGAGGGCTGCATATCTGGAAAGGACCTGTGGAGGGTCACTAACCACAAGGGGAGCCACTGAGGCTTCTCCTGTGATAGACATGCTTTCTAGTGAGGTGTAAGTGGTGCACTTACCTACACTATGGGTTTTCCTACTGATACCTTGCTAAGAGTTGTAGTCAGGGTGTGCTAGGCCCTTTCTTCTACAACAGCTGGTTCAGTAGAACTCAGAGTATTTCTAAGCTTGTTATATGTACCTATGGTACCTTATGTGATCTTTCGAATGATATTTCAAGATTATATTTGGTAAAAACAACAGCAAGCTCAAATCCCAACCTCTGCACACCAATGTGAGAAGTTGGCCTGATATATGATGCTCACTAGTTCTTGTGATCACCTTGTATCAGTCCAAACAACCCTTATGGTGATTGGTTGTAAGTCAACCTTATAGACCAAATATCCTAATGGTAGCATGGACAAAGCAGTCTTAGGCTAAACTCTTTTGGCATGTGAAGCCAGCTGTTTTACCAGATATAACCCCTTGAATAACAGATGAAAGGACACCACACAGGTTGTTATGAAAATAAACAGTCTATTTATTAATAACAAACACCTCTGAACTCTTTATGAGATCAGAGGGCTAAGCACATGACAATCTCTTACGAACAACACAATAAGTCGCACAATTTACAATGGTGCCCTACGGGCACGACAAACCATATACTAAGTAAATGGGTTAAGTAGAACGATTTAGGAAATGAAGATGCCCAGAGGCTGTAGGTTCGCTGGGTCTACCCTACCCTAACCTTAGGTAAGTATCAGGAGGCCCACGGGACGCGTGTGCAGAGTGTGAACTCACACGCGGGATGCGGAACAAAGTCAATGGGCATCTGGACACTAGGAGAGTCAATCTACCTATGAGCACCGAAATGCTCTCGTTACCTCACCCACGGGCTGCGCGTGCATAGGTGTGAAAGTGTGTCGGATTTCCGCGTTGAAGTCAATGGTGCCTTGAAGAAAGATGATGCAGGCGACCAGGAGGAAGATGTCCGGTGCGATCCAAGGGTGGATCGAGGAAGAAGAGGACCTGAAAGCAGAGGGGACAGTGTTCAAAGTCACTAGCCAGTGACCGGTGTGGAACAGGAGGGAACCAGATGCTGTTGTCGCGATCAGGTGAAGAGTGGACGCTTGTCTCTGCAGCCACGTGGACCAGGAGGTGTCTTCGACAACCAGGATGGAGGCACGAGCTGTCCCACGCAGGCTCTCGCTGTCGGCGGTGTCGGATCCGGATTTGGAATCAACAGGCCTTGGCAAAGGCAACCCACGCGGTGAGTGGAAACGGCGTCTGGAGTGGACCAGGAAGGTCCAGGGTGCCCCTCTTTTGGAAGGGAGCAAGGGCCAGTCTGGAGCAACCACACCAGCAGTGTAGATTTCGTGGATCGTCGTCTAGGAGGTCACTAGCAACCGGCAAGTGACCAGATAACGCATCGAGCAGCAATCAAGCAAAAGGGCCCCACGCAGATCTTGTGGATGCTGGAGGGCTGGTCTTTGGTGCAGGAGGTGCTCGGGGCTGGGGCATCTCAATCCCCAAATCACTTACTCGAGGATGCCTCAGAAGTCGTGCTGGAAGCGAAGTGCAGTCTCTTCAAGATGGCCGGTCCCACGTGTCTTGTCGCACCCACGGGTCTCAGCTGTGCTGCAGATGTGGGTAGAGGTCGGAGAGGTCTGGGAGTCCGGGTCTCGTCAGGCTCTGAAGTCTGGATCCGGCAGGAAGGACGACAAAGTGGACCGCTAGGACGCTTGATGGTGCCTGCAGTTGCAGGGTGGACACTCCTTGCCCACAAGGGAGATTCTTCAGTCTTCTGTGGAGCAGAACGTCGAAGTCCAGAGTTTCTTCTTGTAAAGTTTCAATTCAGGATAATCTAATTTGGAATGGGACCAGCTCCTACCTTTATCCTGCTAAAGGGGGCTGTACTATGACTAGGTCCCTCCTATGGGTGGGACTAGGAAGGGGGGGTGGTTACACCCCCTATCCTTTGTCCGGTTTCGCGCCAGAGCTGGGGCTGGAGTGCCCCAGCAACTGGTTTGAACGGGTGTATGCACAGGGACACCTTGTGTGCCCCAGGCATGTCTCATTCCTTTCAGGCCTGTCCTACCTAATACACAAAATCCTGTCTGGGGTGGTGCTAGCACCTCCCAAGGCAGGAAACCCTTTGTCCAGGCCTCCCTCGCTGGAAGGACTCCCAGCAGCAGGAGGTCAGACTTGTGTCTGTGGTGGCAGCATCCATTTTGTGATGCTGAGGCTCGAGTTAACTTTAACCGGGGTTCACAGTTACATACATGTCGTGTCCCTCTAAAAGGGTGGAATGCTACCCCCGTCGCCAGAACTGGCGAGGGGGTAGTATTCCAATTCGTATGACACCTTACTCAACATGTTTTGATAATGCTATACCAAAGTTAGCAATAACCGCTATGATTATAATGCACTTAAGAGTATATAGTATAGCGTTATCATGGAACAGCTATAAGGACTTGGTTCCGCAAGCTGCAGACAGGCTCAGCTCATGCTAGAGCACCATCCCACATAATTCCAAGCACTCTGCCTTCAGGATTGATAAGGCCTGCCATAGGAGTGACTGATAGGAGTATATGTCTCCATTTTGGGGTTAGATATAGGTATACTATATCTACAGCAAAGGGTGATTACACCACCTTGCCCCAGCTGTCTTAGCAGCCAGTTGTGTCAGTTTAGATGGCCAGCCAGGGGTGGCATAATACATGCTTCAGCCCCTGAAGGCCTTGGTTTCACCTATGTCCTGGGTACCTAAGGTACATTGTACAGGGGCTGATAAGGGGTCCCAATACCAATTGGTAAATGCACCTAAAGTACATGTGTGTCAATTTAGAGAGAGAACAACTAGGTTGTGGGTCTGATTAGCAGGCCCACAGCCAGGGGAAGTCGTAAACCAGTGAAGCAAAAAGCAAAAATCTGGGGTGACCATAGGATTGCAGACCCTACTCTTCTACAATAGGCTGCTGGGCTCAGTCGAAAAGCCAGGTCTTGAGTCTTTTCCTGAAGTCCGCCAGTGAGGGTGATGTCCGGAGATGGCGGGGAAGGCTGTTCCAGCACTTGGCGGCGAGGTAGGCGAAGGAATGGCATCCACTGAGACGTCAGCGGATGTGTGATGTCTGTGCGAGGGAGGCAGAGCAAACGTCTCTGGATGGTTGGTGGAAGTTCAGGCGGTGGTTTATGTATGCTGATCCTTGGTCAGAGAGGGCTTTGTAGGCATGTGTCAATTTCTTGAATGGTATTCTTTTGTGGATGAGGAGCCAGTGGAGGTTCCTATGGTGTGGGTCCGTTTCGGCAGGTTGAGAATGAGACTGCCCGCTGATTTCTGTATTTTCTGGAGTCTTCTCATGAGTTCAGTTTTGGCTCCTAAGTACAGTGTGCTGCCGTAAACCAGCCGGCTGGTGATTAGGGCATGATTGAAGCTTTTTCTCGTGCCAATGGGGAGCCATTTGAAGATGCTTTGGAGCATGCGGAGAGTATGGAAGCAGGCGGAAGATACTGTATTGATCTGTCGTTTCATGGTAAGTTTGCTGTCTAGGATAATGCCGAGGTTGTGGGCGTGGTCTGTTGGTGTTTGAGTGGGTCCATGTTTGCCGAGCCACCAGGTTTCATTCAAAGGGGAGTTGCTGTTGCCAAAGATCAGCACTGCGGTCTTGTCAGTGTTGGGCTTCAGACAGCTGGCCTTCATCCAGTCTGCAACATTCTTCATGCAGTTGTGGAAATTTGTCTTCATGGTAGTGGGGTCTGCTGAGAGCGAGCAGGTGAGCTGGGTATTGTCGACGTAGGAGATGATGTTGAGATTGTAGGTTCTGACGATGTCGGCTAGAGAGGTCATGTAGGTGTTAAAGAGGGTGGGACTGTTGGATGACTTTGAGGGACTCTGCAGATGGTGCTCTTGGGTTCCGAGGTGAAAGGAGATAGGGAGATTCCCTGAGTTTGTCCCGTGAGGAAAGATGATATTCATCTTCCTGGATCCCAATGTGGTGCAGTCACTTGATGAGTGTGTGGTGGGATACAGTGTTGAATGTTGCGGAGAGGTGGAAGAGGTTCAGGGTCGCTGATTCTCCCCTGTCGAGTAGGGTGCGGATGTCATCTGTGGCGGCGATCAGGGTGGTCTCAGTCAGTGCTGTCCTAATGCATGTGCATGTTGGGCAGTTGCCCGGGGACCCCATAAGCATAGTTAGCATAGTTAGCAATGCTAATCTATGCATAGACCAGATTTAACCAGGGGCCATGGGAGGTGGGAGGAGAAGTGGTTGATGTGCACTTTTAAATGCACATGTCAGTTTGACCGGCCATCTTAGGCCGGCCAAACTGACATGTGCACTTAGGTTTCTCCAACCCAGCTGTGCATAGAGCTGGGTTGGATGAACAGCACTGACTCCCTGTGCCTGAGCAAGCCTTGGTCCTGCCCGCTCAGGCCAATGCCTACGTTGCCCTCATGCTTGAGAGCAGCATGGGCATTGGATGGGGAGTCCATGATGCTGGCCCAGGGACTGCTGAGACCAGGAAGTGGACGCAGAGGGGCGCGAGGCGGCCGGAATCACCAGGTACATTTATTTTTATTATTAACCCCCCACTCCCCACCCCCCTTTCCGTCACGAGCATCCTCCAGCACCCACCCTAACACTTCAAATCAGTGTCGCCCGCCACTGAATTTGGCACAAATTTTCTGATCACCCGCCAATCAACAATCAAATCTCCCGCTAACTCGGTAGAAGGAGAAAAATTACGACTTGTAGAGGAGAGTTGGCTTGTCAGTACTCGCAAAAGAAATGTTGCCGTTTTTTTTGCTTGCAATGTTATGGAAGCAGAATCATGTAACGAATTTGCTGGGAACAACAATTGCTGAAAGTGTGCATTTCCATTATCGGAAGCAGAGCCTCCGCTTTGTGTTCCAAGAATTCTATTTGTGTGGTAAAGGGGTGGAGGAAGGGTTAAGAAAGTGAAGCAAGGAAAAAGATACTGTAGACGTATTACGTGTTAGTGAAATTTGTAAATAATTCTTTTAGCAGAAATGAAAGGTAATGCTTTGAGTGGATCACAGAAGAGGAAAAGAGCTGCAGAGGAGAAAGAGAAAACGAGCAAACTTCCAAAGTTAACATCTTGGTTCAATTCAAGTGCAATGTCAGCCACTGGTGCTTCTCCTTCAACTAATCATTCACATCTACGTCCTCCTATGCACCCAATCATCCAGTTCCAGCAGACATACCAGTGGTATCATTACCTGTTCCTGCAGCTGAGGTCCTTCCACAAGTAGAAATGCCCAAATGTGAAACTGTAAAAGAGTTTGCGATCCGAATCAGGTCCGGGGTTATGAGACATTAACAATACTAACAGAGTGGATTACTGGATTCAAAGTGGGCCAACATCATGTCGAATCCGGACAGCAACCTTTCAAACTCATGCAGAGTGTATAAAGTAGATGGAGGAGAGAATACTTAGATGAGGTATTTATCAAAAAGGGTTTTCAAATGTGAACTGCGGAATGGCGAGTGTAAAGTGTGAATGACTAATCTGAAAGAGACCATTAGTTACAGATTCCTTACCTCAGAATTACCCCCCGGTGTCAGACAGGATCCAGAGAATTTTTCTGTAGCAGTACCCATGCACGTCGGCGTCGTAGTCGCCAAGATGACGTTGCAGTGTCTACTAAGACGCCGCCCCTGCGCACTGATGTCAGTTTTTTCTTTTTCCATGCCAGCCAGCACAGATCTGGAGAGAGCTCCTTAGTCAATTTTTGACTAAACCTCTTTTGACTTGTGTTAACGTCTTTTTTGAGTCTTCGACTCCTGGTAGCACAAGTGATGTCCCATCGTCGGACCTGCTTCAAGCCTTGTGACTCCTGTCACAAGTTGTCAGTCACGGATCCGCACCTCGTGTGCCTCTAGTGCCTCGAGCGCAACCATGACCCGAAGTCGTGCTCCGACTGCCGGGCCATGAATCCGGAGTCTTTGCGGGAGAGGTCCCGAAAGCTCTTGGAGTACCGGCAGTCCGCTCTGCGTCGTTAGAGGTCCCGGTCGAGAGGAAGGTCTCGGGACCGCTCGCGGAGCCACCACGACTCGTCATCAAAGTCTTCGCACTCCTCGGGTAAGTCGAAGCACAAGAAGAAGGCAAAGAAGCATTGACACTCTTCGCCTTCTCCCCGTCCGTTGGCCGATGCGACACGGGACCCGGATCGTCATCGCTCTCCAGCTCAGTCTCCGGAGCCTGCTTCTGGGATGGCTCTGCACCTACCTCCTATTCATGGAGCCGGGGCGTCCCCTGCCCAGGTTCAAGCCTTTTGCATGGCTCTTTATAGCATTTTTGCACAGCCCGACTCCGCAGGTGCGCCTTCGGGCCCCACAGACTTGGCTAAGGGCCCTGGGCCTTTGATGCTGGCAGCTCCAGCGCCAGAGGGCCCCTGAGAATCCAGGCCTGGATCTGGATCGGCACCGGGCGACCTCACGGTACCTTCCCGGCACCGATTCTAGTGACGATGCCCTAGATTTTATATCTGCTGACACTGAACAGGAAGTGAACACAAGGCAAGAGGCAGAAGGATTGAACGAAAAAATGGAGAACCTGGAAACTATCTTTCTCAAAATTCTTTGGAATGACATTCTTGAAAGAGTGGACAAAACAAGTAAGGTGCTGTTGTCGGAGGATGTGAAAATACTTGTTGCTATGTATCCTCTTGAGTCTCTAAAGACCTATCTTCAGGGAATTAGAGACCATTTTAGTGAATACGAATTGAACGCCAGAGGTAGGTGTCCAGATTCAGATTACAGAGATGTGAATAAACGGGAACGAATGCGATGTGTATATTTACTAGATATGATGGATCAGAAGAAGTACTTCCCAGTAAAAGTGAAATCGTTCCTTTCTGTTCTGGACTCTCTAATTCTTAAACTGACAAAACGTGCAGAAGCTTTTCCGTTAATTGCAAAATGGTGTTCCTTCTTCAATGAATGGAAAAAACACAGGTTCTGATGAGCTAAACAAAAACGTGTGAACATCTGGCTAATGTATATCACAAAGACCTTGATTATGGCGACATTTTAAATGAATGTGAGCATCTCAAGCAATACATCGTTCATGATGAAAATTGTGATACTCTCCCTGGTTTATACAGAAAAGTAGTTTCGCACAACTTGACATCTGTGTTTCCTAATTTTGATATTGCACTCCGTGTGTTGATGTGCATGATGGTGACCAACTCTGCAGGAGAATATTCATTTTCAAGACTGAAACTTATAAAAATTCAGCTTTGCAGCACCATTACGGTGGCAACGTTTGACCTTGCTTTCACTCGTGTATGGAAAATGAAATCCTGAAGACCACTGACTTCAAGCCAATTATAAAGGAATTCCCTGCAAAGAAATTTCGCAAATGTTTGTGGTGAACACTTGATCAATAATACATAATTCATAGTAATTTCATACTGTGCGTCCGTGCCCTCTCCGCCAGTATGATTTACCAACTAAGTACCATTTTTATGTTGAAATCTTTTTTTTCCAAGTTCATGGCTCATTTTATATTGACCAAACGTTTGTATTGATTAATCTTTGCTGGACAGGCTGTTTTTTTAAAATATCAAAACCCTGATTTTGTTGGAGGTACCAATAAACATAAGTTCATTTTATCAATAATTTACATTTTTATTCCTGCGAGTGGGTGTGTAGGCAGGGCCCAGAGCACTGCTTTGCCCAGCGGCCTATACTGCTAAGACGGCCCTGGTCTCAGTGCTGTGGTCGGCGCAGAACCGGATTGAGAGGCGTCTATCAGGTTGTGTCTCTCCAGGTGTTCGTGAGCTGTTGGTTAATGATCTTCTCGAGAACTTTGGGATTAAAGGGATCATGGAGATGGGGTGGTAGTTCTGGAGTTCTTTCTGGTCGACTGCGGGTTTCTTGAGGAGGGAGTCTGACTTCTGCATGTTTCCATGCATTGGGGAAGGTGGCTGTGGTGATGGATGCATTGAAGATGGTGGTGAGTTGGCAGCTGATGACTTTACTCCCTAGGTTGAAGAGGCGGTGGGGGAAAGGGTCCGTCTGTACTCCAGAGTGGATGGAGTTCATGATTGCTATGGTGTTCTGTGTGGTGGTCTGTTTCCATGTAGTGAATGACTGATCGGGGGAGGCACCCATAGGAGTGGGGCGGCGGGTGGGTTGAGACTCGAAGTTCATGTAGATGGTGGATATCTTGTTGTGGAAGTGGTTCGCTAGGATGTCACAGAGTTCCTGTGAGGGAGGGATCGTGTTCTCGGTGGCCGTGTGGCAGGTGAACTCTCAAATGATGCTGAGGTGTTCCTTGGTGTGGTTGGCGCTTGTTTCAATGCGGTCTGCTAAGGCATCTTTGGTGGTATTTGTTGAGAGCCGATTTGAAGGTGGCTACTTATGTCGCATCTCTACTGGTGCATAGCGGTGTGCTTCCCACATAAGGTGCGCCTTCTCTCCAGTTGTTTGCATCTGTGTTTCATTGTTCTGAGTGCTGGGGTGTACCAGCTTGCAAGTGTGGTGGATCTATGGGTTTTGGCTGGTTTGATGGGGTCGGCTCATCGGCGATCCAGGTGGTTACGTTATGGACTGCTTGTTCCAAGTTGGTTGAGGGGTCGGGCTTTGTGGTGTTGAGGGCATCCATCAATTACGTTTGTTTTACTTTGTTCCAACAGTAGTAGAATGCATTGAGAGGTGGGGGCTGGTGGTGGTGTGTGGTTACCATGTTACGGTGAAGTGGACGATAGAGAGGTTGATCCAGGTGAGTTTTGTTGCATGGCTGTATTTGACTCTGTTGCTGGACATGAAAACCGGGTCAAGAGTGTGCCTTGCTCTGTGTGTGGGGTTGTTGACCAGCTGGATGAGGCTGATGTTACCCATGCATTGCAGGAGGGTTAGCGAAGTTTGTGACTGAGGAAGATGTAGTGCTTGGGCTCGAAGGCAAGTGGGGTGATGAGGTCTGTAATGGCGTTGTAGAGGCCGGTGCGTGGTCTGTAGGTGAGGGTGCCTTTGGTCGTTCTGTTATGAGTGTGGAGTTGAAAGTTGAAATGTTCCATGATCTGTGTGGTGTCGTCTTTGGTGGTGGTACAGCGGATTGATTCCTTGTGGATGATTGCCATGCCTCCTCAGTGTTTGTTGGTGTGGTCCCAGTGTGTTACTTCGAAGCCGTTGGGTGTTGCAGTGGTGATGTCTGGGGCGGAGGAGAGGTTAAGACCGGTTTCTGCGATAAAGATCACATTTGGGCAAGGGTGTCGATGGTGTCCCAGACTTCGGTGGCGTGTATGCAGAGAAATTGGGGTTGAGCAGAAGTGGTTCTGGGGCAGTCTCTACAGGTGGAGTGGGAGTGGCATGGGTTGCTGTGAGGGAGGGAGGTCCTGAGTTGCAGATGAAGAGACATTGGTGGCAGGTGAGTGGTCTTGCAGTGGAACGAGTAGATGCGAAGCAGCAGTTGAACGTCTGGGGTCCAGGGCTCGAAGTTCTGCGGCAGAGTATCTGTGGGAGGCCGGAGAGCCAGGGTTCCTGCTGCTGGATGCGGTCCATGTATGGACAGGCACAGACGAGCTTGCCTTAGGTGTGCCTTTGGCACGCCAGCAGTGCACCTGCTGCACGGTTGCGGCGTGACCCCCCATTAAGTCGGTCCTAGTAGGTGGGAGGGGCGCTGGGAGGATGCGGGTGGTGCTGGCAGGAGGTGGATGGGAAAAAATGGCTAGAGCTGGGCAGGCAGCGGGCGGGGGGGGAGAAAACAAATGGCAATCGGGCTACAATCCAGTACAAAACAAGGCAGGCAGGCAAAGACAACAGTAAACAGGCAGGCAATAGAGGCAGCAAAAAGAACAGGACACAAGGACCTGGTTGTGTGTCACTAATTGTGTGTGCCCTCTTTAAGTGCAAGAAGGCTGCAAAGCTGGACGGAAGAGCTAATATGCTTCTTTATGTATATCCCTTGTTCATGTCAGTGCATACACATATGTGCTTGTTGTTGAGAACTTGAAGTTGTTATCAGGCTTGCCATGGTCTATGATCCTGGAATAGACAAGAAGTTTATTTTGATTGACTTACCTGTTAAGTTTTGTGCTGTTGGTCCGTGAGCCACTATCAGCCGCACAATTGAGATAGGAAACTGTAGCTGTTGCAAGCCTATTAATAATGAATAGTGAGGATAAATCGTTTTACACAGAGGTACGTCCATTGACAGAATGTTGGAGATGGCCTTGGGTGTTTGTACTAGAGAAGCTGATCTAGGCTCTTGTGGGGTTTCAGCTTGGTTGTCGAACAAATCCAGGGACAAAGGGGTTTTAGGAAGAGCGGGTTTTATTACTTTATACAGTCTCCTTTTTAACACAGGAACCCTGTAAAAGGGTAGAGGGTTTGCCGCCTCCTCTGCCGCCTCTCGCACTCCGCTCCGCCGCCTCGTCTCCCGGTGTCTGCTGGGAGTCGTAGTCCGTGCTTCCGCCGTGGTCGAGAGGGATCCAGGGGGTTTCGCCCAAAGTGCAGAAAAATAAAGGAAACCAGTATTACTCGGTTGTCCCAGCCCAACCTGAGTGAGGAAAGGGTGGTGGGGGAGACACGCGTGCAAATTATCTACCCCTCTATACGTGAGGGATTGTGAAGAAACTAAAGGGGGGGATTGTTTTATCGGTGTCCCGTAGGTATCAAGGTGGTTTGCCCAGAGTACGTCCCGCCCAGCCCAGGAAACGAGACCGTACCTGTCCTAGCCACACTTCCCGGGAAGCGTGGCTGGGCGATGCGCCTTCTCGGTGGCCTCCTGGCGTGTCGCTGCAGTCTCGCTTCTCCGTAGGGCTGCCTCCTCTGCTCTCCGCTCCCAGTCCGTCCTGGTCTCGACTGGTCCCGCTTGAGTCGGTGTTTTCCCCTTCCTCCGCTCCGTCCTCGGTCTTCCACCACTCCTCTCCGTCCTGACTCGTCCTCCGCTCCTCTCCGTCCTTGATCCGCCACCACTCCTCTTCGTCCTCGATCCGCCTCCGCTCTTCTCCGTCTTCACTCCTTCGCCGCTCCACTCCGTCCTCGCTCTCCAGTCTCCACTCTCCGCCTCCAGGTGTAACACACACCTGTCCAGGGGCAGGGCAGGGCTTTATCGTGCTGCCGTGGATAGGTTCCTGCTCCGTTGCGGCCCACTTAAAGGAACAGGGTCCCTCACTGTTCATCACCGGAAGGCAGCTTACCACGTCCGTGGTTTTCCAGGTGTCAGTGTGCTGAAACAACAGATGCGACACATGAATAGGCAGGCCAGGGGGGCCCGTGTCCGGGTCCCCCGCGTCACAGCTCTCTACTGAGCAAAGACTTCCAGAGGAAAGCACTGTAACCACTATGGCAGACGACATTGCTGTGGAGACGTCATTAGTGGAGACGTCATTAGTATGATAGATTCTACTGGCTCCACTACTGCAGCGCACAGGCTCTGTTGCTGGATAATGATGCCTCTCAGGGTGACTCTCCTACATCAGAATTCAAGCCTTCACAATCTGACCGATGCTGTAGCAGGTTCAGCTCGATTCTACTAACACCACTGCAACCCATCCTTGACTGCCTGGGGTTAGCTGAATCTCAGCTAGCTGCTATGGGTTCTGCCAAAAGGACTATCTCTGCATTTTCCAGTTGTTCTTTCCAGCACGAATAGTGGGAAGGTAATTCATTATATTCCCTCTCCATCTCTGATTCTTCTTCCTATGTATGGCAGGCCACATGCACCGATCTTTATTGTCCCTGAAAGGATGAATCTCTAGGAGGAGGTGTCCAGCACCTTTTGGGTGGTGTTTACTGTCCAAACAGCCATCCCGATCTTTCCACTATCGCAAGGACTCAGGGACCAGAGAACTACAACTGAAAAGCAACCGGTCCTTACCGGAACAATGGTGTGGCCCTTAATAAGACTGTTATGAGCTTTCCACCATCTGCTAGCCCGTATGTTGTGATCTCGACAGTCGTTCTATCGTGGATGTGTAACCATATGGAATCAGGGGGACAACTTCTTAATAAAGAGAAACCCATTCGTTAAGGAAAAATAGAGGGTTTAGCATGATCAACTGTAACAAGAAGCTTATGGTTCTAAGGGTTTGGTGGCTGGGTGCGTTAAGCAAAAATATTTTTGACGACTGTATTGTGGGAAATTTTAGAAACCCTATATATGTAACAAACCTGTTTTTCACTAAGAGGAATGCAACCAAACAGTGAAATTTCCATTTTGCCCCTTGTTTTTTTTTTTTTATAAACGACATCCATTGTGTGTAAGGCATTCGCTTCCATAAGAGACATACACCTGGCCTGAGGGAAAAGCTTCATAATATGAATGCCTGGAGGAGGCCAACAGAGCAGAAAGTGCTGTGCTCAGCGAAAGTGCACATGTCGGGTTGGACAGGTGCTTTTCCCTGGTCAGCCTGCCATGCGCGCTCTCAAGAACTAACTCTCTCTCTCCTCTCCCTCTCCCCCCAGTAATGGCTTTGCACACAAGGGAGCATGGAGAGAGACGACACCACACCAAGTGGCCTGATCCTGATGCGAGCAAGACCTCACCAGGACTCAGCCTCACGCAATCACAATCTGCAAGCAATTGAATTACATTAAATACTGGTGCTGTAATTATTTGTCACAAAATTAATAGCTTAAACAAATTGCTGAAGCTCGGCTACAATGTAATATTGCACTAGTAATGCACCCCCTCAGTGGATCCGTGCCTGCGTGTGTGTAAGAGTAAGGCGTCCCACTGTAAATAAGGGGGCAGAAAGTGGGGCACTTCTGTCACCTTACAACTGGGCCTATGCAAGGGTTCAACCACTTTTTTGAGATCATCCATCTCTAACAGATATTGTTTCACCTTTCACTGTTTTGTTTACCCAACTGTTATCCCCGAAGTGGGGGGCCTATGTGTGGTGTAGGAAACCACAGCGGCATACATGAGTTACTTTCAGACTGTTTAATGTCCACCGGGCATGCGGGGCATCAGCAGCCTTTTTGTCGTAACATACCAATGTCCGCCTTTTAAAATATCGTCATGCCATTGCATCTACACTAAAGAGTGGAGCAGATACCGCATATTGCCGTCATTGCAAAGTAAGACTACCCACCAATGGACCAGGCTGCTGCTGCTCCCCAACTCCCTCAATCCTTTGCACCCCACAGCCTGTCTCACACATGACGATAGTTTATTTTTTCCTGCTCTGCATGTTTGTCCTGACAGGGTTGGATGCACAAGCCTGCAGTATCACTGGGTGGAGGTGAGAAAAGGAATGGTTGGATACAAGAGGGAAAACTAGGTAGTGGATGGCCAAAGAGAGCACAGAGAAGAGAAAGAGAAAAGGGACAGAGAAAGTGAAGAGAGGATAGGATGAGTGATGGGAAACATAGAATAGAAGGAGAGACGGAGACAGAGGAGAGACGGAAGGTAAACAAGCATTGGCATAGCCAATAGGTCTCGCTTTTGGGACCTCATACGTATTTATTTATGCAGCACAATATCCTTGGTGCAACAACATCATGGCTAAACAATTATAAGGTCCCAAAGGCGAGACCTATTGGCTATGCCAATGCTTGTTTTACATGCTCCCAAGTACTCTCTCTGTGTGGAGATAATGTTTTGCACCATTTACATTGTCTGCTGTTCTTTCCCAGAGCATGATCCGTGCTTTATAAAACTTAAAAATAAAATAAAACTTAAACAACCCAGCCTTGTGTATTGTGTAACCTAGGTTCAAGCCCATGCCACAACTTTTGCAGAACAAAATAGGTTTTAAAAAGCCCAGAATGAAGATATTGGTGTGGATGATATAGTATTAATTAGAGCACTAATAAATAGCAGATATACACATGAGGGTTCTACAGTGCTATTGAGTGGTTTTACTAATTGTACAACAAACCGGAAGACCAAAGTCCGATTGGTTGAATGGCCGATTGGTTTGTAAATATCACTGGAACCCACAAATGGCATTGTTGCATCATAATAGATGTTGACCATTAAGTATCTGTATGTATAACATATTAATAAAGGCAAGGATCCACTGTAGTCAGCATTTCTTATTTCATAGGAATGTTCAACCAAAGACTGAGTTGTTTAGAATGTTCAACGCATACATATTTAAATTTATTATGGTATAAGGGAAGAGATTATATATATATAGAGTTCATATATATATATATATATATATATATATATATATATATATATATATATATATATATATATATATATATATATATACACAATTTTGCCAAGTTTGGTGAAAATCCATTCAGCCGTTCGAGCTAAAAGTGAGTCCGACCGCCCTATGGAAATTAACATGGGGAAAACACGTTTTGGGATCCCCCTTTTATCTCGGCCCCCGCTTGACGGATCCCCCCCAAACTTTCAGGAAAGGACCGGAGCGCCGCGAGACACAAGTTGAGGAAAATTTCAGGCAGATTCCTCAACCGGCGCCAAAGTTATTCCCAATAGAATGTTGCGATTTCCCTACGGAAAACAATCCTAACTATAACTACCTACTGGTAGGTAATATATATATATATATATATATATATATTATATATATATATGTTATGAGAAATCTACACATACACACTCTCTCACCCTCTCATTGAAGCCCCTATGTTAAGTAATTTGCATCTTAGTTGGTTCTCTGTGCTAAAATGAAGAGAAAATAGAGTTCATATGTGTAATTCTGAAGGTAAGGTTGCATTGAAGAATTATTTTTCATTCTACCAGCTGCACACCGTACACCATGCCTATGTAGGCAAGTGCTTCTGCACCCCACAGTAAGCACTATATAAGTATTGCAGAATTGGTAAAGCCAATAGCTGCCAGAAATGTTGGAAGGGTATTTTATATGCTTCCAATATGGCCACCTCATTAAGTCAAGAGCACTGATGACATTATGGGTGATATTGAGGAAATCTCTCACAATCACTGGCTACTTCTCTGTATTCAGTGGTCGATTAATGCTCTGCACTCATCTTGTCCAACTTGAAGTAACTTTTATTACTTCCACTGTTATAATCACACACCGAATGGCTAGAATATATCAATTGTAGCCCACTGTCTCTACAAGACAACAATTGCAACAGCTGTCACAAAACCCTTGGATAGAGTCCGAAGGCTTTCCTTGCAGGCCTTGGCCTTCACTTCAGGTAGGTACCCGCACCGCAGAAGCACCTCCTGGCATATGCCCAATTCTATGAATAAGTGCTCCTAGCTGCGACCCATGCAGAGGGGATGAAGGAGTGTCCGGAGAACTGGAAAAGATTGTGTAATCCTCAGACCTACTCCACCCAAACGTGAATATGACGTCATACTTCCTCCAACAAGCACAGCCGTGAGGTTCTCAGAACTTCTCCAAGGCAATGATTTGTAACCCCTTAATTTAACCAACAACACTATTTGAAATTGAGTTTCCTGTAACCGCTGTGACAAGAAGCATTTGTACAGAACCTTCTACTGTTAGCATGGCATCTTAGTGCTTTCTTAACCAAAGGGGCTCTTTTCGTGCGGTTCTGGTATTTCGATCAATCTATTGTGTTGTGCATGTGATAGGGTGACCAGACGTCCCGGATTACCCCGGACAGTCCCGGTTTTCAGAGGATTGCTCAGGAGCTTTTCCTAATTTTAAATACATGTCCCGGTTTTTGGAACAAAGGCCAAGTCATCCTGCAAAGCGAATGGAAATGTGTTGTTTCCTTTCCACAGGCCTCTAAAGTCAGAAATAACAGAAGTAATGTATCTGCTCTTGTTTCAGGTGCTGCTGGACGAGGCTGGCTATACATATAGAAGCAGTGCTTTAAAGTGGCCTGTATTGTCGAGTACGGTGAACCAACACTTTTTATTTTGTGAGGGAGAGTACTGGCACTTCTAAAGAGAGACTTGATACTTTTAATTGGAGAGTATAGGCACTTCTCAGAAACAAGCAGTCACTCTGCTACAGAGCAAGCAAACACACACGGTAGTGGTGGATTAAAATGTCGCACTTCACATAAGGTATTGACAGATAGGGGTACACATTAGCTAACACTATGTTTTACTCAAGCAATTTTTAGTAGGTGCCACTCAGGGTGAGATAGCCCACTACCCAGAATATCAGTTAGAGCAAGTCAATGGCTTGTTCAGAGTACATAAAAGACTGAACCCAGGCACTCTAAATAGTAAATATACAGTTAGTCAGTGAATTTATACTCGCAAAAGATCAACATACAATGATGAGAGAAAACTTCCAAAGCCAGGTTTAAGTAAACATAATAAAATCAAGATAATTACACAATCATTTATTGCAACCAAGGCACATAAAGTATATTTCACAACAATCTAGATGTTTAGAGAAAACACCGCGCGTTTCGTCACCACCGTGACTTCCTCAAGACTCAGTTTAATGGTAGATGACCCCGGCAAGATGCTTCAGGTATAGCTCTACATTTTCGGAATGCTGAGGGTCCCTTGTCAATACTTCAAATAAGGTGTGTAGGTCTAGAAAGGTAGGCCGATTGACAGCTATGGAATTTTCAAGAGCTTTGAAGCCCCAAATGAACATTACCAGCAAAAGTATAGCAGATATGCATAAGTCTAAACACTGGTCACCAAATCCACAGTAGAGATTTCTTTGAATACTGTGTGGCAGAATAGAGTTTCTTTATTTGCACGAAAATTGTGTCTTCCCAAAAAAGGTGTATAGCTTAGGAAGCATGGAGAGACATCTTACGCGGGTGCTGTGATAAGACCCAGCTGAGCGCTCGTCCGCGACACCGGCACCTTTACACGCCCGTTTTCCGTGTCAGGACACGGAAAACGGGCGTGTAAAGGTGCCGGTGTCACAGCACACCTTATTTTGAAGTATTGACAAGGGACCCTCACCATTCCGAAAATATAGAGCTATACCTGAAGCATCTTGCCGGGGTCTTCTACCATTAAACTGAGCCTTGAGGAAGTCACGGTGGTGACAAAACGCGTGTTCGCTGTTTCTGTCTAGAACTGTAACCTGCATCACATCAAATGAAGCGGTGTTTTCTCTAAACATCTAGACTGTTGTGAAATATACTTTATGTGCCTTTGTTGCAATAAATGATTGTGTAATTATCTTGATTTCATTCTGTTTACTTAAACCTGGCTTAGGAAGTTTTCTCTCATCATTGTATGTTGATCTTTTGCGAGTATAAATTCACTGACTAACTGTATATTTACTATTTAGAGTGCCGGGGTTTAGTCTTTTATGTACTCTGCTACAGAGTACCTGCACTTCAAGCACTGTATAGAAGTACGGCGTCACCTGCTTTTATGTGTGGCCTGTTGCGGTTGTTGCTTCTCAAACTCTGGTCACCCTGATATGGTAGGTATGGGGAATAGAACACTTGTGAGGTGCGCTTAGTATTTTTTAAGGTGCGTAGCAAACCTCAGGTCCCTACATTACTTGCACGCTAAAATAGAACAATAGAACAGTACCCTGTTTCTCCTGCTCGGTCCCTCGGAGAATCGTTCGTGCTTTACATTGGAGGTTAGCTTGTGCTTCCCGGGACACTCCAGCTCTCTCTAGGGCTGGAGAGCGTCAGCCGCGGGTGAGACGCAGCTCTCCCAGCAGGCGGCACTAGGACTAAGCGTGGGCTGAAAATCCGTTCCGCTCGCGGAATTTGCAAATTTTTGGCAATTTCGCATTCGAGAATCACGCAAATTTGTCAAACAATTCGCAATTCACAAGCTAGCGGATTTTTTTGGCTTGGTCGCGCTTCAAGAATACAATATCGCGCGCGCGGCGTTGACTTACCGTGATTCTGAGTTCGCTGAGTTGTTTTTCCTCCTGTTTGGCGTGCGCTGCGCCATTTTGGACATAGCTGCGTGATCGCGCAAGACTTTTCTACCGCGAGTACGTCATAGCGGCCCGCCATCTTGCACTGCGAGAGTTTGAGAACGCGACTATGTCATAAGGGCCCGCATCGCGGGAGTAAACAATTGCGAAAATATAGATGCGGTGCGCAGCTGATTTTCGCCGGGAGATTTGAACAGCTCGATTTCCCGAACTTGCAAAAATTGCAATTCTGCACAAGAAATCTACCGCAGGCAGCATAAACCTTCTGAAAATGATGATTTGGATCAGAATAACTCCTCAGATTGACATTTGGCTGCACTTTTTTGTGCAAGGAGTCCATTTTTGGGTGGGTGGGAGGAAGGAATTGCCCCAGAGTCTCCAACTTCCTGTTCCTGTCCAGTAGGCTCCTCCCAGTGCTTTGTCCATGTCCTGGTCACTTTTCATTTGGATCTGGAGCTGGAAGGATTACTCTTTGTGGCTGCTGCTGGATATTTGTATTTCAGGACTTTTTGTTTGGATCACTTTTGGATTACTTTTGGATTTGAGATTTTACAAGTAAGTTGGTGTTGTTTGTTTGGGCATTGCAGTTGCTGCAACTACAATTTGTAAACTTTTTTACAACTTAAAAAAAAATATATTGTGGATAGGAGCAGTATCCAGTAGGCCCAGGGTTAGTCATGGGTGCATGATACAACTGTTTCTGTGAGTTTTGTTGAACTTAAATATCATTTATGTCATGGAATTGAATAGCTCACTGTTATATGTGTTTGTTTTTCTTTTCTGGGGTGCGTGTAAAGCCACACTAGCCAGTAGGCCCAGGGGTAGTCACTCAGTGGTGCATGGACCAAGTCTTTCTGTGGGGTGTCTTGAATTTAAACATCATTTAGGGCATGGATGGCATTGGATTGTGGTGATTTTTGTGTTTTTAGATTGTTTGGGGTGTTGTTGGGGCCTGGCCATGTGGGTGGGGGGCATTTTGAGGCCTGGTCCAGGCAGGGGGCCTGGCCATGTGGGTGGGGGTCAAGGGGCCATTTTGAAGCCAGGCAGTGTGCTTTGTGCCATAGGCCTACACCCAGTCTGCCTTGCTTTCACCCATTATATGCCATGGGGTAGTCAGTGGTGCATGGACCAAGTCTTTCTGTGGTGGTGTCTTGAATGTAAACATCATTTAGGGCATGGATGGCATTGGATTGTGGTGATCTTTGTGTGTTTTTCGATTTTTTTGGGTGTTGTTGGGGCCTGGCCATGTGGTGGGGGCCATTTTGAGGCCTGGTACAGGCAGGGCCTGGCCATGTTTGTGGGGGTCAAGGGGCCATTTTAAAGCCAGGCAGTGTGCTTTGTGCCATAGGCCTGCACCCAGTCTGCCTTGCTTTCACCCATTATGCCCAGGGGTACTCAGTGGTGCATGGACCAAGTCTTTCTGTGGGGTGTCTTGAATTTAAACATCATTGAGGGCATGGATGGTGTTGGATTGTGGTGATTTATGTGTGTTTTTTGACTTTTTGGGGTGGTGTTGGGGCCTGGCCATGTGGGTGAGGGCCATTTTGAGGCCTGGTACAGGCAGGGCCTGGCCATGTGGGTGGGGGTCAAGGGGCCATTTTGAAGCCAGGTAGTGTGCTGCTCAGGCCTGCACCCAGTTTGCCTTGCTTTCATCCATTATGCCCAGGGGTACTCAGTGGTGCATGGACCAAGTCTTTCTGTCGGGTGTCTTGAATTTAAACATCATTGAGGGCATGGATGGTATTGGATTGTGGTGATTTTTGTGTGTTTTTTGACTTTTTTGGGGGGTGTTGGGGCCTGGCCTTGTGAGTGGGGGCCATTTTGAGGCCTAGTACCGGCAGGGCTTGGCCATGTGGGTGGGGGCCATTTTGAGACCTGGTACAGGCAGGGCCTGGCCATGTGGGTGGGGGTCAAGGGGCCATTTTGAAGCCAGGCAGTGTGCTTTGTGCCATAGGCCTGCACCCAGTCTGCCTTGCTTTCACCCATTATGCCCAGGGGTAGTCAGTGGTGCATGGACGAAGTCTTTCTGTGGGGTGTCTTGAATTTAAACATCATTGAGGGCATGGATGGAATTGGATTGTGGTGATTTTTGTGTGTGTTTTACTTTTTGGGGTGGTGTTGGAGCGTGACCATGTGGGTGGGGGGCATTTTGAGGCCTGGTACAGGCAGGACTTGGCCATGTGGGTGGGGGACATTTTGAGGCCTGGTCCAGGCAGGGCCTGGCCATGCGTGTGGGGCTCAAGGGGCCATTTTGGAGCCAGGCAATGTGCTCAGGCCTGCACCCAGTTTGCCTTGCTTTCATTCATTATTCCCAGGGGTACTCAGTGGTGCATGAAACAACTCTCTCTGTGTGGTCTCTCTTCTATTAATGTAAACATCCATTTTTGATTAGAATTGCAATTTGTATTTTGGGTCTTTCCGTTTTTGGGTGTGTTGTAAAAATAAATGCCTAGTTGCAAATATTAATTGAAGCACGACATATGAAACATTTATTTAACTGATGTTCCTCTGGCTTCGTTTGCTTTTTGGTGCACAAGAGAACCACAAATCAGTCATCGTTCATCATCAGTGCCAGGAGGAAGTCCTGCTGCGGTGTGTGCAGCACAACGTCATGTGTGGCCACAGACAACTCTGCAACTCGTGCAACTGCGGCCTGCTGTTCTGACATCTGAAGAAGATGGGCCCAAAGAAAGGTGGCCGTAGCTCCTCTACCAAGAAAGTTTCCAGTGCCACTGCCAGTAAGAAGGAGCAGAAGAAGCAAGTGGTGCCACTTACCAAAAAGACTGGTGTGCCCACATAAAAAATAACTACGCCTGCAGCAGCGGTGTCCGCCGGGGACCAAGCTGGGAGCAGCACCTCAGCTTCATTGGTCTCAGTGCCACCACGCCAAGTTAGGCCCAAGGCCATTAGTGTCGCCGGGGCAGCCACTTTAATTTCTCAATCACCATCGACCAGTGATGTTGGCGTTGCCTCATCGCAAGAAAGTAGCATCCAATCAACGCTGGGTGTAACTCATCTGACGAGTGTTCAACCGCAGCCGCAACGACAACCACAGGTGCAACAAGGAGAGGCGCAAGGAGAGGCGCACGGAGAGGCGCAAGGAGAGGCGCAAGGAGAGGCGCAAGGAGAGGCGCAAGGAGAGGCGCAAGGAGAGGTGCAAGTAGAGGCGCATGGAGAGGCACAACTGCCCACAATGCTTGTTCCTCCAGAAGTAGGGGCACATCAGGAAATCGAGATTCAAGCGGAGGTATCATCCGAGCAAGCCATTCCTCGTGATGAACCATTGTCTTTTAGATCCCCAGCAAGAAAAAGGTCAAGGAGGGCTCGTACAAGTTCTTCAAGCCCCCTTCCTTCTGATGATCTAGATCAAGATTGGAACCCACCATCTGAGAGGGAGGCACGCCATGAGCTCACAAAGGTAGCTAAGCCTAAAAGGAAGGTTCCCGCAAGGTGTATTCTCCGCTGATGAACAGTCTGACGATGACGACGACCCAGTCATCACAGTCGTCACTCCAGCCCCAGCGGGCTTGTAGCAGACATACATTTTTTCACCCAAATTGCTGCTGACCGGGATGTGGGCGGCGTGGCACTGGTACCACCACCAACACAGGTAACCACTACACCAACACGACCTACAGCTGCCATATTTTCTCTTCAGAAGGGCCGGCAGGGACCTCCATCCAGCTCGAGCTCCGTTACCTCAAGTAGTGGTGCTGTAACTGTAAAAGCACAACAGGGTCAAATTCGGCCATGCCCATCCTCCACTTCACCTGGCATTGAAACTGAAAGTAGCACCTCCACCACCACCACCAGAAATCTCAACTACCCAGTTTGGGACTTCTTTAGTGTTAGCAAAAAGGCGGAAAACCTAGTCATTTGTTCGATTTGTAAAGCTGTAGTTAGTCGGGGTAAGTTTGGTACCAACTATGGTACCGGAGGCCGGAGAGGTCATCTCTAAAAACCCCACACTATCCCTTGGGAGGCGCACCTAAGTAAGATCCGGGAACAGGAAGCCAAAAGGACAAGAATAAAAATGTATACATTGATATTGCATCTGATGATGACGAGGGGCTGATCGTGCAGGGGGGGGGGATGAAGAAGCGACAGACATTTTTTCTGGTACACACAGTACCCCTGGCAACAGCACTGCAGTGGTATCGCCCACACCCTCTACCCCAGCAACATCTATGAGGCACACTAAGAGTCTGGGAGAGACACCAATGCGAAAAAGTACATAAATGAGCCTAACTGGGTTGAAGAAGTCTGGATCATCATCATCAGGTATGAAAACGGTCCAGACCACCATTAAAAGCATGTTTTGGTCGGAGGCGCCATTTGAACGCAACCACCCAAAGGCACGTCTTTATAATGCAATGCTGGCTAAAATGTTAGCGCTGGACCTTCTCCCTTTTTCTTTCGTGGAAGGGGTGGGTTTTCTAGAATTTGTGGCAACAGTCTGCCCTAAATGGAAGGTACCTAGCCGGTCCTATTTTGCCAGAGTTGCGGTCCAGCACTACATCAAGATGTGCTGGAGGTGATTGGGGCAGCTTTGCAGAAGATTGCTGTTCACACTATCCACCTGAAAACAGACATGTGGACCAGTTGCCAAGTCCTTGATTACATGTGCATGACTGCCCACTGGGTCTCTTTTGCAGAGGTTAGAGACAAGTTATATGCAGGTGTTGACAGTGACACAGTTTTTCAAGCTAGCCGGAAACATGCAACAGTAGCCATGTTTGCCATGGAGAAATCTCATACTGCAGTAAACATTTTGGAGCAGTTTAACAGTAAGGCCTTTAAATGGCTGCATCCAAGAAAGTGCATGATTGGTTATGTTTCCACGGATAATGGCAGTAATATAGTTAGGGCCATGAATGATGGTGGCTATTTCAGAGTGCCGTGTTTGGCGCACAGTATTAACATTGTTGTTCAAGATTTCTTGAAAAAAGAAAACAAAGTCAGCAAGTTACTGACCACCTGCCGAAGAATCTGCACACATTTCAGCCATTCTTTTAAGGCCCGGAAGCAGCTGAGGAACATGCAACGTGACCGTAGACTGCCAGTCAGAGGACTCATCCAGGAGGTGGTAACACGTTGGAACTCAACCTTCTACATGCTTGAGCGTCTGTCTGAGCAGTGCTTGGTAATCATTGAGTATGTCTTTGCACTGGGTTCTACTATGAAAGACATGAGGCTAGAGTTGGAGGAATGGGACCTAGTTAAAAGCCTGACAGACAAGCTTCGTCCTTTTGAGGTCTTCACACGTGAAGTCAGCAGGGAGGACTGTACTTTGGGCAAAACTATTCCACTGTTGCGCATGCTAGGGCACCAACTGAAGGCGGTGTCTTCAACGTTCAAAGGTGATACAGACAAGCAAGACGCATATCAGATGGCTGTGAGCTTATTAACCCGCTTATTTTACAATGAAAGGCTTAAAAAAATACATACAGAACAACATTACATTTGTGCCACTATTCTGGATCCACGGTACAAAAAGGAAGTGGCCAGCAAAGCATTCATTCCTTTTAATGAAGCAGATGTTTCAAAGTACAAACATTGGTTAGCTCTGTCAGCCACTCGGTTTGAAAAAGAGCGGCCGGAAATTGAAGGAACTGGCAGAAGTACTACTGAATCAGCAGGCCATCCGGCGTCAAGGTCCACTTCTGTGGCCGAAGGCAGTCACTTTCCCTCACAGCCGTTACCGACACCAGCAACCGTATCATCATCATCCTCACCTGCACCAGGCCCATCCATGATATTGTCGGAAGCGGATTGGATAACTCATCAAGGGTTTGCTTGTTCCAGTGATGCAAAGGCCACAGATGGTACACAAAGTGGAGCACCCCTGGAGAACCTTGAGTGGATGGTGCAGGCCTATCTGGATGACCCAACAGAGGTCTTCTTTAATCAGAACCCATTGCTGTATTGGTATGTGAAAAGGGGTCAATGGCCACTGATCACCAACCTGGCTCTAAATTATTTATCTTGCCCACTGGCAAGCGTGTCTTTTGAACGTGTTTTCAGTGCTGCTTGTAACTTCAAAAAGGACCGCCTCTCGCCCCAAAATGTGGAGATGTAAACAATGATCAAGATGAATCAGCACTTCATACCACCTGATTACAAAACACGTGAATCCACGGTGGAAGAAGAGGACACCGACTTAGGTGACGGAAGTTCTTCTCTGTTAGCTGACCTACTCCCGTCTCAATTCACAGAGTTTGAGGACGAGCTCTACTTCCCTGAGTGACACCTAGGCCTGAAACGGACTTCCTTTTTTTTCCATCCTGACTCCTTATTCACTTTTACTCCTGTGTGTCTTTCTTTGTTTTACAACTTTTACCACAACAAAACTCTAATCACAACAAATCCATCAGCAGCACTGTCTTTGTCTTATTTCCTTATTGAAGGTGCCGCTGTCTGCAATACTGAAGTTCACAAGTTCACAACTCAGTCATGCTCCTCTATCCTCCTCCTCCAGACTCCCCCTATGCATTTCCCTCAAGGCAGATGGCTGGATTACGCAGAATGAAGAAACTGTCGCTTTGTAGACGAGTTCCCTCAAAAGAAGTGGGACTGGAATTAGTGACTATTTGCTGATTGCTGACAGTTACTTCTAAAAATTGACACGAGAGGCTGCCCTGTGGGCCTCCACTTTAAGAACAAGATGCGGTCAAAAAGTGGAACAGGTAATGAATAATGAGATGGCATGCAGTGGACAGCACTGGCTGTCTGGCTGTGATAAAAGCAATTGCTGTTTGTTTGTTGTGCATGAAATGAATCATCATATGTCTTCTGTTATTATTTAATCTTTTACACACTAAATGTTATTCAAGTCTACTCTGTTTTTTTTACCTTGTTTAATTCAAATTCTACTTTTACTGCAGGGGCCACTACGTTGCATTTTTTAATATGCAAAATCTCCTCGGACTCACTGTGTGTGTAGACTACGACTGCATGAACAACATTAAGTTTGCCAATATACCATGATGATGATGAGTCTTGATGATCAAAGTTACATAATATCTTTTACAGTCACTCACTGGGATGGATGGATCATCATCGTCGGTTTACGGAAGAACTATGGCCATTTCGTGAGTGGCAAACAGTAAACCAGTCAACAACAACTACAGCAGAACTACATGTCTGTCTAGTCGTGGTATGGAGTGGTCGAGCCAGTGTAGTGTTGTTATGCCAGAGTCCAGACAGCAGTTCATGTAAAATTGCGGCTATGTGGCTTGCTGCATACAATTAGATATGCTTTGTCTGTCTGTGTCAAAGAGGTATGCAACATCAGCTTGCTTCACTCAGTGGTGCCTGCCTTGACCGTCTGCATGGCCCTGGCCTGCTGTGTGCTAATTACTATCCTTGAAAAGGAGACTCAGAGTACGCACTTTAGAAATGATGCTTGTATGTAATACTGTCGCCTCTGAAACTGAAAGTGATATTTTTGCACTACACACCGTACCTTTATATTATTTTCTTCGTGGTGTTTTAATATCACTTCCTGTTTTTCCATCAACAATTACAGGCCGGCTTTTACCCTGTGCGATGGGAAAAACGATTAACTTAGGCTTACCATTAGCGATCCACAATTCCGCATCCGCCAGGCAGGCAGTGGACAGTGTGTCTGATCACCAAGATTGATTGACGGAGCGTCAGGTGGAATGGAGGAGTTTGTTTTTCTTCATTTGTTGTTTGTTCATTTTTTTTTTTTCCAAATTGCAAAGTAAGTATACATAAAAATTTACATTGAAGGTCTGTCGTACCCCCCCCCCCCCCACCCCCACCCACCTGTGACAATGAAGAAAAAGGTTACAGCAAAATTGGAATAAAGGGCACAAAAATAAACAAGAGGAAAGAAAAAGAAAAACTAGAGGAGAGAAAAAAGAAAAAAAAAAGAGGGAATAGAAAGAAGCAGACATAGAAAGATGCAGAGAAAACTGGCTGGGAGAGCTGGCACCGAATAGTACAAAGAAGAACAGGAGTACATGGGCTAATCGGGCAGAGTAAGCCAGTTAGTTAGATTTTCCCACACCTCGGTGCCCTTTCTCCGGCCCTTACGTCCTTTTTTTGCATATACAGCTATTTCCAGGTGATATGTTGCCATAAATCTGGCAAGCCATTGAGAGAAAGAAGGGGGCTCTGGGTCTAGCCAGGCTGTGGCAACACAGATCCTCCAGACGGCCATTGCTATAAATGTTAGGCCCTGCCTTTTCAGATGTGGGGCTTCTGTTTGTGTCCCAAGCATGATGGTAGTATGGTTCAGAGTTATTGGCTGAGAGGTGACTTCTCTTAGAAACCCCTGTATTCGATTTAAAGTAGGTGCGAGCTTGGTGCAAGAAGAAAATATGTCTATGTAGTTGGCCCCGAATTCAGCGCATCTGGGACAGAGAGTACCTTGGCCGGTCCCCCATTTTGCTATTTTGCTAGGAGTGATATATAAGAAAAAAATTGTTTTAAAGTGCTGAGCTTGTAGTTTAGCAGACAGTAAAATATTTTGTGAGAGGGTAAGTGAATTAAAGAAAACATTTCTAGGAGAGTCAAGTTTGGTAGACCATTTGCCTGCAATAGTTTGCAAATCGTCAGGAGTCTGTTTATTTAGGATGCAGTATAGGAGGCCAATTCGGGGGGTCAGAGGTTTCCGGAGTTCTACCTCCATAAAACCAGAGGTTCCCCCTACCTTCTTAGAGAGAAAGTCGAAGATAGACATATATTTAAAAGCGTCCTCTTTGAGGCTGAATTTATCTATAAGGTCAGGAAAGGGGATAACTCCCTCACTGGTAATTAAGTCACCTAATTTTCTAATACCAGCCCTGTACCAGTCAGATAAGTAGGCCCTTCCAAAGATGTCAGGGAGATTACTATTATTTAGAATAGGAGAATAATGGTTGTATCTGCCTATACCGAGGTATCTGCGGATGCTTTGAAATACTTTAAATGAGTTGAGCAAGGTCTTAAATCTGACCCGTTTAAAGTATCCAAAAGTAGTTTCTCGTAGCAGACACCCCCAGTGGTGTTCCCCCACCAGTAGTTGGAAGGGAGAGGGCAACATTGTAGGGAACACATCAGGACGTTCTTTTGTTAGCTCAGTACTGTATTGCATGACCGTGGCCCAGTAATACAAAGTGATGTTGGGAAAGGACCAGCCGCCTCGGTCTTTAGACAGGCATAGTTGTCGGAGTGCCCTCCTAGGTTGTGAATATGCCCAAATAAATTGTGTGTAGATTTGTTGGAATTTCGTGAGGTTGGCTTTACTAAATTCTAAAGGTATTGTCTGGAAAAAATATAGAAGTTTGGGAAAATAGGTCATTTTTACGACGTTGCATCTACCAACTAAAGTGAGGTGAAGGTTATTTATTTGTTTCAGTGCTTTCCTGGTTTGTGTTGCGAGCGGGAGTAAATTATTAGAAACAACTTCGTCCAGATTAGAAGAGATACATACTCCTAAATATTTAGCTTTAGCTACCACCCTGTGATCGGCCCCCATTCCCATCCAATTTTCAAACCCTAACCCTCTTCCCCCGGGCTGTGTGATTTTCATTGAGGTGTGACTAAATGACAACAATAATTCCACACACTTGCTGGGGAGGATAAGGTCAAAGCGACAGAAAATAAATTTCAAGGATGGTGAAGGAATCTGAGGATATGTTCTTACTGTGTACTGTACTATCTATCGTACTGTTCTAATGCGACGCTCAGGCCACTCAATGTTTCATTTGCTTTTTTTTCATATGCTGCTACTGCCAGTGTGTACCACTACTACTACCACCACCACAACGATGACATTTCATCTGTCCAGGATTCCAGAGCCAACCTTAATCGCCATTTGACATGCACCCAGCCCTGTGCCTAGCCCTATTCTCAAACACGAATCACAGGTAAGAAAAGCATTTTGGGGGAGGAAGAATAATGGAGTAGGAGGAGAGGAGAGACTGACGGTAGTGCTAGTAAACTAGTAGGACAATTGAATTCACTAACTCTGTCAGTGGCACTTTTCTACAAATTTGGGCGATTAGACAATTTGAATCAACCAACCAGTTAAGTTTCAGGAAAACAAACGTACAGTTGAGTTAACTCACTAACACTAACACTGCCTCTCCCACAAAACAGTAAAAACGCGTATGCTATGTTTAAGTTGAAAATAAATAATTATTTACACCCTAACAAAAATAAACTATCCCACAAGACCCGACCCACCCTCCTCCCTAACCCCAACCAATGTCCATGAAATGTCCCGAAGAAAAGTTCAAAAACCCCAACGCCCAATTCCCCCCCCCAAAAAAGTCTTTAAAAAAGGGGCAAGGGACAGTCTCTCCTCCTCTACTGCCGCCGGCGGTGTCCTTTGGCCAGGTGGTCACGATGCTCCCTGCGGAGGTCCTTGAGCAGGGTTTTCAGCCTCTCAACCTCCTGCTCAAGGTTGGACACCCTGAGGGTCAAGCGGTGCAGACGAGCCTTACACCTGCTGTGGGGGGTAGCTGATTTTTTTGCTTCTTGGCGGTGGCAGGTGGCTGCAGGACCACGGCTCCGTACCGCTGAAGGCTTGCGCTGACTGGATGACCCAGGGTGGGCGGAGGAGGATGCAGCTGTCGTGGATGTGGATGTTGTCGACTGCGACTGCGTGTCCTCCTCCTCCTGGGCCACCAGCCGGCGATATTCGGCAACAATTGCCTCCAGTTTCCGTTGCCGGGCCCGTCTAGCCAACTGCTTCCCTGTTAGTTTGGAAGGAGCATCTATATGAAGAAAGGAAAACATACTGTAACCAATGCTCTTTAAGTTTAACACGAAATAATTCAGCAGAAAGTTGTGTCACAGTAGCACTAGCAACTTGCACAGTACTTAACATTTGTGGCACATATCTATCTAACCTCCCACTTCGTCGCCCTCTGCTCTAACATTAGTGGGAGTTTCAGGAATTCTACTAGCACTATATGTACTCACTACATTAGACTCAAACAGTACTTGCACCCGAAAAAAACAGACGCAAGCCATGATGACACAGACTTGTGTTACTGTTACCAGTTCAGTACATGCAGGTGGTGAAGCTCTTACTTTTCTATTACGGGTGGCACTGGCCATGCCCTGTTACAAGGGCTACTGCTTAATTAATTTAACTTTCACCCTGCCCTGCCCCTGACTACTACAAAAGGAAAATGAAGAAGATAATATGATCATCTATCCCTTCACAGGATATTTGCTTACAATACATATGGGATGACATTTAGGTGCTTTGTTTTTGATTGAGTGAACACCGATAGGCCACACATGAATGACAGAGTTGTAAAAAAATGATTAACAGAGGTAGTGAGTGAGTGGTCACCGTAATCGCCGGATATATGCTGCGCTTGCAAACTACTGTTACTAGTCATGGTAGTATTCTGAAAAATTACAACTTCTACTTTCTTCGGCTTTGCTACTCTGGCACGGACGTGCGGTGTTACATGCTCTTCAAAGTAACACTCTTCATCCAGTGACCGTCTACTCTGTCTACATACACCTATGCTAACCATGAGGAAGATACCATCCAGGCAGGCAGGCATCCATCCATTCAAAGTAAACGTCAATCATTCTTTTTAATGTCTGACTCTCAACTGGACAAACCTTTTGCTTTTTTTTTTTTTTTTAAACGCCAGCCATGCATCCGTGCTTGACTTGCATTTGAATTTGAACCAAAGGAAATATTGGGCACACATACAGTTTCTGTTTCACCCACCCAGGCAGTGCTCTTTTTTTTCTTTCTCCTTCTACCCATCCTTCCTTCAGCCTTCAACCGGCCATGCATCAGACCATGCATCAGATTCCCAGCCACCTCGGGCAGCATTCAAAAACAAGTATCATTCTTTGCCAGTCATTAATTTTCACTCGCTCGTCCTTCCTTACACCCTCCTTTCCCTTTTCGTTCATCCCATCCATCAAGTTCATCTCTGATCTGACTTGGCTTCTCGATAAAACTTTCACAGCTGAGCTGAAGTCAAATTTAGAGGAGGCCATTGGTTACTCGTCAACTCCCGCCGCTATTGCTAATGAGAAGTCAAGGGTGACTGTCTTCTACCTGGTTGACAAAAACTTAGTTCTAAATTTGTAAGTCTTCTTAACAGTAAAGTGTACTTGTACTGTACAACATATACACCCCTGCAGAGAGCCCACTCTGCAATCTCAATAAGTAAGGAATATAATAGCTTACCAATGCCTGCCACTACCGTGGCATCCCCCACAGCAGTTCCTGCTGGCTGTGGCACCTAATCAGACCCTGGAGTGCCCACCCCCGCGCTGGCCCCGGCACTGGTGGTTGGCTGTGCCGATGGTGTTACGCCTAGAAAAAACATTTAATATTTTAGATCGTGAAAGAGCTCTCCTGCCCCAACGCCAGCAACAACGACATCACGCCGTCACAAGACCTGTGCAACTCCCTCGCCACTTTCTTCCACCGCAAGATCGCCGACACACATGACAGCTTCGGCGCTCAGACCACAGACCACACCGCTGAACCAGCGCCCCCAACCACCACCCTCTGCACCTGGACCCCCGTCAACACGGAAGACACCACCCTCACAATGATCACCATCCACTCAGGCTCCCCGGCCGACCTCTGCCCACACCACATCTTCAACAAAGCAGACTCCATCATCGCACCCCAGCTCCGGGACATCATCAACAACTCCTTCTCATCCCCCACCTTCCCGGAGAGCTGGAAACACACGGAGATCAACGCCCTCCTGAAGAAACCCACCGCAGACCCCACAGACCTCAAGAACTTCTGCCCCATCTCGCTCCTCCCCTTCCCCGCAAAATTCATCGAGAAAACCGTCAACAAGCAGCTGACCACCTTCCTCGAGACGAACGGCTCCCTCGACCCATCGCAGTCTGGATTCCGAGCGAACCACAGCACCGAGACCGCCCTCATCGCAGCCACCGACGACATCAGGACCATGATGGACAACGGAGATACTGTCGCCTTCATCCTCCTCGACCTATCGGCTGCTTTCGACACGGTCTGCCACCGCACCCTGACAATCCGACTTCACGCCGGAATCCAAGGAAAGGCCCTGGAATGGATCACCTCCTTCCTCTCCGACAGAACCCAAAGAGTCTGACTCCCGCCCTTCCGCACACCTGCCACCAAGATCATCTGCGGCGTTCCCCAAGGCTCCTCGCTCAGTCCTACCCTCTTCAATGTCTACATGAGCCCCCTCGCAGCCATCGCATGCAAGCACAACCTCAACATCATCTCCTACGCCGACGACACCCAACTGATCCTCTCACTCACCAACGACCCCGCCACCGCCAAAGCCAGCTTCCAGGAAGGTATGAAAGACGTCGCAGAATAGATGAAGCTCAGCCGTCTGAAACTGAACTCAGACAAGACGGAAGTCCTCATCCTCAGCCCATCCACCTCCGTCTGGAACGACTCCTGGTGGCCCCTGGCTCTGGGCCACCCCCCCCCCCAAGCCCACGGACCACGCACGCAACCTGGGTTTCATCCTCGACTCCTCCCTCATGATGACCTGGCAAGTCAACGCCGTGACCTCTTCCTGCTTCAACACCCTCCATATGCTCCGAAAGATCTTCCGTTGGATCCCCACTGGAACCAGGAAGACGGTCACACAGGCCCTCGTCACCAGTCGGTTGGACTACGGGACTGGGACCACCGCCAAACTTCAGAAAAGACTTCAGCGCATACAGAACGCATCTGCACGCCTCATCCTTGATATCCACCGACACGGCCACATCTCCGCCCACCTGAGAGACCTGCACTGGCTCCCCGTGAGCAAGAGGATCACCTTCAGACTTCTCACCCACGCACACAAGGCTCTCCACGACATGGGCCCCGAATACCTCAACAACCGCCTCACGTTCTACACACCCGCCCGCAAGCTCCGCTCCGCCAGCCTCGCCCTCGCCGCGTGCCACGGATCCGCAGAACCACCACCGGAGGAAGATCCTTCACCTACCTGGCGGCCAAGACATGGAACTCCCTCCCCACCCACCTGTGTCGAACCCAGGACCACTTCTCCTTCAGGAAGCACCTCAAGACCTGGCTTTTCGAGCAGTAGCGGTCCCTCCCCCCCTCCTTCAGCGCCTTGAGACCCTCACGGGTGAGTAGCGCGCTCTACAAATGTCCTTGATTGATTGATTGATTGATTAGATGCCATATACACCACTCCAAATTTTGTCTAGGAATGAAAAAAGTTACTAGTACTACATAAACAAATTTAATAACTTGTGACTCTCTAGTCTAAACTAAAAATTTCCCTTTCTTCAGGAAAGGGTGTTTTTTATTTATGCTTAGCCATAACATGTGATGCTACACTTTTTGACACAACTGATGAATGCTTGCTTTTTAACACGCACCATTTTTCTCATAACAGACAGAAGCTTCCCTTCTACGAACAAGAGCAAGATCAACATCATTTCTTAGTCGGAGTTGTCAATAATTCATCCCCACCAAGACTTTAAGTTCCAACCAGGTGAGGGCTCTCGCACAAATAATGTGTGAAATCACTCAGCCACTTTTCAGTCGTTCTCCGTTTGTTATATGACATTGATTTTAATAAATGTTTTTATATAATGCACAATTTAAATTTTTACAGAGTACACACAGAGCTACTTGTTTTACTTTTAATTAAGCTTTAAAGCTTACATAGACTCCGTGGTTTTTGGTCATGAGTGAGTGAGCGAAAGGATTTGCAATTTGCAAGCATGAGTCCGTGACTCTGAGAGGTTGGGACTCTGACTCCATAGTCTTATGTTCTCTGGGTTGTATAATCATTGGGGATCATCGCTGCATTCAGGAGCAAAATAATTACTCTCTGACACACTAGCTAGTCACTAAGGAGATTGGGGGTTCAACTTCTGGTATGACTGAGGTATGTGGAAAGTCTAACTGCGCCTATTATAATTTATAACCAATGCCCTATTTCTTGTCCATAGTTCTGTATGTGCAGTATAGTCCCTGCAACAGTAGTAGTATGTCCTCCTATTCAATCAAAAAGTAAACTAGTATCTTATTCTTGGTGGCCATTGACATTTTATTGTTGGGAATTGTCAAAGCATAAACATTTAGAAGACTTCAATAGACATTATGGACAACCCAGACGACTGCACTCAGTGCCTGGAGCTTTTGTTGAATAGGAGTTTTGTTTAACACCTTTTGCCAACTGTGCAAGCTTAGCTAGCTACACAGACAGACTAATAATAATCTAGTAGTAGCACAGAGAGTCATAGTAGAGGCAGGATAAGAATTTAGAAACAGTCTACAAGAAGATCAAAGACGATTTAGGAAAAAATAGAATTATGAGGAACGTTTGGAATAAATAGGTGCTGTAAAAGATAGGGAAGTATAATTAATAACATTAACAGGAAAACTTACTGGGGCCAGCAGAGGAGCCCTCGGCGGACCTATCCTGGCCTTCCTGTTGTTGTTCCTGCTCCGCCGGCGCAGCTACCTCCTCCTCTGTCCTCTTGCTCCTGGGGGAAGCTGATGTACAACATGAAAGAAAGACACAAACATGGATGATTGTTGTCAACCAAATCAAACATTTCAAAAAAACAATAACAAATTATTTCGGGGAAATAGACAACAATTGCCTATCTGATGTGGTCTACTAGGATATTAGTACTGCTGGATTCGCGGACCGTCTACTTGGAAAGTTATGTAACTCACTAAACCAACTACAAAAAGGTTCTACTAGGACTGGAAGGCAGCACTCCACAGCACGCGAAGTGACAGACACAGCCCGTCATGATTTCAGACCACTAAAAAGTTTCCTACTAATAACCAGTCATAATATACTCAAACTATCAATCCACCACCACTATCTCTTGGCAGGAGTACAAAGGAAGGATTGGACTTGAGTCTCTAGTGTCTAGCATTACGCAGTTCTGTAAAGTACTCACTCATACATAATCACTAAGGCCAAATGAGGACAAAATTGAAAACAAGTAAGAATAGTAGCACCGCAAGTGAGCAGGCTAGCACCTGCAATCACAGAAGCTTTTGAAACATAATTTACCTGCAATGTAATCGGCAGCATTGTTGCTCTTCGGAAAAAACAAATTGCAATATCACACAGAGCAGGAGAAAACAAAGTAGTGATTAAATACTAGCCCGGGATCTCGACTCCAAGCAGGTCGAGCAGGTCTTGCTCCCAGTCCAGGATGTCGGACCACCGGTGCGTCGCCTGGTTGTAGGTGCGCCGGACCCCAGACTCCCGATACATGGCTCGGCACACCTTCCCCCATAGCTGGCGACACTCTCGGAGCCCGTACCGGGCACCGGGCCTGCCGCGACGGTCTTGGGGAGGTGAAGCTGGACGAAGAAAACCAGTGTGGCCACCTCCACTGCGCTGAAGATCTCCCGGGCTACTACTGCCTCCCCCCTTAAGCGCCCGCAAGGGAGCCGGGTACGGGGTGCGGGACCCTTCCCCTTCATGTTCTTCCTGGCTCCCTTTGCCATGGTCCTGGGCAGAAAAGGAAAATAAAATAGGAAGGAAAGAATAGGGAAAAAGTAAATAAAAGAAAAGAGTTAAAAAAAGTAGTTTTAAGTAACCAAAAGTAGAAAAAACACAAAATATAGATGTACAAAAATAAAGAGATAGGTAATGAGTAGAAAAAAGTAAAAAAAAGTTCAAAGAAACAAAGGATTGCAAAGATTAAGGGAGGATTGAAAAAGCATGCCCAGAACCATAGCAATGAATGAAAAACAAGATGGCCGCGCCCATTGCAACCATGTGGGTAAGTTTGCACGATATTTCCCCCGCGAGCACGCAAAAACGCACACGAACACGTAATTGCACCCCGCACGTAGGAAATGCCCAACGCGGGCATGCAACTAGCGCCCAGAAACGGAAACCCCCATGTACGATCGCATGGGTAACTTCGCGGTCGTTGCGCTGAAAAAAACCCAGCGAACACGCAACTCGCTTTTGCGCGAATTCGTGTACCGCGAATTCGCAAATTTCACCCATATTTAACTAGGACAAGGTGAGAGGAGGTGCGCAGAATGCTCCCAGCAACGTGCAATGCTGGCTGCTGGCTCAGTGTGCGATCCCTGCAGGACAGAGCCAGGACGGGAAACCAGGGGCAGGGAGCATCAGGCAGGCTGAGCCAGCGAGACTATTTTAATCTGAAACCCTGGGCCAGGGAGCCAGTTTTGCCCCAGGACAGGGGAACCATGAGAGTGAGGCAGAGACAGTGGATAGGTACATGATGCCGGTGATAAGGGGCGAGGCTGAGAAATGGAAGTAACAAAAGCGTATTGTGTCTAAACACATGGCCAAACAAGCACAAGCACACAATAAAAAGTCTTATCTGACATTTTTGTGCCCCCTTAGCGGGCGGGCACAGTGGGTGCTTAGAAGCCGGACTACCACAGAATTCAGCACTTTACAAAACAAGCACTGGCCACACGGCCGTAAAAGTAACGCCGCGCAGCCGCAAAATGAAATAAATTTTTTTTTAAAAACACAAGTGGTGACGAGAGTTGTGAGCGCGCGCGCAACGGGAAAAAGTGCTGTGCACGTCGCGCGCGCTTGTGCGCGTAATAGCAAGCTGGTGGCTGGCCTGGGTAGCACTTTTAAACCACCTACTAAATTTCTCGCAAGAGCAACGCATGTGCTGACTCTAGCGAGACCTAAAAAGGACCAAGTCGAAGAAATGATAAGCGAGTGGAGACAGGAAGAAAAGAGGAACAGAGGAGAGGCTAAGAACAGAAAGATGTTGTGATGTAAACTTGTTCTTATCTAGATTGTGAGGCGTACAGCGTACCAAAGTTGTCAGTTACCCCTGGCTCTTTGGTGCGGGCTGATGCCGGGCTGTTTATTTTCAATGAAACATATATCATCTTGTGGAGAGTCAGATTCTACTTCCTTCACAACATTTTGTCGACGAGGATGGGATAAATATATAAACAGCCTGGCGTCAGCCGGCACCAAAGAGCCAGGCACACCTTTGAGACTTTACTTCATGTTTTCTTTGGCAGCTCATCCCACAAATTGATTCAACCTTCTACTGGGTGTGGTGGTCTTCCAAAATAGGGGAAAAGTACACGTTACCTACCTGGTTTACTGCCTGTGTGCGGGTGGTGGTGTGGTGTACATTTACTTTCTATGGCTGCTCAGAATATAATCACCTTTTCTCTCTCAGCCTGGCTCCCAGGCAATATTATGGAAGGATTGGGTTGAGATGTTAGAAAATTACATCACAGCTTTAGATGGGGAAGGTTTCTTAGCGGCAATAAGGAAAGCACTGTTACTGAGTGCCCTGGGCAAATGAGTGTCAAAGGATATTTAAATATTTTCCGCCGGCCGTGGCTCCTAATGGTCAGCCCATTGCTGATGTGTTCAAAGAAGCAATCAAGCGATTGGAGAATAGGTTTGGGAAGGAGACCAATGTAGTCATGATACGCTACAAATTTCATACACAGCCCCAAGCTGAACATGAGTTGATCAATGAGTTTGTTGCAAGACTCAGGGAACTTTCCATCAAATGTAATTTTGGAGCTATGACCGACAAAATGATTCGTGATAACTGATAGTCCAGTGCGATGATAAAAAAATCCAAGAAAGATTGTGGGCAGCAAAAGATTCAACACTTAAGAGTGCTATAGAAATGGCTATGGCCATCAAGGAATCCCAAAAGTGTATGAAAGAACTTAAAAAAAGAAGTGATGTAGCTAGCATGAGAGAAAACATCTCTGGTGCTGATTGTGAGGTGTGCATTGTTAAAAAGAAGGAAGGGAAGTGTGCCACTACATTTGGTGAGAGAAGCAAGGAGAGGGAATGTGCACAGTGTGGTAGTGCATATCAAGCTATGGACTCTAAAAGATGTTTTGCAATGAGTAAGGAATGCAGGAGGTGTGGGCGCAGAGGTCACAATGCTTGAATGTGCAAAGTATTTACCACTGGAAAGAAGGAGAACAAGGCAAGAGTGGAGAGTGCTGAGGAGACCTATGTAGACAATGGGGGTGACAGGTTGTTGGTGATTGATGAGACGAATGGGAAAAGTTCCTGATGACAGCAAGAGGATGTGCAGACCATTGGCCATGTTTTCTGTATACCATCATTCTGCAGAGAATTTTTTAATGGCATTGGAGTGAGGTACAGCTGCTTCCCAGAGATATCGACCCATGGGGGTTACCAATGGGAACCCACTGACATTGTGGGGTACATGGAGGGGAATATCCAGTAAGGGGTAAAGTGCATGTGTCAGTGGATGGCCCACCGATTTTAAGTTGGGTACACCAATTTGATTTGAACATTATGATCAATCCTAGAGCACACAACCAAATTATGGTGGTTGCGGACACCACCATGGAGTATGTGTTGACAAGTTCCAAGGCGGAATTTAACGAGTCGCTTGGATGTTTGAATTGGTAAGTGCATAAGATTGTGCTAAATGAGGGTGCTTTACCTGTGCAGCACAAACTTAGAAGAGTGCCACTTGCTGCACGGGAGGATATTAAGTCATTGTTGGATAACATGCTTAAAGAAGATATTATCGACCCTATTGATGTTGCTTCATAGATTTCTCTGGTGGTTCTTATTTAAAAGTCTGATGCCCGCCTGGGATTTTGTGTGGACCTAAGGGCACTCAATCAAGAGTTAGTGCCTGATGTTTCTCCACTCCCTAATATGAACAAATTTCTGTCTTTGGTGAAGGATGGTAGGTATTTCTCAAAACTGGACTTGAGAAGTGCCTATCATCAGATAAGATTGCATGATGATTCTAAAGCTTTTATGGCCTTTATCTGAAGGCACTTTCCAGGTCAGTCGCATGTCTTTTGGTTTAGCATCGGCAACGAGTGTCTTTCAGCAGATGATGGCTAGGATTTTTGAAGGTGTGAAGGATGTAATATACTTCCAGGATGACATGTTCGTGATGCGAGGTACGGTGGAGAGGCACAATGTTAAATTGGGTTTGGTTTTGAAGAAATTGGAGGAATTTGGTCTCACCTTGAACAAAAAAAAAATTTGTATTCTTGTCTCAACAGATTGAATATTTAGGTTACACTATATCTAGTGGAGGGTTGAAGCTAAAAAAGGTAGCTGTTGGTGGCCATAAGAGGAGCACCCGCTCCTATTGAGAAAGATCAGCTGTGGTCCTTTTTAAGGCTTGTCGAATACTATTCCAAATTTGTAAACAACTTTGCTACAGGACAGAACTGTTGAGGAGATTGTTACGGAGAGGTGAGAAGTTTGTGTGGGGAAGTGAGCAACAAGTGTGTTTTGATGCCATCAAGACAGCCATATGTGAGGCAGGCATTTTACCCTTTTGACAACAAGTTTAAGAGTATACTTACGTTGGATGCCAGTGCTACAGGCAACTCCATGGGAAGAAAGAAAAGCCAGTCGATTCTGCCTTGCATACCTTAACTCAAGCTGAGATAAATTATTCAGTGATAAAGCGTGAGGCATTGTCTGCAGCATGGTGTGCTAAATACTTCGGAGTCTATTTGTGGGGGTTGACATTCATCATGCAAAGGGACCACAAACCTTTAGTCAACATTTTGTTGTCTAGTGGTGCTGGTAAAAGGTCAGCTAGATTTGCTAGGCTTGCTGCACGCCTACAGGAATAGTCTTATATTGTGTAATTTGTGCAGGGGTGGGGCAATGTTCAAGCAGATTGTTAGTCTAGGCTGGCTTTGCCGTGGGAGGTTGTTGATCGCAAGTCTGTTATTCATTTTCAGTCAGAAGGTGCAGTGGCTTCTATACAAGATGTTGTGGGGTGTGGTTTTGGTGCGTTCACTATTATTCAGTGGGAGGACGAGATGAAAGAGGACAATGGGGCAGATGTATCAACATCCAGATTTGCGAATCTCAAATAGCGATTTTTTAGAAATCGCTATTTGAGATTTGCAAATTGGTATGTTTGTAGAAAATCGAATTTTTTTTGCGATTTCTTAAAATTCCTTAATTGTGATTCGCAAATTGCGAATCACAATTGAGGAATAATTTCCCATTCATTTCTATGGGCCAGGAGGCCCATAGGAATGAATGTGAAATTATTCTCAATTTGCAATTCGCAATTTGAGAATCGCAAATTGAGAATAATTTCAAGGGTGCAAGGGTGTCATAAGGACACCCTGATGCACCCCTGAAATTCACATGTGTGCACATATGGCGCACATACATGCCCTAAGGGCATGTATAAGCGCCACATGGCACCTTCACAAATGCAAAAAAGTGTTTTTGTGAAAGAAATCACAAATTACCACCAACTTCAAGTTGGTGGTAATTTGCGATTTCTTAATGAGAAATCGCACAACTTGGGTGCTTCAGACATTGCATTTAAGGAATCGCAAAATTTGCGATTCCTTAAATGCAATCGCAAAATAAGGAATCACAAATTTGCGAATCCTTATTTTGCACTCAAATTTGCTACATACATACCATTTAGCGAAAATGAGTTCGCAAACTTCGAATTTCGGCGTTTGCGAACCCATTTGAGCATCATACATATGGCCCATAGTCCTTCAACAAGTGAGTTCTTTGATTCGCCATGGAGCCAGGAGGGAGAGTACATTGGCGTTCTCGGTACGACAATAGCTTAAGATACTTGTGGAGTTGTCGGTGTGTGGTTCCATTGTCATCATGAGGGGAGATCGTTACATTCTTCCCATCAGGTTGAGACGCAGATTATTTGATATAATTTAGGGCAGGGTTTGACTTGTAGGAGGATAAAAATGTAGTTTTGTGGGCCAGGACTTGAGGATCTCCACCCAGGCTGGACTACAGCCTGAGTGGAGGGCTGTGCCAGTTGCAAAGAGAGTGAGAAAAGGTTGAGAGCGGGGAGCAGAACCGTGCAGGGCCATATTGATGACCCTGGCAAACCATGGCTTACCGTGTGCTTGGATTTCATTGGTCCCATGGGGGAATTATCCAGCGTGATGGGATTTGCTACCATCGTTGTGGATGTGTATTCTAAGTGGATTGTGGTCAATTTTTTTAAGGAAATCACCACAAGGAGTACCAGTTCTATGCTTAAGGAAATCTTTCAAGAAGAAGGAGTTCACATATGTTGGTGACTGATAATGGTACTCAATTGGTTTCCAATGAGATGACAATGTTTCTTAAATTGAATGGTATGAGACATTCTCGCACTTCACTATATAACCCTCAGGGAAATGGTTTGGCAGACAGGGTCAACAGGTTAGTGAAGGGTACTATACAATTAGCCAGTTCTAACCAGGAGGTCGTGGGTGCCACGGTTGTTGATATGGTTCAAGCGTATTGGACCACTACGCATAGTTTGACGCGGAGAATTCATTTTCAAGATATGCGTGGTCGTTTACAAGGTACCAAACTAGTGCCCTCCAGGTTGAGAAAGTGGGTTCAAAGTGATGGCCAAGTTCAACATGACGGTGTCTCGAATTGCAAGTTTGGTGTTGGGTATTGGGTCAAGGTTCGGTCTGGAAGGATTGCAAGGGGCCGTTTCAAATTTAGAGGTCCTTTTCGTGTTGATGAAGTTGGCAAGTTCTATGTCACTTTGAGCGATGGTGAGAAGTGGAATCTCAGCTATGTTACTCTGTATAAAAAAAGCACATTGTGTGAGGGAAGAAAAGGGGGGTTCTGGGGCCATGTTTCTGAGTGATCAAGAAGTGGTTGATGATGATGGGAATGTTGGATTGAGTCCAGTTGTGAGTAATGTACGTCGTTCTGGTTTTGGAGATGAAGGGGATACTAGGTTGGGTACCAGGTCTCGGAGGGCCCCATCCATCTTGAACATTATGTGGTGTGATCTGGGTGGGGTGCCTCATTTGTTGTTCTTTTGGGAAGGGAAGGGGGCGTGTTGTGATGTCAACTTGTTCTTATCTAGATTGTTAGGCGTACAGCGTTCCAGATTTGTCAGTTACCCCTGGCTCTTTGGTGCAGTCTGACGCCAGGCTGTTTATTCTCAATAAAACATATTTATATAATCTTGCGGAGAGTCAGAATCTAGTCCCTTCGCAACAAAGGACAGGAAGAAAAGAAAAAGGGGAGGATTTGCGAGGGAAGAAAGGAAACGGAACGACGAAGCAAAAGAAGAGGGGGATTAAAAGAAGAAACAATGTAAGAGAGGGAAAAGGAGAGGGGGATTAAAGGAAGATCAAAAGAAGAAACAATGTGAGAGAAGGAAATGAGAAGAGAGTTAGAGAGGAGGGGAAATAATACAAAATAGGCTCCAAAGAGATTTAGAAGCGGATGAGAAAGAGAAGAGGGAGGAAGTTGAGAGCTTGTTGCTACGTCTGTAGGTTTGGTAAACTTGACAACACCTGTCAACTCATAAATCATACAAAGAAAGCCATACTGAAGTCGGTGAACTGGGTTATTGCTGCAACTCTCGAATACGTCATGTCCCCCCCGCTTTCAATAATATTCCCTGATATTTCTGGTCCCACCAGAGTCAAGCCAAGTGGCCATCCCTTCCACACATTTTCTGTCTCGCCCTGGGAAACCACCTCTATCTGCCACTGTGCAGGGGCAGCTCCTCTGCTAAGGTGGAGGAGCGTTGGCTCACTGCCTTAAAAAAATGCAAAAAAGGAAAAATAAAATGACAGGAACGAGATGTTGATATCACTTTATTTTTCGGTGCTGGGGCAGTTTTGTGGGGCGGGGCTAGGCTACGCAGGGGGGAGGAATGGTGGCACCCTCCTAAGTGTGCAAGAATGTTTGGCCGGCCCTCTGGGGCCAGAAAAACATTCTTTGTACTTCACATGTTCTCCACCCAGGCTGGACTACAGCCTGGGTGGAGAACATGCCCCAACTTCCATTCCAAATCTGAGCACCAAACCACAGCGCTCAGACCAATCACAACGCTGCATTGCAGCATTGTGATTGACTTAGGGGAGCCTATCCCGTTTCCTGCTCCAACAGTAGCCAGGAAGATAACGGAAGAGATGAGGCAGCTGGCCGGCAGGCAGGTAAGTGTTTTTGATTTTCTGCTCCCCCCCCTTTTGATTCACGGGAGCAGCCGCGACTGCCACTGTGCCATATGTTGCAGCTGAGCAGCTTGCATCTGACACGGTGTCTAGAAACTGAGACTTCGCATGTTCTCCAGCCAGGCTGGACTATAGCCTGGGTGGAGAACATGCCCCAACTTCCATTCCTAATCTGAGCACCGAACCACAGCGTTCAGACCAAATCACAACGCTGCACTGCAACATTGTGATTGACTTAGGGGCGCCTATCCTGCTTCCTGCTCCAACAGAAGCCAGGAAGATAACAGAAGAGATGAGGCAGCTGGCCAGCAGGCAGGTAAGCGTTTTTTATCCCCCCCCCTGCTTTTGATTCGCGGGAGCAGCCGCGACTGCCACTGTGCCATATACTGCTGCTGAGCAGCTTGCATCTGACAAGGCGTCTAGAAACTGAGACTGCAGGTGGCAGCCAGCACCACTGCAGCGCCAAGAGACCAAGTAAATGGTACCCAAAGGCCGGCACTATGCAAATAACAACATGCCTAGAGGTAAGTCTGCATCTGTCATGGAGTGATCTTTATTCACTGGGGGGGTTGTCTGCACCTTTTGTCTAGCTAATAAAGGCTTATATGGATACATCTCGCAATCTGTTAAGTGCAAGTTAATTTATTTTTCCAGCCAGCCAGACCGAGGGAATGCATGTTTTTCATTTTCTCACCTCATCTACAAATGGTTTAAAGATTCACCGTAGGCATAATCTGCTCTCCGCTGGCTGGCTGCTGGTGGCTCCGTGCCTCACCTGGGCATTCATTCAAATCCAGGCCGCTGCACAATGCACATGATCAAACCTTTTTCAAAAGAAAGGGCATCTTGTTTTCAAAGAGCCTCCTTGCTGGACTCATAACTACACTTTCACAATTGCCTTATAAACTTTCTTGCTTTCTAAAATGGGCTTTAAAATGCACAATTTGCCCACTCTTTTTTTTTCTTGAGGGAGAACCCCCCAAACCCTCTTATGGCAGTCAGGCTTGCTCGCAGCAGGTCACAATCTGGAACTTTTACACCCCATCACTTTCAAATGTCACCAGCAACCACTGCACACAATGGGTTATTTACAACTTTTCATCAGGGGCCAAACTGGCCATAAGTACTGCTGAGGAAAATAAACTGGCGTTTATACATGTAGCCAGTACACGCGGCCACAGAGGTATCCAACATGGGGACTTTGTTGCAGCGAATGACCTTGCATACAAGGATGGGTAATGGTAATTGTTAGACCTGACACCTTTTGGCGTGGTTCTTCCCCCATCTTTTTGCCTCTGACTCATGTGTTTTGATGCTGTGCTGGATTTCGTTTTGGCTGATTTAGATGCTTTGGACACTCTGCCACTGCTGATCAGTGTCAGAGTGTAAGTGCTCCTTCTGTAAATTGTGATATTGATTGAGTATACCTAATTGGCATATTTGTATCACCACGAAGTCCCTAGTAGAGGGCACTGTGTGTGCCAGGGCTGGTGATGACAAATGCTGCTAGTGGGCCTGCAGCGCAGATTGCGCCACCCACATGAGTAGCTTTAAAATGGTGACTCAGGCCTGCCAGCGCAGGGCCTGTGTGCAGTCAGTGACTGCCATGTCAGCCTGGCCAGTGTCCCCACTGGCTAGGCCCAATCCTTCCCTGTCTGTGCACATCAGTCACCCCTATGGAAGGCTCAAGGTACCCCCCTGGGCAGGGTGCAGTGTATGGATAAGGTAGAGCATGTGCTAGTGCAGGCACTATGCTCTGGTAGTGGGCTACAGCCATTTTGTGTGCTCACTGCTGTAAGGCTATCTTGCTCCATAGAGTAACATGGAGGGGGGCTGGGCCCATGTGATACCAGCCTATCTCCCCATAGGAACAAGATGGGACATAAGTGAAAGATATCCCTGGACTCAGAATTTAATGACACATCTTTTAGTGAAGGGTGTTTTTAAATCCTGTGTTGGAGAATAGCCCTTTTAGAAAGTGGCTGTTCTCTTGTCTAAACCTTTTTCTGTGTGCCTGGGTTTGTGGAATGTCTGCCTGGTCTGGATGTGACAGGAAGGGGCTGCAGAGCCCCAGAGGAGAGGGTCGGAGCCATCCCGGGGATGAAAGGGCACATCTGCCTGCTTGGGAGGAGGGAGGAAAGAATGCCAGATAAGTGCTGGGCTGTGCCTGCCTACCTCCCCCACATTCGCTCTCTCCTGGTGGTCAACTGACCCCCCTGGCCCTGAAGCTGACAGGAAGAAGAAAGCCAGAGACACCTCAGTGCTCCGCAACCCCCAGAACTGGTTTAGGCTGGACCCAGGGCCTCCATGCACCAAGAACTTCAAAGACATTGGGGGTATAAGGAAAGGACCCCTGTCTGCAGAAAGTTAGATTCTGAAACTCTACAATCAAGACGGACCCTCTGCTGGAAGGAGGACGGCGAGAGAACAAAAGGAAGATTGCCTTGCTGTGTGCTCTAAGGGCTGACCTGTTCTGCTGTATCACTGGAAGCTGAGGAGGGGAAAGGGACTTTGCTGTGGGCTGTGTCCCTGCCTGCTTGAAACTGCTGAGACTTTGCTGTGTGCTGTGCCTACAGCTTGAATCTCCAAGGGCCTGAGAAGAGCTGGCTCCCTGTCTGCAACCCAGGAACATAAAGGTTGCCCAAGGACTGCAAGACTCTGCTGTGCCCCCCCCCTGAAGCTGTGGGCCGGGGAGATCGTGAAACTGCTGTGTGCAGTGAACATCGGGGACTGCTCGACTAAGCCTGGCTGTGTGTCCCGGATAGCGCGCTGGCTGCTCTCTGCTCTGATTGAGAGCGCCGCGCTGAGTGCTGCCTGCTTTGCCCCGAGATCGGCGTGTTCATCGACACGTGCTCGTGGGGGCCGAGGGGTTCTGAAGCTCCCCCAGCGCAGCGCGGGTTAATTCCGCTTGCCTGCATCATCACCGCCGCGGGCCCGGGCCCTGAAATCGACCTCGAGGGTCTGCTTGCATTCACGAAGGGGCCGTGCGGTGATTGGCCGTGGCCGGAGGCTGGTAGAGAAGTGCCGCGACCGGATTGGCCGATTTCCCCAAAGCTGCGGTGACGTCGCGGAGGGCTCGGCAGAAGTGCCGCGACCGGATTGGCTGATTCCCCCCAGAGCTGCGGACGTCACTGAGGGCTCGGCAGAAACGCCGCGACGGGATTGGCTGGCTTCGCTGAAGCTGCTGCGAGAGCCGAGGAAGTGCTGTGATCACCGCCGGGACCGGGGAAGACTGACCCGACCTCGCCGAGGGATCTGGAGAAGTGCTCGAGCCCCCGGCCTGCCGTCTCTGCTCCCCGCCGCTCCCCGAAGGATTGAGAGCGGGCGGAGAGCCTGCTGAGACCGGCCGGGCCCGAGCGTGAATGAGCGCTCCCCCAGCGAGGTCCACCTGAGGCAGGAGAAGTGCCGGGGGAGGGAAAAGGAGTCCCCCCCGGCCCTCGGGTGAGACGCGCTTGTAGCGCTTAGGCTTCTCAGCGGTAGGGGATGATTCCTCTGGCACAGGTTGGCATCCACCTTGTTTTCCTTGGTTCGTTTTGAGAGCGAAGTGCATATAAATCAGTGGCCATATATTTTTAAGTGCTGATTTAAGAGACTAGAGACTATTTTTATTTTTATGCTAAGAACTGCCTATTTACAAGACCTACTAAGAATTAAGTGCAACCTTGTTCTAAGTGAAGTGTTTAACGTGCAACCTTTAAGTTAGAGATGCTATGTGTTCTAAAGAAGTGATTATCATGCAACTGCTTCATGTACATGCTGAAACTAGATAAAGTTATATTTTATATATACTTACCTGTGTGGTCTCAGTTTGTGGTGGATTGGGAATTGCTGTTGTGTTAAGTGCAAATGTTATCCACATTGTCTCCGAGTTTAGCCTAGACTGCTCGCGCCATGCTACCTAGAGGGTGAGCAGGGGTTATCTCAGAGGGTTATTCCGTTGCCCTGACCGGAGCTAGGGGTCCCTACTTGGGCCAAGGTACTTACCTTTGCCAACCAGAGACTCCCGGTTCTAACAGTAATCTTATACTCCCACCACCCATTCTTGTTATAATGGAACAATCCATCACCCAGAAACAGGGAATTACCTTACTTTAACTACTTTAAGTGAGGTAGCTGAAGCAATAGAGCAAAGTCCAGCAGGCAAAGCTCCTGGTCTGGATGGGGTGTCCATCAGCTTAGTTAATTGTAATCTCAATTTGTGGCCACCATCATTGACTAATGTTTACAATAGCTTAGATCATATAGAATTGTCTAGTTCATGGTCAACTTTGATTATTGTTCCTATCTGTATAAAAGGTAACCTGTCTGAGTCTCGATGTTACCGGCCGATCTCCCGTATAGATTCAGCAGTTAAAATCCTTGGTAGAGTCATCTATAATATTTATTTATTTATTTTTGGTGTTTTATATAGCGCTTTTCAGCATGCATGTAAAGAAACATAAACATTAGAATACAGTGAGTGGCATCAGATTGCTGGAGGTCCTATAGATTGAGGTCATTGACCAGATGCGTTGAGGTGATGCTTGAGGAGAAATTATTTTAGTTGTTTCTTGAAGGTCGTGAAGGAGGGATTGGTTCTGATGTGGGTAGGGAGAGAGTTCCAGATTTTTGGGGCATTCTCTGAGAAAGAGTGGGAGAGGGCTTTTTGTTTTTGTCTTTTTGGGGGGATTAAGAGGAGCGAGTTGGAGCTTCTTATGTTTCTTGATTGTCTAGCTTTTGTGAGTTTGGCTGAGAGGTAGTACGGTTTGCCTGTGTGTAAAGCTTTATGGGTGAAACAGGCAGTTTTGAAAGTGCAGCGTGCTTCAATGGGTAGTTATTTTAGTGTCTGTAATGCAGGGATGATGTTGTCGTATTTCTTGGTACCTGTGACCATTTACATTCTCAACGTCTGTCATTATGGTTTTAGGGAGTAGCTGGGGACCTTGGAGCAGTGCTTAAACCTTAATTTGATCATGGGTAAATATACTACTGCCCACTGTACCTTGCATTAATGAATTTATCAACAGCTTCTCACTGCGGAAATCGCTCTGTAAAATCCTACTGAAATAAATACAAACTTTTTCAGCACATATGATAAAAGAGAAAATGTATTTACGTATAACACAAGGACAGACAGCTTGCAGCCGAATGTCCAACAATTTCACGCCTGCGCTGAGCGTTCTATTAGGCGGGCGGGGCCGTGACGGAACCATTCTGTCACAAGCACAGCGCCACCGCGGCTCGTGACGGAGTGGTTCCGTCACGAGCATGGTGGCACCGCACGGCCCCCCTCCCCCCTAGCGCCGCGGCGGAATTACCGCCGCAGCCAAGGGGTTAAATGATGGTGACTCTGGAAAAGTTAAGTTGGGTCTCTGTAGTGGTACGAGGGCCAGGTGAAACGTGAGCCTGTTATTGCAACAGCATGGGGGCATTGGCCTGCTCACCGGACATGAAAGGGGGCCCAAAGAGAGGCGCTTAATTACCCATGACAAAGGAAAGGCAGATGGCCGCGCTGGGTTGCACTTTTAAGATCACCTTTTACTAAAAGTCGAGCAAGCTCGACCTAAAAAGCATTAGCCAGAGAATGAGGTTAAAGGAATTAGACAGAGAGAAAAACAAGAGATTGAAGAGCTATAGGAGAAAATCCAGTGAGCGAGAAAGAGTCAATTAATGGGGAGGGGTATAAGGAGGAAGAGAGAAAGGTAGAAGAAAACAGAAAGAAAGAGAAAGAGAGTTTGTGGGAAAAGGAAAGTGTTGGGTGGGACTGATGAGATGCAAAGATAAGTGTCCCATAATATGTGTAAGAACACTAACAAGGCCTGACTTTCACCAAACACCAAATTGCATTATGGGACTTGTGGTCAAACAATTACACGGGGAGGCTTGCAACTACAAGCCAGGCAATACAAAATCACGGGTAATTTTTGAAAACAACAACTAATTGGGTCAGGACGAGTAGGAAGGCGGTCTCATTTATGGACGCCCTTTCTGCATTTGCACTTTGATCTTTGGCTTGGTTAATCAGACAGTGACTGCAGCTGCCCTTTGCCTGGTTTCTCACCCCAATGCCACGCCAAGCTTCGGCCAGACACCCTGTGTATGCCGAGGTGGTACAGGTATGATAGTGCCAGGGTCCTCTGTAAACTAGCATAATAAATACTGACTAAACATATTTAAACTCGTAACCTTACCTCATACATAGAGTTTTGTTTAAAGCTCATTAACCCTGTGACCTGAAATACTTTACTGAAGCAGGCCCAGATTTGTGCCTGGTGGCAAGACAATGGCGTACTTTACTTGGACAAACTCCATCTGTCAGATATCGGATTCAGTTTGCAAACATATTCTTCCAAATAAAGTTCTGTTTAAAAGACTGGCGGTGAGAACCAGCATGAGCTAGGCATTCAAACAAAGTTCTTCGCCGACTGCGCACAGTTGTAAAATTCCTCTGGTTCTTGTGAGAAAGGGTGTGAACAGTAGGGTTGGGGCAGGGTGGCAAGCTGGGAAAAGAGGGCGCGAGGAGAGGCCCTGAATGTAGCAGGAGAAATAAATGGTTTAAGCAAAGCAGGGGAGCTGGGCGAATGAAACAATTCCTTCTAAGTCAGGGCAGTCTTGACAGGGTTGTTAAAATTAGCGTCTGGTTACTGCGACCTTGGGTAACCTTTCTGCGCCCTAGTCCAGCTTGCACGTCTGCTCGTCTCGTTATTTTTAATAAATATCTGCCTGCTTTATCAACGGATGCCTTGGGGAACTGGGTGATCTGAATGAAGAAAAGAAAAATCTAAATAAGCGATTTGCCCAGAATCACCGGATGTTGAGCGTCATTGCCGAGACTCGAACCCGGTTCTTCAGATTTCAGGTCAACCGACTTAAGACGTTAGACCACATCCTCTCTTGTAATTGTATTTATATAGCGTTTACTACCCGTGACGAGCTGTTGAAGCAATTTTCAGCGAGTAGCATGCTACTCTGGAACTCAAAAGAATTAGTGGTGGGTTAGTATAGGTAAGCATGAGTATAGTATTAGTATAGGGAGGTAGGAGTTAACTTGAGCAGACGACATGAGTCTGTTTGTTGGATTGAATAGAATAGAGTACTGGAATGATGGAAAGGGGAAGAAAACCATTAATGTCAATTTGGGAGATCATAGAAGTAAGTTGGGGTCTGGGATGAGTAAAGGAGAGATGGAGGAGGGGAGGGAAGAGCCTGTAAAAAGGGATTAGGGAGAAAGAGAACGTAAACAGAAGGAGACAGATAGAGGATGGAGATTGGGGAGGGCAGAGGTAGGGAAGGAGAAGGGAAGGAGGAAAGAAGAGGAAAATGGATGTAAAATTAGTGAGAAGTATGCCTGGAAGGCAAAGAGAGAGATGAAGACAACTGGAGGTTCAGTGGGGACAGAGAGTGCGTGAAGACAAAGTGAGGGGGACGTGAAGTGAGGACAGCAGGAGGAAGGTGTCGGATTTAGAAGGGGACTAGATAGGGGGAAAAAGAGTGGGATATGGCATGGGATCCAAAGATCAGAGAAGGGAGCGGGGAGATGAGTGAACATCGATGGAAAAAGTGGAAGATGGAGGGAGGAGAACTAAAAGGTGATAAGATGAGGCAGGATCACGAGGGGAGAGTACAGAAAGAGCAGAAGCTGGGGAAGGAGAGAGAAAAGAAAATAGAAGAAATTGAGAAGCATGGGGAGTGGGCAGGAAAGAGATGGGGGTGAGAGGATAAAGAGTGGGATAGAAGGACCAGGAGAAAAGGATGGAAGGTGGCGAGAAGTGGGTGGATGAGATAAGGTCGAGGATGTAGGTGGAAGAGAGAGACTCAAAAGAGATGGGAGTGGAAAGAGACTAGAGGGAAAGGAGGCTGGAGAGGAGAGGAGCAAGAAAGAGATCGAGGGGGAGGGGGCAGGGAGGCCAGAAGAGCTGTGAAGCATCCAGACTGTCCTGAAGAAAATAAGGTGTGAGGTCGGGGTGAGGCCAGAAAGAGATGAGAAGGGAGGATGGAGAGAGGAGGTGAACATATGGCGGTGGGGACGGAAAACATGCTAGAAATGACGAGCAGTAAGAGAATTAAACAGATGTGGAGAAGAGAAGGGGTTTACGCAGGAAGAGGGGAAAAAGGACGCTACAAGGCGAAGAAAGAACATCGGAAGATGAGAAAGAGGGGTGGAGAGAACAGAAGGAGAGGAGGACGGATAAGCATAGGGAGAGAAAATAAAGAAGAGGAGGCGAGAGTGGAGAAGATAACGAGATACAGAAGAGACGATGGCGGAGGGGACGAAAACAATGAGATAAGGATGAGAGGATGGGACTGAGGCTGGAGAAGTGAAGGGCGGGAGAAGGGTGAGGGAACGAGAATAGGAAGAAGGAGGGAAAAAGCTTCTGAGGGAATAGTGGAGGGGAGAAGAGAAAGGAGAAGCAGAGGCAAGAGAGAAAAGAATGAAACGTGGATGCGAAAGAAGGGAAGGAAAGAAAGAGTGACGGGTGAGGACTCTAGGGTGGAATATTGTAAGAAATTGGAGGCAAAGAGAAGTGATGTGAAGAAGGTGGATGAGAGAACATTATAAAAGAAAGTGCTGCTCTAGAGGGTACACAAGGAGAGGGAGGACAGGGCATGAAAAGGGTGTGTGGACTCTTAGGAGAGTGCACCTGAAGAAGCTTACAGGTGGTGATAGGGAGCAAAGGGAGGGCTGGGAAAGTAATTATGTGGAAGAAGTGAGACGTAGCCAGAGATAGGGGGGGGTAGAGGAGTAGGTGCAATGGTATGGTATAGTGAGGGGGAGTGGCGTAGCGGAAGGAGAGAAGGAGCACGAGAGACTGAGCAGAGAGGTCAAGAGAGTGACGTGTGTGGTGGTGTGCATCAGGAGGCACTGGGACAAAGGCAGTCAGAGAACGAGTGAAAAGAGACAGGCCACGTGGAGTAAGAGACAGCAAAGTGGAGAGGGTGGTTACAGGAATAGAGGCGGCCCAGGTAGAAATGCGGGGAAAGAAATGAGCCGCGGAAGGACTGCATGGTGCACGCGGGAAGGAGGGGAGGAACAAGGGAGGGGAAGGAAACCTTCGGTCAATGTTCGCTCTATATAAAAGCACATTAAATAAATAAGTAAATAAATAAATGGAAGAACACGAGGTGGAAAGGGGGCAGGAGATATAACGAAAAAGGAGGAACAAGAACGGAGGGGCAAAGGAAGAAAGAAGAGAATCACAAACTGGAAGAAATAAAACTGAAAAGGAGGAAAATGGAGGAAACAAGCTCTCGGCATTGCTGTGGCGGGGGAGTGGCAGCCTTTGAAGTCTGATGCGAGGCACAGACAAATGGGGCAGTGGGGCAGAGCCTGTCGGGGAAAGCACTCCGACGTGAACTCGAGCGACCATATGGAGAGGGAGGGGGTGTTCTGCCTGGTGAGTTTAATGCTTGTGGCAACAGAGGGAGAGCGCGGAGCGCGCGAAGTGTCTGGGAGCAAATGAAAGCTCTTAAAAAATTGCGCATGGTTGTGGCAGCTGTTGACAAGGAGTGTGATTGTGTCCATATGAACTGTACGTGATCCGCAGTTGGTAGAGATTTTGAACTGCCTACTATATACTCGCCTATCTATCCCTGTGGGATAGAATAGTCTAAACCTTAAAAGTAACGTTTAATTAGTAATTACTAAATTAGCCCATCAGTTCATTGCCACCTGCCAAGGTGCAGCTCGAATTTCAAACAATACATACAGCACATGTTAAATATAGGCATTCCCAACCCACCCCTGAGCCATTTTAGGTGGAGCCTGGCCACAAAAGACCTATTGTGTATTTACCAAAACATTACAGGAGATTAGAGCTCGCTAAGAAAAGGTACTCGCACAGCTCTGTAAATACATCTCACTTATAAGTCGTATTGTCTATAATGAAAGTATGAGGTTTCAGATGCTGGTGTTTGTTAGGGCTTGCTCATCAGACAGCGTAAGATGCCTGGTTCTGAAAGACCTACTGGGAACTTAAAGTGGGCTCAGAGGTCGCGCATTGACCACCAGTGGTTAAACTTATTGTCACTCATTTGGGTGTGTCTTTTTAGGTCTGTGTGTGTGTGTGTGTGTGTGTGGCTGTGTGTGTGGCTCTGTGTGTGTGGCTCTGTGTGTGTGTGGCTCTGTGTGTGTGTGGCTGTGTGTGTGTGTTTTTGAAACATAAATAAAACACGTTGTTATTTGCAATGTCAATAGCTCAAACTCGCATAAATACGAGACCTATTGCACTGCAAATGCAGTAGGTCTTGCATTTGCGAGAGATTAAGCTATTGGCATTGTAAATTTATTTATCGGATTTCAAAACCAACACATGAATAAAAATGTTGTAATTTACAATGCCAAAAGCTCTGACTTTGGCAAAGGCAATACCGTTGCATTGTAAATGCTTATTAATATGTGTTGCAGAGTGTGAGAAGTTAGCCTGGCATATGATGTCCACTATTCTAGTGGACACCTTGCACCAGTCTAATCGACCCTTATTGATGGTGGTTGTAAAGTCAACCTTATAGACAAGCTATCCTAGTGGTAGCATGGCCCAGCAGTCTTAGGCTAAGACTTCAGAGAGCATGTGAAGCAAGCTGTTTTACCAATTATAATCCCTTGACTACCAAATGAAAGGACACCACACAAGGTATATATCAAATATATATGTATTTATTCTAAACACAACCCCTCTGCACTCTTTATGAGGTCAGAGATCGAAGTACATCACAAGTTACTCAATTAGCATACGATAAGTTGCACAAATACAGTTATGCCCTAGGGGCCTCACAAACCATATACTAAAGAAGTGGTATAAGAACCATGTGAGAGTTAGACAGCTGGCCTAGGGCCTGTAGAACTGCTGGGGCTACACTAAACAACCAAAGGTTAGGAAGTAGGAGGCCGACGGGAGACGCATGCAGTGTCTAAACACAGTCGCGAGTTACCATTGACTTATAATGGGAAACAAAGAAGTTACAAAGTTACTGTTTTAGGCCACTTCTGGATGGACTATGATAAAACCCCTTTAGACTAGGACACTTCGAGAGTCAAGACCCACGAGAGCACCAGAGTACTCGTGTTACCTCACCCAGGGAAGCCGGGTGCATAGGTGCCTTTTAGTGTCAGGTTTCGTAGTCGTTTTCTATGGAGAGCTGCAAAGAAGTGCTGCAGGCGACCAGAGGAAAAGTGTCTGGGTGGATCGGTGATGTGAAGAACCTGAAAGCAGAGGGGACAGAGTCTGGGTCACTAGCCAGTGACCAGGAAGGAACCAGGCGATGTCGCGTGCTTGAAGGTGAAGTAGGTGAGTTGTCTCTTCAGCCACGAAGTCAAGGAGGCATCGACGACGACCAGGAGCTGGATTCGAGCTGTCCCATGATGTATCTAGTTGACTGCGGAGTCGGTATCTGGATTGGACCCAACAAGCATTGGCAACCGCAACCCACGCAGGATGTCGAGATTGGCTCTGTTGCAGACCAGCAAGGTTTGTGGCGCTTCTCCTTTGAAGGGAAGCTGGAGCAAGCCTGGAGCAACAATGAAAGCAGTTTAGTTAAAAAAGAAAGTCTTCAGGGGGCTCATTAGCCAACGGGCAAGGAACCGGGAAGACGCGTCGAGCTGAAATGCGAGAGCAGGCCCCAAGCGCCACTCGTGGAGTGTGGAGGGCTGAGCTTCGGTGCAAATGGTGCTAGAGTCTGGGGCTTCTCGTACCCCAATGCACAACAGAGAGGGCACCTCGGTAGTCGAGCTGTTAGCAAAATGCAGCATGTCCAGGGTGTCCGGTCCCACGTCTCTTGTGTCCGCCACGGGTCTCAGCTTTGCAGTGGATGTGGGTCGGAGTCAGAGAAGTCTGAGAGTCCAGTTCCTTTGTCGCTGAGTCTTCGGGTTCCGGCGGGAGCGTCGACAAAGCAGACCGGCAAGTTACTGGTGGTGCCTGTTTGCACAGGGTGGTCACTCCTTGACCACAAGGGAGATGTCTTCCGTCTTCTAGTCAGGATAGAATGTCGAAGGTCCAAGAGTTCTGTATCAAAGTTTCTTTCCAGGATAATCTAAAGTACTGGGGACACAGCTCCTATACTTATACTAAGCTAAGAGGCTGGATTACCTGCCTAGCTCCCTCCTATGGGTGGACCTGAGAAGGGGGTGATTACACCCCTTTCCCTTTCTCCAGTTTCGCGCCAGAGCTGGGGCTGGAGTGCCCCAGCAACTGGTTTGAACCGGGCTATGCATGGAGCACCTTGTGTGCCCCAGGCAATGTCTAGATGCATTCACTGAATGCAGCCCTCCCCTGCCCAATACACATAACCCTAGTCTGGGGAGGTGCTGGCACCTCCCTGGACAGGAAACCTATTGTCCAGGCCGCCCTTGCCGGAGTTTCCCCCAGAACCAGGTGGTCAGACCCGTGTCTGTGGCAGCAGCATCCATTTTGTGCTACTGAGGCTCTGTTTAACTTTATCCGGGTAAAGCAGTAACATACATGTCTTTTCCCTCTAGAAGGGTGGAATGCTACCCCCGCCGCCAGAATTGGCGGGGGAGGGTAGTATTCCAAAGTGTTTGACACCTTACACGACATGTTTTGATAAAGCCAGACCAAAGTTATCATTTAACCGCTAGGATTATAATGCACTTAAGAGTATATGGTATGGCTATATCATAGAACAGCTATAATGAGATGGTTCTGAAAGCTGCAGAGGGACTCAGCTCATGCTAGGGCACCCTCTCGCCTAAAACCAAGCACTCAGCCTCCAGGATTGTCGAGGCCTACCATAGGAGTGGCTTATAGGTGTATATGTGTCTATATGTAAAGGTAGATATAGGTATACTATATCTAAGTAAGGGGTGATTACACCACCTTACCCAAGCTGAGTGATCAGCCTGTGGTGTCAGTTTGGAGGGCCAGCCAGGGGTGGCATAGTACATGCTGCGGCCCCTGGTAGCCCTTGGATGCACTTATGCCCTGGGTACCTATGGTACACTATACAGGGGCTCACAAAGATGACCCAATACCCAATCTGGTATGTACCTAAAGTACATGGTATCAATTTAGAGAGAGAACAGCTGGGCTGTGGGTCTGATTAGCAGGCCCACAGCCACATTAAAGTCGAAAAACCAGAAAATCACAGCAAAAAGTGAGGGTGACCATAGGAAGCAGACCATACTCTCCTACACAACCCCCCCAAACGCAGGGACATTAAACTAACATTGACCAGTTGAGTCTTCATGTTCTAAGTGGAAATATCTGGAGAGTCCATCCGTCAGTCCCAGGTCTATGTTCCACGGTAATGTCCATCCCCTGTAGGGAAATGGACCACCTAAGCAGTTTGGGATTTTCACCCTTCATCTGATTTAGCCACAAGAGGGGCTTATGGTCTGTCTGAATCTTGAAGTGAGTGCCAAACAAGTATGGCCTCAGCTTCTTCAGTGCCCAAACAACAGCAAAGGCCTCCCTCTCAATAGCTGACCAACGTTTCTCTCTAGGGGTCAGCCTTCTGCTAATAAAAGCTACTGGCTGGTCTTGACAATCTTTATTCAGTTGTGAAAGAACAGCACCTACACCCAACTCAGAAGCATCTGTTTGAACAATGAATTATTTGGAGTAGTCTGGACTTTGCAGAATAGGAGCAGTGCACATGGCCTGCTTCAGGTCATTAAATGCCTTTTGACAGCTTCCTGTCCACTGAACTTTCTTTGGCATTTTCTTGGAAGTTAAGTCATTAAGGGGTGTCACTATGGAACCATACCCCTTGGCAAATTTCCTGTAGTACTCAGTCAGGCCCAAGAAAGCTCTGACCTGTGTCTGGGTGGTGGGAGCAGTCCAGTCCTTTATCGTCTGGATCTTGCTCTCCAATGGTTGCACCTGACCCCCACCTACAAGGTGGCCCAGGTATACAACCTTGCTCTGCCCTATCTGGCACTTGGTAGCCTTGATAGTTAGGCCTGCCTTTTGCAAGGCCTGCAAAACATTCATCAGGTGGATCAGGTGATCTTCCCAAGTGGAGCTAAAGACAGCAATATCATCTAGATAAGCTGCACAGTAGTCATCCAGACCTGAGAGGACTTTGTTCACCAACCTTTGGAATATAGCAGGTGCATTTTCCAGACCAAAGGGCATTACCTCAAATTGATAATGTCCTTCTGGGGTTGAAAATGCTGTTTTGGCTTTTGCATCATTGGCTAGTCTGATCTGCCAGTAGCCAGCTGTCAAGTCAAATGTACTCAAAAACTTGGCAGATGCCAATCTGTCAATGAGTTCATCTGCCCGTGGTCTGGGGTGGGCATCTGTCCTAGTGACAGCATTGAGGCCTCTGTAATCCACGCAAAACCTCATCTCTCTCTTACCATCTTGGGTGTGAGGTTTAGGCATCAGGACTACTGGACTGGCCGAAGGGCTCTCTGAGGGCTCAATGACTCCCAACTCCAACATCTTTTGGACCTCTTTCCTGATACAGTCCCTGACATGGTCAGGTTGCCTGTAAATCTTACTTTTAACAGGCAGACTGTCCCCAGTGTCCTCTTCATGAGTGCACCAGGTAGTCTGACTTGGAGTCAGAGAACACATATGTCTGTAGGACTGTAGAACTTGCCTGCAGTCATGTTGCAGTTGGTCAGTGAGGTTGCCTACCAAGGCTACTCCATCAACTGAACCATCATCAGGGTTCTGAGAAAGCAGGTCTGGGAGAGGGTCACTCTCCTCCTCCTGTCCCTCATCTGTAGTCATGAGCAAGCCCATGTCTGCCCTGTCAACATATGGTTTCAATCTGTTGACATGAAGCACCCTGTGGGGGCTCCTGGGAGTTCCAAGATCAACCAAATAGATTACCTCTCCCTTTAGCTCAACAATAGTGTGGGGTCCAGACCATTTATCTTGGTGAGCTGCTGGGGCCACTGGCTCCAACACCCACACCTTCTGTCCTGGCTGGTAAACAGTCAGCACCGCTATTTGGTCATGCCAGGTGAGAGAGGGATATATTTTACTGTATAAATATCAGCTGGCATGGACCCCTGTGTGTAGGCCTTACTGTTCAAAAATATAGGCCTTGGTTAAATTGGCCAGAGTGCTGCCATTTTCTGTTAAAGTAAGCAAAAAGCAGGTCTGATCAAGAATTCAACCAGCACCACTGCCCTGCGAGGCTTTTTCCTCCAGTCTTGTAGCCCCCACCCAGCCTGTGTGCTAAAGGTCAACTTCCACCCAATTCTTTCGACATAACAGAAGGCCACATCCTCTAACTGTATTTGAGAAAAGAGGAACTTAGCCCCTCAGCCCTGTCATGCAGCTGTGATGGGCGTGGTAAAAGGATCACATAATATGTACTCCTTTTATGTGTAAGGCGCTTTTTCTGTTAAACTAAAGCTAAAAGCTAATTTACGGTAAGCCTCAAGTCAACAAGGCATGACCTTTGGACTAGCATAAAGTACCATGTTTGCGGGAAATGGCTGCTTTTCAACATATGGATGGGATGGGTACGGAACAGACCATAAATGACGCAGGAAGAATAAATAGCACGAGGTGGCGCAAGATGAAGTTACCATAGACCCCTCACCACCTTAAAAAGTATAAAAAGGAGGTCTGCAGAAATATCATTGGGCAACTCCTGGTCTGTTGTAGTCATCAGGTTGGCGAGTTGTCTTCAAGAGCTCTTGATCATTGACTTAATGTATATATATATATATTAGCTATATTGTTTTTCTTGTGTTTTGCCATGTGTATTGTTATATTTGCCAAGTTCACTTTTAACATTGCTTTTTCCTTATAATATTTGAAATGTACAACTTGTAATTACAGGATTTCTCACTTATAGGCAGATGTGAGTATTCCCAGATAATATGTACTTTGCTTTTTGAATGCATTTCTGCCACAAATGATAAATGTGTCTTAAGGTTTAAATCTTCACTCTGACTATCTGAAATTTGTCATTCTGATGTCCACGAGGCTATCTGAGAATGCGGAGCTCTGGACACAGAACTAATGAGATTTTTATGCCTTTATATTAATGTTTCTAGAAGTTGCATCTTCTTAATAAAACTGTTAACCTTTCAGCTTCAGTTTCCACGGCTCACATATCTGTTTTCTCTATTTTTAGAGCGGGCGTTCCTGCACACACCGGTACAAATTAAGGTGCTCCTTTGTCGCTAGCTAACGCTCACAATCATCCCAGCGCAGGCTTCTGAGCCGTTGCGCCCAGCCCCCTGACCTTCTGCCCCGTAATAAATCTCCCTCTATCACAGGCTTTCTGTAATTCCTGGCTAGCATCAAGGTTTTTGGATGCCTTTTTCATATACTCAGCCACCTTGGAGCGGAGACCAAGTACATAATCCACAATGTCCTGTTTGGGAGGTTTGAGAGGTAACTCCCATCCCTCCTTCACCAGACAAAGGGGTCCTCTTACAGGATACCCAAGTAGAAGTTCAAAAGGGCTAGAGCCAACCCCCTTCTGTGGGACCTCTCTGTAAGCAAACAAAAGGCAGGGCAGCAGGATGTCCCATCTTCGCCTAAGCTTTTCAGGTAAACCCTTGATCATGCCCTTTAAGGTCTTGTTGAATCTCTCCACCAGACCATTGCACTGTGGATGATAGGGTGTGGTGAACTAGTAGTTCACTCCACACTCCTCCACATAGCAGTCAAAGATCCAGACATAAAGTTTGCACCTCCGTCTGAGACAACCTCCTTTGGAAAACCCACTGTTGAGAAAACTCCCAGGAGGGCTCTTGCCACAACAGGTGCTGTTGTGGTCCTTAGGGGAATAGCTTCTAGGTATCTGGTGTCATTATCCACTACCACCAGAATAAACCTGTGCCCAGAGGCTGTTTGTGGATCCATTGGTCCAACAATGCCAATCCCTACTCTTTCAAAGGGAACCCCCACGACAGGTAGTGGTATTAGGGGGGCCTTTGTGGTGCCACCTGATTTGCCACTGGCTTGGCAGGTGACACAGGAGCGACAAAACTCCTTGGTGTCTTCTGACATGTGAGGCCAGTGAAAGTGAGGGACAAGCCTGTCCCAAGTCTTGTTCTGGCCAAGATGTCCTGCAAGGGGAATATCATGGGCTAGTGTGAGAAGGAAGCCCTTGATTGCCAAAGGTATGACCAACCTCCTGGAAGCACCAGGCTTGGGGCCTCTAGCCTCTGAATACAGGAGCCCATCATCCCAATAGACTTTGTGGGTCCCACTAGCATTCCCAGCAGCCTCAGCAGCAGCTTGCTGTCTGAGGGGTTCAAGAGAAGGGCAGTCTAACTGCGCCTGCCTCAGATCTGCCCTGGAGGGTCCCCTGTCCCAAGAAACTCAACCTGATCAGGCTCAAGCTCTTCTAGGACAGTTTCCTCCTGGGTCTCACAATCAGCTTCCTGCGAAGGCTAACTCTCTTCCTGAGGCAAGGGGGAAGGCACTGCCTGAACCCTACTGCTTCTCCTCCTGGTAGGCAACTGGTCCATATATTCAGGATCCAGGGCCTGTTCAGTGTTGCAATTTTTGACCTGTGACCTGGTCACAGCAAGGACATGTGCTGATATACCTAACATCTCTGCATGAGTCCTATACTCCACTTCAGACCAGACTGACGTTTCTAGGTCATTGCCAAGCAAACATTCTACAGGAAGGTCTGAACTAACAACAACTCTTTTGAGGCCAGTTACCCCTCCCAAGGATAAAATAAAAATTGCCATACTATGGGTGGTAGTGACATTGCTTGCATTGGTCACTAGGTAATTGCCACCTAGTGTTATCTGTCCAGGGTTCACAAAGCTGGGTGTCACCATTGTTACACTAGCACGTGTCCCTGTAGGCCTGAGCCACTTTGTTATTAATTAAAGGTGTCTGTCTGTACTTGCCTAAGTTACTGGGGCTCACAGTAGAGGACATAGCCATGTCCACATCACAGACAAGAACAGCTTTAGTTGGTATTCTGACTAGGCCAGAATCCATCTCAGTTCCCAGGGTTAACCCTACTACACTCTTCTGTTGAGAACCACCACTATAAGCTGTACTAGGGGGAACAGTTGCCTTATGGGGCAATGGTGGATAGAGATACCTCTTTCTTGGTGCATTCACTGGTCCAGTGAGTATTTACCTTGCATACTTTGCACCATGGTTTCTTAGGACCTTGTTTCTGTTTTGCAGGTTGGAAACCCCCACCATTAGAAGCTTTTTGGGGACCTTGAGAATACTTCTGGTCTTTTGCTTTCTCTCCACCCTTTTGGTCTTACTTCTTCTGATCACCACCTTGGTTCTGTACCTTCTGCTTCACCCTGGTTCTAACCCATTTGTCTGCCTTCTTTCCCAATTCTTGGGGAGAGGTCAGATCTGAGTCAATCAGGTGCTGATGCAATAACTGGTTCTGACAGTTGTTAAGAATGTGTTCTCTCATGATCAAATTATACAATCCTGTATAGTAATTAACCTTACTGCCCAGTAACCAGCCTTCCATAGCCTTAGTAGCACAATCTACAAAGTCAGTCCAGTCCTGAGTCTGAGTCTTCTGGGTATCACTGAACAGCAACCTGTACTGCTCAGTGGTTAAGCCAAACCCATCTATCAGAGCACTCTTCAGGACATAGTAGTTGTCAGCATCCTGTTCATTAACTGTCAGGAGCTTGTCTCTGCCTTTATCTGAAAAGGAGAGCCACAAAATTGTTGCCCGCTGACTTTGGGGTACCTGCTGTACTTTGCAAGCCCTCTCCAAAGCAGATATCCATTTGTGGATGTCATCCCCAACCTGGTAGGGAGGGACAATCGTATTCAGGTATCTATGGTCATGAGACCTTTCCCTATCTCTAGGTACTGTGCTGCCACCAATGGGCTCTAGCCCACACAATTTTCTCTCTCTCTCAAGAGCCAGGGTCTCTTTTGCAAGGGAAACTTCTTGCCTCCTGATTCTACGCTTGGATTCCCTCATCCTAGCCTTATGCTCTCTTCTCTGAAGGGAAGTCATTCTCCCTAGAGCTGAGGCATGGGACCCTACTGAGTCATCAGAGTGGTTGAACTCACTGGAGCGTGACCTTCCTCTTCTGTGCTCAGTGTTAGGCCTACTTGGGGGTCTGGATTGGAGTCTTCCTCCTCCAGTCCCAAATAGTCCTAGGTTAACCTGGTTCAGTTCCCCGACTTCTACCTGGTTAGCATCCACATCATCATCAGACTCCCCTTGGTTCTCACCAGTGGGATCGTCTGTTGAGGGATGGCCCCCCTCTGTACTATCTGTTTGATCTGGGGTAGATGCCTTTTCTACATCATCCTCCACTAAAATATCTACCAGGTGGTTAAAGGCTGGACTCTGTCCTTGTCTCAGACTTCTGGATGTACACAGGCTTCTCAATTCATGAAACGTGAATGTGTCATATTTAGAAGGTGCCCTAGGGAGGGTCAGCTTCTGGCAGAGGTGTGGTGTGTTCGTCTACCTACACTAAATGTTTTCCTACTAGAACCTCTCTAGGAGTTGTAGTCAGGGTGAGCTAGGCCCTTATCACCCACAACTGCTAAGTTCAGTAGAAGTTATGTATTATAAGAACTTGATTTATATGTACCTAGAGGTACCTTAATGTGATCTTTCAAATGATATCTTAAGATTATATGGTAAAACAACAGCAAGCTCTTATCCAATCCGCTGCACACCAATGTGAAACGTTAGCCTGACATATGATGTCCACTATTCTAGTGGGCACCTTGCACCAGTCTAATCAACCCTTATTGATGGTGGTTGTAAAGTCAACCTTATAGACAAGCTATCCTAGTGGTAGCATGGACCGACCAGCAGTCTTAGGCTAAGACTTCAGAAAGCATGTGAAGCAAGCTATTTTACCAATTATAATCGCTGGAATAGCAATTGAAAGGACACCACACAAGGTATATATCAAATATATATATTTATTCTAAACACAACCCCTCTGCACTCTTTATGAGGTCAGAGATCGAAGTACATCACAAGTTACTCAATTAGCATACGATAAGTTGCACAAATACAGTTATGCCCTAGGGGCCTCACAAACCATATACTAAAGAAGTGGTATAAGAACCACGTGAGAGTTAGACAGCAGGCCTAGGGCCTGTAGAATCGCTGGGGCTACACTAAACAACCAAGGGTTAGGAATAGGAGGCCCACGGGAGACGGGTGCAGAGTCTAAACACAGTCGGGAGTTACCATTGACTTATAATGGGAAACGAAGAAGTTACAAAGTTACTGTTTTAGGACACTTCCGGATGGACTACGATAAAACCCCTTCAGACTAGGACACTTCGAGAGTCAAGACCCACGGGAGCATAGGTGCCTTTTGGTATCGGGTTTCGTCGTCGTTTTCTATGGAGAGCTGCCAAGAAGTGCTGCAGGAGACCAGAGGAAAAGTGTCCGGGTGGATCCAAGGGTGGATCGGTGAAGTGAAGAACCTAAAAGCAGAGGCGACAGAGTCTGGGTCACTAGCCAGTGACCAGGAAGGAACCAGGTGATGTTGCGTGCTTGAAGGTGAAGAAGGTGAGTTTGTCTCTTCAGCCACGAAGTCCAGGAGGCATCGACGACAACCGGGAGCTGGATTAGAGCTTTCCCACGATGGATCTAGTTGACTGCGGAGTCGGTATCCGGATTGGACCCAACAAGCCTTGGCAACCGCAACCCACGCAGGATGTCGAGATTGGCTCTGTTGCAGACCAGCAAGGTCTGTGGAGCTTCTCCTTTGAAGGGAAGCTGGAGCAAGCCTGAAGCAACCAGGAAAGCAGTTTAGTTAAAAAAAAAAGTCTTCAGGGGTCTCACTAGCCAACGGGCAAGGAACCGGGAAGACACGACGAGCTGAAATGCAAGAGCAAGCCCCACGCGGCACCCGTGGAGTGTGGAGGGCTGAGCTTCGGTGCAAATGGCGCTTGTGTCTGGGGCTTCTCGTACCCCAATGCACAACTGCGAGGGTACCTCGGTAGTCGAGCTGTTAGCAAAATGCAGGATGTCTAGGGTGTCCGGTCCCACGTCTCTCGTGTCCCCCACGGGACCGGCAAGTTACTGGTGGTGCCTGTTTGCACAGGGTGGTCACTCCTTTTTTTTTTTTTTTGTCACTTTATTTTTTTTGCAGAATTAGAAAATATACAACCATTTGTTCCTGGTGTTCTGCCATCCAGAGATGCCCCGTATCTATCATGAATCAAGCATAACAAAGCCACTCAGCCCACATCCCGGAGGCCGGGCGGCGATAGCAAGTCAGTGTCAAACTTTGATGATTCAGAAATGAAACCGCGAACACTGCTCAACCGGATCATCTAGTATCTGCTTTTCTTTATTTCCCCGTCCCCGAACACCATCATAGAACCAGTCCTACAATTCAAATGGTGCGTATTAATAGGTACTTCTAGCGTAACATAGCGGCCTAGTGCCAACCCTCTATTCCCTTGGAGTAATCCTCATTTTAGAACCAACTCTATTTACCCTACCCTCAGGAGGGAGATGCTTGTCCGATTGTACCATCCCAAGATCCACGCATTTAAGTCTAAGAGTTCAACCCCTCCTACAGTAACAGTAGGAACCCCGATTACCCCAACCAAACCCTCCCCCCCAAACCGCTGCTGGTGTGGGCCTTTGTTCAGTATCTTATCTCCTAAAAGGAAGAAGCCTGTAGGATCGCAACTTATCCTTCCTTGCCCTACATGGAACTGCCTTCAGAACCCTCCTACTTTAGTCCTCCGCTGGTGCCAGACTGTTACCTAGTGTTCGCACTAGTTCTTCCCACGCACGCGCCATCTCTAGACTCTTCTCATTAGCTGTACAGGCTGCTTGGCGTAGTCTAACCGTGCTCTCACTACGGGCCCATTTATGTAATTCGTTCGCCCACCGTCTACTAGAGGGACCATCCTTCGATTTCCAATGCCAATTTATTTCCCTCTGTGCCAAAATGAGACCTAGATCAATGAATTTACTAGTTATCTTGGTTGTTTTCGTGTTAGGAAACCAGAGTAATGAACAAGTTGCCATGTCATATTCCACTTGCCTATCAGTAACTTCATTAAGAAGCGCCCCCACTTCAGACCAGTAGGGCCCTCATTTCGGACAATCCCACATCATGTGGTCTAGTTCCACATCAGGCGTTAGGCACCTAGGACATGCCGTGTCCTGCACGTGGAAATATTTCCAGATCTTCCCCGGAGTGAGGTACGCCCTATGCACTATAAAAAAGTGTACTTGCTGAAACCGTGCATTTCTGCACCTCTTCCAGGTCCTCGACAAGATACGACCCCATGTTGTGTCCGGGATGGGCTTCCCTACACTCGTCTCCCACTTCTGTTTGAGAACCGTCAGGGGCTCCAGACCTTCATGTAACATTCGGGAATGTAGGCAGGTGACTGCCTTGAACGTACCCGCCGCCATTACCACATATTGGCATGCCATCGTGGTTCGCGGTTCTGATTGCCCTGTCTTCCAATGTTTCCGCATCGCTGTAGTTACAGCCATGTGCAAGAGGAAACTTCCATCAGGAAGGCCAAATTGGTCCTGCACCGCCTGAAAGGGCAAAAACTCTCCATCAGCATATAAGTCGCCCACCATTTGCAGTCCCATCTCCTCCCATTCCAGAAGCTGGGACCAATCCCCTCCGTGTGGCAATGCCGTCAACATGCCCAGAGGGATTTCGGGTGCATATGGGTGTGCCACTCCCGCCCTCTTTTGGCTTTTATTCCAGCACATCCTCAGGGTCCTCTCCTCTAGGGTTAAGTTCCGAACCACCAGTTGTTGCTGCATGACAATATGTGAGAGGACATGCCTCTGTATCCCCGACCCACGAGTCTGGTCCGGGCCCCTAAATTCCCATGCTACATTCTGTGTAAGGATCTGCAGCTGCGCCGCCAAATAATAAAGTTCGAAGTTAGGAACTGCTAGTCCCCCCTCCGACTTCGGCCTCAACAGCGTATCCAGTGCCACCCGTCGCCTCCCCGTCCCCCACAAAAAATCAATGGTGAGCGTCGGCAAGTCCCGAAAAAAACGTGGTGGCACCCAGAGTAGCAGCATGCGGAAATAGTAAAGCAAGCGTGGTAAAGCTACCATCTTGAGCAGCGCAACTCTCCCTACTACCGAAAGGGGCAGGGTCGCCCAAAACGCCATACAGCCCCTCAGGGCTCTTATGCAGCATCCTATGTTCCCTTCCAACATATCGTCCGCCCCATGGTAGATCCGAACTCCCAGGTAGGTGAAGCACGATCACTCCCAGATTAAATCAGCGGCCAGTGGCGGCTGGGGCATATCCGCTCTCAAAGGGAAAATACATGTTTTAGTCCAATTCACTCTAAGGCCCGATAGCTTCCCAAAGTCCGATAACATGCTCACCGCCCCTTCCAGTGCAACCGTCGCATCCTCTAGGAAAAACAGCAAATCATCCGCATACAATGAGATGTAGTGCGGAATTCCACCACATACCAGGCCACCATATGCTATCCCCGTCCTGGCGTAGACCGCAAAAGGCTCTATTGCTAGCGCGAACAGCAGGAGTGAAAGTGAGCACCCCTGTCTCGTACCCCTCCGCACCGGATATTCTGATGATACGACTGAGCCCAGACGCACCCTAGCCGTAGCTAAGGAATACAAGACCTTCGTCCAATGTCTAAATTGCTCGCCTAATCCAAATTTCTCCAGTACCCTATCAAGATATTCCCATTCTAGGCTGTCAAACGCCTTTTCTATATCTACTAACAACACAGCCGGCATCATTTCAACATCCAGGTCGCTCCCTAGTACTCTTATAAGGCGGCGGATATTGATCGAGGTATTCCTAGTTGGTATAAACCCTGCTTGATCTTCATGAACCAAAGCAGTCATGTGGGGCAGCAGTCTTGTGGCCAATATGCGACTCAGTATTTTGCAGTCCACCGTCAGCATAGACAGCGGTCTATAGGAGGTCACATCACTACCCTCCCTCCCAGATTTCAACAAGGGGATGACCAGCGCCTCCCTCATGGATTCTGGCAGGTGGCCCAGCTCCACCGCCTCATTATATACCTCCTGCAACTGGGGCACCAGGATATCAATGTATTTCACATAAAATTCTATAGGGAGTCCATCCACCCCCGGGGTCTTGTTCCTGGCCATGTGCTTGATTGCTCCCCTAATTTCAGCCATTGTAATAGTCTGACCCAGAGTCTCAGCGTCCCCCTCCTCTAACTGCGGGAGCTGAATCCCTGCCAGGTAGCCCTCGATATCCAGCGTTTCCGCCTCCAGGTGACTTTGGTAAAGTGTCGTGTAGTATCTCTGGAAGCGCAAAAGGATCGCACATTGAGAATAGACCTTGTTCCCCGACTCTGTTCTTACACTCAGGACCGGGCACCCTCCCGACCCTGGGCTCGCCATTCTCGCCAGAAGCGTGCCCACCTTATCCCCCTCAGCATGCACCTTCACCATATACTGCCTATAATCGTAACTGCGTAACCGTTCTGTTTCAGTCGCCACTAGCTCCTTAGCTGCCAAAAGCCGTTCTTGTAGTTCCCTCTGTTCTGGTCTCTGCTTCTCTATCTCCCGCAGCACCTCCTTTGCTTTTTTAACATCAGCTAACACCACTGTCCTTTCTCCTGAATGTTTACTTATACATAACCCTCTCACCACCACTTCAAATGCGTTCCAATCCATTCCTCTAGTGGATGCTGATTCCCTATTTGTAGCAAAATAACGTTCAATACCATCCTGGATTTCGGAACTAAAGGCTTGGTCTTCCAGAGTGTCCAGGCGTAATCGCCAAGTGGGGACCACCGCCCTTATGCGCTGCAATTGAAAGGATACCAACTGCGGATTATGATCTGAGATGGTCCTAGCCAAGTACTCCGAGTGTGTTGCCAAGGGTGCTAGTGACTGAGTACATAAGATAGTGTCAATTCTAACATGCAGCTCGTGGAGCGCAGAAAAAAAGGAATAATCCCTATCCTCAGAATGTTGCCCCCTCCATATGTCAGTTAACCCCCACCGCTCTGCCACTCCACCCTCTTCTTCGCAATCTTGCGGACCTGGGAATCAACCAATGGTGGGTGCGACCTATCTAGTGTTACATCAGTGATCGAATTGAAATCTCCCCCCACTATCACCTGGCCTGCCAAAAAATGTGCCAATTTCCCCGAAATTTTGTCAAAGAATCGGGGCTGATCCGTATTCAGGGCATATATACTGCATAATACCACATCTCTTCCATACAATCTCCCCTCTACTGCCACATACCTGCCCTCCGGATCTATAACAGTATTTGTGGCCTGGAACGGAATCCCCGCCCTCACCCACACCAACACCCCCCTGGCGAACGCAGAGTAAGCAGTGCCAAACACCTGACCTCGCCATCTCTTCTGCAATGCAATACACTCCTGTTTGTTAAGATGGGTTTCTTGAAGCAACGCTATCTGGATTCCCCTCCTTATCAAATATGCATGCACCTTGTGACACCTTGACATAGTATGTAATCCACGTACGTTCCATGTAATACATTTCAATTCAGGTAATGTCCCCATTGCAACATTCCCATCCTGCTTCCTCCCTCACATTTTGCTTGCCCACACCAGACCCGCTGAACACCAAACACAGAACACCCAGAAAAACACCCATAACCCTCCCCCCCAGAACAGGTCCCAATAACACATTATCAGTTCCCATCCAAACTACCCTAACGAATCACACAGTACTACCCTGCAGTAGCCACTACAGGCTGCCTTAAGGGCAATGGGTGGTTGGTCCGGCCCCGACAGGTGGCAGCCCTTGCACCAGCCCCCAGCCCTTAACGCCCCGCAATAAGATGGCACAGCTATAAAGTTCACAGCTGTTACCAGGCCCTCCAGCACCACCATGCTCAGTTCTCCAGCAATGATTCCCACGAGGAGCGAAGCAACCTACAAGTCATCAGCCGATCTGGGTGTCACCTCCGGGCCCTTGGTGCTATCATCATCCGACAGCTCTGCGCCAGAGCGCTTCCTGTCCTCCTCGGATTCCGTTCCTTTGGTCGAGTCTTCCTGCTGCGAACCCGTTATCGCCGCCGTCGCCGCCAGAGCCCCCTGTTTATCAGCTGCTATCTGTGTGCGCTGCAACGCCTGTTGCATTCTGTTTTTCTTGCGGAGGCGCTGTGATTGGCGCATCCGTGGTGGCCTGGGCTGTCCTCCGTCTCCCCTGCCCCTACGATCCGTGCCTGCCCTGTACGTTTCGAGCCATGACCAAGCGTCCTCAGGTGTCAAGAAAAACTGCGTCGACCCATCCAGTATCACCCTCAGTTTGGCTGGGAATAGCAGTGAATATTGGATGCCCTCATCCCTAAGCTCCTTTTTAACAGACAAGTACGAGGCCCTACGCCTTTGTATCTCCTGAGTGTAATCCAGGAATATCGTTACAGTGCTATTGTCCACCTGGAAAGGCCCCGTTGAGCGTGAGCAGATCCCTATCTTTATAGTGAAGGACTCTGGCCACCACGGGACGGGGAGGGCGGCCCTGCAAGGGTTGTTTGGCTGGGACCCTATGCGCCCTCTCAAGTGTGAAGAAGGCAGAGAGGCCCTCCGGAGCAACAGTAGTCCTGAACCAGTTCTCCAGATAAGCAATCATGTCTGTTCTCTCTATTTTTTCCGGCAGGCCTACTACCCGCACGTTGTTACGTCGATTACGACTTTCAGAATCCTCAGCCTTCTTCTCTAGTGTCTCCAAGCGCCTCCGTGCAACTTCTAATTTGTGTTCCACCGTTACCACCGCTGGTTTTAGGTCTTGAATGACCGATTCAGTTTCTTTGACCCTATCCGTTAGCTTCAAATGGTCCGCCCTCAGGAGTCCCAGCCCCGTCGCGACCTGAGTTATGTCCTGTTGGAGGGACTCCTTCGTCGCCGATATGGCTTCTAGGATTTGATCCAGGCGTTTGTTCAGCCTCTGCTCCGAGAGCGTGCTCTCAGCCTCCTCGCCTTCCCCATGGGCCCCTTCGTGGTCCACGGCGTCGTCTTTTCTTCCTTTGGGTTTCATCGCATGTGAGTAAGTGGCCCCCTTCCTCGCCAACCGACCCCGTCCTGCGCAACAGCACCTCCGCCAACAACCACGTGGACTAATTTCAGGGTCGCGTCCTGCGCCACAAATTGGACCCTCACAGCACACGATTTATCACTCCACAGGCTCGACGCCCTTCACTGGTCGCAAAGACAACGCAGACCACCGTCTATCTTCTCGCTTCACTCTGTAATCCCCAGCAACGTATCTCCAGGCATTCCGTAGCGGCCACCTCGGTCCCAGCGCTCTCCCCACAATCACGGTCCGCACCAGCCGCCACTCCCCTCCTTGGGTAATACTTCTGAGACTCCCGCGAAGGACTCTAGATCTCCGAGCCGGCACTTAAGGAATACCACTGATCCGTGCTCTCATCATTGCTCTCGGGGTAGTAGCACGATCATCCCCAACTGGTCACTGGCTGCTCCCGTCTCTCTCCTGTCACAGCCGCTGTTTATACACATTGGAGGGTGCGCCCCACAGTCCGCCGCTGCTCGCTCCCAGGTGGTATCTCAGGCGTTCCCAGCCCGTGGCTCCCTATTCAATCTTCCGCGACCCCCGGCCGCTCAGCGCTACGAGCCTGCGTCCGCCCCCACCTCCGCAGCGCCAGGACCAGGCCCACACGACTTCACTCACCGGGGGCCCCAGGAAGGGTCCGTTAGCTGCCAAACGTCCACTTGTCCGGCACTGGAGCTCCGCTGCGCTCGCTCTGCCGCTCGATACTCTCCTGGCCCCCAAGCCTCTCAACCAGGACCTCCGCGGGCACACTTCGCTTTTGCTGCCCCTGCGGAGTCACAGAGTCACCTCGTCTCGCGGGCCAGCTCCAGCGCTTCCGTGTGCACTTGGCACCGCAGTGGTATGAGCAGTGCCTCACCTCTGGGCCGCCATGGTCACCGCGTCGATACTAATCCAGGTGCCGTGGGACAAAGGCAGCCAATAGTTTGGGCGCCATTTTAATTTTTCCATCGCCTCATCGCCCCGTCTTCTGTGTCGATTTGCAAACTGCCACAGCCCGCAATAATAACAGACGATGATGCGGAGCGGCGGCCTGCTTGCTGCGTCCCCCTCGCAATCGCGCCGCAGAAGCTAGCCCCAACACACGGCGAGCAGGGCGTCCTGGTCTAGCTCTCCTGGGCGAGTCCGGCCGCCATTTTAATGCCGCTCCTCCTTCATCACCTCCGGGAACAAAACTTCAATTGAGGGGCGCCCGGAGTCACCGGACACCACCTTGGTGGGCAGGAAGGCCCCCGCACTCATTCAGACGTCTGTCCCGGCAATTACCGCCGTAGCCCAGGCAGTTTTCAGGATAATCGGCAGGATCAGGCATGGAGCTAGCTGCTCACGCCGCCTCCGCCATCAGCGCCCAAACTACGCCCCCAGGGTGGTCACTCCTTGACCACAAGCGAGATGTCTTCGATCTCCTAGTCAGGATAGAATGTCGAAGGTCCAAGAGTTCTGTATCAAAGTTTCTTTCCAGGATAATCTAAAGTCCTGGGGACACAGCTCCTATACTTATACTAAGATAAGGGGCTGGATTACTTGCCTAGGTCCCTCCTATGGGTGGACCTGAGAAGGGGGTGGTTACACCCCTTTCCCTTTGTCCAGTTTCGCGCCAGAGCTGGGGCTGGAGTGCCCCAGCAACTGGTTTGAACCGGGCTATGCATCGAGCACCTTGTGTGCCCCAGGCAATGTCTAGATGCATTCACTGAATGCAGCCCTCCCTGCCCCAATACACATAACCCCTGTCTGGGACAGAAAACCTATTGTCCAGGCCGCCCTTGCTGGAGTTTCCCCAGCACCAGGTGGTCAGACCCGTGTCTGTGGCAGCAGCATCCATTTTGTGCTACTGAGGCTCTGTTTAACTTTATCCGGGTGAAGCAGTAACATACATGTCTTTTCCCTCTAGAAGGGTGGAATGCTACCCCAGCCGCCAGAATTGGCGGGGTGTAGTATTCTAAAGTGTTTGACACCTTACACGACATATTTTGATAAAGCGAAACCAAAGTTAGAATTAACCGCGAGGATTATAATGCACTTAAGAGTATATGGTATGGCTAGATCATAGAACAGCTATAAGGAGATGGTTCCGAAAGCTGCAGAGGGGCTCAGCTCATGCTAGGGCACCCTCTCACATAAAACGAAGCACTCTGCCTCCAGGATTGTCGAGGCCTACCATAGGAGTGGCTTATAGGTGTATATGTGTCTATATGTAAAGGTAAATATAGGTATACTATATCTAAGTAAGGGGTGATTACACCACCTTACCCAAGCTGAGTGATCAGCCTGTGGTGTCAGTTTGGAGGGCCAGCCAGGGGTGGAATAATACATGCTGCAGGTCCTGGTAGGCCTTGGATGCACCTATGCCCTGGGTACCTATTGTACACTATACAGGGGCTCACAAAGGTGACCCAATACCCAATCTGGTATGTACCTAAAGTACATGGTATCAATTTAGAGAGAGAACAGCTGGGCTGTGGGTCTGATTAGCAGGCGAACAGCGACACTAAAGTCGAAAAAGCAGAAAATCACAGCAAAAAGTGGGGGTGACCATAGGAAGCAGACCCTACTCTCCTTGACAGAGCATTGTGAATGTTGTGCAGCATGTTTAAAAGTTATAAGTTATAATTAAAAAAGTGTTATAACCATTTGTCACCTTATATATAACCTAGGAAACATTATATACAACTGAAAATGTGTTCTAGTTTCTTTGTTTATGCAAGGAGGTGGGCAGTGGGGGTGGGGGGAGTGGAGGTGCAGGGAGGGAGGGATGGGAGGAGGGGGATTGGAGGCACGGAAGTAGGGGCAGTGGAGGCGCTGGGAGGGAGGGGGTGGGGCGAGGGGAGAGTGGAGGTGCAGGGAGGGGATGAGTGAGGGAGGTAGAGGGAGTGAGGTGGAGTGACGGTGGGAGAGGGGAGGTGGAGGCAAGGGGGAGTGGAGGTGGGAGAGGGGAGGTGGAGGTGGGAGAGTGGAGGTGGAGGTGGAGAGAGGGGGAGGTGGGAGGGTGGAGGGAGGGGGAGTGGAGGTGGAGGGAGGGGGATTTTGAGGTGGGAGAGTGGAGGTGAGTGAGGGGGAAGTGGAGGTGGAAGTGGTGTGAGGGGGAAAAGAGGTGCAGCGAGGGAGGAGGGAGTGGAGGTGGAGATGGGAGTAAAGTTGCAGGGAGCGAGGGGTGGAGGTGGTGGTGGGGGTGGAGGTGGTGGTGGGAGTGGAGGTGGAGAAGGGGGTGGAGGAAAGGGAAATGGGAGTGGAGGTAGAGGGGGGTAGAGGGAGGAGGGAATGGAGGTGGGAGTGGAAGTGGAGTGAGGGGGAGAGGAGGTGTAGGGAGGGAGGAGGCAGTGGAGGTGAAGGAGTAAAGGTGCAGGGGGAGTGGAGGTGGTGGTGGGAGAGGAGGTAGAGAGGGGAGAGTGGAGGTGGAGGGAAGGGAAAGTGGAGGTGGAGGGAAGGGAAAGGGGATTTGAGGTGGAGGGGTAGAGGTGGAGAGTGGGAGTGGAGGGAGAGGGGAGTGGAGGTGTAGAGAGGAGGGAGTAGAGGTGGAGGGAGGGGGAGTGGAGGTGGGAGTGGAGGTGGAGGGGGAGTGGAGGTGAAGGGAGGGGGTGGAGGGAGATAGGGGGAGTGGAGGTGAAGGGAAAGGGGAGTGGAGTTGGAGGGGTAGAGGTGGAGGGTGGGAGTGGAGGGAAAAGGGAGTAGAGGTGCAGAGAGGCTGGAGTAGAGGTGCAGGGTGGGGGAGTGGAGGTGATGGTAGGTGGGAGTGGAGGTGCAGGTAGGGGGAGGGAGGTGGAGTGGATGTAGGAGTGGGGGCGGAGTGGAGGTGGCGGGAGAGAGGGGGAGTGGAGGGAGAGAGGGGGGAGTGGAGGTGGAGGATGAGAGGGGGAGTGGAGGGAGGAGTGAAGGAGCAGAAGGAGTGGAGGAGCAGAAGGAGTGCAAGAGCAGGAGGAGTGCAGGAGCAGGGGGAATGTAAACTAGTATCTCTGAGCATGCTGAGTTAAACCATGTTTATAATGGAGAAAAAGTAGTTACACAAGTCACAGCATGCTTACTGCGGGATGGTTGGTCGAAAAAGACAAGACCTCATTAAAGTCACCTTGCAGGCGGATCATTTGCTCAATTTTGATCCCACCTGGTCTGCCAAAATTAAAATGCTCCAACGCTGCTTACAATGCTCACAGGTAAATCTGAGTAGCTAAACCAGTCCGTTGTTTACCTTTGCATTTTGGGCCTCGTAGTCTTTGTTTAATAATGAGCTAAACATGGCCAAAAGGTCGATAAAAATAATCGGACTGAATGAGCAGTTCGTTGGAAATAGCGGCGAACTCGGCACCATTTATTTTCACATGCGAAAGGGCGTTTAATAGGGTGACCAACTGGCATGGGTGCAAATTCAGGACGGGGAATGTAAAAATTAAGGACAAAGGGCCAAAATTCAGGACAAAAATTCAGGACAGGAGGTCAAAATTCAGGACAAAACTTCGGGACAAAAGGTAAGTTTTACAGACACATCAAAGGAGGTCACGCAATAGTATATAATTAAGCACATCCATATCTAAACATATTCAACCATTTGCAAACCTATCCATCATGTATTCTTCCATCCATGATTTCACACATCCATCACCCTTTCACTCATCCATCCATCCACCCTTTCACTCTATCCATCGGTACACTCATCCATCCACCCTTCTACCCATCCATCTACTCTTCCACCCATACATCCATCTTTTTACCTTTTCTCTCATCCATCCTTCAACTCACATCCATCCATCCTTTCTCTCATTATCCATCCATTCACTAATCTATCCAGCCATCCACCCTTCCCTTCACTTACTCACTCACCCACCGTTTCATATTAATTATGAGCTGAGCCTTTGTCTGCAGAGTTGCAGACAGAAGAGGCCCATCAAGAACGTCACCCCTGCTCTAGTTCCTAAAGCAAGGCGTGGGGCAGGGAAGGGTTCACCATGCACTTGCACATAGGCAATCTGAGTCTTGCATGATGCACAGTGCCAGGCCATGAGGTGACTCTGACATGGTGTGTTTTCCAGAGCTTTAAGTGGGATGAAAAAACTGGGGGGTCTCTCCAAAGTGGTTGTGTGATGTAATTAAGGGCGTGGCTTAAAACACCTAGGCTAAAAATCTGTGATTATTATAGTGTACCGCCTGACTGGTATTTTGCCTCTTGTCATTGTATCCAGATATATAACACAACAAGTAACGTTACACCTGCAACAAGCCAGAACTATTAGCTTTGTCAATGGTTATTAGTTGCATTAAAAAAAGGCAGCAATCATGGTGGGGCTAGGGAGCTTGGCAGATGAAGAAGCATGAAGAGAGCTTGCAACACGAGGAAGACAGCAACAGGGAGTGCTGTAGCGGAGCGGGTGAGTATTTGGCAGGGGGAGAAGCACACAAGGGAAAGGGATAAAAAAAAATGCATTCTCATAAAGCACTTTAAAAAAAAACTGAGTTCACTAAAAGTGAGCAGTGGAAGGCTAGAAGACAGCCAATCACACAGAGGACAAAGAGAAGATAGACAGGATGGGACAAGTAAAGACACTGAATGAGAAAAAGTAAATGAGAGAAATAATAAAGCCAGCCAATGGTGAGCTACAGGTGGGCTGTAAGTCCCTGTAAGTTCTTGGAGAGCCCACAATCGGTCTTTTGCATCCAGCCAGATTGTGCTGCATAGTACACTCGATCTAAAAACACCCAGTCCACCCCATCCTTTCCATATATAGACCCAAATATAATGTTCATGCAGTTATTAAAATACTCTAGTTACTGGGAAGTGGATGATCAGATTGGATGGGTTGGAAAGTTGGGAAACAAAAGCAGCAGGGAGAAAAAGCTAGGCAGGAGCATGCAAAACAAAATTGACACGCACGTGTGCACCGCATGCTGCTGTTCGCATGGATTTTTAAGCACAAAACGTGCCACCGGTGCAAAGTGACAGTGCGATGAGCATTTTCTTGCCATTTACAGAACCCTGCCAAATTGCATGGAATTTTTATTTAACTCTGTGGAATTCCACAGAGTGAAATTCTACGAGTTCTGCCCAGGCCTAGTGGTGAACCGGGTTCGAATGCCAGCCTTGTCTCAACAGCCTGTGATTCTGGGCAAATAACCTAACCTCTCGGGAACTTATGTAGCAGATGCTCATGTAAAGCGCTGCACTGCCTTTGGATCAAGTTTGCGCTGTATGTAACTGCAAAATAAATAATAAAGCGTTTGGGCACTCCAGTAGTCTCCTGCTCTCCCGCTTTTTTCAAAGTAATGTACAAGAGAGGCTGGAACTGGGCACCTCTTCTAGATTGGGAGAACTACTGCCACATTATCGAACCTCCACATCCCGGACGGCTGCCTTTACTCTCTCAGGAGCCTTTTTTTCACTTTTTACTGAATACATTTTCAGCTACAAGTATTGGTTGCAGCTGGAAACAAAATAGGATGGCCGTCTGAATAGTATGACTATCCTGTTGGAGACATCATTGTTAAATGCAAAGGACTTCGTTTGCTTTCTGTGTGGCTAGAAAGGAAACCTCTGAAGGTTTACACCAAATGTAATATTGTTGCTTAAAAGCAGGTTTCATTATAGCCCTTTGTTGAAAAGAGACATGTGCTTGCTTTCCATCCCAAGCCCAGACTGACCCAATGACATTCTGTAAGTGGCAATTACCCTACATACTGAATGACAATGGGCGGGCGGGCCTGCTCTTGTGCTCGAGGAGGAGAGCAACACGGCCCCATCAAGGGGCTAAGGCTTCTCACAGGGGACAGCGCTGCTCCCCTGTGATGGCAAAATTTACGGACAAAAGGCGTGGCCAACTGCATGGCCGAGTAAGACGTGCCTCAGCGTAGCTCCCGCAAGACTGCACTAGATCCAATGCACACTGCTTAAATTCACTAAAAACCACTGAAATCCGTCTACGGGAGAAGCGGTCAGAGGACTGCACCAGCGGAGACCAAAAGCGCCGAGATAAACGCTGGAGGAGAGCTGGAATCGGCAGTGAAACTCCGCTGGCGCGAAACACCCGTTCCCAAGATGGCGGCTCACGGCGCTCCGCCGGCCTGAACACTGTGACATCCCGGCGCTGGAGCGAGTCGTGCCTGGGGCGGCTCCCCATCGGAGGTGGGAGAAGAATCCGGCTGACGGTGAAAGCACACCTGCGACCCCCCCTTCGATTGCCACCCGGGGGTGCAGACACCAGTGCCGGCGGCGAGCGCTGGGAGGAGGAGAGCGCTGTACGGAGCCCTGCGCCCTGACCGGGTCTGGCAACGGTCTAGTTACGGGCCGGGAAAGCCCCGCGGCTGTGGGAGCGGCGGAGCGGACTACGGGGAGGCGGCTGAACGGCGGAGGCGCACAGACAGATCGAGCGGTGAGCCCCCCCCTTCCTACGCGCGGTGCCGCGTAACACTGAGGCGACTTGGGCGGGTGGAGCCAGGGCCGGCCGCCGGGTCGGAGAGCCCCCCCAGGCCGGCTGAGACTCCGACTGAAATCGGGGTGCGGTGAGTGAGCAGCCGCCCCCCCCCCATACCACATACTGGGAAATCGTGCACATCGAGGACGCTCTGTGAGGAGACCAGGGTTGACACCCCGCTGGCCTGAGGAACCTGGTTGGAAGAGTGCTCCCCTCCCTGCGCCCGAACCTCGCCGCCTGCCATTGGAGATACGGCCATTTAGAGGAGTCGGGTCCCTCGGACTCTGGGTCCCAAGACGCTCCTCCGCGCCTGGGTGGGTCGGGGGAGCGCGACCCCCTCCTCCCCCCCGTACCTGTGTTGCACGAGAGACCCGGGCAGCCTGCTGGATATCCCCATCCTGCCTCCCAATCATCGGCGCACCCGGGAGTGTCTTGAGCCAACGGGCCTTCCCCCCCCCCCCCCCCCCAACTCCGCACCTGCGGCGACATAATACATCTCCAGGAAGGGGCACATCGCCATAATGGGGAAGAAAGACCCGGTGACAAGACCAGCAAGGCAAGACACCATAGACAATTATGCCACGACACGTGCGCAGAAGGAGACGACCCCTATGGGACTGGGCACTCGCACGGACACCGCCATGCTTCTGGAGGCCATTCAGGCCTTGAGGACAGACATCCAAGACTCGAGAGCGGCACTAGAGACTAAAATAGGAGAGGTGGGCTCGGAAGTCCTTCTGCTACGCCAAGACCTCAGAAACTTGTCTGAACGGGTAAATACAGCAGAGACCAGAATTACTGACGCGGAAGAGTCCCTCACTACCCTCCAAAACGATATGACGGAGCTGCAGGCATCTCACAGACAGCTGCTGTGGAGGGTTGACGATGCCGAAAATAGGGCAAGGCGGAACAACCTGCGCTTCGTGGGATTTAGAGAGGGACTTGAGAAGACGGATGTTGCTGCCTTCCTGCACTCCTGGCTAACGTCCATGTTTCCCCAGGCCCCCTTCTCGAACTGTTTTGTTGTCGAACGGGCGCACAGAGCCCTGTTAGCGAAACCATCGGAGGGTGCGACCGATCATCGCAAAGTTCCTTAATTTCGCGGACAGGGATCTTATCCTGAGGGAAGCCCGGAAAAAAGGGGAACTGCGGTTCGAGAACACTAATATCATGATCTTCCCTGACTACAGTCAGGATGTGCAAAAACAAAGACGCTCCTATGACGCAGTGAAAGCGAAGCTCCGAGAATTGAACATTTCGTACATGCTGCTCTTCCCGGCGAAACTGAAGGTGTTATTCAAGGGCAGGTCCCACTTCTTCAATCGTCCGGAGGAGGCCTGGCAATGGCTGGAAGAGAGACCATTGCTGCGTGAAGCTGAAGAGGAGGGTCGTAGAATCCGTAATGAGATGGCGGCTGCCAGTTTCCGGAAGAGTCCGCCCAAGGCCCAAAGATCGCAACATCCACGGACGAGACGACAATCACAGCTAACTCCATACCCAGACCAACACACGACGAGCAGAGGAGGCCGGAACATGGATAGGTCAACGGACGGCGATTCAGGTTCAGTTGTCTGGCGCAACACACGGAAACAGAGACTGAAAATGAGGGCAGTAATCATATGTCGGACTCGGAGGACCAGACAGAACAATCCCTTCACCCTCTGGTAGCTGCAATCCGAGAGCTGGAGCAAGGAGCGACTGGCAACTCGGAAGAGCAAGATGTAGAAACGCAAGACTCCCACTCCTGAGGAATTGTGGAGATAAGATTCGAAATAGCAGTTCTTCACTTTGGGGCACGCAAGTGGCTAACACTTTTTCTTTTGGGTAGACTCTTACCATTTTTTCTGTTGAATAAGTTGGCACCTGTAGTGGCCCATGTGGCTCGAATTGGCCCACCCCGCGGTCAGCCGGACCGCTGATTCCCTAAGGGCCATTTGGGAGCTCAAGTTAGAGCGCTAGCTATAACCTAGTTGGGGTTGTTCGTGGGTGGGCGACAGACCTTCGTCACCTGGCAGTCCTATACGTCAATGGTTGCACGGGTGGGATGGCCGGGAGGTGGGGAGGGGGAGGGGAGGAAGGGGGTTGTTCAAATTGTTCTGTTGAAGGAGGGTGGGGGGGGTAAGGGGACACAGTTAGTTAAACGCAGTCATGAGCATTGGTGCGGCATGTTAATCTCCTGTACAAGCAACCGCCCACACCACTTGGACTTTACTTCAATATGGCAAGTGCATTAGCGACACAACCTGTAGAATATGGGAAACTCAGCGTCCTGACATGGAACGTGAATGGGCTTGGTAACAAGATTAAAAGGGGGCTGGTAAACAATTACCTCAAAAGAATAGGCTCAGACATAATTTTCCTGCAGGAAACGCACCTCAAGGGCACCAACTGCCCCTTTATAGCCAGGGGAAGATATAAGGTACTAGCGCATGCGGGCTACACAACTGACTCTAGAGGGGTAGCAATCATTGTGAAGAATTCCTCCCCGTTCAGTATCACACGCACCTGGGGGGGCCCCCTAGGGACCTGTGTGGGGGTTCAGGGGTCATGGCGTAGACGCACATACACGCTGGTATCAGTGTACGCACTGCCCAAACTGCAGGCAAATACATTTAGGGTACTAGCCAACATACTCCTTGACACTGCAGACACCATTCAAATAGTGGGAGGAGATTTCAACGACGTGATGGATAAGGGAATGGACAGATCAGGAGTGTCACACACCCAGGGAAGCCAGACCCCCCTGGCCCGGATGATCACCACTTTAGGACTCACTGATGTCTGGAGGCAGATGCACCCTGACCAGGCAGCCTATTCGTTCTACTCTGCCGCGCATAAAGTGTTCTCCAGATTAGATTACATATTCATGTCCAGACAGGATCTAAACATAGATGTTGCAGCGGAATATAAGGCGAGGGGACTTTCTGACCACTCACCGTTACTGGTAGAGATGGGACAGACTCGGGGCGCTGACGGGGCCTCCTGGCGCCTCGCAGCATGGGACCTTAAAAACGAGACGGTATGCAAAGGCGTGAGGGCAGATGCGTGGGTATACCTGGCTGAAAATGAAGGGACAGTAGACTCGGGTGTGACCCTGTGGGAAGCCCTAAAACCGGTAATGAGAGACAGAATACAAAGCAGACTGGGGGTGGAGAGGAGGAGAGTACAGGATGAGGTAGCGACTGTGGAGCACGCCATAGTGGTGTTAGAAAGAGATAATGTGACTACAGGAAGCTCCGAAACTATGCGGAAACTGCGAGACACACAGCGTCAATATAGAGAACTGGTAACGGGAGAGGCAAAAAATCAGAACCTGGCCACCCTTCACCGCCTATATGACGTTGGGGATAAGTCAGGCAAACTTCTGGCGTGGCTTAGCCGAAAGGAACGGGCAGCAAGATGGGTGGAACATGTCCGGGATACGGAAGGGGTGCTGGTCAACACAGACCCACATATTGCAGAGACGTTCGCTGCCTACTATGAGCGCTTCTACACAGCCAGAGAACTGGGCACGTGCGAGGATGCTCTCCAGTATATGGAACAGACTGATCTCCCTGCGCTAGATTCCGAGACCCTCAAGACCCTCGAGGCTGATGTTACGATAGAGGAGGTCACTTTGGCCATCGCTGGGCTAAAGGCTGGGAAGACACCGGGTCCGAATGGTTTCCCGGCGAAATTTTTCAAATGCACGGCAGATATATTGGCCCCGCACTTGAGGAACCTCTTCCTGGGAGCATATCAGGAGGGTTGGCTCCCCGCTGACCTCTCACTGGCGACAATCATCCCAATTCATAAAGAGGGCAAACCACGGGAGGACTGCGCGTCCTACCGACCCATCTCTCTTCTAAATACGGGAGTGAAACTCCTTGCGACTGTTCTGGCGCAGCGGCTGAGATCGGTAATCTCGGACCTAATACACCTGGACCAAACCGGTTTCCTGCTCGACAGGGCCACAAAACTCAACCTTAGGCGCACTCATAACTGGCTGCAGGAGGTAAGAGATAGAGAGCCACCGCACTGGTTTCTCTCACTCGACGCCGAGAAGGCCTTTGACTCGATGCACTGGCCGTTCCTGGAAGGCGTTCTACAAAGATTTGGTTTTGGCCCAAAGTTTCAGACATGGGTCCGTCTCCTCTACACCAACCCGCGAGCTAAAGTGAGGGTGAACGGGAGACTGTCTCGCGAAATTCATATTTAGAGAGGCACTCGCCAAGGCTGCCCTTTGTCACCCCTCCTGTTCACATTTACCATTGAGATACTGGCAGCTAGGGTCCAACAGAATCAACTGATCACTGGATTCCGCGTAACGGATACGGATCTGGCGCAGGAGAAACTATCCCTCTATGCAGACGATGTACTCCTATACATCACCAACCCGGACACTACTGTCACGGAGCTGTTCCTGGAACTGGTACGCTATGGCCGATACTCCGGCTATGCCATAAACTGGCATAAGTCTATCCTGTATGACCCCAGAGGGTGCGACCGGGGGACGACATAAGTGAGGGTGAACGGGAGACTGTCTCGCGAAATTCATATTTAGAGAGGCACTCGCCAAGGCTGCCCTTTGTCACCCCTCCTGTTCACACTTACCATTGAGATACTGGCAGCTAGGGTCCAACAGAATTAACTGATCACTGGATTCCGCGTAACGGATACGGATCTGGCGCAGGAGAAACTATCCCTCTATGCAGACGATGTACTCCTATACATCACCAACCCGGACACTACTGTCACGGAGCTGTTCCTGGAACTGGTACGCTATGGCCGATACTCCGGCTATGCCATAAACTGGCATAAGTCTATCCTGTATGACCCCAGAGGGTGCGACCGGGGGACGACATTGCCGGACCGATTGGTTGTCACAACTGAGGGCTTCCAATATCTTGGCATCTACATCATCCTGGATAAGAAACTCTCGCTGCAAAAAAACGTAGAGAGGATAATGCTAAACTCCATTGCTGACATGGATCGCTGGCGGCTGCTACCTTTGACACTCTTGGGTAGAGCGACCATGTACAAAATGATCATACTCCCCAAATACTTATATGCCCTGCAAAATGAATATTACTTAATCCCAGACATGATACTGAATAAAATCCACTCAGACCTCAGGACCTTTCTATGGCTCGGCAAACAGCCAAGGGTAGCTCTAACCACTCTCCAACGCCACCAATATAGCGGAGGGATCTCACTCCCCAACCTCGAAGCCTACTACTGGGCGGAACACATGGCCCCAATCAATGAATGGCTGCATTCACAGGCGGATCACCCCACATATGCCCTGGAGCGACACAAATTGTCCCCACACAACCTGCTGTTCTACTTGTGCGGCGGCTCCGCAAGGGAGCCACTGCTTCCTGCTACGGCCATCACACTACGGGCCTGGAATAAGGCTACTAAGCGCACAGGCTGGGAAAAGACACCCACCCGGCAGACACCACTATGGCACTGCAAATGGTTAACGGAACTCCATAAACTTCAAGGCTTCAAACGGTGGGATGATATTGGAATCTCCACAATAGGGGACGTGATTGCTAAAGGGGAACTGAAACCCTTACAGACCCTGAAATCAGAATTTGGCCTCCAGCACTCACAGCTCTTCAAATACACCCAGCTGCGCCATGCTTGGAGGGCGCAAAACATACAATTAGCGGGTCTCCCAGAATACTCTCCACTAGAGGGCAGGCTTCTCCAGGAACAGATACAAAGTAAGGCAGTCTCACTCACCTACAAGACATTAACCAATAATATGCTGGGGGACCTGGCGAAACTTAGAGATACCTGGGAGAAGGAGGTCGGAGCACCTGAAGACATAGATTGGGACGTAGTGTTAATGCACCCGCGTGAGGTGGCGATTAAGTCTAGACTCCGTCTCATCCAATACAACGTGCTACATAGGACATACTTTGACAGGGTGAGACTACAAAGAATGGGGAAAGCGACAGACCCTACTTGCCTCAGATGCCACGGAGAAGGGGGGATTTCTATCACATAATATGGGCATGTGAAGTGATACAAATCTACTGGAAACACGTATTCACTGAGCTTAGTGAGGTATTAGCGGTACCAATTGCACAAGAGCCCAAACTGGCCCTATTAGGGATGACCAACGATGTTGACCTGCCACGCCCCCTCCTGGTGTTTCTGGTTCTGGCCCTAGTGGTGGCAAAGAGAGACATCGCCAAATACTGGGGATCATCGACCCCCCGAACGTGGAGGAGTGGAGAAGAGGGCTAGACCTATACATGGCAGCTGAGAGGGTGACCTATAAGTCACGGGGTTGTCCCAGGAAGTTTAAAAAGGTTTGGTCCAAGTGGAGGCACTATCATGGGCTAGATGGGGGACTGGGAGGGAGAGGTACACAATAACAATATACGAACCGACTTGGACAAAAGGCAGGGGTGGGGAGTGAATGCTGAGAATTACCTGTTCACTAGGATGTATGGACAGAGCACCTGTACAATATGAAGACGTAAAAGCAGAGTACCATTGGGGAGGGTCGGGAGAGGGACTAGGGGATTTTATGCTGCCAAAGCCATGACTGTAATGTTGAGTTATTAACAAAATGCAAATAAAAATATTTTTTTTTTAAAAATTTACGGACAGAAGACGTCCATAAAAGGGATCCTCACGGACAACGGACGTGAGGTCCAATTTACGGACTGTCCATGAAATTTACGGGCAGTTGGTCACCCTAGCGTTTAATCCCTTTAAAGCTGCTAAAATTGACAACCTGGGTGGATAAAAGCAAGGGGCCGCCAATGTCCCAGCAGGGGCTTGGACAGAGCTCTATGAATGCGGCTATGAACCTAAAGTCATCTCGTCCTCTCTATGCCGAGATGGCTCTTGATGGGTGCATAAATCTCTAATCACCAAAGTGTTGGACTTTTTCCACCAAAGAGATGTAAGGGCTGGATATGCGAGAAATGGGTGGGAGGTCAGATGCCACTACTCCCCCCCCCCCCAGCTGGTTATCCCTTCCCACCTGCATCTTGTTTAACTGAAATACTTGCACGTCACCTATTTTACTCCCAGGCGACTATGAAAAATGGGTGCGCTCCCTGCTCCCACATGCCCTAGGTGTATGAGTGACAAGTGATTTCTTCCATATGATGTGGGCTTGCCCCATCATTGAGTGCTAATGGCCTGAAATTGTTTCCATCCTGTCCAGAATATCAGAGAGACGCAACTAGAGCCAAATTTCAGCGGGGGGGGGAGGGGCTACTAAACATTTTTTTTGGGGGGGGAGGAGGGGGGGCTGACTTTTCCAGCAATATTCAGAGTGGAGATGCAGGGGCTCCAATAAGGCGATAAAAAACAACAAAGCCTCGTTAACGCGCAAATGGTCTTTTAAAGACCTGTGAAGTACTCGGGTGCCGGGGAAGCTGTCTCAGCCGGGCTGACACACGACGGGGTGTGGGGGGGGCTGAAGCCCTTTGAGCCCAATGGGCGTTGCGCGCCTGGATAGACTTGGTGACTGTTCCCCGCATTGTTGGGCATCTTGGAGGATGTGGATGGAGGTCGGCGGGGTTGATGGGAGAGGGGAAGCATACCCTGGTTGGCATAGAATTTGTTTTTCACACCAAAATTAAATATGCTCCAACGCCGCTCTCAATGCTGCCAGGTAAATCTGTGAGTAGCTAAACCAGTCCGCTGTTCTCCTCTGCATTCTGGGCCTCGTAGTCTTTGTTTAATAATGAGCTAAACATGGCCAAAATGTAAATAAAAATTGAATGCCCTGGACAGCTAGAATTCGATTTAAGCTTTTTACTGACTGAGATGCTGCCCCATTATCCGAAAGGTGTCAAGTTAATTCAGTTCCTGTCCTGCACTGGGCATGCATCACTCCGGTGAAACTAGGCACGCTTGATCCATTGCTGTCTAATGACTGCCGTGGGGGCCTGGAGTTGCCTGTGCTCGTCTACTCTGGGGCTTGGATTGGCAGGGGGAGGGGGGCTCTACTATTACCCTTTCACAAATCTGCACTTCTAATGGATGCTCTGGGACACAAGGGGTTACTTTATGGCACATGGACTAAATTGCCCATCTCAGTGCGATGATCAATAGATATTGATAATCTCAGATGATTCTACTAAGGGGCAGGGCTGGGGGTGGTGACCAGTCTATGAAACGTTGTATTTATAATGTAAGCAATTTATCCTGAGGAAGTGGTGTGCAATATTTGTTTTAGCGCAATTGTGATGCCCCCTGCACCTCCAGCTGGTTTGTTGTTTTATTTGTTACGAGTAAAAATAACTTTGAATAATTATCACTCACTAGCAAGTGACACATGACTAGCAATCTGAAGTGGGCTGCCGCAGAGGTTGCAAAAACACCACAGGACAAGCATCATATCTGTTAAGCTCCCGCCATCACTTTGAACCAAATTAATACTTGTTTTTTTAAACGGAGTATAACACACACACCGCTTTCGCATTAGGCTTTGTGCACCTTATCAGCTGTAAGTGCACCCCTGTTTTGTGCCGCGCCGTCACTTTGATGCAAGTCACACGCCATATAAATGGTTCAAACATTTCCACAAACCAGATTTTATAACAAGCAGGGCAGCTCGGCGACCGCGCTAATTGGTAACAGATGGCGCCGCTGCTCACTCCCGCATGCTGTAGGCCGTGTTAAGTTTTAACGGGTCGGTGGTTAACTATGGCCCAAACCTGTGAGCTATTGTGCAAGACCTCACAGGAAAGCAATCTTCCCAAGCTTTCTTTTTGATATCATTTTTCCTCCCATTTACAATTGCCTATGGTTTGATGTAATACATGATACCCCATTGGTGTTTTTGAATTGCAAAAACATGCGATTAATGTGTTACTCAGTATAATAAATATATGTTTCTGACATACATAATAAGGAAATCTGTTGTGGTGGATTATATGTAGAATTTGATAAGTATTAGTACTACCTCCACCCCTCTCTCATACGCAATGCTTTGATAACCCAGGTCGGGTAGTTTTATTTGGGTTAACCCCGTTAAAAATTAGCACTCTCTGAGCAAGAGCTGTCTTGCGAGGGTCACTTGTCCTTAAACCTTTGCAAACAAATGTTTTTACAGTAAGGGTCATATCATGAATGAGCACGAAACCCTTTCTTATACTGAAGAATATATTAGAAATCTTGTAGAGGGAGACTCAGGCACACCTTTTCTGTCATCCAACACACCCAATATTGATTACTCATTGAATGAAAAAATTAACAAACTAGAAAGACTAGAGAAAAAATTGGTGCGCACTAGACTACATGGACATTTACTTACTAAGTACCTCCAGGCTAACATCATACCAACAGGCCTACAGGTACGGAATGAGCCGGTCATCTTCGTAGATAATCCCAAATTCAAGGAGGGATTTAGCTTTGTAGGTAACAATTGTTCACGCCACTGGATGGTGCTTGGGGTAGAGGCTGCATGTGAACAAGTGGAACAACTAACCAAGGAAATAAGGGAACTGAGACAAGAGATAGGCAACCATCCAGCTTTTGCCATCGCCAAAGAAACTCTTGAAAGGGTAGAAAAAACCCTAAAAGATTTTGACATTGAGGCACAAGCCAAAAAACTTGACAAACTGGCCAAAGACATTCAATACTACGATAAAAAAGAACCTATCCATAATTGCAAGAAGATTATTTCAAGCAAGACAACCAAGGACGCTTCTTCTACAGAGGTTGGGGAGGCTACAGAGAAACTAGGAGATTCACCAATTTTTCTGATTCCTCTTGGAGTACTGGGAGTGATAACGAACAGGCAGGATCAAGCAACAGCTACCAGTACCAGGACCAATGGTACCAACCCCCACAAGAACGATCAATGCAACAACATCAGTCTTTTTTAGAGGATACCAATTGGCGACCACCGAGAGGAAGAGGTGTGTCTTGGAACAGACACCCAAGACGGGGCCAGAACCAACAGAACTGGGAGGAAGGCAGACAACAAGGACAAATCCCCAAACAAGTGAGATTTCAACAGGAGAACCACGGCGAGATCAACACCAGGAGGAGAACCTACAGATGGTGGTCAAGACCAATCCCATCATTAACCTGTCTACTCATGGACTCTCTGACTACGAGATCAGTATCCTAAGTAAGGGACTATCATTTGTACCAACCTCTCACGCCAACCGCTTCAATGTCAAAGCTGAACTATTCCTATTTTTCCGAAAAATCAGGCTAAAACATTTCTTCAAAAACAGGCTACCCATATCCCTATCTTCATTCACTGGACTGCTACCACCATCTACGTTCATACCATCGGCTCATCTCACATCAGATCTTGACATATGAAAGTGAAGTACTGCGGGATGTGATGAAGATCTGCGCCAAACAACCATATGTAAAACACAACATCTCAAAAGGGGAACGCGAAGCACTCAACAGCTTGAAGAATAACAAATCAATTGTCATCAATCCAGCGGACAAGGGGGGAGCTATCGTCATGCAAGACATCGCTGACTACAAAGCAGAGATCTATTCCCAACTAATAGACGGTACACCAGCTACACATTAATTAAGGCTGACCCAACTAAAGAAATCCAGAGAAAGATCCAGGAAATCGCAGAGAGGGAAGGAATCAGGTTTCCTAACAGATAAAGAATACTAGTACCTTAATGTCAACCATCCCAGAACTCCCACTATCTACACCCTACCCAAAGTGAACAAGAACCCTTTAAAACCACCGGGGAGACCCATCCTATCAGGGTGTGGATCGCTCCTTGAATCTTCGTGTAAATATGTAGACCTTTTCCGAAAACCTTGACTGATGCAACTACAACATACATGAGAGACACGATGCAAGTGATTAATGTGGTAGAGAAGATGCCGTTTGACAAGAGCAATCAAATACTGGTGACGATGGACATCATCTCGCTATATACAAGCATCCCTCAGATACCAGCTTTGGAGGTAATGATGAAAATACTACAAAGAAGACCACAACCAACTACCGTGCCTTTTGACTTTCTGATAGAACTATTAGAAGTAGCGATGACAAAAAACTTCTTTGTTTTTCAGAAAGAATTTTTCATCCAATGTAAAGGGGTGGCTATGGGAGCTGCATTCGCCCCAGATCTGGCAATCCTGTTTATGGATGACTTTGAGCAGAGCTACATACTATCCCCCATCAACCCATACAGGAAGAACATCACTGAATGGCGCAGGTATATTGACGATGTACTAATCCTTTGGGCAGGAGATGAACAGGATCTCATTTCTTCTTCACTTGGCTCAATTCACAATCAGAAGATATCAAATTCACCATCCAATCCAGCAGAGAAACCATTGACTTCCTGGACTTCAGCATCAAGGTGAAGGATGACCAACTCTATACAACCCTATATAGGAAGCCAGCAGAAAGAAACACATTGCTGAGATACACTAGTCACCATACAAGAGCACTCCGTGACAATCTACCGTTTGGACAGTTCCTCCGGATCCGGAGGAACTGTTCACTGAAGGAGGATTTCTTCAAAGAATCGGATGACCTGATCTCATGCCTAATCGCAAGGGGTTATCCCAGAAGACTCGTTCAAACGGGCCAGGACAAGGGCCTGGTTGTTGACACCAAAAGCGGTCCAGAACACGCTGGATAGAATTGTGTGCGTTACCACGCATTGCACCAAAAGCAATGACATAAAAAGAATAATTAACAAACAATGGGGACTCATCTCAGACAACATCGATATGCCTGAACCTCCCATGCACGCATTCAAAAAAGCAAAGAACATCCGAGACCATGTGGTCCACTCAATGCTCGACACTCCGAGTAATCCAACTATTCAAATCATGTGGAACCTACCGGAACCTACCGGAAATAGTGGGACATTACAAATGTACTAGATGCAAAGCCTGCGCTATGTGCCTTGAGACTAAAACTCTGACCTACAAGAATCACACCATTGATCTCAAGTCGCACATAAACTGCAACACCAGTGGGGTGATCTATGCCATTCTCTGCCCGTGCGGATCCATGTACATAGGACAAACCATACAAAGGGTCAAAAATCGGATCCTCCAACACTGCAGCCGCATCAGATGGCAAACAACGGGAGCCCCACTAGTTAAACATTTCAACACCAACTACAACACACCTGAATCCTTAAAATGGGTAGTACTTGAAAAAGTCACCTTAGGCCCAAGAGGAGGGGATCTCAGCCCAATCTTGAACTTAAGAGAATGCAAATGGATGCACTTACTGGACACCGTGAATAATGGCCTTAATGAAATGGACGCCACATACGCACAAATGGCAGGCATGGAAACAGAGTAGGCACTCACACACATCCCTTTCAATTCAATTCAATTCAATTCAATTCAATAATCTTTATTTCGTTGCAATAGCATCATAAAAGATATACAGTTAAAATTCATTAAAATACAATTTTATAGTAATCAAGACACAGGTGAAATATAGGGTGTCTACTCAGAGTTGCATTTCATTATCAGTTCAGTTCAGTTCATCCCGGTATACATCATCATATTTAAATCATGGTATTACTGCCAGTAAAATCATCACACGTTTAATAAATATGAAGGTAAAAGTAGTCAACATATTTACAGTAATAAAAAAACGATTAAATTTGTAACCACCATGGCATGATAATAAAAAAAAAAAAAATTACAGTGAATGATAAAAAATAGTAATACATGGTTGGTGTACTCAACCATAAAGTTGGGTACTCGGTCGTCCTTTAATTATGGCGTATATAGCAATCATAATAGTATTAATTTGAAAAGGGCTTCATGAAGTAGTATGATTAGAAATGAAGATCCATTTTTAATCTAATAAAGTTAACAGCAAGAAGAAATCTACTGATGCCAAACACAACTACTTGACTGGTGTCTGTTTTTAAAATTCTACCAGCCTCCTTGTAGGAATTCAAACCAATAATGCGACATAGCGGCACTATCCACTTTTTCCTTGACTTCGCATAACTGGGGCAAAAAAATAATATATGTAAGACATCTTCCCTTGCATTGTTAGAGCATAGAGTGCAGAAATCACTGTTTGTCTTCACCCAACTTTTCTCAAGAGCTTTAGTTCTCAATGTTTCATACCTATATTTTATATACAAGGTTTTAGCTAGTGGCGGCTGTATTTCATCCAAGAATGACTCAAAGTATGCCACATCTTTAACCATTAAAAAGTTTTCAGTTAAGGGGCCATGGATTTTTATGTATACAGAATCATAGCTCATATAGGACCAGAAAGACATTTTAACAATTTTTCTTGAACCCACACTCATTGATTCTGGCTCGCTCCAAAAATGGGCTAATCCTAGTTTAACCAGCCATGATCTTACGTGCTTTATCCAATAGATTTTGATGCCACTATCTAGATCCATGACTTCTTACAACCCCTTTTTATATTCATTCAATTCGGGGGTTGTTCATAGTCTGACCCACAGCAATAATGGTCTCAGGATTGCATGTTGGTCAGTACATTTAATATTTAGATCCAGAAATAGTGGTATCAGCGGAGTGTTAATGGGCACTTTTAATAATCCCCTAAAGAACTTGTTCTCGAGGGTTTCAAAGGTTTTCCTACAAACTGGTCCCCATAATTCTGCTCCATACAGTACTGCCAATTGGACCTTATACCTAAAGAGCTCTAAAGCTGGTGTAACTGCCTTGTTCAGACATTTATTGTGTCTTTTTAAAATTGGAAGGCAGTTTTGTTTAAACACTATTTTCGTTTTTTCTAACTGCGGTTTCCATGCTAATAGGGAATCAATTAATACGCCTAAATATGTGAAATTCTGCTCATGATCTAACTTATGACCATTTAGCATTAGATTTTTCCTAAAACTTTTGTGCGGGCTTAGTGCCATTTATTTTGTTTTTTTATGTTAATTTCTAACCCTTTAAGGTTACAATATGACTGGAACCTTTCTAATAAATTCTGGAGGCCCCGCGGTGTTTGTGAAATAAGGATTGTATCGTCCGCAAAAAGGAGGGACGGAACCCGTTCACCCCCCAATCTAGGTGAATCATTATCACACTTCTCCATATAGGACGGGATATCATTAACAAAAATGGAGAAGAGTGTAGGAGCCAGCACGCATCCCTGGCGCACTCCCATTTTTATAGGGATAGATTGTGAGATTTCCCCATTTGGGCCCCACCTAACCTAAGCGTAATTATCCTTATGCAGACCCTTCACCAAATTTAACAAATCACCTGGGAGTCCCTGGCATTTCAATGATTCCCATAATAGATCTCGAGGAATAAGGTCAAATGCTGCTCGCAGGTCAACAAATGCCACATACAAGTGGCCTTTGCGAATGATGACATATTTCCAGTACAAGCAGCATAGCCTTAGAACCTGATCTATGGTTCCTGTTTTTTCTCTGAAGCCCGCTTGAAATTTTGTTAAAACCGATTCTTGTTCCAACCATGTGTTAATACGATTTAATATATGCCTGGCATATATTTTTTGGGTTATATCTAAAAGACTTATGGGGCGATAGTTAGCTGGATCGCTTCTATCCCCCTTTTTAAAAATTGTGATAATTTCTGCGCCATTCCATGTCTCCGGGATTGGTTCACCGGCCGCAACTGTATTGCACAGATGATTTAGATATGGCGCCCATACAGCAATATCGTGTTTAAAGAGGTCACCTGGGATTTTATCAAGTCCAGGGGCTTTCCCCTGTTTAACCGAGTTAATAGCTACCTCTGTCTCCTGTAAGTTGAAGACTACCTGTGGGTATGCATCATCTACGACAGGTAGAACTCCCTCTTCCTGCACTACTCCCCCAGACCCTTGCGCTGCGTAAAGGTTTGTGAAGTGGCTTATCCACGTAGCCTCATCTAGGAAGACCTCTCTCGAGCCTTTCTCCCTATTATTCCCTTTAGCTACTATATCCCAGAATAACTTCTGGTCCTTTGTCTTAGCCGCTAGCAACATAATGGACCACAGTTCTTCATCCCAGGAAGACTTTGCTTTTGCCAATACTTTATTATATATTTTCCTTTTACTTCAAGGGCACCTTTTGTTTTGAGTGCATCAATAAGTATGGATTTGGCGACACAACACTCTTTACTAAACCAGGGTTTGCCAACAGGCATTACATTCACTACACCAGTCCCTTTTTTAGGTTTTTTTGTCATGAGTTCTAATAATTTGTTAAAAAAGGCTTTGTGCAGTCTAATAAATTCACCTGATACACATTCAACAGGGTTATATGAATCAAATGTATTCACAAGAGAACAATACATTTTGACCAACAACTCTTCTTTTCCCAAGATGTATGCCCATTTCACAGACCGTCTATTATTGCTAAGAATAATGTTATCTATCGTGGGTGGTTGCATTTGGTTTTGACCTCCCTCGCTTACTTCTGACCCCTTTAATAAACTCTGTAAAAAGCTAGTTTCAAGGGGGCGGTGATCGCAGTCAAATCTTTCCTTAACAATCAAATCTTTTGTGTATGGCCATAGGTCAAATGAAACAATGACATAATCTAGTTTACTTTCACATGTACCCCTCATGAAGGTGGGAGCTTTTGGGGAGTCCGATGGCAGGCGCCCATTACATGCCCTCAGTCCGTGGCTTGAGAGTAACCTTTTGATCTGGAGAGCTAGAGTGGTCCCAGCAGCAGCCCCATTACTAGCTAAGGAAGGTATTCCATTAGCGGCATCCTCTTCTTCATACAATTTGTACATGCCTATAATAGGTTCAAAATTACAGTTCATATCCCCACATAAAATTACACTTGCATCTGGGCCCAGAGTGTCCATAAGGATTTCTAGTTTGTCAATGCATGGTGACTCCTTATACGATGGACATGGTCTATTATAGACATTGATGAGATATATCACCCTTTTATCATCAGTGGTAATTTCCAGGCCAAGTAGATCCAAAGACTCAATATTTAGATTGTTTATGCCGATGTTAATAGATACACTGACCCATATTAATAAACCACCTGAGGCCCGTCCTCTGGTTGATGGAACCGCATCTAACTGATATGTTTTATATCCAACTCTGTGTATTTGATTTGTAGCCCAAGTTTCCTGCAAAACGCAAATATCAAAGGTATTCATATAATTATTCCAATCAGGGTCACATTTTTGTACTGACCCCTGCTACATTCCATGAGACTAATGTAACTATATTCGACCCTTCATTTATGCCTCTACTACTCAATGGTGGAGGTATGGTTGGGCTTCTAATTGCCCCTGTTCGAAAACCTTCATACCTACCCACTACTGGTGGGTCTGAACAGACTATTCCTGTCTTTAAGGCTGTGACCTCTTCTACTATGCCTCCACTTGAAGACTGGTCTGTAGTGACAGTTATCCCCTTTGGGTCAGCTGCCCGGTTTGTACTAGAACATACTGTTCCATTAGTGTCCCTTATTCCTACCTCTTTTAGATCGGGTACTCTAAGATATTCGAGTACCTGTTCTACGGACCCTTGACGTGATGGCAATAGAAGGGGAGGGGGAGAGGTATCTTGCAGTCAATCAACTGCATCTAAGCAATTGAAACGGTTGTTGGTGGAAATATAATCTAAATGAGGAGACGGCCTTTGCCAGCCGTCACCTCGTGGCCCCCTACCATTTCGCTGCACCATTGTCCAACCATCTGTCCTAGATGAAAAGTGGCCTGGTGGGTAAAAGTAGGTCAGCTGAAAAGGACGAATAGTGGTGCCTAAACTAGGGTACCTCCAGTTACAGATATGTTTCACTACTCTGGGATTGTCAAAATTTATTATTATGCAATCCCCATATATATTTTTTGCCAAATGCCCCACCCAGGGTACTCGCCTAATATTGAGGATTCTGCCCATCATATGCGGGGGTAGTGGTCTATTGACATCCAGCCATTGGACCACCCTGTTCCATAAGGAACCAGAGGACTCTACCTCATGTTTGCCCAATTCCGGCACTCCAGCCAGGATAACCACAAATGGGCAAACCTCTGGGGGGAGGTTAATGGTCTTTGTAGTGCTTTCTGTACTGTGATTTTTGCCATTACTATCCTGTGGTACACTATTTTTATTTAGCTTGCTTATTTTAGGTTCCAGTACATCCTTCTCTTTCGCTGCCTCAGGGACCCCCTCAGTAATTTTTGGTACTGAAGGGTTCATTGGTACCACTGGTGCCTCTACGATTTTAGTGACCTTAGCCTTTGGTAACGTATGGGTTGCATTAGGTTTGGCATTTTTTAGGGAGGATTCTGCAATTCCCTTAATATCCCTCTCAATCCGTTTTAAATAGGTTTCTACCTTACACAACCTCTCCTCAAGTGGACGTAATAAGAGTTTCAATGTGTCAAAAATAATATTCGACTCAGTGTTCCCAATTCCTTCCATAGCCCCTGTGGTTAGGTGGCCCCCTGTCGGTTGGATCATGTCCCCATTGTCTAATGCATCATGCTCCACATTTATACTATCACTGACAATAGGTATTTCCATAATATTTTTGGAACCCTTTTTTTTTTTTCCTTCCTACCACCGTGTGTAATTGGTGGGTCCGACTTCACCTTGGGAATGGTCCCTGTATTAGCTCCTTTCTGTTGTCTTGTGTTATGCACCTTGACAACATTGGGGGCAGTGGGCAATTTATTTGGTGAAAATAAAAGTGATTCTGAGACAGTAGAGGAGCTCCCATCTGTAACATGTAGTGTGCCATTATTAATTTCTTGCAATGGGATAATTTCTAAAATTGGTGAAACATTGACTCCCCCACTGGATGCAACTCTACCCGAGGAAACAGGAGTTTGTGCGTTGGCTATTTGACCTAATGAAGATCGTCTTGCATTGGCCAATTCCTGGGAGACCCGTCTCTCCATAATGACAATACTTTCATCTACGACAGAATTAATCTTTTTAATAAATTGGTCCATAGCTCCTGTGAATGTAGCAGTGTCAGTTTTCCCTTTAACCTCCTTTGGTGGCATTGTTCGTAGAGCAGACAGGAACTTGGAGTTAAAAAAGTTAAATAAAAATTAAATCCACAGTACTCACGAAACGAAGATTTTGAAATGTTGGTGGGGTGGCCCGTCCCGGCCTCTGCCGGTCTTGAACGGGCTTAAACGGGCCCGCCCTTGGCCCGGGCTTCGCCCGGCGTCCCGCGTCGCGGGCTTGTCCGCTGTTTAAATGCGCCTGCTGGCGCTCTTCCCCGTGTCAGTGGCGTCAGTAGCGCGCCGCCGCTAAGCCTGCCGGGTAATGTAGTCCCCGGGCCGGCGGCGCGAGGCTTGATGACTGAGTGACTCCGGCGGTGGCGGCTTATGGACCTGGCCCTTCTCCTGACTCCTGGCGGTGGCGGCGTTTCTAGTAAGTAGGTCAATATCATAGAGATTGAACTGTTTAGCACTACGCCACCAGCAGCTAACTAACTGTCCTTCTGTTATTAGTGGTAAATGTGGAATTGTATTTTTAGATCTGCACCCATTATCACTATGAGATACAGCACTAGGCCAACCCGCTACAAATTGACTGCTTGTTCTATACAGATAAATAAATGTGGTATTGGATCAGTACATTTAATGAACTGTCTGTTTTGTACACTTACACAAATGTGGTTTTGCATATATTTTTTTGATCTGTGACTATTACCACCATTCGTTATAGCACATGGTCAACCCGCAAGAAATCAACGGCCCGTCATATACACACTAATGTGGAACTATATTTAAAGATTTGTACCCATTAATACTACGTTTTCATTTTGAGATTGACATCAACATGCGATTTATTATGGGTTTTTAGGTCTGGCTCTTCCCTGACACTGCCATACGCATTTCTACCGGTAACTGTATACCTCAATATGTGCCAGTTTGCCTTGCATCAGTGTTTGAATCACAAGTTATGCGCTCACAATACTACGGCGCCCCGTTTACCAGATTGCCGTTATTATGTATCCCAATATGTGCTTGTTTGATTTGCATTAATTACAAGATATGTATGTGCCTAATCCCAACAACACCATGTAATACAGATCATATTGGACATTACATCTTCACCCGGAGATCTAATTTGACCAAGTTGGTTTACCCTGTACGCTGCTGTAAATGTATTATATGCCACTGTCTCTTTGATCAACATTAATAGATCGAAGATGACGAGATACACAACACCTATATGTTGAATGCACGATTGTGTTACTGATGCCAAAGAAATGTGTAATTAACTGCCAGGGTTCAACAGCCTGTCCCGTGGCACCTCATCGCCACCATATTACCGTAGGAATCACGACCGCCACTTGGTACTTCACCAATGGAATAGAGCATCTGAACCCCAGACCGATACTTCTTTTTATTACGAGCGACACGCTCACTGTACAATGGCTAGGACGCTGATAGGCTCCGGTAGCACCGAGCCCCCAGCTAGCATCTAGCTGCAGCACCGCAATGCCGTAACCACGCCCACAAACGCTTCAGCTATAGATGCTGAACGTGCTTTCGCCCAGCTTGACAGTCATGGACCCGATGAGTTCGAGGTAAGATCCTTTGTCTTCGTCCCCCTTAAGTGCCTCTGACCCACCAGCAGATTAGGCGTTTTCTGATCGTTCTATTAGGCTTCCCATAGAAAGAATATACGAGGCACGAGTACACTTTGAACCTGTATTTTAAAACGTACAGATACACTTAGACACCTAATACGACCCCATATGAAGACGTATTTAATCACTGTTTCGAACCTTTTCGTCTCATGCCCCTTTAATAGTATTCAGTGCACGGCCAACCCAGACTCACGCAACCACACACTTGAGGCCCATTTTCACTTTTTGAAATCGCGCACTTTTCGAAGTAGGGCCAATAATTCCCCTTAACCACGTCGCGTGCCTAGACAATTATTCCCTAGCCATTCAGTAAGAGCACAACACATCTTTTATAGTCATCCTCCCGATTTTGGCTTCTGCAGGCTCAACCACTTTTTCCAAGCCAGCGATCCCACCTACCACACAGGATTTTTTGTCATTTACAGACAACACAAACGACTTCATAATTGCACAAGGTCGAATGCCTTACTCCATATGCAATTTCCAGTGCGCCTGCTACAGATGTACTTTCCTCCGTTACCCATAGATTGATTCCGGACTTCTGACAATAACCAGGGGATAATCACAACCCCGTTGAGCAGCGCATTTCAACCCTGCGGAATGCGCACTACACATCGTGGAAGAATCTTACACCACGTATCAGAGTGAGTCTCTCCCCTTCTATTGAAGTCCAGCCTGAACTCACCACGCTTAACGTCCATAGAGATTTTGTATCCCTTTACAGATCTTCTGAAGTGGAATTTGCTGCCACAAAAAGAGGCTCCATTGACAGCGCCTTTTTCAAGTAGGTACTCCTTGTTACCTGCTTTGTTCTATCTGCAACATCACCACAACCCATATTTATAAGTATTTATTACTTGTAGGTGCTCCTCAAGATTGCTTGTCCTGATGAAGACCCCAACATGTTATGTTATGTTAAAAAAAATTATTGAGCGCGGCTAACACCATTAGGTTTCTTGGCGCTTATGCTGAGGGAGCAGTGAAGAGAGCATGAGAGCAGAAACTAAATATAGGACTCAGTGAAGAGGAAGGTTTTAAGGAAGGATCTGAACCTGGAATATGGAGAAGGCAGCCTAAGAGAAAGGGGAAGGGAATTCCAAAAAGATGGAGCTAGAAATGAAAACCTAAGGCCACCGTGTTTTTTCATCTTAAATCTAGGAACTGATAGCAGGGCCATCTGGGATGACCGGAGATTGCGAGGAGGAGCATACGGTGGAGAAGAGAGGAAGTAAAAAGGGGACCTTGGCCTGCAAGAGATTTTGAAATAATGCGGCCTAACTTAAACTTACAGCGAGCAGATACCAGGAGCCAGTGGAGACTTTTTAGGAGAGGACGAACGTGTTGATCTCTAGGTTGGTGGTAAATCAGGCGAGCAGCCTGATTTTGGATCAACTGAAGTCTCTTAAGTTGGTAGTCAGGAATGCCTACAAACAGTGCGTTTGCGTAGTCAAGCCTAGAAATGACTAACGCAAGCAAGGCCAAAGTAAGAGCTTCGGTAGTGAGTAGACGAGAGATTTTACGGATTTTCCTGAGTTGGAAATGGCTGGAGGTCACTACTGCGCTGATCTGGGGCGTCATAGAAAGATCGTTACTAATGACGACTCCCAGGCTTTTGGCTGAATTAACTGGGCAAGGAGGGCTGCCCAGACTTGCCGGCCAAAAGGAAGGTTGCCAAGGATTGGAAAGTCCCCCGACAAGAACCAGCTCGGTCTTGTCGGGGTTGAGCTTCAGATGATTTGAGCTCATCCAATTGCTAATGAAGCAGAGCGTGTTTTGAAAAGTAGTGATTGATTCGTCAGAGGAATCAATGGTAAAGACCAGTTGAATGTCATCCGCGTAATTAAACGCGGTGACACACAACCCACGAAGGGAACGGATTAAAGGAGCCAGGTACAAATTAAAAAGAAGGGGGGACAAAGAGGAGCCCTGCGGGACACCACAAGTCAGCTCGACCTGAGTAGCAGAGAACTGGGACAGCCTGACGGCTTGTTGGCGTCTAGTCAGGAAAGACTGAACCCAGTCCAGGGCGGTGCCCTGGATGCCAGCCTCTCTGACATGGTCGACCAAAATACCGTGGTCGACCGTGTCAAAGGCGGCCGACAGATCCAAGAGGACCAGGGCCTGACAGATGTTGGCGTCGGCCCCTCTGCGCAATTCATCCATCACGGAGAGGATAACTGCCTCTGTGGAATGCGCAGGTCTAAACCCGGCCTGCTGGGGGTCCAAGACGCATGAGTCTTCAACAAAAGTGGTAAGGGTATGGGTTACATGCGACTCCAGGACTTTACTAAGGAAGGGGAGGAGGGATATAGGGCGATAGTTGCTCATGATGGAGGGGTCTGCCGAGGGTTTTTTCAGAATGGCAACCACCTCGGCCTGTTTAAAGGAGCAAGGAACCTCCCCAGTGGCCAAACAGTTGTTTAAAAGGGCCACGGGGGTTTCAGGGCAGGAAGTAAAAGCTTCCCGAAGGGCCGAGGGGGGGCAACAGTCGCGAGGAGAACCAGAGGAAACTTTGTGCAAGAGTGAAAGAAAGTTAACTTTCGAGATGGGGGGAATCTGAGTTAAAATATGGGTATTGAGATGATGGCAGGAATCAATAACCGGAGTGGGGGCTGGCGGGGCTTGGACAGAGATACTAGTTTTAATCTTAACAATTTTTTCCACAAAAAATTGGTTCAGGGAATCACATAGGGATTGGGAGGGGAGGGGCGCAATAGTGACTCTCACCGGATTAGACAGTTCCTCAACAATTGAAAATATATCTTTGGATTTGTTTGAGGAGTCCAAAATTCTGTTGGAAAAATAGAGGGATTTAGCCAAAGCTATGGCTGATTTATACTCTCTAAGCAGGGAGGAGAATATCTCTTTAGTCTCGGGGGAATACCCCCGGCGCCAGCGCCGTTCTGCCTGATGAAGACCAAGTTTTTGGGCTCTGAGATCCTCGGTAAACCACCTCTGGGCGTCATGACTGCGCCTCGCTCTGACTAGTTTTAAGGGTGCCACCAAGTCAGCAGCAGAGGTAAGCCAATGAGTAAGACCCTGTGTCTGAGAATCAATAGAAACAGAAGATCCAGTGGTGGGTGGGACAGATGAACTAAGAAGGGAGGTAAATTCCTTTAGGTCAGCCCTGTTCCAATTGCGTGCCAAGAAATTGGTTTCTCGGACTTTGGTAACAGGGGAGGGCATAGCTAAAGTAAAAGTAATTAAAAAATGATCTGACCAGAGGCAGGGGAGAATAAGGGGAACAGAAATGTCCAGGCAGGAGGTCCAAACCTGGTCTAAAGTGTGACCATTGACATGAGTAGGTGAGTGTATGTGTTGAGTGCAGTTTAAGCCTAGCATGAGGTCTGAGAAGGCCAATGAGCCTGGGGTTTCATGAGCATCCGACGGCCAGTAATTGAAGTCTCCCAGGACCAAAACGTTGGCGTTATTGATAGTGAGCTGGGAGATAAGATCACCAAACTGGGCCGAGAAACTGGGCATGGATTGAGGGGGCGATAGACCAGGGCGCATATGAGAGATGACCCTGGCTGTTCCAGTCTAAGTACCAGGCAATCAGTCATGGGGATACTGGTAATGGGCACTGGGGAGAAGCGAATTGGGTGCCTAATAATGGCTGCAACCCCCCCTCCAGCTTTGCCAGAGGGACGATTGACTTGCAATATATAATATCCCGAGGGAATGGCCGCCAGGATATCGGGGGAAGAGTCATCTGTGAGCCAGGTCTCGGTCAGAAACAAGATGTCTGGCTGTTCCGACCCCAGGAGATAGAAAATATCTGACTGGTGGCTGACGAGGGACCGGGTGTTAAGGTACATCACTGACAGAGAGGATTTTAAGGCTCTTACCGATGGAGAAGTACAGGACCTAGGCCCCGGGGCTGGTAACCTGGCGGTAGGTGAGGGGAGAATGATCTCTGGAAAGGATTTTCTGGCCGTGAGCAGGCCGAGTGAGGCGAGCCTAGGAGATGACTCAGGAGAAGGGAGTGCGAGGTCATGACACATAATAAGGGAGGAGCGGGAATATGTGAGGAAAGAGGCAGAGTGGCATGCCCCGTGCCCCGGTCGGCCGCGGACGGGCGCAGACGGGCTTAACTCAGGCGCAACTCCGGCGCGCCTTCGTCGCGCCCGCTGCGCTGACACATACTGCCCGTTTAAATAGGGGCGGAGCGTCGGTGGAGTGTCAGGGATACAATATGGTGGAAGTCAGCCCAAGCAAAGATGGCGCCCGCTACCGCTGGGAACCCGCGGCCACAATCAGCCCCCAGCCATGAGGAAACAATAGCCCTTTTACACACAGTGGTCGAAACGTAGAATTCTATACATCAACAGACACATGGGATTGAAATCAATGAAATATTTATGCCCTGCGTGTTATGTGATTAGGAGAATAGAGGACCTGGCACAGGCCGTAAAGGTTTCTATTGTAAATATTTGCTATTGTGCTTGTCACAACACCGTTACCCTATCCCTCACTTATCCGAACACCCCCACTTCTTCCATCTAACCTTTTCTTGATCACACTGTGAGCACTGTATAAACCACACCTGAAAGATTTTAAATTTCTTTGATTTATAAAGCATTTATTGTATGCAGAAACGATTGTATATATGGTTTGATGTAATACATGATTCCCCATTGGTGTTTTTGAATTGCAAAAAACATCCGATTAATGTGTTACTCAGTATAATAAATATATGTTTCTGACAAACATAATAAGGAAATCTGTTGTGGTGGATTATATGTAGAATTTGATAAGTATTGGTACTACCACGACCCCTCTCTCATACGCAATGCTGTAGGCCGTGGGCAGATACAAGCACCGGCCTTTGGCCAATTGCAGGCTTTGAATTTTTTGAAATCCACACACTATGGCCAATCACTTCAGCGTTTCAGCAATCTCGTGCGTGTGGCTTTTTTTAGCCACATGCACGAGTTTGCTGAAAAGCTGAAGTGATTCCAAAAGGTCATTTTCGCTAGGCTCGAACTAAAAAGCACAGGTCCGTTGCATGAAAGCAAATGGAATATATAGACGGAGATTAACATCTCCAGCTGAAATGCTTTTACCAGGAGCAGATTTCAAGATGTATTTCTGGGAAAGTCGTGGTGCATTTCCTTTGGACTACTATTATTCCTGTGCAGAGATCTTCCTAGGGTAGATTTCAGCATATGGGGAATGTAATCAGCTTTTTTTTTTACAATTCTTTCTTTTCCTCCACGAAAACATTTTCTCCTTGGCAAAACCCCTTCCCCAATACCACCACCAAATGTGCTATTATACATTGCTGGATTCTCGGTCCCACCCATGAATGAGGGTTAGTCCAGCTACTGGCTGGAGTAGCTTTCCAACCTTTTGTGGGTGTGAAGGGGTCGGACTGGAGTTTATGAATGCCTTTAAACATAGATTTGTGGTTCTTGATTTACAGAGCAAAGAACACTTTCTAACAACCACTTCATATCTCATGTGTGAGATTTACCACTATGGAATTCTGTGCAATTGTGGTAGGGATATTTACAGTAGTAAGGCCTTTTAAGACTGCTAGGAATCTTTTGTGAATTTGTGACACGAGTGAATTGGGTATTTTTGGCCATAAACATACATTTACAACTAAAAATACCTTTGTGAATAGGGCAAAGTGTTTTGCCCATCGTTTATACCACTTGTCTTGATGAGCGAACCCCCACCAATCTGCTAAAAAGGCTTCGCTCACAACAACACAGGGCTGGTTTAAGAGGTGTTACTCCTCACTCGTCTCAAATGTAGCAGTCACACCTGGTTTCAGTCCACATCTTGAGAAACGTTTCAAAACTGTATACACGTAAAATGAAACTAATGTAGGTTTTTAGGAGGCAGTGCGTATTTGTGCCAGTGGTTGCATGTGGACATATTTTTCATTTTCACACTTTGATTCAGGACGTGAGAAAGAATTGTAATAAAAGGAGAAAAGAGGAGGAAGATAAAGATAGGAAAATAGCAGCAAAGTAGGTAAGAAAACCAACCTACAAGAGTGAGATAAAGCAAGCAGAAGTAGAGTGAGATGGAAGAAAGAAACTTGAGTTAGTATGAAGACTGGGCAGCCTGGGTACTTGGTAACTCCAGCATGTGGAAGTGCTGGTGTGGCAGGCTCCTAAGAACAATATGTGCACTGTTAAGGGAACAACAAGCAGTACTAGGAAAGTATTACAATTGGCTCCAAATGTACGGTCTAGGTTTGAGTATCAACAAATCGGATAACAATGGGTCAAACAAAAAAGGACTATCTAGGAACTGACTGTGTGGCTAGAGGATACAACTGCATAATCCACTCCAAGTGCAACGTAGTGAAATAATTGTTCCCATCAGATCACCGACCTGTACCGCCCAACATCATTTGGGATCCTTCAACCAGAAGGGTAGTGGTTTCACCCACAATGGACTAGGCAGTTGGTTTTTTAATATTTGAGAATGGATAGGATATAATAAAATTAGGTCTCCTTTTCCATTACTCAATTTTATAACACTTTTGTCATCCAGCACATTTTGATTTATTCGCACATTTTTGCACTGCTAGTCATTTCACCTTCTGATGCCAGAATACACCGAAATCACATTTGAGATACTGTGACTAGATTAGGCCACCAACTGCCTAGTCCATTGTGGGTGAGTGGATTATGCAGTTGTATCCTCTAGCCACACAGTCAGTTCCTAGATAGTCCTTTTTTGTTTGACCCATTGTTATCCGATTTGTTGATACTCATACTGTTAAGGGATGATAATGCTAGGTCGATAAATATTCCCTTAGACCCCCCTTTGTAATTAGTTTTATGTTCTTGAGCAGTAACCTCTGCGGGTCTTGACTTGTCACTGACAACCTATTTGGTCGAGAAATAGGGAGTTTAGTTTGGTTGAGGGACACCTTAGTTGCTATTACCACACGTATTAAAATCAATCATGGCCTCCAACTTAGGCCTAGCGTTCGATGAGAATGAAATACAGAACATACTATCTGAAAACCCCAGTATATTAGACATGATAACTCCCACTCAAGCCAATAGTGATGAGGGGTGGGCTAAGATCTTAGTGCTAAAGAAGAATCAAGCTAGAGTTTGTGTACATGGAATAATCATGGCAGAGTATCTAAGAGGCAACTGTGCTCCCAGTGGCCTCATTGTGGACAACTTTCCACGTTTATTCTTAGATGACAAAGACTTCCTGAGGGATTGGTCACTGGTCGCGTGGAAATGTACCCGCGACTGGTTGGTACTTATAATCAAAACTGCTAAAAAAACAGCAGATAAGATATTAGTGGAAATTCAAGTGTTGGAAGGCCAGATAAGGGCCACCATCTCTGCAAGCAAAGTGTTTTCCAAACATCAGGAAGATGGAAATAAATCTGCTAAAGAATTCAGAGATTCGATCTTATTTACTAAGCTTGAAAAATTCAAAAAAGATCTGGATAAGTTCGCAATGGACAAGATCTATCCATACACGAGTGAGGATTTCAAACCCACAGTGTATCCAAAGAACGGGCAAAAGGGAAGTTCCAGTTATGGGACATCCAGCTCTGATGGCAGTTCCATTGACTCGGACGGTTCCAACACTACCAATTCTGGGTACAAACAGAGAGGACGAGGAAACAATAGGAGGGGCTGGGGTGGTTACAATCAGGCATTTGCCCAACCCCAATGCCCACCTTGGTGGCAACCGAGTCCGTGGGGACCACCACCTTTCCCACCCATGATGAATCCATATGGTCCTCCACAGTTGTATGGAGACCATAATCAACAGTCTTTTTTAGGATCAGGCAGGAGAGGCCGGGGACGTCAACGGACACCGCGCCAAGGACAGATCCGGTGGAACTTGCCACCACGGACCATGGACCTGAGGAATGGGAAGAAGATTGTACAAGATCAAGCAGGGACATCAGCAGAAGTAGTTTAGTCATTAACTTGAGTTCACATGCACTCACGAACACCCAGGAGAGTGTGTTGAACAAAGGGCTAGGATTTGTCTCTACAAATAGGACGGATCCTTTCCAAGCCCAGATTGAAATGGGCAAATTTTACCGTAAGATCAGACTGCACTACATGTTCAGAGATAAGAACAAATGCAGAGAGATTTGTAACCCTGATGAAAACACAGGTTTAAAAAAGCCCTCTACCTTCAATCCCCCAGCAATAGGATTACCACCAAAGGTATTAACTTTTGAAGAGGCGGTAGATCATGACCTCAAAGTTTTGTTTAAAAGCAAACAAAAAACGTTTCATAACTTGTCAAAACTTGAACAAGAAGCAATGAGAGAACTGGCCAATAATCCGCTTGTCGTGGTGAAACCCGCGGACAAGGGAGGGGGCGTGGTACTTGTAGATGCTGATGTGTATCGTGCTGAATGCTTAAGACAACTCAGCAATACCAGAGCATATCGTAAACTAACTTCAGACCCGACTGAAAGGCTCACAAGAGAGATTGGGCACATAGTGGAAGAAGCACTTACAGAAGGCTGGATCACCGTCAAAGAAGGCCAATACCTTCGGACATCCAACCCTAAAACACCATATTTTTACCAACTACCCAAAGTCCACAAAGTCCAACGTCCACCACTTGGACGTCCCATAATTTCGGGAATAGGGTCTCTCCTTGAGCCTCTGTCGACTTTTGTCGATTTCTTTCTAAAACCGATGGTCAAAGAAATGCCGACTTTTATTGGACACTAAAGATATCTTAAGGTTATTACCCGATATTGAGTTCAATGCCCAAACAGACATATTGGTGTCATTCGACGTGGAAAGCTTATACACGTCTATACCCCAAATTGAGACCTTGGAGGTTGTTGAGGGACTTCTAGCAACAAGAGAACTGAATTCGATCACACCACTGAGGCTTATTATGACACTAGCAACAGTGGCAATGACGGAATTTTTTTTCCAATTTGAAGACTCCCTGTACTTGCAGGTTGGCGGGACCAGCATGGGCAGCGTTTTTGCCCCGAGTCTCGCCAACCTGTATGTGCATAACTTTGAACAGGAGCACGTGTTCGCAGACACCAACCCCCATCTAGAGTGTCTGCGAACATGGAAACGCTACATAGACGACATTTTCGTCGTGTGGCGTGGTACAGAGAGTCAACTAAAAGAATTTCATGAGTGGCTGAATCAGAGGAATCAATTCTTGAAGTTCACTATGGAATTTGATGTCCAGAAATTGGCATTCCTAGACCTGTTAATATCAAGTACATCTACTGGCTTAGTATCGGAATTATATCGCAAGCCAATGGCGCGTAATTCCTTACTTAATTACAACAGCTGTCATCCCAAGTCACTGCGTGACAACTTGCCTTATGGGCAATTTCTACGCATACAAAGAAACTGCTCGACTAAAAGTGCGTTTGAAACTCATGCAAGAAGTTTGGTGCAAGATTTGGCAGACAAAGAATATCCCAAACGGCTAATCCATCAATCTAAAAAGCGAGCAGCTAATAACAACAGAGCGAGTCTGCTGGAATTCTTGCCTCCTAAACCTAAAACCAATCGCATCACCTGTGTGAGTACCTTTGGAGTGCAATCAAAGATTATAAAAAGTCATTGGAGCATTCTTAACACAGGTGATGACACTCTTCCATTTCCTCTCTTTGCCTTTAAGAGAGGACAGAACATCAAGGACAGATTGGTTCATACGAGGCCAAAGAGTGTAATTCCACGCGCGATTGGGACTCTCTGGGACATGCCCGCTGTCATGGGCCATCATCCCTGTGGACAATGTGCCGCTTGCCCTCAGACATCTAGGTCAATGAACATAGACATCGGCACAGACCGTCCATGGCAGCAACGTCGGTTTACAAATTGTAATAGTATGAATTTGATCTATCTTATCAGCTGTCCCTGTAACAAAAAGTATGTGGGCATGACCACAAGAAGAGTAAAGACAAGGATATCTGAACATAAGAGTTCGATACGTTGCTGCAGGCAAGCTACCAGGCTTACGAATCATTTTATCCAAGCGCGCCATCTACCAACAGACTTACGTTGGACCGTGTTGGAACAGCCAATGATCTCGCCCCATATACAAGATGTCAGTGCATTTCTCTTCAAACGAGAACAAAAATGGGTTTATAAATTGCAGACAGACAAAACAGGGTTGAATGAAGACATCCCGTGGATGGCCTTATAATGTGAAGCAACTGGAATATCAGGTTGCTGTTTAGTGATTGTTTTGGTAAAATTGATAAGACACCCTACTAGTACCATTGTGCTGTTGCTGTAACTTTCCTGATGTTTTTGTACATCATCAAGTAATTTTTAGCTTATGTTTATAGCTCAAGATTAATGGTCAATTCACAACTGTGACCAGTATACTTAGACTCCTGTACTGTCTTTTGTAAAATCAATGAGAATTATCCCACGGAGGGCTATATGCACATTTTTCTTTGTGTGACAAATAAGATTACATGTAGAACTGATCAGACAGTTGAATAAATATCTTACTACAACATGTAGTCATCAGGTACAAGATCAGTGGCCATCAAAGCAGCACTATACGAGCTGATAATCGTAAACGATAGAGAGTAGATAACCCTTTACCATGTATAATTTCATTTACCAAAATGCGATGACACTCACATGCTTAAGCATCCAAATTGTCTGGAAGAATGCGATCAGTCAAGCCCAGACTGTTCGAAGGAATACATCGGTCTAGAGCGCTTTGTAGACCATATGAATACGATAAACTACAATTCCCAGCGATACATTGCGCTTGCACGCTTGGTCACGTGACATGAAGCGTAATCGCGTCCAGGACATGAGTTACGGCTTCCTGTCCGCTCGGGTACCTCCCCAAGACAGCCTAGACGGATGTCTGGAGTACCGACGGACAGGTAAGCCTTGGCGTGATTCGGTGAGATTACAGCCGCATTGGGAGTGCGTCTGTACAGGCATTTCATGTAGCCATGTACCATGAGATTGGTTTTACTAATGACCGGCAGTACACGCGACAGAAACAGCGTGGCTGGTTCTAACAACGCGGGCTGTAGCTACAGGGAACGAATGAGTCACTTCTCCGTTCCACGCGGTTTACCACACAGATCGAGTGGCGGACTATACTTGACTTGTCGTAAAACTTAAGGGCACATTCCTGAACCCTCCAATGAAATGCATATAAGCAATAAGTTCACCAGAACCGTTTTTGAGATCTCAGGTGATTTGTTCTGACTTGCTGAGAATAGGGCGTTTTGACAGAACGTAATACGCACCACCTTAGACCTGCACCATTTGAACCCTGTTGGTGATTGATATTTCGTCAGACATAGGGTGCAGCCAGTATTAGTGCAGTATGACTCATACTCCTAATAGACTTGCTGTAACCTAAGTACAGAGCATGACTATAAGCCCCTGATGCTTACGATTGGTTTATAGCGCTAGTCCTTCCCTTACTTTCCTTTTATTTTTTCATTCCAATAGAGCGGTGCTCCGTTTTACCTGAGCTGCAGCCAGGTGAGGTGGAGAGTACATTCCCTAACTATTAGGTGAGTGACAGATACAAATTACTCTAGTGTGCCTGAACATGTTTATGGCTAACAATGAGTTACTTTAAAAGGACTTATTTGACCACAAATATTTTGTTGGCAAAAATAGAAAGAGATGCATATGTTATCAATGTATGGTGACTATCTATAAATCCTGTGTGTCTTTTCTCTTCTTTTTTATTTTCGTCCGATATGGGATGACCATACTTCATCACAACAGGCGAAACCAAGGTGATATCGTTTATAATTTCTTCCATATCACAGATTGCACTTAGCAGTAGCAACAATTAAGGTCCTGAGGAAGCAGAATTTACTGCAGAAACATGTCGACCGTATATTAATTGAAGTAGTTATTTGTTTGCACTACTTAGCACTGTTTTTTTAATATTTGAGAATGGATAGGATATAATAAAATTAGGTCTCCTTTTCCATTACTCAATTTTATAACACTTTTGTCATCCAGCACATTTTGATTTATTCGCACATTTTTGCACTGCTAGTCATTTCACCTCCTGATGCCAGAATACACCGAAATCACATTTGAGATACTGTGACTAGATTAGGCCACCAACTGCCTAGTCCATTGTGGGTGAAACCACTACCCTTCTGGTTGAAGGATCCCAAATGATGTTGGGCGGTACAGGTCGGTGATCTGATGGGAACAATTATTTCACTACGTTGCACTTGGAGTGGATTATGCAGTTGTATCCTCTAGCCACACAGTCAGTTCCTAGATAGTCCTTTTTTGTTTGACCCATTGTTATCCGATTTGTTGATACTCATACTGTTAAGGGATGATAACAATGCTAGGTCGATAAATATTCCCTTAGACCCCCCTTTGTAATTAGTTTTACGGTCTAGGTTTGAAAAATTAGAGTTGGACAAGGCTAAAGCCAAAGCTATGCCTTGGCTCTTAGCCCACATGGGTGGATTCCAAGACACAGCCAGGCCAGGCATCCCAGGCTCCCCCCAACCTCTCTCTAATAAATGCTCTTGTTGAAATCAAAGACCGTTAAACAGGACATGAAATCTGTTTTTCTGCAGTAACTAAAAGGAGAATAGCAAAAGCTGCATTTCACATGTGTCCCTTGAATTCCTCTGTCTATGAACCCCCATCAACCCTAAAATCAGTCTGCTTTTGTAAGATCAGGGGCCAGGTACCAGCGATAATAATGTAAAATAAGCACTCCGTACTGTTCATTCCAGAATCCTATACTATGTGCCAACCAAAATCCTGTGCAATCCTAAAATTTAGATGGCCCTGGTTGGAGACTGATCCTTCTCCTTTCTAGTTGTGCTGGACTGGGACTCTCACCCTCTTGAGCTATGGTGTGACTCAATTTTTTTTAAAAGACACTCAAAACCGTCCTTTCTCCACATTAGTAAAGTCTACAACTCTCCTTTGGAGGTCTCTTAGTGCAAGAATCCCTGATTTGCATATCATTTTCAAGCATTCCATTCAAGAGAACAATAACTAAGTTAAATTCATTTAATTTATTTCCACTTATTGGAGGTTTAAAATTTATGTACGTATGTTATTAGGATTATTAATGCTATATCTAACCATTTTACTCATATCAAAAATAGGTAAGTAGCTTCTTGCAAAGCTGCTTCAAACAATACCATCTAATTAATGTCCAATTGATATTACCTCCTATGAGGTCACTTCCTGTCAGGTGAAATCTTATGCAAATTATAGGGACCTCCCATGTTCCTATTCTGCCCGGAGCCCTACAAATCCTAGGACTGGCGCTGTCAGGGGGCCCAGCGATAATAATGTAAAATAAGGTGCTTTGTCTTCCGATCTGCTTGACTTAGCACTTATTTTCGAGAAATACTCCTTTACCGACATAGTGGTTTCACATGCTACCTATATTTATTGGATATTTTACCCAATTAGCTTGTGAAAGAAATATCTGAATGCTAAATGGGAGAATGCATGAGAGATCTATCCAGAGGTTTATGTAAACATGTGTAACCATAAATGTGGGTTCAAATTCCAGTCTCCGGCCTTGGTCAAATTGTGCAATCTTTGTGCAAGTATTTTTACTTCGCATCACCTCACTTTGCGAGAGAGACCTGCGAAATCTATATAAAGCATTTGCTGGTCTGTGCTTTGTAAAAAGAGAAGGCAACAACAAAAAGTGGGCATCTGCACCCCAGATGGGACTCGAACCCACAATCCCTGGCTTAGGAGGTCAGTGGCTTATCAATTAGGCCACTGGGGGTACACTGTCCTTCCTGTAGTCCATAGTCTTGCTACACCAACCACTCAGAAACCTGTAGTCACCATTCAAGTTGGGATCTTTGGAATAAGATTCCCACTACAATCAGAGACAGCAATCTCTGTATAAACCCCCTCTAATGTCCTTATAACAGGTGAATTGTTAGTCAGTGTATCAATAACGTCTCCAGTCTCTTGTGATAACCACAAGCTGCAGCTGCTAAACTCTAGTTACTACATTTGTGTTGTGACTTCATAATGCCTCCTTCTAGAGACAGCAGCAAAGATGGAGGCAGGTCAAGGAGAACAACTGCAGCTACAGTTCAAACAACATAACTGAGAACTGCCTTCTGATATGTTTTTCTAAAATGATCAGTACTTGGCAGAAAGGAGATACTTATGGTAACCGGTTTAGTTTTTGCATGCTGTAGATCATTACTGGAAAAACAGACTCCATCTGCCTGTCCATAGAGCATTTTTTTTAGTAATACTGAGAACTTTTTTACAACAAATTATTAAATGATTTGTAGGAATGTATAATGCTGCACCACAGATTAGGTTTTCATTTTTCATGCCTGCACCTGATGGAGCAAGGTGGAAAAACAAAATTTTGTATACCCCTTGTGAAATCGCACTTCCATAACTTTAACCTGAACTAATTGAATGATGTGTGTAATTAACCAACTTAGAATAAGAAATGCACCTACACAAATACACGTGGGAACTAATTTTGCTTATGTTGCAATCATAATTAACTAATTATGTGATTTTGTCATGTCATAAACTAATAAGCAGCTTTTGCGATAAAGAAATAAGGCATAAATGTGCTTTTGTTTACGTATTTTGTGGCAAAACGTGGAAACAGGTGAGTATATTACGCCTGAATGTTGCTTACTCGCTAGGTAACTACTAATAGGGAAAACCTTAGTAAGGGGGAAGGTAAACAAAGTTTACATTTCTAAAATTAACGTTCGTTTGTGTTTGTTTCTCTGATAGTTCCCATTCTGGCATGTGAGGCCTAGCAAAAAGATGGCTGGCGTGTTGAACTGCGAATAGAAAATGAACTGAGCATGCGCAAGCCCAAGTCCGAGTTCGAATGCGAGCTGCTTGTGCCTGGAGTGAATGCAGTTCAAGGACGGTGTAGCCTGGAAGTCTAGATGGCTGCCAAAAAGATGAGCACAATGGTTCTGAACGTGGGAAAATCTTGGGAAGTTTCTAGTTGAGAACAGGACTAGGCCAGACATGGCCCAAAACAATGACCTATTTAAAATTCTAGCTGACGGAAGAGGAACAAATGTTGTAATGATGAGGCGATGCTCATCCACCTCAAATTGTCCAATCAGAACGTGAATTTAAGCTGAAAGTTACTTTTTTCGATAGATAGAGCTATTGAAAAAGGTATAAAAAGTCCTGGTTTTAGTGAGGAAAAAACTTCTTTTCAATTTCCTCCCGAGAAGCTGTCCGTATGCTGATTTTTCCTGAGATGTAAGACTTTGAATAATTTTTCTATTCCTTCTGAATGAGATCTGAACTTTAGGGGAGGTTATTAGTCAGGGAAGTTAGGAGAGAAAATGAATTTTGGGAATTATCTGTCTTTTGCTAATACTTGCATTTCTGAAATCTAAATAAAATGTCTATTTCTGAATTTTTCCTAAATAAAAGAATTGAACTGTTTGAGATAACATTCTTATTTCCTTTTAAATGTCGTTTTGAATAAAGAAAAAAAGTGAATAAACCTTTAGACATGTTATATTTGCTTTAATAAAAATTAGATAAATGGAGAGTTAAGCTGGTCTTGAGTTTTCCTACGCCTAATTTTTACGAGCAGATCCATCGAACACAGTGGCGACGTGTCTAAATAAATGTGTTGTTATTTGAAAGCCATGGTAAAACTCGTTTAAACTGCAGGTGTAAATAGTATAAATATTTAGTTATAGTTTTAGACACCCCACTATGATACAGCAGTTCTCCTTTGAATTTCACCGATCCATGAAGTAGGGTGTAAGTGTTTTGTGAGTGACTCGCAGTGTCATGGGCCCCACTGATGAGTATATGTATGATTTAGTACTTTGGGAGAGGTGACATGGTATTATAAATTATTTTTGGAGTACCGTTGCATCAGTAATTAGCTTGGTAGCAGAGCATTGGTTGCTATAGAATTAGCTAGGATTATGTACAAAGTGTTATATAAGGATTTTGATGTACAGAATGATGACTAACATCTGTTGAGTTCGTATTATGTTATATGTTTTCCTGAAAAGGCTTCAGAGTATTGCGTGAAGCGGGTCACTTTGTCTGCAGGCAGAGGAAGAGTGGCAATGTAGTCGCACATCGCATAGTCTGTTTCAAAAAGTAGTATCGTTGTATACTGCGGTGGTATCGTCGTATATCACAGGTGGTGTTGTCGCACATCACTGGTTTAGGGACTTTCCGTATGAAAGGAAAAATGTATAGCGAGGGCAGTCTATAAAATCTTGGCTTTCAAGTACAGGGATCATTGTGTATCCTGATTTAAAACTTACTGCTGGGAGAGTAATAGAGCTTAACCTGAGCTTGAGAGAAGGGTAAAGTAGAGAAAGAAGTGCTACTTTATCGGCGAGTGTAAAATTCTGTGGTAGAGAAGAGGTAAGCGCTGTGTACTGGAAATACAGAATACTTGTGTAATAGAGACAATTCTATCACTTTCTTTAGCGAAACAGACGAATGGAGTTGTTTTGTGTAAGTTACTAACCGACTCAGTTGAATATCTTGTAAATACGGCTTCTTGATAAACCTTGTAAAGGAGGGGTCAGTCGGCGCTGCAGAAGCCGGAGCGCTGGTGACGTCAAAAGTGTTGCGCTGGGATTGGTCCTCGTGACCAAGACAGTGCAAAGGCTGATTCATGCATCATGAAAAGCAGCGAAACTATTGGTTAAGCACTAAAGAGACGTATCTTGTTCTAATTGGTACGCTAGTGTTAACCGCGCTGTGATAGGTTGGTGTTACGGAACAGCAACAGGGAAGTGCGCGATCTTTTGAAAGACAGGAACTTTACAGAAAATGGATTACTATTAAGAAGAAGAGAAGAAACCTTCATGGTTTAAGAAATTGAACAATGTGTTTGTGAAGGACAAGGCGATAGTCACAAGAGAGGGAAAATTACTTCCTCCGCCGAAAACGCCTGCTTCCTATATGTTGTCAAAATATGGTTACCATACATGTGTTTGGTTAGAGAATTGGGTAAGGTATACCAGAAATGATGGTGTGTTACCATACATGTGTTTGGTTAGAGAATTGGTTAAGGTATACCAGAAATGATGGTGTGTTAGCTTTTCCGGAAGCAGGATCTTTTGATGTGGCAGTTTTGAGAAATTTGAGAGAAAAGATGATGAACCTTGACCCAAGACCTAGACCGACTCACTTTGAAGCTTTAGTTGAATGGGTAGATGAGATGCATGAATTGGAAAGCGAAAGGTTGAAAGGACATATCAGACCAAGAGGTAGATTTCGTAATTTATGGGGAGAGACACATGAGAGTAGAATGCCTAGATGGAGAAATGCTGACATGTGTGATGGCATGTATCCAGTCAGATTAGTGGAAGAATACGAAGGGCGGAAATGTACAGAAAAGAAGAAAAATGTAGAAACAGGGAACGAAGGTTATGGTGAAAGTGAATCAGAGGATGCTGTACTAGAAGAAATATTAAATAGGAGACCGCCACCTTATCAACCAGGTTCTTTATGGACTACACCTAATGCTCCATCCGTAGATGAAAGGACTAATGAGACCCCAAGATAATTTTCTAATTTTAGGGATGTACCAGAAAGAGTAGAAGTGAGATATAACCCGAGTACTTCAATAACAGAACCAAGACTTAACGGTACTCCAAAGCAAATTAACGAACGAGAAAGTGTTAATAGGGTAGAAAAAAGAGTTGAAGAACAAGCAAGTACTGCTGAATATATACGGACTACAAATGCATTGACAGAAAAGATACAAGAGCTTACGAAAAATATGGAAGCAGTAACAGTCCCAGTAACGATAGGACCTGTAATTCCAGTGTTTGAAAACCAAAGAATAAGTTTGACAATTCCTTTACAACAGAGTTTACAAAAATTAAAAGGAAATATTTATCCCGATTTGTCAGAAATTAGACGAACGAATAATGTAAATCCGCCTGAATTAACTTTCAATCAGAGTTTACCTTATAAATATGCAACTGAAGCAGAATCTGACTCTGCTACACCTGAAGAGTATAGAGAAAATAGATTTTACGCAAACACCTGTAGGACCATCAGACCAGGGATTAAGTGATTGGATTAAAACTCTGAAATTAAAAGAAAATAAACCCAAAATACTGGATGTAGCAAGATTAAAAGTTGACATGGAAGAATTAATTATTGGAACAATTGGAACAGACAGATTTAAAACATACCAAGATGATGAATTTATGTTCATGTGCAAAAGTATAACCTGGAGAGCGAAATCTGTACATGATCAGTTAGAGGGACTAGCATATGAATTTGAAATAGAAGTTGCAAAGAATAAAGCATTGCAAAAATCTTATAGGGTAGATTTTTCAGAAAAAGACATTGAAAACATGAATACTGCCTGAAGGGTAACCCAAATAAAAGAATTAATTGTGCTGTTACGGAAATGGGGAGATGTGAATAAATGGAGAGTGAAATGGGCAAAGAAGAAAGAGGAGACTAGTGATAAATGCACATTAGCATTCCCAGTCAGAGAAAAAGAGACAGTCGCAAATGAGCTCCCAATGAGAGAAATACCTGGAGTAGTATATGTACATGTACCATGGAGTAGACAGGATATATTATCATTTACAAATGATTTCCCCAGATTAAGAGAAATTCCAGTAGAATGGTATCGACAGGTGGATCGATTTGTGAAAGTTTCAAAAGTGCTATGGGTTGATCTGGATGGATTATTTGACATAGTCGTGCCAGCAGATCTGTGGACCGAATGTAAAATAACTGTAAATTGCCCAAAAGGGGAATATCCTCGAGACAAAGTAACAGGCGCTCCGTCACCTGAAGTGATGAGGAAATATGAACAAGTGATTGATTTTTGAAGAATAAATCCCACCAAAAGAGACCGATTGGGTAAAGATAGATAGAACTGCACAGGAACCAAAAGAATCTGTGCATGCATTTTACGAAAGATTTTTGTTGGTATTTAAACAATACAGTGGATATGAAGAATTGAGTGAAAAGGACATGAGTCATTTTATATATCGATTTGTGTATGGATTACGACCAGAAATCGGAGACATGATTAGACATAGTATGATAGGATGGCAATCGAGCACTGTAGTTGATGTTTTAAGAAAAGCTAAACATTGTAGTGAAGAAATCGATGCTAAACAAAAGAAGCTAAAAGAAAAAGCTATTTAGGCACAAGTGAAGGTAGCAGAACACCAAGTAGGACAATTGGAGAACAAAAATACTGATGCAAATCAAGGCAAACTGAAAGGAAAATTCCCCAAAACAAAATTAGTAGGAAATATAGAAGAGCTTAAGAAAAAGTTCCCTTGTCATAATTGCGGTAGAATAGGGCATAGGAGAAAAGAGTGTAAGTATCCACCAAGAGTTAATCCAGAAAATACATCATTGAATCCACAGGTGCAGAATGAGGTAATTCAACAGCAACCGCAACAGCAGCAGATAGTTAATCAGCAAAGTCAGGTGCCACAACCGCCACTTCCACACAGTGTAAACCATCAGAGATACAGTGCAGAGACAGGATTCAGCGGAGACGAACAGGTAAATAAGATCGCCCAGAGTGAATGTGAGTCCCCTTTATTGGTTACAAGAAGAAGGTGGGAGTGAGTCGGATGAAAGTTTCTGACGGTGCCTGAGAGAGGAAGAAGAGTGTGTGCTTGGAGCCACTCTTGAGGTAGATCAGTCTGGTCCATTTGTAAGCGGAAAAGTAAGTGATGTAGAAATTATTATTATTATTATTTGGAATCTTATATTGCTACCTGTTCTACTGTTAGATCAGTGGAAGTCCAAAATCTTCCTCTCTCGAGAGACCACATCCAAGTTGTAGGTGTAGCTAATAGACAAATTAAAACTTCTTTGACATAACCCGTTGAAGTAGAAATTGGAAATTTTAAAGACATGCACCGATTTGTGGTGTGTGATAGTAGCCCCGTAAAGCTGTTGGGACGAGACATTTTGTGCAAAATGAACTGCGCCATATACTGTTCACCAGATGGCATAGAACTGCAAACCCCAGATGAAGATAGCCTGTATAAAATGACAATGCTTATGCTTGAGGCAGAACAAAACAAGTTGTTTCCTGTGTTTGCTCGAGAAAAGATACCTTATGAATTAAAAGAGGTAGTGAAAGAGAAAGTGTGGGATTTCACAGGAAAAGATATTGGGTAGATGAAGGATGTAGATCCTGTGAAAGTCTCTGTAAAAGAAGGTGCAAACTACCCGAATATTCCCCAGTACAAAATGACTGCAGAAATAATTGAAGGAATAACCCCAGTGATAAACAAAATGATTGAAGGCATATTGAGAGAAATAGAGAGTAGTCCTTGTAATTCACTGATAATGGGATTGAAAAAGCCAAATGGAACATTTAGAATTGTACAGGATTTGAGGAAGGTTAATAAAATAGTTGTCCCATGTTGTCCGATTGTACCAAACCCAGCAGTGATTACATATCAAATTCCCCATGATGCAGAATGGTACACTGTAATAGATTTGTGTAATGCGTTCTTTACAGTTCCATTGCATCCAGAAAGACAGCCAATTTTTGCGTTCAGATTCAGAAATCGTATCTTGGCCTGGTGCCGAATTCCTCAAGGGTATACTGAAAGTCCATCTATCTTTAATCAATTGCTAAAGAAATCATTAGAAAGTTTGAGCATGCCTGGAGAGTCTGTATTGGTTCAATATATTGATGATCTCCTAGTGGCATCAAAGACAAAAGATGCATGTGTAACAGATACTATTGCATTGCTGAATCATTTGGCAGAAGAGGGACATAAAGTGTCTCCATCAAAATTACAATTTTGACAGAAGGAAGTGCAATATTTAGGTCATAAGATTGCCAAAGGAATAAGACAAGTCACAGCAGAAAGAATTAAAATGATTCAAGGAATGCAGCCACCGAAAACTCAAAGACAAGTGAGAATGTTCCTGGGAATGGTAGGTTACTGTAGACAGTGGATTAGTGGATTCTCACTGATTACAAAGCCATTACAGAGATTAACCAGAGCAGATATCAGAGACCCTATAGTTTTGACTAAAACTGAAATGGAAGCATTTGAACAGCTGAAAACTAGCTTATGTGAAGCACCAGCTTTAGGGATGCCTGATTATGAAAAAGAGTTCGAATTGTACTGCAGTGAACGAGAAGGTTGTGCATTGTCAGTACTGATTCAGAGACATGGAAAACTGAGAAAGCCTAGTGCATACTTCTCAGCTGTCTCAGACCCTGTTGCAAAATCGTTGCCAGGTTGTCTGAAAGCAGTAGCAGCTACAAGCAGCAGTCTAGAACAAAGTGAAGGAATAGTGATAGGATTTCCTGTGAGAGTGTATGTACCTCACTCTGTGGAGATTCTCCTCACTAGGACAAAAACACAGTACCTGACCAACAATAGGATGACCCGATATGAGAAGACAATTCTGGGAGCAGAAAAAGTGACAATCTCTAGATGCGTAAATGTAAACCCATCTATATTATTGCCTGATACGATGGAAACGGAGGTGAGAAATGAGGTTTATCACAATTGTCTAGATGTTCTTGAATACTGTACCAAACAAGACCAGAAATCAGAGATGAGCCATTGCCTGAATCCGACTATGTGATGTTTGTTGATGGTTCGTGTCTGAGAACAGAGGAGGATGTTTTGAGTGCAGCATATGCTGTCTGTACAGTGGCAGATGCATTGGAAGCATCTTGTCTGAAAGGAATTCGTTCTGCTCAAATAGCAGAATTGATTGCTTTGGTTCGAGCATGTGAACTGGGAAAGGAGATCAAGGTTACCGTAGTGACTGATAGTCAGTATGGTTTTGGAGTTTTTCATGATTACAGACAACTGTGGTCCCAAAGAGGTTACATGACTTCTGCAGGATCGCCAATACGGAATGCAGAGTTTGTGAGAATGTTGATAGATGCGATTCAGTTGCCTGATAAGATTGCTGTTGTGAAATGTGCAGCTCACAAAAAGGGGGATGACTACATCACCCGAGGTAACAGGTATGTAGACTCAATTGCCAAATACTGCGCCTAAAATCTTGCATCCATCAATCGAGATAGGGAAAAGGAGCATGTTTCAAGTCCTTTAATGCTAACAAATATAGTTGAGGCATGGCAGGAAGCAAGGCAAATGCAGGAAGAAGCTGATGAGGAAGAGAAACATGTCTGGTTAAAAGCAGGATGCAGACAGAGAGAGGAAGATGAAATTTGGATTTATAATGATGAAAGACCAGTAATGCCTGATAGCATGATCTCAAATATGGCCCGAATGTACCATGGTCAAGCTCATATTGGAAGAGATGCCATGCTTTGCCTATTTAGACAGACGTGGTACAATCCAAAGTTCAGGATGATTGCTGAAAGCTTGTGCCAGAGATGCCTTGTATGCCAACAGTTTAATCCAAAAAACACAATTGATGAACAGAATGTAGAACAATGTCATACATTCACCCCAGTACAAAGATCTGGGCCTAAATCCATAGTTTGTTTGCACTCCACACCACCCTGGGTTAGACACTGGCTATATGTAAATCAGCTCTGACCTTGTGCCTCATGGGAACAGTCCAGTCCGAACTACCAAGCCATGTCTTTCCCAGACCGGAATCAAGCATCCAAGGACCGGTTTCTGGCTATCAGCCTTCATCAGCCTGGATAGCTTGACTCCAGTGGTGTGGAGAGCCTGGGACTCACGTCTGAGCATACCCAGCCCACTCTTCACCCCGAGTGGGCTGGGTATGCTCAGACGTGAGTCCCAGGCTCTCCACACCACTGGAGTCAAGCTATCCAGGCTGATGAAGGCTGATAGCCAGAAACCGGTCCCTGGATGCTTGATTCCGGTCTGGGAAAGACATGGCTTGGTAGTTCGGACTGGACTGTTCCCATGAGGCACAGGGTCAGAGCTGATTTGCATATAGCCAGTGTCTAACCCAGGGTGGTGTGGAGTGCAAAAAAACGATGGATTTAGGCCCAGATCCTTGTACTGGGGTGAATGTATGACATTGTTCTACATTCTGTCCATCAACTGTGTTTTTTGCAATGTTCACCCCGAGTGGGCTGGGTATGCTCAGACGTGAGTCCCAGGCTCTCCACACCACTGGAGTCAAGCTATCCAGGCTGATGAAGGCTGATAGCCAGAAACCGGTCCTTGGATGCTTGATTCCGGTCTGGGAAAGACATGGCTTGGTAGTTCGGACTGGACTGTTCCCATGAGGCACAGGGTCAGAGCTGATTTGCATATAGCCAGTGTCTAACCCAGGGTGGTGTGGAGTGCAAAAAACCGATGGATTTAGGCCCAGATCCTTGTACTGGGGTGAATGTATGACATTGTTCTACATTCTGTCCATCAACTGTGTTTTTTGCAATGTTCACCCCGAGTGGGCTGGGTATGCTCAGACGTGAGTCCCAGGCTCTCCACACCACTGGAGTCAAGCTATCCAGGCTGATGAAGGCTGATAGCCAGAAACCGGTCCTTGGATGCTTGATTCCGGTCTGGGAAAGACAAGGCTTGGTAGTTCGGACTGGACTGTTCCCATGAGGCACAGGGTCAGAGCTGATTTGCATATAGCCAGTGTCTAACCCAGGGTGGTGTGGAGTGCAAAAAACCGATGGATTTAGGCCCAGATCCTTGTACTGGGGTGAATGTATGACATTGTTCTACATTCTGTCCATCAACTGTGTTTTTTGCAATGTTCACCCCGAGTGGGCTGGGTATGCTCAGACGTGAGTCCCAGGCTCTCCACACCACTGGAGTCAAGCTATCCAGGCTGATGAAGGCTGATAGCCAGAAACCGGTCCTTGGATGCTTGATTCCGGTCTGGGAAAGACATGGCTTGGTAGTTCGGACTGGACTGTTCCCATGAGGCACAGGGTCAGAGCGGATTTGCATATAGCCAGTGTCTAACCCAGGGTGGTGTGGAGTGCAAAAAACCGATGGATTTAGGCCCAGATCCTTGTACTGGGGTGAATGTATGACATTGTTCTACATTCTGTCCATCAACTGTGTTTTTTGCAATGTTCACCCCGAGTGGGCTGGGTATGCTCAGACGTGAGTCCCAGGCTCTCCACACCACTGGAGTCAAGCTATCCAGGCTGATGAAGGCTGATAGCCAGAAACCGGTCCTTGGATGCTTGATTCCGGTCTGGGAAAGACATGGCTTGGTAGTTCGGACTGGACTGTTCCCATGAGGCACAGGGTCAGAGCTGATTTGCATATAGCCAGTGTCTAACCCAGGGTGGTGTGGAGTGCAAAAAACCGATGGATTTAGGCCCAGATCCTTGTACTGGGGTGAATGTATGACATTGTTCTACATTCTGTCCATCAACTGTGTTTTTTGCAACAGTTTAATCCAAACAGGAGAACAATTGTGAGTTTGGGAACCATAGGACGGGAGGGAGGTCCATTTACACGAATGCAATTGGATTTCATCTAGCTTCCGCCATGTAACAGACTCAGATATGTTTTGGTGATCATTTGTTTGTTCTCTCGATGGGTAGAGGCTTTCCCCACTAGGAGGAATGATGGGCTAACTGTTGCAAAGTTGCTTCTACGTGAAATCATCCCTAGGTTCGGTTTTCCAGTGACGATCGAAACTGATCGTGGCCCACATTTCCAAAATGAACTCATGCAAATGGTATGTGAAGCACTGGACTTTCGACAGAAGCTGCATTGTGCTTACAGGCCTGAGGCTTCAGGAGTAGTTGAACAGGTAAATGGGACGATCAAAAACAGGATTGCTAAAATGTGCTTAGCAACAGGACTGAAGTGGCCAGATGCCTTGCCACTTGTTTTGATGACACGGAGAAGCATTCCTGACAGAAAAACTGGATTGAGTCCACATGAGATTTTAATGGGTAGGGTGATAAGACAGGCATTTGTACCAGCTGATAAGTTGTTAACAATAAATGATTACATCATACTGGATTACTGCAAAAACCTGTCTGACGTGGTAACTTCTGTGTTCCATCAGGTGGGAACTGAATCAAACACGAAAGAGAAAAATCTAGCTCATGATCTAGTTCCTGGAGACTGGGTAAGCATAAAAGTACACCACAGAAGAAACTGTTTGGTGCCTCGTTGGCAGAGACCAAGACAAGTTATTTTGGTTAGCACCACTGCAGTTAAGTGTGCTGGAGTAAAGAGATAGGTACATGCAAGCCATACTATCTGTGTGCCTGAACCTGAAAATCCAAACGAAGAAGGTGAAAGCACAACTGATTCTGACTCAGAAAGTGAACCAGAGAGAGGTCCAGATACTGAAGATGGACAGGAACGTTGATATCTGGAAGTATCAGATGCTAGCTCTGCGTCTGAAGGAGAAGGAGAAATTATTGAAGTACCGAATTCTGAAGATCAATCTGAAGATCGAGAATTGGTAGAGAATAACACCAGAAAGGACACTGAGCAAAGCAAAGACAAAACTGGTGATCAAGAGAATACTGAGGAACAGTCTGAAAGCTCTGAAAGCAGGAACGAAAATCCTGACACTGGAAAAGAGGAAACAACTCACGATAAGGATGAGATTCCGAGTACCAGCTATGGAAATGTTCCTAACAGAGTGAAAGAACTGTTAAAAGAGCAAACTGACTCTGAAAAAGAAAAGGACATTGTAAAGTTTATTATAAATAAAACTGTCGAAGACACTGAAAGTGAGACTGACGACAGTGCAGATGAAACTCCATTGAGGAAGAGTCCAAGAAAAAGGGCTTGGAGAGTGGAACATACCACCACGGAGCCTAAGACAAAAAGATTCTGTAAAGGAGATAATTGGCCTAAAGGAAATGATGGACTGAGATGTAAACTGGTTAACAAAGAAAGAAAACTAAAGGACCAAGTCAACGAAATAACCAGTCAAAAGGAGTCATTGGGAAAGAAAATAGAAGTTGTCCAAAGCCCAAAAAGAGTGAGAAGACCAAATCAGAAGTACAAATCACCTGAATGGACCTACATAATACTACCTCCAATTGTTGAAGTTAATAGCAGTCAAGAGAATCTGAACTGCACAAAGACAAATGAGAAAAGTGAGTAAAGAACTGAATAATAGAGAAAAGTGGTAATTGATTAAAAAGACAAGGTAAAGGTAAAACCTAAAAACCTGTTAGAAGAGAGGGCACTGCAAGTGAAAATTAAAATAGGGGACACAAGGTCGAAGAAACCCTGTTAGAAAAACTTGCTGTGTAAAAAAAAAAAATAATAATAATAATAATGGTTAACAATGAGCATAAAACACAATGTTCTATTTTTAGAAAGTGGTGTAGATATGCACTGGATTACTAATATTGATATGGATAATCTTGGCTATTGTCATTCCTTTCCAGGATAAATTAGTAAAGTTAAAACATAATGTGAGTTCAAGTGAACAAAATGTGGAATCAAAATCTAACAAGCAGCATGTATATAGGCCTGTATATAGGCCAGAAATACATCAGGATAGTTCTATCAGTGATTTTACTAAAAATAAAATTTCAAGATTATTGTCTGAATATGTCAGGACAATAGATGCTAGTGACTGCTATGTGTGTGTAAAGTTGCCTGTATCTGTTTCCGAAGGGGTGACATATCACCACCTTCCACTTACATATGGAGTCACGTGTAGTGTAATTGCAAGTCTGTTTTATCAAACAGGTAAACTGGAATATCATTATTCTAATTTGGATGAAGTCTTTACAAATTGAAAATTGATAAGGCATTGAAAAAAAAAAAAGCCTGCTGCAGTTATGGGAGAATACTTTTTAGAAATAGACAAATTAAGCCATGACTATGCGTTTAAAAAAAATTTGACATGTAAAATGAGAGTGGAAGAGAAAGCATTTTTAGATGGTTGAGGAAAGGCGAATTGCTTATAAATGAAAAGAAAAAGTAAAGCATGAGAAATCCAAACATTGGACATTCAATGATGAGAATATTGATGAAAGAAATGTGAATGTAGCAATAAATATAGACACTCCATTGTTAGGGAAATTCTGTATTAGAAGAGACAACACTGTGTATGAAAATTATTTTGTGGGAGCAAGTCAGTGTAAAGATACTTATAGAATTCTAGGGGGTTGGGGACTTAAAGGGGGACATGATCCAGTTTTTCCTGGTGTTTACTTCATATGTGGAAACAAGGCTTATTATAGATTACCTGACCACTGGTATGGGACTTGCTATGTGGGCTTGGTCTTTCCTAAAATCTTTCATGTAGATAGAGGTACTAATGGCATCCATGAAATAGGTAAACCTTTAAGTCGCAGAAAAAGAGAGTGTTATAGAAATAATAGATGATGTTTTTGGAGCACTGATACCAGCAGTGGGCATATCTTTCAATGCAAATCGAATTCGAAGATTGTCAACGATAGTAGATCGTTTGTCAACAGACACAGCAGGTGGATTCCTAATGGTAAACACCAAAATGATTGCTATGAGGACGATGGTAATGCAAAATCGTCTTGATCTTGACATAATATTCGCAAAAGAAGGAGGAGTTTGTGGAATTTTGAAGGTACAGCACTGCTGCACCTACATTCCAGATAAAAGTCAAAACATTGAAAGATACATCAAAAATATTACAGAGATGCATAGAGAAATTGAACCACTGGAGGTTGATGGTATTCTTGAACGACTTGGTAAAAGTCTTTCAGCAGTTAAACGTTGGTTTCAAGAAAGAGGTAGTTCAATTATAGGCAAAATACTAATTCCAGTAACAGTAATAGTATTAGTTGTTCTAATGATAAGATTATGTTGCATATACAGAAAAAGAAGGAATGTTAAGAAGTCATTGAAGAAGAAAATCCAAGAAAAACGAGAAAGAGAAAGAGAAAAGGTGGTATAGAAATGGAGGAATTCCGAGAAAAAGTCTTTAAGGAGACTAGAGAAAAAGATACTAGAGTATAAAACAATACTAATCTGAAGAACTTGAAACATGTTTTGATAAAAATTTGCAAAATTTTGGGAGATAATTGGTGCTAAATCACCAAAGGGGGGAGTTGATGGAGCAAGGTGGAAAAACAAAATGTTGTATACCCCTTGTGAAATCACACTTCCATAACTTTAACCGGAACTAATTGAATGATGTGTGTCGTTAACCAACTTAGAATAAGAAATGCACCTACACAAATACACGTGGGAACTAATTTTGCTTATGTTGCAATCATAATTAACTAATTATGTGATTGTGTCATGTCATAAACTAATAAGCAGCTTTTGAGATAACGAAATACGGCATAAGTGTGCTTTTGTTTACGTATTTTGTGGCAAAACGTGGAAACAGGTGAGTATATTATGCCTGAATGTTGCTTATTCGCTAGGTAATTACTAATAGGGAAAACCTTAGTAAGGGGGGAGGTAAACAGAAAGGTTAAATTTCTAAAATTAACGTTAGTTTGTGTTTGTTTCTATGATAGTTCCCATTCTGGCATGTGAGGCCTAGCAAAAAGATGGCTGGCATGTTGAACTGCGAATAGAAAATGAACTGAGCATGCGCAAGCCCAAGTCCGAGTTTGAATGCGAGCTGCTTGTGCCAGGAGTTAATGCAGTTCAAGGACGGTGTAGCCTGAAAGTCTAGATGGCTGCCAAAAAGATGAGCACAATGGTTCTGAACCTGAGAAAATCTTGGGAAGTTGCCAGTTGAGAACAGGACTAGGCTCAAAACAATGACCCATTTAAAATTCTAGCTGATGGAAGAGGAACAAATGTTGTAATGATGAGGTGATGCTCATCCACCCCAAATTGTCCAATCAGAACTTGAATTTAAGCTGAAAGTAACTTTTTTAGATAGATAGAGCTAGTGAAAAGGGTATAAAAAGTCCTGATTTTAGTGAGGATAAAACTCCTTTTCAATTTCCTCCCGAGATGCTGTCCGTATGCTGATTTTTCCTGAGATGTAAGACTTTGAATAATTTTTCTATTCCTTCTGAATGAGATCTGAACTTTAGGTGAGGTTATTAGTCAGGGAAGTTAGGAGAGAAAATTAATTTTGGGAATTACCTGTCTTTTGCTAATACTTGCATTTCTGAAATCTAAATAAAATGTCTATTTCTGAATTTTTCCTAAATAAATGAATTTAACTGTTTGAGTTAACATTCTTATTTCTTTTTAAATGTCGTTTTGAATAAAGAAATAAATAAAGTGAATAAACTTTTAGACATGTTAAATTTGCTTTAATAAAAATTAGATGAATGGAGAATTAAGCTGGTCTTGGTTAATTTTTACTAGCAGATCCGTCGACCACAGTGGCGACGTGTCTAAATAAATGTGTTGTTATTTGAAAACCATGGTAAAACTCGTTTAAACTGCAGGTGTATATAGTATAAATATTTAGTTATAGTTTTAGACACCCCGCTATGATACAGCAGTTCTCCTTTGAATTTCACCAATCCATGAAGTAGGGTGTAAGTGTTTTGTGAGTGACTCGCAGTGTCCTGGGCCCCACTGATGAGTATATGTATGATTTAGTACTTCAGGAGACGTGACATGGTATTAGAAATTATTTTTGGAGTACCGCTGCATCACACCCATAGTCTTTCATATGAAACAGCAACACACTAAGGGGCAGATCTATGATGGGAATGCGCCACGTTTGCGTCACGCAACTGCGGCGTAAACGTGGCGCATCCCTACGACCCATTTACAACGTGACGCATCTAGGCAGATGCGTCACGTTGTAAAGCCCTGCGCCACTTGTAGGCGTTCCGGCGCAGGGCTTCGTGCATTGGATTATTTCAGTGCCTTGAGAAGTGATTTTTTTAAGTGATATTTTTCTAACAAGAATTTAAGAAACATTAATGTTTCCTTCCACCCACACTGACAACATTCGCAATTGTAAACTAAGAGGCAAGTCACTTGTTATATGCGCTCTTTGGAGGGCCAAGGTTGCTATTAGGCACGGACATTATAGTTTATAAAATCATACACAGGAGTTGGTTTCCTACAGAGCACATCTTGAACTCGTGTATTTCGTGGTCATTTTAAAAGTGTTCATGAAGAAAAAGGAGGGAAAGTGAAATAAAACAATTGCTGCGAATTACACAATTTGGTCAAGTGGGTAGCCGGTATTAATCATGCTTTTTTTGGTTTCATATTGTGAAATTCTGCCACTAGATGTACACGTTTGACTTCCCCTTCTCCCACCTAACAGTCCTAATGTTGTTGAAAGTGAAGACCCTGACAAAAGTGGATGAAGTGCAAAAAACACATCTTTTCTCCACCCCAGATGGGACTCGAACCCACAATCCCTGGCTTAGGAGGCCAGTGCCTTATCCATTAGGCCACTGGGGCTGCTTTACGATACATAATACAACACTTACTTTGTCAATGAAGTACAAGTTCTACCCCCCTCCTCGCACCTAGGTAGGTATAAAACAAGTATATACAATCTTCAAAAATACCCATGCTGTGGTGATTAAAGTTTGACATTTCAGCGTTTACGTGAACCTTTTAATCCATCACGTTTCAGCCCTAATGTGCTTAAGAGTGAAGACCCCAGCATAATTGGATACACAACCACAAAAACATATTTCTTTCACCCCCAGATGGGATCCCTTTATTAGACTGTGCGGTGTACAGTTACGATTTCCGCCTGGACGATTGATTAAATTATATATAATCTTGAATATGTTCACGGTCAGGTGCAAAACACCACTGCTGTGATGGTTACAGTTTGAGTCAGAAGAATTTACTTGAAACGGTTAGCGAATCCATTACGCTACAGTGCATGAGACTGAAGATGCTAACAAAAATCGGATACTTGACAACAAAAAAAACCTTTTCATCCGCCACCCCAGATGGGACTCGGACCCACAATCCTTATCCATTAGGCCACTGGGGTTACACAGTCTTTACATTCTCGTAGTCATAATATATCAACCCCTCAGTAACTGCAGTCACAATTCGAGCTCAGATGTACGGAATACATCCAGAGACCGCAATCCCGGTATAAACCCTCGTCTCGAATGTCCTTATAATAACAGTCGAATTTATGGCAACAAATTCAGTTTTTGCATGTTGTAGGTTATTACTGCAAATAGAGGTGCTATCTGCATGTTCATACAGCATTTGTTAACATATCTTGCTATCTGATGTGCTTTCACAAGTTTGTTCTTTCTTCGTGTTGATCAGTCTGAAAAGAGTCAATGGGTCTATTGCACACCAGAGGAGTAGCAGTGACCTTAAACGTAAAGGAAACCATAGGGGCTTGGATCCCAATGTAGGGAATCCCATTCAAAATCCTTCCTTGGATCTGGCTTCAACACATCCTAAATCCAGAGTGTGCTCTTAGCACTCTGGTGCCCCCAAAAAGCCATCATTACTTCATATTTTAGCATTCTATCCTCAATTACTTGAGCCCTTGCATTACTTACTTACTAACTAACTTACTGCCCGTTATGCAGACTGGCCGCCCTCGCCCTTGCACTGCATATGTTCTATTTCGGCATCCCTTAAATCTCAGAGTATGGACCAGTGCTAGTAATGTTGCAGTTTTGCGCAGGTGTAGCGGAGAGAGGAGACACAGGAATTGCATATACAGGTGCCTTCAATTACCTCATGCCAAAGGAGAACAATCTTTGAATGGTTATGTTCGTAATGAAAGCCGGTGCACCAGGACAAGCTCAGGCACGGTGGCCCAACCCATTCCCAATCCCTCTGCTCACGCAGTCAACTAATGAGAAGAATACATATAACCAAAATGGAACAATCTTACTTATGTGGTTGTCTAGATACCAGTTCAAGCTCCTGACTCATGCATACAAGGCTCTACACACCTGCGGACCCGCCTGCTTAAACCACTGCCTGAACTTTCTTCAGTCCACCAGCAGTGGCAGCCGAAGCAAATAAACAGTGGTGGGTGGGTGGGTGGGAATACGAAAAAGAAAACATAAACTTACCTAATCCTGCTTCTGGCGCCTCGCAACTCAGAGCTCCTTTGCTTCCCGGTCACGGCAGACACTGGGACTTCGTCAGACTCCCTGTGCTATCCCGCGCTGCAGTCATGTTATGAAAGCCGCGCAGGGATTGGGCTGAGCAGACTGGTTTCACAGCTCAGAACAGGGAGTATGTGCTGTATTTCTAACCCGGCTAATACAGCCGGGTTGGAGAAACCTAAATGTGCATGTCTGTTTGGCTGGCCTAAGATGGCCGGGTCAAACAAACATGCACACTTACCAGTGCACATGACTCCGCTCCCTCCTATGGCCCGGCCCCCACATACGCAGGCTCAGCCAGCAGCTGAAAAATAAAACAACAACATTTTATTTTTCAGCTGCTGGCTGAGTCAGTGGGGCGACGCTCCTCCGCCCTTACGGAGGAGCAGCCGTTGTCCACCAGTCACCTCTGCTCCGTGTTCCCTTATCTAACCCTCAGCCCCGTATCCGACGTAGAAGATGCAGAGGTTGCGCCTTCTCCTACCTAGCAGCGAAGACATGGAACGAGCTACCCTTTCATCTATGCACCTCCCCATCTCTTCTAGAGTTCATAAAGTCCCTGAAGACCTATATTCTGCTAATCAACCGGATCCTGCCTGCGCCTGGATACCCTCACGGGTGATAAGTATCGCTCTACAAATCATCTGATTGAGAGGGCGAAGAGCACTATAGAGATGAAATGAAACCTCCTAACAAAAGGACATTGTTGACTGGTTACAGTTTTTTCTACTTCATTTCCCCAGTATTTCATGGAAAAGATAGTTCTTAATGTTGACTTAAAGGCTGAAGAAAGTGGAGCATAATTCTAGTCTTTGGTCCTGACATAGAATTTCACTTGACTATGGGTTTCCAAACTATATACGAGTAATCTGTATCTTTCACCAGCTCAAGCCCCTTGTGCAACTGCTAAAAAAGAGAAGTAGTCCTAATGTTTAACAACAACACTAGGACAGTGAAAACATTTGTATTTTTTTGTGTGCGTGGAACACAATACTGAAAGGCAGGCATTTTGGGAACAAGCATCCTGTTATATGACTGCAGCATCTTGGTGTGTAAAAGCAGCTATTCTGATGTTATTTTATTTCTGGCACAGAAATTAAGAAGACAACTTATTACTGAGCACGTACTGCGATGAGCCCACTATATAGGCGCTATTGCACCCGCCCCCCAGCCCCCATTAGCTCCCTCCCACCTTCTCCTCCCTCCCACCTCCCCTTCTCATGGCGGCTGCAGCGGCCGCGCGGCTGGCGCGACGATGGCGCGCCAAAGGCAAGCCCGACTGCGCTTGTCCACGCCTAGACTGCGCCCAGCGCCAGGACCCCTGGACCCTGCACCCCCCGCAACGCAAGACTGCACTACGACTCCAGCACCCTCCGTGTACTCAACACCGGACGAGACCACCCCTGCTACCGGGCCACCCCGAAGCGCAGCCAAGGGCCCTTCGCCTGCCGGAACTGCAGATTCACCAGCATCCAGCCCACCAAACCATCAACCAGAGAACCCAACCACCTCCGCTGCATCCTCCTCAACACCCGCTCCACTCGCAAGCACGCCATCGAACTCTGGGACCTCCTAGACTCCACCACTCCCGATGTCGCCATCCTGACGGAGACCTGGCTGAACGCCACCTCAGCACCAGACATCGCCATAGCCATCCCACAGGGCTACAAGATCTCCCGCAGAAACCGAACCAACGGAGTTGGAGGGGGAATCGCCATCATCCACAAGGACACCCTCAGAGTCTCGACCAACACCGACGACACCCTCACCACCGCCGAGCACATGCACTTCCAGATCCACACCGACGCCAACACCACCCTCAGAGGAACACTCGTCTACAGACCACCCGGACCACGACCACAGTTCTGCGACACCATCGCCGACCTAGTCAGCACCCACGCCCTCGCCTCCACGGACTTCATCCTCCTCGGGGACCTGAACTTCCACCTCGAGAACAACAATGACGCAAACTCCACCGCCCTGATCGACAATCTCGCCAACCTCGGACTCAAACAGCTCGTGACGACACACAGCCACGCCGCTGGACACACGCTGGACCCCATCTTCTCCACAAGCCCCCACATCTCCTTCAACCACACCACCGAACCCCACTGGACCGACCACAGATGCGTCCATTTCACCTTCAGAAAAAACCCACCACACACCACCGCACCCAACAGCTGCCACGCCGCTGCTGGGGCAAGGTCACCAAGGACCAACTGACCACCACCCTCGCCCTGAGACCACCCGCCGACCGCACCGACCCAGACACCTCCGCGACCAACCTCAAACAGTGGATCTACGACTGCACCAACACCCTCGCCCCTCACAAGACCTCCACAACCAACCACACCAACAAGAAAGCCTCCTGGTTCACCGAAGACCTCCGGACCTCCAAGCGCACCTGTCGGAAGCTGGGGAAGAAATGGCTCCACGACCGCACGCCAGACAGCCACACAGCCCACAAAAGCGCCACCCGCAGACACCACCAACTCATCAAGACCGCCAAAAGGACCGCCTTCAAGGACCGCTTAGACAACAACGCACACAACACCAAAGAGCTCTTCAGCATTGTGAAGGAACTCTCCAACCCCAGCTCCAACACCAACAACATCCCACCATCACAGGACCTGTGCGACTCCCTGGCCACCTTTTTCACCGCAAGATCGCCGACATCCACGACAGCTTCAACTCCGACACCCCCGCACCCACCACCGAGCCCTCCACCCTGCGATCACCACCCGCACCAGCTGCCTGACCACCTGGTCCAACGTCAGCGACGAAGACACCATCAAAACCATGAACTCCATCCACTCCGGATCCCAATCCGACCCCTGCCCTTACCACGGCTTCAACAAAGCCAGCACAACCATGGCACCCCACCTCCGGAAAACAATCAACAGCTCCTTCGAGACAGCAACCTTCCTGGAAAGCTGGAAGCACGCCGAGATCAACGCCCTCCTGAAGAAGCCCAAGGCGGACCCCAAAGACCTCAAGAACTTCCGGCCCATCTCCCTGCTCCCGTTCCCGGCAAAATGACAGAGAAGATTGTCAACAAACAGCTAACCCGCTACCTTGAAGACAACAACATCCTGGACCCTACCCAATCTGGTTTCCACAGCAACCACAGCACCGAGAACGCCCTCATCGCCGCCACTGACGACATCGGGATCCTGATGGACAAAGGAGAAACAGCCGCCCTCATCCTCCTGGACCTATCAGCAGCCTTTGACACAGTCTGCCACCGAACCCTATCAACACGCCTCCATGACGCCGGAATCCAAGAGAAGGCCCTGGCCTGGACCACATCCTTCCTCTCTGGCAGAACCCAGAGCTTCCGCCTCCCACCCTTCCGCTCAAAAACCACCGAGATCATCTGCGGCGTCCCACAGGGATCCTCCCTCAGCCCGACGCTGTTCAATATCTACATGGCACCAGTCGCCCACGTCGCACGACAACACAATCTCAACATCATCTTCTACGCCGACGACACCCAGATGATCATATCCCTCACTGAAGACCCCCACACCGCCAAAGCCAACCTCCACAGAGGAATGAAGGCCGTAGCCGACTGGATGAAGGACAGCAGACTGAAGCTGAATTCAGACAAAACGGAGGTCCTCATTCTCGGACCCACCCCATCGGCCTGGGACGACTCTTGGTGGCCCACGTCGCTAGGCACAGCCCCAGAACCCACAGACCACGCACGCAACCTGGGGGTCATCCTCGACTCCACCCTCTCCATGACCAGGCAAGTCATCGCTGTCTCCGCGTCCTGCTTCAACACCCTCCGAATGCTCCGCAGGATCTTCAAATAGATCCCCCAGGACACAAGAAAAACTGTCACCCAGGCCCTCGTCACCATTAGACTCGACTACGGGAGCGCCCTCTACTCAGGAACAACAACCAAGCTCCTGAGACGACAACAACGAATCCAGAACGCCTCGGCACGACTGATCCTAGACGTCCCCCGACGCAGCCACATCACACCCCACCTGAGAGACCTGCACTGGCTCCCCGTCAACAAGAGGATCACCTTCAAACTCCTCATCCACGCACACAAAGCCCTACACAACACTGGACCTACATACCTCAACAACCGACTCAGCTTCCACACCCCCACCCGAAGCCTCCGCTCAGCCATCCTTGCCCTCGCCACAGTTCCTCGTATCCGGAAAGCCACGGCCGGCGGCAGATCCTTCTCCTACCTCGCCGCCAAGACCTGGAACACTCTTCCCACCAGCCTACAACAGACTCAGGGCCTGCTGGCCTTCAGAAGACTTCTCAAGACCTGGCTCTTTGATCAGTAGCATCTCCCCCTCGGCCCCCCCCAGAGCCTTGAGACCCTCACGGATATGTAGCACGCTTTAGAAAATGCAGTGATTGATTGATTGATTGATTTGAGGGGCCTAGGTTGCTATTAGGCACAGACAACATTATAGTTCATAAAATCATACACAGGAGCTGGTTTCCTACAGCGCATATCTTGAACTCATGTATTTCACGGTCATTTTTATAAGTGATCATGAAGAATAAGGAGGGAAAGTAAAATAAAACAATTGCTGAGAAGCACATAATTTGGTCAAGTGGGGAGCCGGGATTGATCATGCGTTTTCTGGTTTCAAATTGTGAAATTCAGCTACTAGTGGAGAAGTGTGGCTCACTGGTTAGAGGAGGCAGACCCGGACGCTGAGATCAGACCCGGGACCAGGGTTCAATTCCCGACTCGGCAGGGTCTTGAGCCCAAAATGTCCACGGACTCGGTAATTCTCGCTTTGGTGCCTACTCGAATCACAGGTTCACACTCTGCAACTCTGGGCAATAGCTTGCTTAATCTCCACTACGGCCCCCTGCGGCGGGATGCCTGGCTTTCACCTTGGGGATACCCAGTAGGGGCTATCTCACAGGGAAAAACCAGGACGGGTTTCCAATGCAAAGCGCTTTGAGACCTGGCGGTGATATTGCGCTATATAAAAAACCATCCATCCTACTAGATGTTCACATTTGTCTTCCCCTTCACCCACCTTACAGTCCTAATGTTGTTGAGAGTGAAGACCCTGACAGAACTAGATAAACTGCAAAAAAACACATATTTACTCCACCCCAGATGGGACTCGAACCCACAATCCCTGGCTTAGGAGGCCAGTGCCTTATCCATTAGGCCACTGGGGCTGCTTACAACACAATCCAACTGGGGCGGTTTAAGGCAGAATCCATTCATCTACACGTACTTCTTCCTCGAACTGAATGTTCTACACACTCGTCTCTATGAAACAAGAATATACAATCTTCAAAAATACCCGTGCTGTGGTGATTAAAGTTTGAAATGTCAGCGTTTACGTGAAACCGTTAAGCCATCACGTTTCAGCCCTAATGTGCTAAAGAGTGAAGACCCCAGCAAAATTGGATAAACAACCATAAAAGCAATTTTTTTTACCCCCAGATCCCTGTTTTAGACGAAGGCATCTCCATCGGGCCACTGGTGCTATATGTACCTGTGCGGTGTATACTTACGATTTGTGCATGGACGAGTGAATAAATAACATATAATCTTATATAAATATTTTCACGGTCAGGTGCAAAACACTACTGCTGTGGATGATTAAGGTTTGAGTTAATAGAATGTACTGGAATCGGTTAACGAATCCATTGCGCTGCAGTGCATGAGACTGAAGATTCAAACAAAATAAGATTCAAACAAAATAAGATACATGACAACAAAAAACAATTTTGTCAGCCACCCCAGATGGGACTCGAACCCACAATCCCTGGCTTAGGAGGCCAGTGCCTTATCCATTAGGCCACTGGGGCTAGGTCGAATACGCCGTTGTCATGACGCTCCCTATAGTGAAAGCTCCTGCGCAGGCGCACAGATCCTCACTAGTCTGGGTGTTACTTTTTTTTTTCTCGAGCACACTTCCATCTTCTAAACATTGCGAGTTAAGTGTAATGCGAAGGTTAAAAATTCAGTGCAGTGCGGAGCTCAGTCTAGGCGGAAGTTCACATAAATTGTGTGCGGATTGCGTTTTACAGGCCATCTCACAAACACATCACTGAAGGGATGACCACAAAACACTACAATTCAAACATTCATTATTTCGATACTTAGAAGTCCGAAATACACTATTACCTCTCGCGCAAACACATATTTCCCAGTCAGATCCAGTAACGCGTAACTTTATAATTTCTCTCTTTCGACCTTCAACTGTGCTTCCTGCGCTACTGTAAATAGGTAGATAAATAATGCTTCGCAGGAAAAAATGTCCACGATCCACCCCAGATGGGACTCGAACCCACAATCCCTGGCTTAGGAGGCCAGTGCCTTATCCATTAGGCCACTGGGGCTGTACATTCTCAACACCATTTCCTCTTTCTTTGTCTGTCTCAGTAAGGAGAGGGAGGGTGAGCTTTGGCGCGCGTGTATAAACAGAAGTGCGTACATTTACTTGTCTCAGCATACACACTCATTATATTGGGGGGGGGGGGTTGCTTTGGCGCTGATGTTTCCGGGGGGTTTTAGGGGGTGCTGTAGCGCGCGTGCATAAACAGAAATGCGCACATTTACTCTGCATACACACTCATCCAGCTACTGTACGCTTTCTCTATGGAATACTCAGAGCTAACACTACATTCGTGTGTGCCTAACGAAACCCTCTATGCCTCGCACATTCTTCCTTGTTAGTTTTACAACGGTTTAATATCAGAACGAACAAAAGAAAAATATAGTAAATATAAAGTTATTTCAAAAACTATTAGTTGTTGCTAATAGTTAGAGCTCACCCCAAAAATTGTAAGAATTTATAAAAGTGACTAAAAAACAACGACCACGAAGGGACTCGAACCCTCAATCTTCTGATCCGAAGTCAGACGCCTTATCCATTAGGCCACGCGGTCTGCTGCTATGAACAGCTTTCGTAATTTTTAAGAAGCAAACTAACCATGCGAACTTCAATGTTCACAGAAAGGAAATTGTCAAGAAACGTACCAGCAGCCTCAGTTAAATGAAAAGGGGGGGTGGAGGGGGCAAACGGCCCTTGTGGCTTTCGTTATCTGCATACACTTTACCGCACGTTACCCTTTTGTCCATCGCGCCGTGTCTCATTTTCTCTCTCTTTTTCTTCGAGGTGGGAGAGTCAACAATTACCATTACTTGTGCAAGTTTCTGGACAAAGGTCAGTGTCAGTCAGAATGTTTTTTTTCTCAGTATCCCCACATCAGTATATAAGGTGATGGAGGAAATCACCAAAGACTCTTGTATCGATTAGAGGGCGAGGCTAAGTTCATGTTGAGATCCCAGGTTTACGAACAGGATTAGATAGATTTTGAAAACGACAATGTTCTTAATACTGATATCTCAAGATATATAGCTAGCCTCTAACAGCTACAACAATCATTGGTGATTTCTTAGTTGAACCATCTTATATTATGGTAATTTGAACTAACAGGTACAGTGTGCTGTTAGGGAGGCGTTAAGTTTAATTCACATCTAATCTTTCCAACACATTCATACTTTCCTTTCCCATAAATGTTTTTAAGTCCCCATCAGTGTCAAAAACGACCGCTCGACCGTGTCAATCATGGCGTCTCCATGTCACACGTGTCCCTTTGGCATTTTCAGTGTCACTGAATCAATGCTAATATCCACACCTCAGTTTATCCGACACTGTACAAGTGTCACTATTCCAATGTCAATGTTGGCAACATCAATGTTTAATTGTCCTCGTGTCCGTGTTTCATTTTATCCATAGCGGTTTCCCAGAGGCAGCAATGGATGTTCGATTTTCTGCACAAGTGTTAAAGTCAATATCAATAGCACTGTATGCCTGTGTTCATGTATCCATATCAGTATTCCTGGGTCAGCGTCACCACTACAGTGTTATTGTAAGTGTGTCAATTTCCCTCTGTTTCCCTGTCAGTGTTCCTATTTCTCCATCTACCATTGGCATTGTCAATATCCCAATTGCATTGTTCCCAGGTTAATTTCATTATCTCTGTGTCAGTGGGGTGTTGTCCAACTGTCACTGTGTACTCAGGGAAGGTCACTGTGACAGTAACCAATGCAATGTTGCAGTGAACAATGTCCAGGTTTGTGTTCTAGTGTCAGTTTCAACGTCTGTGTCTTTATGTCAGTGTCTCCACGTCGGTCAATTGCACTAATAATGATGGGCTAGAGTGCAACAATATAACAAAATTACATTGGTGGCCCTTTTATAAAAATCAATTGGGCAATTTATGAGGAAAACCACATTCTAAGAAGTGAGGTACCCTGCAGGGGTATGATGCATACACAACCAGACGAGTGATTAATCACAACAGGCAACATTATATGTGCCTCGTTCTTTTACTGATTTTCCAACCGCACCTATACTATTTAGCACAGGGTAACAGGGTCTCAACTCTCCAGTCACTTGTAGCTCATGGCTACCAAAGCTTAGATGAGCGCTAGAACGCACAAAGTAGAATTGATGCCCTGGGAGATCTTTTTGCGATGCCCTTTCTCGGACCTCCAGGAGTGCTATGATAACCCAATGGTCCATCTCATTCTACATGGACCCCCAAGTTTCGTGAATGGTGGGGTGCCGGACTTGCACAAAAACTGGTGCACAACTGCCTGTGTCTCCGTTTCCTTATTATGGGTCGAACAAAAGGAGTTACGCTCCTGTATAGGGCCCTGCTGGTGGGGGTACAGCTGGATCTCTTGACCCTTAGGTCAGAGTGGGAGGTGGAATATCTAGCTCGGACGCCTCCTAGAAAAAGATATTAGACTCTAGTCCTAAAGTGTCTGATAATGCCCGTTTCAAACTCATTCAACTCTTACTTACACCGGGCCTATGTGACTCCCAGATGCATATATGCTATGTTCCCAGTTTCCCCGGGGTGCCATGTAGGACGTGGACATTTTCCATATGATATGGTGCGGTCAGCTTCTGTTAACCTACTGAACACTGGTCCTTCAGGTGGTTCGTGGGGCCACGGATAGGGAATTTCTTTTCAGCCCATCGTTTTGTCTGCAGACAACTGACTGTGAGTTGGAAGTCTGCCAGAGGACCCGATATATATTGCTGGTGGGCGGAACTTAAGAGGTGGGCGTACTGCGAGCTAGGGACCTCAAAAACGTATTCTCAGAATTCGACAGAGCAACCATCTCTTCAAAGCCCCAGAGTTCTGCTTCATTGAAAGCTGAGCCCACCGCTTCGGAATAATAGATCGGGAGTGGTGCTGCCACTGGTTTGCTAAAGGAAGTTCTGTGTTCTTTTATCAAAGCCCCTGTTGTTTGCCTGTGCTTTAGGGTCAGCTTAGCTATGTGAGGCTTCCAATGCAAATCTTCCCAAAGGGTAATACTCAGGTATTCAAGGGTACTTTCCCTTTCCAGTGGAACCCCTCCTAATGAATGTTTACCCCTAAAAGATGTGTGGGGGTTAAGGAATAGGAGATTTGTCTTAGAGGTGTTAACGTCTAATCCTCTAGAATCACAAAAGGCTTTAAAACAATTTAATAGTAGCTGAAGTTTAGTTTGAATACTAACAGTGTGTCATCAGTGAATAATAAAGTTACCACTTTTGCCCCCTCCAAAGTAGGGGTGTCTGCTGGGACATCAGAGAGGAACTGGACAACACCATTCACAAAGAGGGAGAAGAGTGTAGGTGCTTAGCAAAGTTAGCCTCATGTAGGCGAATAATTAAGGATAGAATCTCCAAGGGAAGACCCATATCTTTTAACACCTGCCAGAGCTGGTTACTCGAGACAAGATCGAAGGGAGTCTTTAGGTCTATAAAGGCTACATAAAGGCTCCCTGACCAATGACTACAGTCTTCCAAGATAAAGGAAAATGTAACACCTGGTCAATGGGGCTTATGTTTAGTCTAAAGCCTGCTTGAAAGGGAGTCAGAATGTTGTGCTAACTAATCCAGTCCTGTACCTAAGCAAGGACTGCACGAACGAACACCTTTTGAACGCAATCTATAAGACTGATGGGTCCGTAGTTACAGGGTAAAGATCTATCAGCTTTTTAAAACACAGGGATCACCTGGGCTCCCTTCCATGAATTGGGTATTGGAGCTCTCTCTGCGATCACTTTAGAAAAGGTCAAGATGTAGTTTGCCCAATTCTCATTATCCTGTACAAATACATCACCCGGAATGACATCGGGTCCAGGGACTTTGACCTACACAATTGATTTAATGCAGGACTTGATATCATTTATGGAAAAAAGCCCTTAGCTGTAACATAAACCAAATTGAGGGGGACTCTTGGAGCGCTAACGCACAAGGCCCCGAATATAATAGAGCAAAATGGTCATACCATGCTGAGATGGGAATATTGTTGGACGGATGTGGTGGCCTGTTAGTGTCCCCTCTAGTTACAAGAAGCCAAAATGTCTGTGAATCTCTTCTGGCACTGGCCTCCTGACCAAGCTCCATCTGTTGTCGTCCCAGTCCCTTTTTGCTCTCACCTGACCTGACTTGTAGGACCTCCTAAAATCTCCCAAAATGGCCAGATTCTTTGCTCTGATTGCCTGAGAAAGTTGACGTCTTACGGCTCTGCACTCTTGATTAAACTGGGCAAACTCAGATCTTGGCTTAAGATCGAAATTAAGTGGACATGAGGGTTCGACAAAATAAGTGCCCATCTGATTAAAGAGGCTAGTGTGACAGGCCGTGATCTCTTCCAGCCCTCCATGGTGTCTTGTTAGGCTTTGGATCTCTGCTGTGCTTCTCAGTAGGTTTTGCTTAATTAATTCAAGCTTACCTTCGTCCAAAGCTACCTGGGGCCATTTAAGACGACAAATATGATTTGTTGGTATTAACTTCCTTGAAGCTATAACAGATTTTACAGAATTGAATGGACCACCCCAGGATGACCCCAGAGTAAGATGGAGGGGATTATGATCTCTCACGATGCTACAACCCACAGCCATATTGATCATCCTGGGCCAATGCCTTAGATCCAAGAGTAAATAACTATACAGCTTATGTTGCTGGTCCTATTAGAAGTATTTGCATCCATTATGTCAGAGAAAGTACGGCCATTGGCCACCTTTAATCCTAACTCCAGGGAAAGGGCGTTAAACTGGAGAGCCACTTGGGTCAATTTTTAAATAGGTGGTAGGTCAAAGTGGGAGACCTGCCACAGCTCGTCAACTTCCCTTGCTCCACTGACATCCTCCCTCTCCAGTGGTTCAAAAGTAATGGTGAAATCCCCAGCTACAATCAAGGGTGACAGTGTTATCCTATCTCCCAATTGCACTTCCAACTCATCTATCGTAGTTGACCTCCTTCCTGCCAGGTCCCTCTAGCATAGACATTATATATGTTCAGTGGTGTACCATTCTGGCATTTGAGATGGATAGCTAAAATATCTGGGCTGCTAGACTGGAACTCTCGGATTATACAATTGAGTGCAATTCTTACCAAAATTAAAAGCTTGTTAGAGCTCGTTGGTCGAAAGAAAGCTACAAAGCCTGGATCGTTAATAGGAGAGGTATTCAAGCTCTCCTGAAGTATACAAATATGAAAGGTTTCAATACATTGAACCCAAAGTTGGAGGGCCATTTTCGACCTCACCCCAGCCACATTCCATGACACTAGTTGGAGCTTGCTGAACTCTGACTCTACCGGGTTATTTGTTAGATTCGCTCGTGACTCGATGTGGAGGGGAAACGCCACATACCTCCACCGGGCGACACCCGAGGGAGGATACCTCGGCCTCTAATCCTCCTGTGTCTCTGACGGCCAGGAGTCCTTTTCGTTTGTTCCCCCTACAGGTACGCGACCAGAGAACCGGACCAAGACCCGTCCCAGAAACGGAGCATCACGAACACCCTGACCCCGGAAGCAGCCTACCGAGAAACCGGAAGTCCCGCCCCCATCCAAGAACCCGGAACTACAAAAGACGACGACGAAGAGAGGAGAGCGTCCCCGATAGCCGACTCGTGGCAGGAGACAGCGCGCAGAGAACCATCGAGGGAGAGCGGAAGGAGTGCGAGGATCGATGACGGAGAGTTGGAGGACGTCTGGACCGAGGAGTGGTGGAGTCCTCAGGAGGTGGCTGGAGAGCGGCCGTAACTCGAAGGGAGAGTTACGGCGGGGCACGTGAGTACCGCGTTACCGTCTCCGTGTCCCCACTTTGTATAATACCTGTATATATTTGTATAAAGCTATATCGCACCGTTAAAGCACCATATCACTGTATATAATAGACCTAGAGGCACGGCACTGATAAGACTTGTATCATACTCCCTACACCCCCCCCCATCACGTGAGCACCTTTTTTCTACCCTTCCCACACCTCGCTTGACCCCCTCCCGTTTGCATCCCTGTCCGCCCCCTCCTCACGGTCATCTTTTCCCCCTCACGACCTGGTGTTGGTACCGATGCTCGAGACGTCCTTATTGAACGGACTAACCCCTGCTTCTCTATTTCCCTCCGAGGTCCTCCCAACGCCCGGAAGACGCGAAGACCTCTGGACGATCCACTGGCCGGAATACCCTGGGGAGTCACCAGCAGCCACACCCCTGAACTCTGTGTCTACGCCCGTTTACACTTGTCAGACTGAACGTTAATAAAACAGCTACCATAGCCAACTATATACGGCCTCCACGCCTGTTATTCCGGTCCGCAGCCACCCACGATCCACACCTGGTGTCAGAAGTGGGATCCGGAAGCATGGAGGCCGCCGTGAAGCAACTTGCAGAAAGCCAGGAACTCCTTGGGAAAATGATGGAGCGATTTCTCAAAACAGCCGAGGACGATCGAGGCCAGCTGCACGATGTCCTGAAAGACCAGGGTACCACTCAAGACCGAGCCCTTGGGAAGCTAGTTGAAGTCATGGGACAAACGAGACCCGCGACGGCGTTACCCTCGGTGGTATTACAGAAGTATGTTCCGGGGGAGGACCCGGACTTCTTTTTTACAAATTTCGAGCGCCTGGCTGAGGCCGCCGCTTGGCCAGCAGACCGCTGGAGCCACTATCTTGGGCCTCTGCTAACGGGGGAACTCCAGGCGGCGTTCCAACAGGCCAACATTCAAGGGCAAACCCCGTACCAGGACATCAAAACGTGCATCCTTGAGCGGCTTGGGATAGACGATGAGACCTACAGGACAAGACTGCGACAGGCACGTGAAGGACCACAGGAAACCCCCAGGGCCTTGTCGTACCGCATCCAAGACCTCACCAATCGCTGGCTGAAGCCTGCCACATCCACCAAGGATGAAATATTGGCCAAAATATACCTGGAACAATTCTTGGCCTCCCTACACCCGGCCACTCAGAAGTGGGTCCGGCAGCACTCGAGACTCACCTTAGACACCGCTGTTGAGATAGCGAGTGCCTTCAGCCGTGCGCAAGAATTCCAGAAGAAGGACGAACATCCTGCACGACCAACCCATGGAAACCATCCTCGACCCCCGAGGCCGTTTGTTCCCCGAAAACCGGAACCTGTCCCTTTTGTTCCCTTTCCGGTGGCCCCGAGACCAACCCTTCCAGGCCCTCAGTGTTATCAATGTGGGGGTTATGGACATATTGCACGGTTCTGTCCGCAAAAGGAAGAACCGATGGAGGTCGGACTGGCTCGTAACTATGTGTGTCTCACCCAGGAGACCAGTCCTCCTCCCTTCCGGTGTCCGGTACGGATCGATGGTCTTCCTATGATGGCCTTAGCCGATTCGGGTTGTCGGCAAAGTGTGCTAAGGCCGCAAGAGATGCCCAGACCTATGGGACCTATGACCGGCTCCGTGGATATACAATGCGTACACGGGGATACCCGGAGATACCCCACCACCCAGGTACAGGTACAACCGTATTCCGGAGAAAGAAGTCCCCTTACTGTTGGCCTAGTACCCAACCTGCCAGAACAGGTGATCTTGGGCAGTGATTACCACGGACTACCCAGTCTGTTACATGACGCTACGGCCTCTTTGGAGCAATGGTGGTCCGAGGCTCCCTTTTCCCGTGACCCTCCTCCCGTCGAGCCCACAACCAAGGTCCAGAAGACAAGAGGGCAAAAGAAAAAGGAAAAAAGGACACACACCACTGCCTATCCTGTTCAGGTGGAACCCCATCCATGGGAAAACGACCGGGAGTTCCGGGCCGCTCAACAAGAAGATCCAGTATTACAAGACGCCTGGGGAAGAGCCCTGGAAAACGAGGACCCCTTGCACGTATGTCCCTATTTCTTTAAACGAAACGGTCTGTTATATAGGAAAGGCGGACCCCAACAAGAGCCACAGCTGCTCGTTCCTGGTCCCTTTCGCGAGAAAGTACTGTTCTTGGCGCACAGTCATTTGTTAGGTGGGCATTTCGGGGACAACAAAACCGATCAAATGATACTAGAGAGGTTCTATTGGCCAGGCGTACACAAACAAGTGAGCCAATACTGCAAAGAGTGTCCTGTCTGTCAAAAGAACAGTCGATACCGACCTCCAAGAGTACCCCTTCAGCCGCTCCCCCTCATTGATGTCCCTTTCACTAGGGTTGGGATGGACCTGATAGGCCCCATGTTGCCCTCAAAAAGCGGATGTCGATACGCTCTCGTTTTAGTGGATTACGCCACTCGGTTTCCCGAGGCCGTCCCCCTCAAACATCCCACCACACAGAACATAGCGAGAGCCCTGGTAACCATCTTTACCCGAGTGGGGTTTCCCCGAGAGATATTAACGGACCAGGGCACCCCTTTTGTTTCGTCTCTCATGCGTCAGGTGTGTTCACAACTGGGTATTAGACAAATCAGGACCTCTGCCTACCACCCCCAGACCGACGGACTTGTAGAGCGATATAACGCTACCTTGAAGAACACTCTCAAGAAATTGCTGGGTCTGGAAAGCCGTCGCTGGGAGGAAATGCTTCCTTTGGCCCTTTTTGCTATCCGCTGCAAGGTCCAGAGCAGCACAGGGTATTCTCCCTATGAACTCCTCTACGGAAGGCCCCCTAGAACCCTCCTAGATATGGCTCGGGAGGCATGGGAAGCCGAGCCGGACCGTACCCGACCCCTGCCTGAATATGTTGCCAACCTTAAGACACACCTGGGCCAGATTAGGGAGATAGTGAGGCAAAACCTATTGACCGCCCAGGCTACACAAAAACGGCAATACGACAGGGGAGCCAAACCCAGATCTTTTGTTCCTGGAGACCTTGTTTTGTTGCTCCTGCCCTCTTCCGACCACAAACTATTGGGACAATGGCAAGGACCCTATCCGGTTACGAGACAAATAACCCCTGTTACCTACGAACTCGAGTTAGACCCCACTCGTAACCAGAGACAAATCTACCATATAAATCTGCTTAAGAAATGGGAAGGCCCCCAACCCGTGCTGTCCAACCTCCCCAAACCAGGGACTCCTCTCTTTTTAAGCTGTGTTGACCCGGAACTACCGCCGAGCAAAAGGCAAGACCTCAAGAACATCCTGTCACCCATCCAAAAGGTGTTCTCCACTTCTCCGGGACACACCACGGTTATCGAACACGCGATCCATACAGAACCCGGAACAGTTGTGAGGCAACGCCCCTATCGCGTCCCAGAAGCCCGCCGTAAAGTCATACGAGAGGAAACACAAGACATGATGAGAATGGGCATTATCGAACCATCAATCAGTTGCTGGAACTCACCCATCGTTCTTGTCCCCAAACCCGATGGCTCCACAAGATTTTGTATCGACTTCCGGGAAGTCAATAAGGTCTCGAGGTTTGACACCTATCCACTGCCCCGAGTAGACGAGATGGTGGAACGCATCGGCCGGGCTCGCTACATCAGCACGCTGGATCTCTGCAAAGGATACTGGCAAATCCCCCTGAAGAGTGAGGATAAAATGAAAACAGCGTTCTCTACGCCTGACGGCCTATTTCAGTTCAGAGTCATGCCCTTCGGGCTTCACGGGGCCCCTGCCACCTTTCAACGGGCTATGAACATTGTCCTGCAACCACATGCCCAATACGCAGGCGCTTACCTTGATGATATAATCATTTACAGCAATGACTGGCGTGAACACCTGTCTCACCTGGAACGAGTGGTCACCTCTTTGGGAGAATATGGATTCACCATTAACCCTGCTAAAACCACTCTTGCTGCACAAACAGTAAAATACCTCGGTTACCTCCTGGGGAAGGGGGTCATACGACCACAAGATAACAAAATAAAAGCCATCCAGTCAATACCCTTTCCCCAAACCAAAAAGGACCTACGAGCCTTTCTGGGACTGTTAGGTTACTATCGAAGGTTCATCCCTAATTTTTCCCAGATGGCAGTACCCCTGACCGATCTCCTAAAGAAAAGCCTTGGGACAGAATCCCTTCTACGACAACCTTCCCCTACAATGGTGAAAGCTTTTCAGGACCTTAAAAATGCACTGTTGTCTGAGCCGGTTCTCATCAGTCCGGACTATACGCAGCCCTTCATTCTCCAAACGGACGCCTCATAACAGGGACTGGGAGCGGTTCTCTCTCAAAAAGACCAGGCAGGCATAGAAAGGCCTATCCTCTACCTCAGCAGGAAGCTCTTCCCCCGTGAGATGAACTACGCGGTAGTTGAGAAGGAAGCCCTAGCCATTAAATGGGCCATAGAAACCCTGCGTTATTACCTGGAGGGGCGAGAATTCCTTCTGTATACGGACCACGCTCCCCTAGAATGGATGGCACGCAATAGAGGTCACAATGACAGAGTGCTACGCTGGTTCCTGTCCTTACAGCCCTACAGATTCCGTACGCTACATAGAAAAGGGGCCGAGCAGGGCAACGCAGACTACCTGTCTAGACATCCCCCTCAGTCCTCCCCCACAAGAAAGATAGCTAGGGAAAGGGGATGTGGAGGGGAAACGCCACATACCTCCACCGGGCGACACCCGAGGGAGGATACCTCGGCCTCTAATCCTCCTGTGTCTCTGACGGCCAGGAGTCCTTTTCGTTTGTTCCCCCTACAGGTACGCGACCAGAGAACCGGACCAAGACCCGTCCCAGAAACTGAGCATCACGAACACCCTGACCCCGGAAGTCCCGACCCGGAAGCAGCCTACCGAGAAACCGGAAGTCCCGCCCCCATCCAAGAACCCGGAACTACAAAAGACGACGACGAAGAGAGGAGAGCGTCCCCGATAGCCGACTCGTGGCAGGAGACAGCGCGCAGAGAACCATCGAGGGAGAGCGGAAGGAGTGCGAGGATCGACGACGGAGAGTTGGAGGACGTCTGGAACGAGGAGTGGTGGAGTCCTCAGGAGGTGGCTGGAGAGCGGCCGTAACTCGAAGGGAGAGTTACGGCGGGGCACGTGAGTACCGCGTTACCGTCTCCGTGTCCCCACTTTGTATAATACCTGTATATATTTGTATAAAGCTATATCGCACCGTTAAAGCACCATATCACTGTATATAATAGACCTAGAGGCACGGCACTGATAAGACTTGTATCATACTCCCTACACCCCCCCCCATCACGTGAGCACCTTTCTTCTACCCTTCCCACACCTCGCTTGACCCCCTCCCGTTTGCATCCCTGTCCGCCCCCTCCTCACGGTCATCTTTTCCCCCTCACGACCTGGTGTTGGTACCGGTGCTCGAGACGTCCTTATTGAACGGACTAACCCCTGCTTCTCTATTTCCCTCCGAGGTCCTCCCAACGCCCGGAAGACGCGAAGACCTCTGGACGATCCACTGGCCGGAATACCCTGGGGAGTCACCAGCAGCCACACCCCTGAACTCTGTGTCTACGCCCGTTTACACTTGTCAGACTGAACGTTAATAAAACAGCTACCATAGCCAACTATATACGGCCTCCACGCCTGTTATTCCGGTCCGCAGCCACCCACGATCCACACCCATCTATGGAATTTCTTGCCAGCGTGTGAGGCTCTATTTGATAAGTAGATAGTACTCCTCTAGTTTGCCTTCTTTGGGTCGAAGATAACTCTTTATTTAGCAAATCGCCATTAGGGAGGGAAATTGTATTATGAACTTTGACAAGTTGGCTTCTGATTATATTGATAGTCTGTGTTTTATGAACAGTGGGCCGATCCACCAGTGGAGTCTTTGGAGGTAAGTGTATGCCTTAAATTCTGAAGTCAATCATTTGCTGCCAACTTAGAATTTAAACCAAGATGGGAGACTGCGGAATGGGCAATAGATGATGAGGAATGTTGAGGCAATCTATACTTAAATTGAACGCTGTGGATGAGGGAGGACAAGATCTAGCTTCAAGGGCTATCAATGTATGGGCCATCTTCCCATCAGCCAGACACAGTTCGATACAGTCCCTAGAATTGTTTGGGCAGGATACCCTTCTGGCTCTCAGGATATCCTCTCTAAATGACTGAGTGCCAACCCCTCACATGGCGAATCCAGTGAATGGTTTTATTTATGATGGAGTCTTCTCCTTTGAACCTTTGATGCAAAGAAGACTGATACATTAATCATATAAATATGTTTGGCGGGCAATGGGAAGTTATCTCGCCTGTCTATACAGTTCTCTGAGGGATTATTGACTCAAGAGAACCTGAGCAAGGAATCATAGGTGGAAAGACAGACCATTGCGTCAATGGACCACTAGTGGTTTGCACATGGGGTAAACTAACCCCCTGTGGATCTCCGTGTTAAGCCTTTTCAACGGCCCTACACTCAGTTTGCAGTCTCAGTTTGCGAAGGTAGTAGTTGGAGTACAGTCTGCAATGAATAGGTTAAGTTGGCATGATTAGTAAGGGTTTGGGTCGGGTTGAATGTCACTCTCCCCTCTAGCTAATATAAGCTTGATCTGTCTTGAGAGCTGATTAATTGCTGATTTCAGCATGCTAACTTCTTCTCTCAGGTTGCCTATAATCTTATAATCAGAAGACTAAGGCAAGGGTAACTTATTACAAAATGTATCACTTCCAACTTCACCACCATTGTCTGCCATTCATTACCCTTCACCCCTATAACTCCTGCCGCAACCTCCCTCCCCTCTTGAATGTGGAGCAATGTTTGGAGGGGTGTAAACCTATTGCCAAAGGTAAGATCAGTGTCCAGTAGGCCTTGGGCTGCATGAGTTACAAGAAGAGCTGAGCTCTCTAGATCTGAGTCAGCATCAATGCTAATTGGCTCAGGCTTGATCCACTTGCTACTGCGAGTGACAGTTTTCCGAAACATAGCAGGAATGCGTTTTGATGACCTCTGTTTAGAACCATTAGGGCTACGGGAGGAGACAGGCACAGGATGATCCAACATTTCCACACATTCAACCAGCAGGTCGTCAATCCGATCTAAACCACAATTGCTCCCAGCATTCATATGGGCCTGCTTAGCTTTGGTGAGTTTAGCTTGTGCCACCCCTCCCCCTGTGAAATGCAAAAACAACAGTTGATGGACAGAATGCAGACCAATGTCATACATTCACCCCAGTACAGAGATCTGGGCCTAAATCCATCGTTTTTTTTGCACTCCACACCACCCCGGTTCAGACACGGCCATATGCAAATCAGCCTTGACCCTGTGCCTCATGGGAACAGTCCAGCCCGAACTGCCAAGCCATGTCTTCCCTGGACCGGAATCAAGCATCCTAGGACCGGTTTCTGGCTATCAGCCGTCATCAGCCAGGATAGCTTGACACCAGTGGTGTGGAGAGCACGGGACTCACGTCTGAGCATACCCTTCCCACTCGGGGTGACAAATGCAAAAACAACAGTTGATGGACAGAATGCAGAACAATGTCATACATTCACCCCAGTACAGAGATCTGGCCCTAAATCCATCGTCAGGACTGAAACCAAGCTAAAACTGTCCCTGAAATCCCAAGTTGTCTAAGTCTGTTAAGAAGAATCTTGTGGCCACCGTGTCAAAATCTGCTGACAAGTCAAGCAGCACCAACATTGCACAGCAGCCCTTGTCCAAGGTTTCTCGAATAGTTTCCATTACTTCCAGGAGTGCAGTCTCGGTGCTGTAACCAGCTCTAAATCCGGACTGTGTGTCATGCAGCAGCTTGTTGGTTTCCAGGAAATTCAATAGCTGTTTTTGTACCTCCTTTTCAAGAACCTTGGCTGGGGCAGGCAAGAGGGATATGGGTCTAAAGTTTTTTCAAATGGTAGAGTGTACGTTTTCTTTTTTTAGAATGGGTTGGATAAGGGCTGTTTTCCACACAGTCGGATAAATGCCTGTTTTCAGTGAAGCATTCCAGAGCACATTTAATGAGGGGATGAGCAGGTGGGCCAGTTTATTGAACAGTTTGGCTGGGAGGGGATCCATGGGAGAGACAGATTTGATTTGCTGCAGTAAGTTAAGCGAGGTTTCAGGGCTGAGTGGGTCGAAAACTGACCAAGTTTCTAAACGAGGGGATTGAGGTGATGTAGGGATTTCATTCACAGTAAATGAGGTGTAGATGTCCTCGATTCTTTCTAGGAAAAAGCTCGATAGGTTTTCACAGAGGGTCTCTGATGGAGTGATGTTACTCTTCATAGTTTCTGGTCTCACGAAGCTTAGGACAATTTTAAAAACTTCTTTCGATGTGTTATTAGATGCTTTGATTTGAGTAGCTATATAATCTTTTATAGCTATGAGCTTCAATTTGTGAAATTGGTTCACCGCTTTTCTGTAGATATTTTTGGTTTCAACACAGTAGTTTTTTCACCATATTCGTTCGAGTCGTTTTGCTTTTTTTGGTTTGGAGATGCTGTGTGAACCAAGGTGCCGAGGGTTTTTGTCTGGCTGATTTAGTGGTTTTCATAGGGGCAATAGTGTCCAGAGCCGTGGTGACCCAGTGATTAAAAGTTGCGGCATCGTTGTTTGGATCACCTGTAAATAACATTGGTGTACTAAGAAGTGCTGGGCCTATATATTCAGAAGTAACATTCCGCCAATTTCGTCGGATTTCCTGCTTGTTATCCCTATTGTCCAGGTTTGTAGTGAAGATGAGATTGAATGGAACCAGATGGTGATCGGACCATGCCAGGAGGATGGGTTTTTCTACCGAAAGATTGGGGATATTCGTGAAGACAAGATCAAGTGTGTGGCCGGTTGTATGAGTGGGGGCCGTAACCAATTGGTTAAGATTAAGACCTTTAAGGTAGTCTATTAATTGGGAGGCTTGGGGGCAATGAGCATTATCTATATGAATGTTTAAATGCCCTAGGACCAGAGAATTTGTGTATTTCAGGGAATGATAAGCGATGAATTCGCATATATTCCATAGCTCAGTTGGTTTAGAGTCAGGTGGTCTACAGATCAGAGTTCCTGAAATACTTAATACCAAATGTGGGTGAGATGGTAATCTTAAAGAACAAGGCTTCCAGTGACTCTTTGGTCTCTATCCTTTTGTGTGATATGTCGCACTCTTTTTAAATGATTATGGCTAGTCCTCCTCCTATCCTGTTGTCTTCACGGTTTTCAGTAACAATTTTATAGTCGTCAGGGATGGCTAGATAGATAGTAGGAGAAGTACTCTCCCTTTGCCAGGTTTCAGTTAGGAAGACCACATCCCAAGTTTTGGTCTCTAGGAGTAGCCAAGTATCGTCAGCATGCCTAAGGAGTGACCTGCAGTTAATCAAGCAGGCTTTAATAGGTATAGCAGTTGAGTTTCTACTTGTTTTTAAGTCTGAGGTAGCGGATGTTTCTGATGGTTTACATGTATTGCTTAGGGTATCCTTAAACGTAAAAGAGCAGTTGTTACATTGAGGGATTTGGCCAGCGCAATTATGAACCACCGTAGTAGGGTCTATAATTGTGGGGTTTTGCATTATGAAATGTGTATGATGTCTGTAAATGTTTACTAAATCTCTGTATAGTGTATGCATTTCTGCTGCAGTTAAATTGGCAGTGTTAATCAGTCAAAGAAAACTTTATTTGGTTATCCTAACCATAAAGCATAATACTAAAGATAAAAATAGTTGATTAACAGTAGTTACAAAATCAAAAAATTGGATTACATATAAAAACATTTCGAAAAAATGAAAATAAAAATTTTACAATTCACGAAGCAACTTCCAACTTGTTTGTAGCCTAGCTCATTTTGCATTGTCCACTATTTGTAGGAGATTGTCAATCCATGCGAGTAGCTTAACCACTCGACAGATTAGAATAGTTTATTTTCCCCCCAGCCAGCAAGTTACGGTTTGGCTACAGGTACGTATATTAAGTTTTTTAAAATTCGTTTAAAAAGTCTCATTCTTGCTTCTTTCACTATGGGGCAGACGCACATCAAGTGACACAAAGTTTCGGTATGATATCCGCATAACCGGCATGTTGCATTTTGGAATTTTCCTTTCCATGATAGTCGCATATCCTTGGTTTCATATTCTCCAATCCGATACAGCATAAAACTCTTTTTTTAGGAACAATTGAATATGTGTTGCTAAGTAGGCTTGCGGTTTTGGTTTAATATAAGAATTTATAAGTGACTAAGAGTGTTTGCGTTTTACCAATAATATTTTGTCATCGAAAAGGGAAAGATTTTTTGCAGCACTGTTACACTCCTTATTGAATGCTGCCCTTTCCATCTTACTGTCCCATACCTCTTGTATGTCTAGTTGGCAGTGTTAGGATGCAGTGTGTATGCCGCTATAACTGGCCATGTCACTTCTTGTTTGCTGTAGTGCGTGGGAGGGCACCTTTAAACCAATTTATATGCTCTAGGTAAGAGAGAAGAACTTCTATGTCTACGTATGGAGTGTACGCCTCTGGTGTGTCAACTTCAATGTAGGCATAAAAACGTGTGTATGGGCATTTGCAGCTGGGAATTTAACCCAGGAATAGATACCTCTGTTCTGAATGCTTCGTGTGCTTCAACCACAAAGGTAACGTCTCCACCTGTTGCCATACTGTAATCATTTTAGAGTAAAAGCATGTCTGCAGTTTTCTGCTATGTTTAATTCCCCTTCAACTTTTTTAATGATTTCTCCAGTTATGGACATTGTTTTATGTGGGACGTTTGTATCCTACACACTCCAATAACCTACAGTCAAATCATAGGGTATACCTATTCAGCTGAAGCAGATTTTCCTACCACCAAGGACATTTCTGGTTTAAAAGTGAATAGGAGTCTCTCACAAAGCACAACTGAAGTACTCAGGTGGACCGTTAAATAAAGATCCAAAAATTTGTTGGCGGCGGCATGTCTTGTAGTTCCTACTAATCAGTAGGACCTGTGCGATTGCGGACAACATAAACTTTAGATGAGGTGCCTAGACTGATTCCAGACACCCCGCAGGATATGTTGGCCTAGAGAACAGCTAGCTCACAATACCACCACATGTCAAGGGAATGGTTTCTGGCAACCACTGAACATTACAACCCTATCCCCTCAGGGATCCTGGAAACAGATCTAGAAACCTTCAATTTAATTCAGTTACTCATGCTCTTTTGTTCTCAGAGAAATATACAGAGAATACACAATGGGACATTTTCAATATATTTATTGAACCAATGTTTTCTTCTAGAGAAAACATGTGCTGTGATAATCAGTAGACAGAAGTTTGATGAAAGTGGTTACAAGCATCAAGACTAAATAGCAAATATAGTTCCACAAAGGTGCTAATACAGTATATATATATGCTATCATAAAATACAAGGTTGTAACCAGGCGTACTGCTACAATGCAAACCCTACTCTGTTTATGTCTAGAGTGTGTGTAGGTGTAGAGCCAAGAATCCGCCCACGGGCAGATCCAACCCCATTACTTGGCGGGAGAGAATGTAGGACCCCGTCCTGTTGACGAACTGTGGTTCTGAAAATCTGGATTCATATAATAGTACTGGACTCGAGAATAAAAACTTCGTCGAAATAGGACGAATTTGGTATCAAAAGACCGAGAATGACGAGTACATCATGTACATGTATTTTCGGCGTATTCGAGTGACGATTCCACCTCGAAATCGTCATTTACATTCTGAACCCTTAGCTCCCATTTACATGTTGCCCTTTACATAGGCCTTAATCCAGTTGAATTTGATTCCACAAGGACACATACTCCTTAATCGACTTCTCCCTGACCTCAGTACAAGTTAGAACCATTGCCCCAGGCCGAACTCGTTAGGTCAGTTCCCTCCCAGTGGCCGAGCAAGATAGCATCTAGGCTCAACCAGCCATAAAACCATTTGAGCACGCACACCTGCCATATCTCGCTCACATCTTTTTCTCCACTCCTTTTCTTTACTTGCTTTATGATGGGGAGGTGACCGTTTTTATTGGGGGTCCAGCGATATCTGATGAAATGTTGGGCCTTGCCGGATGATTTGTTATGGGCAGCACGACATGAAATATGTACATGTCATCATGACTCTGCTTTTCTTTTGTAACCAGTAACTATAAATGAAATACCACGAATTCAAGGAATGTTTTGCCCAAGGCTGAAAATCATGTATAAAGAGAGAAGCCTGACTTCGTGAAAGTGTGCAGTCTCCTGAGAATATACCCGTATTGTACTTCTAGGACCCTGTTACCTTGGTTGCAGCCAATAAACTAATCTTTGACTTCACCTCGAAGACTCTGAGTTTCTGTAGGTCTGACTCAGGAGAACCCGAGGTCTCTGGGTGTTGATTCCCTGACACCGCTGGGTTACCGGTTCTGTGCCGGTTCTTAAAAACCCAGTACCTCAGAACAGGACACACCTCATGGAGATGTCAGACCGCTGCATAGTGAAATCCTAGCAACCAGGTACCCTTGGCGTGAGCAGAAGTTCCTCCTCTGCCAACCCCCTGAGATGCTTATTATTTACAATAAAAAGCATCCTTGTGATGTACGTATAGATTAGTAATGTTATAGATATGTAGATAGCCCTGTCCCCCGTGGATGAAGATAGAACATTTGTACATTGTGCGTAAAGGCCTGGTTCTTTGGGTGCTTGGGGCATTGTGATAATGTTATGCGCTGTCAGATGTGTAAACAGAAGTAGTCCCAGAGAAACTAATCCAACATTGTCATGCACAGGAACATGTGCAAAAGGTGACAGCAGTAAAGTTATTGTGCAAAAGAGGACAATGTGTAAGAAAATGTGCAGCTATGTTACATGGCCCTAATTTGGGCACATAACAACATGCCCTAAGTAGTCGGATTCAGTTACCCAAGTACAGTTTGCCCACAGTCCCCACCATCCCAGACAACCTTCACAAACCCATGGGCAGTGTTGCAGACCCAAACATAGCTCCGGATCCAAGACCGATAAATACGAAAAACTGAAAGATGTACAACCATGCATGGTGCCCATTTTGACCACAATATATTTATAAGCTGCCCCAGACCCACTTTCCTTGCTATGCCTAAATGGAATCTTTTTGTGGCATACCTTCCTTATCGGTTGCAGTTCCATTTTTGGCAGACATACCTTTGCATTTGAAGGTCTTCTTAGTATTTGAGTCTTCATTCTCCTTGCAAGCAATAGCAGTGCTTTCGTTTGCAGTCTTCACTCCTGTGTTTCAGTATTGTAGCTGGTGTATTTTAACGACCTAATCTGGCTTCTCTGTAAGAAAGCATAAAAGAAAACAAACAAAAAGTTAGTGTGCACACAAGCATGTGGACAAAGCAACCAACAACAAAAGAACTGTAAGTGTTAGTAGACAGGTATGTCCTACAAAAGGCATTGCCTGGTATCATGCAGATATTACAGTTTACATATAGATAGTAATACATGGTGTACATTAGCAAACCAAACTGCTATGTAGTATGCACAAGACTGTTGCTCAACCAATTCAACATTTGTTCGAGAGTGATTTGTATTTAGAACCAGTCCAACCATGAACGAGCCCTAATATTGAAACCTCCCAAAAGCAGAATTGCCGTTTTAACCCTAACATGTAAATCAGAAACTCCAGTGGAAGATTTATATTTTTTATAGACCTGAAATTTAATTTACTGTTAGGAACCAAAGAGCTTCAAATCTGATGTGAAACAAAAAGTATGTTTATTTCTGTAATTGCTGCCACTAGATGCTAAATACAGAGGACGAAAAGGGGAGAAAAAGAAAGGGAGAAAATCTAGCATCTCTTTGGGTGGGGAACCCACCTCTCTCTCTCTCTCTCTCTCTCTCTCTCTAAATGGCGAGAAGAAGTAAGCGAGGACTGGAAATTCAGAACCCCCCTCGTGTCTTAGGGCGTTCATGATGCAAGTGTGTTCTGGAAATTAGCCCTGTTGGACCTAGCGTTTTACCTTTTCCACTCCACCTCTTTGCTGAGTTTGTTTTTGTTGGCGATAGGACTCTGTGCACTTTACCACTGCTAACCAGTGCTAAGATGTTTGTGCTCTCCCCTTCAAACATGATATAATTGGTTTACACCTGTTTGGCATATTTACTTATAAGTCTCTTGCAGAGTGGTATGCCATATATCCAGAGCCTGTAAAATAAATGCTATCAGTGGGCCTGCAGCACTTATTGTGCCACCCACCTAGTTAGCCCTCTAAAACATGTCCCATGCCTGCCATTGCAAACTGAATGGAGTGTGACACTGCCAGGTCGACTTGCCATTTAAATCCTTTTGCCAAATATTAAACTCCACTGTTACTGCATATGACTCACTCCTAAGGTGGTCCTAGGCAGCCTATAGGGCAGGGTGCTATGTAATTGAAAGGTTGGACATGTACTATTAAGCTTTAGATGTCCGGTAGTGAAAAATTCCTACTTTCGTTTTTCTCTACTATGAGGCCTACACCTCCCATAGGATAATATTGGGGATTTCTTATTACATCTAATAAGCTGTAATTTCCACGCGAGAGGAGATAGATACTATGGAATTGTCTTTAATGGCAAGTCGGATTTTTCATTACAATTTTTTACATGCCACTTTTAGAAAGTTGCTGTAACAAACAGGGATAAGGCTCTTTGAGTCAGTAAGACGGAGCCCGCATAAATTTGCACAAACAAACAATACCAATACTGATGAATCCTTCTCACAACCTCAGATTTTTTGTGAACACTATAATCAATAAAAGTGGTCAACATTTATTTTCAACAATCATATAAATTAGTTTGTTTATTGATCACGCAAGGAAGTATAATTCAAAACATGTCATGAATTTATCCCCTCCCTCCTACATTATTTAAACTTTGTGTTGTTGTGTAAATATAATGTGCTACAAACACACATATTCAAAAACAATACACAAAGTAAACAATGATCAATCAGTCCTGATTTTTCAATATTCAAAACAAGAGCTAACAAGCATTTGCAATGCAATAGGTCTCACATCAATTAAGTTTGAGCTATTGGCATTGCTAAATATTGCAACACCAATCGCAACAAAAGTCTATAAATTGTAGGCCAAAAAAAATGTGTATTTATTTTTGTAGCAATGGTGCCATGCTGCACTTTTAGATGAATATGTTTAAAAGTAAAGTGTGCCATACTGCGATTGCTACAATAGTTAATTGTGGATGCGTTAACAATTGATGTGTGCACTGATGACTGGTGGTGTGTGAGCCTATAGAAATTGTGCACTGATGACTGGTAGTGTGTGTGCCTGGTGGAAGTGTGCACTGCCGGCTAGTGGTTTGTGTGCCTGGTGGAAGCCTGCACTGCCGGCTGGTGGTGTGTGTGCCTGGTGAAAGCGTACACTGACGGCTGGTGGTGTGTGCCTGGTGAAAGCATGCACTGACGACTGGTGGTGTGTGTGTGCCTGGTGAAAGCGTGCACAGTCGGCTGGTGGTGTCTGTGTGCCTAGTGAAATCGTGCACTGAAGGCTGGTGGTGTGTGTGTGTACCTGGTGAAAGCGTGCACTGAAGTCTGGTGGTGTGTGCCTGGTGGAAGCGTGCAATGACGGCTGGTGTGTTTGAGCCTGGTGAAAGCGGGCACCGACGGCTCGTGGTGTTTGTGCCCGGTGAAAGCATGCACTGACGACTGATGGGGTCTGTGTCTGGTGTAAGTGTGCACTGACGGTGTGGTTGTGTGTTTGGTTGTATGTGTGGTTGTATGTGTGGTTGTATGTGTGGTTGTATGTGTGGTTGTATGTGTGGTTGTATGTGTGGTTGTATGTGTGGTTGTATGTGTGGTTGTATGTGTGGTTGTATGTGTGGTTGTATGTGTGGTTGTATGTGTGGTTGTATGTGTGGTTGTATGTGTGGTTGTATGTGTGGTTGTGTCTGTGGTTGTGGGTGGTTCGGTGTGTGTGAATGTGTGTGTGTGAATGTGTGTGTGTGGTTGTGTGTGTGGTTGTGTGTGTGGTTGTGTGTGTGGTTGTGTGTGTGGTTGTGTGTGTGGTTGTGTGTGTGGTTGTGTGTGTGGTTGTGTGTGTGGTTGTGTGTGTGGTTGTATGTGTGGTTGTGTGTGTGGTTGTGTGTGTGGTTGTGTGTGTGGTTGTATGTGTGGTTGTGTGTGTGAATGTGTGTGTGTGAATGTGTGTGTGTGGTTGTGTGTGTGGTTGTATGTGTGGTTGTATGTGTGGTTGTATGTGTGGTTGTATGTGTGGTTGTATGTGTGGTTGTATGTGTGGTTGTATGTGTGGTTGTGTGTGTGGTTGTGTGTGTGGTTGTATGTGTGGTTGTGTGTGTGGTTGTGTGTGTGGTTGTATGTGTGGTTGTATGTGTGGTTGTATGTGTGGTTGTATGTGTGGTTGTATGTGTGGTTGTATGTGTGGTTGTATGTGTGGTTGTATGTGTGGTTGTATGTGTGGTTGTATGTGTGGTTGTATGTGTGGTTGTGTCTGTGGTTGTGGGTGGTTCGGTGTGTGTGGTTGTGTGTGTGAATGTGTGTGTGTGAATGTGTGTGTGTGAATGTGTGTGTGTGGTTGTGTGTGAATGTGTGTGTGTGGTTGTGTGTGTGGTTGTGTGTGTGGTTGTGTGTGTGGTTGTGTGTGGTTGTGTGTGTGGTTGTGTGTGGTTGTGTGTGTGGTTGTGTGTGTGGTTGTGTGTGTGGTTGTGTGTGTGTGGTTGTGTGTGTGTGGTTGTGTGTGTGTGGTTGTGTGTGTGTGGTTGTGTGTGGTTACGCGTGTGGTTACGCGTGTGGTTGTGTGTGTGGTTACGCGTGTGGTTACGCGTGTGGTTACGCGTGTGGTTACGCGTGTGGTTACACGTGTGGTTACGCGTGTGGTTACGCGTGTGGTTACGCGTGTGGTTACGCGTGTGGTTACGCGTGTGGTTGCGCGTGTGGTTGCGCGTGTGGTTACGCGTGTGGTTGCGTGTGGGTTGCGCGTGTGGTTGCGCGTGTGGTTGCGCGTGTGGTTGCGCGTGTGGTTGCGGTTACGCGTGTGGTTACGCGTGTGGGTTGCGCGTGTGGGTTGCGCGTGTGGGTTGCGCGTGTGGGTTGCGCGTGTGGGTTGCGCGTGTGGGTTGCGCGTGTGGGTTGCGCGTGTGGGTTGCGCGTGTGGGTTGCGCGTGTGGGTTGCGCGTGTGGGTTGCGCGTGTGGGTTGCGCGTGTGGTTGCGCGTGTGGTTGCGCGTGTGGTTGCGCGTGTGGTTGCGCGTGTGGTTGCGCTTGTGGTTGCGCGTGTGGTTGCGCGTGTGGTTGCGCGTGTGGTTGCGCGTGTGGTTGCGCGTGTGGTTGCGCGTGTGGTTGCGCGTGTGGTTGCGCTTGCGCGTGTGGTTGCGTGTGTGGCTGCGCGTGTGGTTGCATGTGTGTGGTTGTGTGTGTGTGGTTGTGTGTGTGGTCGTGTGTGTGGTTGTGGTTGTGTGTGTGGCTGTGGGTGTGGTTTGTGTGTGTGTGTGTGGTTGTGTGTGTGGGTGTGTGTGAGCGTGTGTGGTTGTGTGTGTGGTTGTGTGTGTGGTTGTGGGTGGTTGTGTGTGGGTGTGTGGTTGTGTGTGGGGTTGTGTGTGTGGTTGTGTGTGTGTGGTTGTGTGTGTGGTTGTGTGTTGTGTTTGTGGTTGTGTGTGGTTGTGTGTGTGTTCTTGTGGTCATGTGTGTTCTTGTGGTTGTGGGTGTGGTTGTGTGTGGGTGTGGTTGTGTGTGGGTGTGGCTGTGGTTGTGTGTAGTTGTGTGTGTGGTTATGTGTGTGGTTATGTGTATGTGAGGTTGTGGGTGCATTTGTGGTTGTATGTGTGTGGTTGTGTGTGTGGTTGTGGGTGTGTGAGTTTGTGTGTGGTTGTGTGTGTGGTTGTGTGTGTGGTTGTTTGTGGTTGTGTGTGTGTGGTTGTGTCTGTGGTTGTGTGTGTATGGTTGTGTGTGCGTGGTTGTGTGTTTGTGGTTGTGTGTTTGTGGTTGCGCGTGTGGTTGCGCGTGTGGTTGCGCGTGTGGTTGCGCGTGTGGTTGCGCGTGTGGTTGCGCTTGTGGTTGCGCGTGTGGTTGCGCGTGTGGTTGCGCGTGTGGTTGCGCTTGCGCGTGTGGTTGCGCTTGCGCGTGTGGTTGCGTGTGTGGCTGCGCGTGTGGTTGCATGTGTGTGGTTGTGTGTGTGTGGTTGTGTGTGTGGTCGTGTGTGTGGTTGTGGTTGTGTGTGTGGCTGTGGGTGTGGTTTATGTGTGTGTGTGTGGTTGTGTGTGTGGGTGTGTGTGAGCGTGTGTGGTTGTGTGTGTGGTTGTGGGTGGTTGTGTGTGGGTGTGTGGTTGTGTGTGGGGTTGTGTGTGTGGTTGTGTGTGTGTGGTTGTGTGTGGTTGTGTGTGTGGTTGTGTGTTGTGTTTGTGGTTGTGTGTGGTTGTGTGTGTGTTCTTGTGGTCATGTGTGTTCTTGTGGTTGTGTGTGTGGTTGTGTGTGGGTGTGGTTGTGTGTGGGTGTGGCTGTGGTTGTGTGTGGTTATGTGTGTGGTTATGTGTATGTGAGGTTGTGGGTGCATTTGTGGTTGTATGTGTGTGGTTGTGGGTGTGGGTGTGGTTGTGTGAGTTTGTGTGTGGTTGTGTGTGTGGTTGTGTGTGTGGTTGTTTGTGGTTGTGTGTGTGTGGTTGTGTCTGTGGTTGTGTGTGTATGGTTGTGTGTGCGTGGTTGTGTGTTTGTGGTTGTGTGTGTGGTTGTTGTGTGAGTGTGGCTGTAGGTGCGGTTGTGTGTGTGTGGTTTTGTGCGTGTCTGTGTGGTTGTGTGTGTGTGGTTGTGTGTGTCTGTGTGGTTGTGTGTGTGTGTGTTGTTATGTTATGTTATGCGCTTTTATTAGGCGCACAGATGCTCCAGCGAAGGAGCGTCCTGGCGCCACGACAAGGTAGCAGCACAACACAACGTGACAACACACAGTAAAATAAAACTAAGGGAACAAGAAAGTTTTCACCGCACAGCGAAAGGAAAGCAGGTCCCTGGAGGCGCGAATCGCCGGGGGGAGGGAGTTCCAAAGCACCGCCGCACGGACTTGGAAGGAACGTCCGCCAGCTCTACTGCGCTTAAAGCGAGGAACAACAGCCAGTTCTAAATCAGCAGATCTTAAAGCTCGCGCTGGAGTGTAATGAACCAGAAGTTTGGACAGAATCATGGCCGGAGACCCCTTGAGTATTTTATAGGCGACACAGAGGACCTTGAACTGAATCCGCTGAGCCACCGGGAGCCAGTGCAGCGAGCGCAGTGTACTGGAAGTAGGGCATGATCTAGGTAGTCCTACCACCGATCTCGCAGCGGCATTCTGGATCCGCTGCAGGCGTCCAATTTCTGCCTGGTTCAGGCCAACCAATAGGGAGCTCGCATAATCCAGCCTAGAGATGACAGTGGCTTGGATCACAAGTTGCCTGGTGGCGGCATCAAAAAACTTAAGCACAGGACGGAGCCCCCGTAGAATGCCAAAACAACAGGCCGCCGTACGTTTGGTATGGCAGGCAAACGTAAGGGAAGGATCCAACCATACCCCGAGGTTTTTAAGCTCAGAGACTGGGGTAGGTGTAGGACCCAGATCCCCTGGCCACCATCTCCCTCCCCAAAGTTCCGGTTGTTTGCCAAAAATCATGACCTCGGTCTTACTGGCGTTCAACTGGAGACAGTTGGACGTCATCCAGCCAGCGGCCGCTCGCAGTCCTTGTTGGAATCTGGGTGCATCCACATCGGCATCCCCGCTGATCGTGACCGCTAGCTGGGTATCATCGGCGTATGACACCATTGTCATACCCCATTGCCGGACAACCTCAGCTAGCGGCCTTACGTATAGATTAAACAACGTAGGACTCAGCGAGGAGCCTTGGGGGACCCCCAGATCCAACAGATGGTATTTGGACTGGTACGGAGGGACGGTCACGCTGAAGGTCCGATTGGCTAAAAAAGACCGGAACCATTGGAGAGCGATGCCGGTGACACCAGCCTCCTCTAAACGACGCAGAAGGATGGGGTGTGATACGGTGTCAAAGGCGGCGCTCAGATCTAATAGCACCAGCGCCGCCGTTTGACCCGCATCAAGCACGGAGCGCAAATGCTCCACCATATACAGAAGAGCCGTCTCCGTGCTATGACCTGCCCGAAACCCATTCTGCGTCATATCAAGGATATCGGCTTGGTATAGATGTTCCGAGAGGACCGCGTTAACATGCGCCTCAGTCACCTTGGCAGGCCACGGCAGAAGTGAAATTGGCCGATAACTTTCGGGCTTGCTACCATCCAGGCTAGGTTTTTTTAGAATAGGCCGGACCATGGCCTGTTTCCACTTGTGTGGAACTACGCCGGATGTAAGCGACGTGTTGATCAAAGAACATATCGGTGAGATGTCATGCACAACTAGGTCTTTGAACACAGCCGGACAAAGCGGATCCGCTGGGGACCCCGACCTCACTTGGCAAGCCAATTTGCCAAGGCTTTCAGATGTTAAGTTCGTAAAAGAGTGCAGCTCCTCGGATGTCAAAGGTTTAAAAGGTGTATCTGCGGGTGGAATAGCCGACGGAAAGGCCCGATAAATAGCATTGACCTTTTCCAAAAAGAAATCCGCCAATATTTCACAGTGCTCGACAGAGCTCTGGTGGATCGCAGTCACCTTTTTAGCGGTAAGGTCTTTCAACACCTTGAAAATGGTTTTAGAGGGGTTAGCACTAGTCCGAAATTGTAAGGCATAGAAGGCAGCGCGGGTTCTGCACACTGCTCGATGATAGAGTTTCACAGTGGCCAGGTACAGGACCTTTTTAGGTCTCGCCTGTCGATGCGCATGCGCATCGAGCAAGCGAGACTATAGGGGCTCATCCAGACTTTATCTAACTTTCAAGGAATCGTGGCGATTCCTTGCAGTGCCCGTGACTTTTAAGCTCAATGCGCATGTGCATTGAGCTTAAAAGCGCGTGCACAGCCGCCCGCATTCCTCCGACACCTTTGAAGTGAAACTTAGCTTCACTTCAAAGGCCCGGCTTGTTCACACCCACATGCCGCTCTGCCCCGCTCCGCCCCGCTCCGCCCCCTCCCCTGAGTCATCCTGCCTGCCCCTTCCCGCCGTGTCGCATTTCTCCTCCCCCCTCCCCTCTCCCCTCTCCCCTCTCTTCCCTCCGTCTTGTTTTCTTTGATGCTGGTATTGCTGGCAGCGGCATTGCGCTTGGAGGGACAGCAACAACATAAAACTGACCATGAAGTTAATCACAGGACCCTGCAGCCGAAGGCTTCGTGCACTGAGCCCTCCCGGCATACACATAATTTTATCGCTCTCTTTCTCTCGCGCTCTCCCTACATCTATAGCTCCCCCTCCCTCTCTCCTGTCTTCCTCTGTCTCACTCTAACTGTGTTCCTCCCTCTGTCTCACTCCCCCTCTCTTTTTCCTCCTCTCTCCCTCCCTCTCCGTCTCGCAGCTTAGATTCACGTTTCTGCCTGTTTCACTCTCTCTTCCAACTCTCACCCCCCTCTCCATTTACTTACACAAATCTCGCAGATACCCCAAGCAGCGGTGCACGCAGTACCAATCCTTCTGTTATGCCACATCTCGCAGCTTAGATTCTTTCGCTCTTTCTTTTAACTCTCCACGTTTCTGCCTGTTTCACTCTCTCTTTTAACTCTCACCCCCCTCTCCATTTACTTACACAAATCTCGCAGATACCCCAAGCAGCGGTGCACGCAGTACCAATCCTTCTGTTATGCCACATCTCGCAGCTTAGATTCATTCGCTCTTTCTTTTAACTCTCCACGTTTCTTCCTGTTTCACTCTCTCTTTTAACTCTCACCCCCCTCTCCATTTACTTACACATATCTCGCAGATACCCCAAGCAGCGGTGCACGCAGTACCAATCCTTCTGTTATGCCACATCTCGCAGCTTAGATTCATTCCCTCTTTCTTTTAACTCCCCACGTTTCTGCCTGTTTCACTCTCTCTTCCAACTCTCACCCCCTCTCCATTTACTTACACAAATCTCGCAGATACCCCAAGCAGCGGTGCACGCAGTACCAATCCTTCTGTTATGCCACATCTCGCAGCTTAGATTCATTTGCTTTTTTTTTTAACTCTTCACGTTTCTGCCTGTTTCACTCTCTCTTTTAACTCTCACCCCCCTCTCCATTTACGTTTCTGCCTGTTTCACTCAGCCACGCAACGCCACTCAGGCACGCAACGCCACTCACGCACGCAACGCCACTCAGCCACGCAACGCCACTCAGCCACGCAACGCCACTCACCCACGCAACGCCACTCACCCACGCAACGCCACTCACCCACGCAACGCCACTCATGCACGCCACTCACACACGCAACGCCACGCACACATGCAACGCCACTCAGCCACTCACTGCCACTCTGCCACGCAACGCCACTCAGCCACGCAACGCCACTCAGCCACGCAACGCCACTCAGCCACGCAACGCCACTCAGCCACGCAACGCCACTCAGCCACGCAACGCCACTCAGCCACGCAACGCCACTCAGCCACGCAACGCCACTCAGCCACGCAACGCCACTCAGCCACGCAACGCCACTCAGCCACGCAACGCCACTCACCCACGCAACGCCACTCACCCACGCAACGCCACTCACCCACGCAACGCCACTCAGCCACGCAACGCCACTCAGCCACGCAACGCCACTCAGCCACGCAACGCCACTCACCCACGCAACGCCACTCACCCACGCAACGCCACTCTGGCACGCAACGCCACTCTGGCACGCAACGCCACTCTGGCACGCAACGCCACTCACCCACGCAACGCCACTCAGCCACGCAACGCCACTCTGCCACGCAACGCCACTCAGCCACGCAACGCCACTCACACACGCAACGCCACTCACACGCAACGCCACTCACACACGCAACGCCACTCACCCACGCAACGCCACTCACCCACGCAACGCCACTCAGCCACGCAACGCCACTCAGCCACGCAACGCCACTCACACACGCAACGCCACTCACACGCAACGCCACTCACACACGCAACGCCACTCACCCACGCAACGCCACTCACCCACGCAACGCCACTCTGGCACGCAACGCCACTCTGGCACGCAACGCCACTCTGGCACGCAACGCCACTCTGGCACGCAACGCCACTCTGGCACGCAACGCCACTCACCCACGCAACGCCACTCAGCCACGCACTGCCACTCTGCCACGCAACGCCACTCAGCCACGCAACGCCACTCACACACGCAACGCCACTCACACGCAACGCCACTCACACACGCAACGCCACTCACCCACGCAACGCCACTCACCCACGCAACGCCACTCAGCCACGCAACGCCACTCAGCCACGCAACGCCACTCACACACGCAACGCCACTCACACGCAACGCCACTCACACACGCAACGCCACTCACCCACGCAACGCCACTCACCCACGCAACGCCACTCTGGCACGCAACGCCACTCTGGCACGCAACGCCACTCTGGCACGCAACGCCACTCTGGCACGCAACGCCACTCTGGCACGCAACGCCACTCACCCACGCAACGCCACTCACCCACGCAACGCCACTCACCCACACAACGCCACTCACCCACACAACGCCACTCACCCACGCAACGCCACTCACCCACGCAACGCCACTCAGCCACGCAACGCCACTCAGCCACGCAACGCCACTCAGCCACGCAACGCCACTCACCCACGCAACGCCACTCACCCACGCAACGCCACTCACACGCAACGCCACTCACCCACGCAACGCCACTCAGCCACGCAACGCCACTCAGCCACGCAACGCCACTCAGCCACGCAACGCCACTCAGCCACGCAACGCCACTCAGCCACGCAACGCCACTCACCCACGCAACGCCACTCACCCACGCAACGCCACTCACCCACGCAACGCCACTCAGCCACGCAACGCCACTCAGCCACGCAACGCCACTCAGCCACGCAACGCCACTCAGCCACGCAACGCCACTCACCCACGCAACGCCACTCACCCACGCAACGCCACTCACCCACGCAATGCCACTCACCCACGCAACGCCACTCAGCCACGCAACGCCACTCACACACGCCACTCACACACGCAACGACGCAGCAACAAACACGGAGGAATAACACACCTTTACCGCACGAACATTCACATCAATTTGGAAAAAGCCCCGTTGACGCATGTCAAATGCAACGCTACGTCACACAACGTAGAGCTGCGATTGGCTAAAAATTACGTAACGCTCATAATTACATCACCATCAATTAAAAAATAGAACGCTAACATCCCTTACGTAACAAACGTAAAGGGAATACATTGCGTAATACCCTTTACTAGAACAGAAAAAAAAAAACTTTTAATTACATACACTAAATAATTTTAGAAACGTATACACAAGCCAAGTGCGACCAAAAAACACGTACGGCAAAACGGAACACAATCCATGGCAACAAATACACCGAAATAGCAGCCATTGATAAAATAAAAATCAAATGCAAGAAGCCAGGCAGAAAGTACATGCGAGCAGAGAGACCTAATAAAATAATTACATTAGCTTTACAATAAGCAAATCAATAAACAAAAGTATAAAAGTCACAAAGACACGCTTCAATATTATGCAAATTAATTTGTCATTACCTGTCCACCGTAGCAGCTCATTCCCTGAAATAAAGAAAATATAAAAAAGAAAACACACAAAGAGAACATACACAGTGCATACATAAAACTTTTCACTACAACAATAAACAAACAAAAAAAAAAACTGTGCACGCACTACCAATCCTTCCGTTATGCCAGATCTCACAATCTTCCATCACACACGGAGCTGCTCCAGCACAGGCAACGGCAATGCAAGCTTCACTCAAACACGGAGCAGGTACAGCACAGGCAACAGCATTCCCTTACACATGGAACAGGTACAGCACCGAGAGCTGCAGTGCAATCTTCCCTCACACATACATCAGGTACAGCACAGCCGGCAGCAGTGCAAGCTTCCCTCACACACAGAGCAGGTACAGCACAGGCAGCAGCAGTGCAAGCTTCCCTCACACATAGATCAGGTACAGCACAGGCGGCAGCAGTGCAAGCTTCTCTTACACATGCAACAGGTACAGCACCGACAGCAGCAGTGCAAGCTTCCATCACACACGGAGCAGGTATAGCACAGGCAACGGCAATGCAAGCTTCACTCAAACACGGAGCAGGTACAGCACAGCCAACAGCAGTGCAAGCTTCCCTTACACATGGAACAGGTACAGCACCGACAGCAGCAGTGCAAGCTTCCCTCACACATACATCAGGTACAGCACAGGCAGCTGCAGTGCAAGCTTCCATCACACACGGAGCAGGTACTGCACAGGCAACGGCAATGCAAGCTTCACTCAAACACGGAGCAGGTACAGCACAGCCAACAGCAGTGCAAGCTTCCCTTACACATGGAACAGGTACAGCACCGACAGCAGCAGTGCAAGCTTTCATCACACATACATCAGGTACAGCACAGGCGGCAACAGTGCAAGCTTCCCTCACACACGGAGCAGGTACAGCACAGCATACCCTCAGACCCTCACCCTCAACACCTCACCCTCACTAACTTCACCCTTATCACCTCACCCACAATTCCACACCCTCACTCACCCTCACCATCACTCACCCTCACTCACACTCAACACATCACCCTCATCTACACTCAACATCACCATCACTCACCCTCAACATCTCATCCTTAACACCTCACTCTTAACACCTCACTCACCCTCACTCATCCTCAACAAGTCACACTCACTCACCCTTAACACCTCACCCTCACCCTCAATACCATTCAACACCTCACCCTCACCTTCACTCAACATCACCCTCACTCACCCTCAACGACTCACCCTCAGTTACACACACTAACACTCAAAAACGCAACAGCACTCTGCCTCTCCATCATTCACACTCTATCCATCATTCACACACTATCCATCTTTCAGAAACTCTGCATCATTCACCCACTCACCATCATTCACCCAATCTCCATCATTCACCCAATCTACAGCATTCACCCAATCTACAGCATTCACCCAATAGACAGCATTCACCCAATAGACAGCATTCACCCAATCTGCAGCATTCACCCAATCTGCAGCATTCACCCAATCTGCAGCATTCACCCAATCTGCAGCATTCACCCAATCTGCAGCATTCACCCAATCTGCAGCATTCACCCACTCTGCAGCATTCACCCACTCTGCAGCATTCACCCACTCTGCAGCATTCACCCACTCTGCAGCATTCACCCACTCTGCAGCATTCACCCACTCTGCAGCATTCACCCACTCTGCAGCATTCACCCACTCTGCAGCATTCACCCACTCTGCAGCATTCACCCACTCTGCAGCATTCACCCACTCTGCAGCATTCACCCACTCTGCAGCATTCACCCACTCTGCAGCATTCACCCACTCTGCAGCATTCACCCACTCTGCAGCATTCACCCACTCTGCAGCATTCACCCACTCTGCAATTTGAGGAATGTTAGGCCATTTTCTTACACATAAAGAAATTTCAGGACGGAAAACAAGGGGGTCGACGGAGTATAGCATCAGATACGTTAGACACAAAAAAAACTTAACATCATTGACCTAAAAGGATGCAAGGATGTTAATCAGTCTTCGGGCCAAAAAGTAAATTTAATTCGTACGATATTACAACAATATTACACAAAGGAAACAAATACAAATATGTGGCAGGAAGCGAGGACGAGGAGATACAAAGACACAAGTGAAACAGGCAACTTTTTCGCCGGGCAATAAACAAGCACTATTCATCCGGAGAATGGGACGGTTTAAAGACAGTAGTCAACAGTTACACAAAAAACCGGACGCATACAACAATAGCACTTCTTCTCACGGAATTCCGTCTAATATAAAGCAAATATGACGAAATAAACAAAAATTCAGAAACAATCAAATTTTTCAGAGGGAAATAAACAAGAACGATTCATCCGGAAAATGGGACGCATTGAATACAATAGTCGAGATTTACACAAAAAAAGAAACGCTTAACACAATAGCATTTATCCAGACGGAATTAGTTCAAATACAATAAAACATATTACGAACATAGAAAGAGTCAGTCACAAAAATCTAACGAAAAATACATTAGTTCACTGTACATGTCGTTCATACATTGCTAAAAATACTACAGTCAGCAAAGACACAAAGTTTCATTTCATACTTCAAGTACGTCAATAACAAATTATCCGACTACTTCAGCATCACACAAAAAAATAATAAAAAAACAACTTACATCAATATATTACAACACATTTACCACTTCGAAATGAAACAAACCCCTTTTGTATGTCAAATTACCAAAAAAAGGACATTAATACATTACATTACAGTTTAACAAAACATATGCATTACACATCGGCAATAAAAAACACTACTTTATGTTACATTACAAACATTTACAAATATTACGAGTGAATTAAATAAATTTAGCAAGTATTTAAATTTTACATAGTATATATACTACATTACATTACATTAAAATAAACTTAGGAATACATTCTTACCTGTCAAACGACGCAGCAACACCACCGGGACAAGAACACGCCTTCCGCGCACCAACATTCTCGATCAATGGGGAATTCAACGGTTGACGTATGCAAATCGGAACGCTACGTCAAAAACGTCGCGCTCCGATTGGCTAGAAAAATACGTAAACAAAAAACACACACAACTCAAAAATAAACTAGACCGCTAAACATAGCAGACGTCGACGTGACGCTATACGTCGGCCATTTTAAAAAAAAAAAAAAAACGAGACTACACAAACATGTTACAAAACATACACATAGTTAGTACAATACATACACATTTAAAATTACATACTAATATACACATAAGACTGAAGTAATACAAAGGGGACACCTTTAGTTACAAACAACACATTACTTAATTATTATTAACATATACACACACTCTTAACATCACCCTCACACAACAAAACTATCACACTCTTTCACACACGCTCAGTAACGCTAAAACAACCACGCAACGCCACTCAGGCACGCAACGCCACTCACGCACGCAACGCCACTCAGCCACGCAACGCCACTCAGCCACGCAACGCCACTCACCCACGCAACGCCACTCAGCCACGCAACGCCACTCACCCACGCAACGCCACTCACCCACGCAACGCCACTCATGCACGCCACTCACACACGCAACGCCACGCACACATGCAACGCCACTCAGCCACTCACTGCCACTCTGCCACGCAACGCCACTCAGCCACGCAACGCCACTCAGCCACGCAACGCCACTCAGCCACGCAACGCCACTCACCCACGCAACGCCACTCAGCCACGCAACGCCACTCACCCACGCAACGCCACTCACCCACGCAATGCCACTCACCCACGCAATGCCACTCACCCACGCAACGCCACTCAGCCACGCAACGCCACTCAGCCACGCAACGCCACTCAGCCACGCAACGCCACTCACCCATGCAACGCCACTCACCCACCCTCAACCCCTCATCCTAACTCGCAATAACCCTCCCTCACCCTCACCCTCACTCACTCTCACTCTCACTCACCCTCAACACCTCACTCACCCTCAACACCTCACTCACACTCAACTCCTCACTCATCCCCACCCTCACTCACCCTCAACACCTCACCCTCACACAGTGCAATAGGTCTCGTAGGATTTTTAGTTACAGCTTTTACAATTGTTTATTGCTTTTTTGATTTGTAATTCTTTAGCATTGGCAAAAAAAAAATAAAATGCAAAAGATTTACAACAAAAAACCCATAAACAATTCTAAATGCACTAACTCTAATGCTGCGAGACCTATTGCATTTCCAATGCTTGTTCTCATTGTTATAGGTTTTGCGCCATGCCCGCTCTGCACGCCTACAAGTGGTCTTGAGTGCCCGTAACGCGTCGTCATACCATGGGCTGGAATTCCTGGCCCCCGATTTCCACCAGACTATGGGGATAAGGGAATCTAATGCCCTGGTCACCCAGTTGCAGAAGCCATCGTAGCCTTGATCTACAGCCCCAGTTATATCTAATGGGTCGGACGACAAGAGATGGTAAAACTCATCCAACTTCAGTTTGTTCCAGCGCCGTCTGGGAGTTGGACACACCACTGGTTTGGACTGCATAACAGGTACGGAGCACCGGATCTGTATCAAATAATGATCAGTCCATGCCAACGGTGTAAGGCTAGAAATGCTGGCTTCCGCCAAGTTGGTAAAAAACGGGTCGAGGATATGGCCCCCTATATGGGTAGGTTGTGTGGTTGTATGTGTGGTTGTGTGTGTGGTTGTGTGTGGTTGTGGTTGTGTGTATGGTTGGGTGGTTGTGTGTGGCGGCGTGGGTGGTTGTGTGTTTGGTTGTGGTTGTGTGTTTGGTTGTGTGTGTGATTGTGGTTGTGTGTGTGTGTGTGGTTGTGTGTGGTTGTGGGTGTTGTTGTGGGTGTGACAGTAATACTAAAAGCATCTCAAAATAAAGGAACACAAACATCGAGTTTGTGGAAAGACAAAGCATGTTGTAAGTCAAACAGGCAGCAGCAAAGCATTAACACAACATGTTCCTTGATGTTTGATGTTCTTTGAAGGAGAACATCAAAGGGGAGCCGCGAAAGTGATCACGGGCGAAAGTGATCTCGGGCACTTAATGAATATGACGAGGTTTGCCATTTGGCGACTTGGCTCCTAAGAACGCGCCCGTGCACATGCACTGTAGCTCTAGGCGGGCCAGGCTGGCCATGGTAGCATTTTTTGAGCCCTCACTGCTGGGTCAGGCGACACCTAAAAATGAAGTTTTCACATTATATTACAATCAATTAGTTTGCTCTTTATTCATGGACGGTGCACCTCAACCTCCGCGCAGCCCCTGTAACCAGGGTAAGTTTAGACCCACTTTATATTCGTTTATGCCCTGATTCTTAGTGCCAGACTTTTGCTCGTTGGATGAACAGATGTTTGTCAACATGAATCAAGCCTGTTAATTGTTTCAATGTTCTCCTGAGAACCTAGAAACGTTATCCACTCTAAAACAAATAATAAATAAATAATTCACATTGCTACCTCCACAGTGATACAGTAGGTCTTTAACACCTCGGTACCACCGCTATAATTACCTTGTGTTACTTAATACCTTGGGAAGAACGTTGTATTCCTATTCTTTTAACGGTTTTGCCTGAAAAAAAAAAACATATAGGCCACATTACCTATGGACTCCGTTACAACCAATAGCTCCCATATATTGCCGATACTCACAACAAAGGGACTGACAATTTTCTTTCGTCTGTCAAAACAAACTTCTGGCATAACCATTTTAATGTTACAGCTCAACCACCGAAATGTGATTTGGTAAACTACCGCGGTGGAATTGTTTTGAACGACTCGTATGACTTTCTAAGCTGCAAACAATTGCATAATGATTTCGAATCCATGTTAAACAGCTGTACATGCACGATAGTTAACCAAGCTCACGCATATTTGCATTCAAGCAGGATAGCATGTGTTCTTAGTCGCTTCTAAATACTTTTCGCTGCCCGGCTGCCCAGGTTGGATTGAATTAGGCAAAATGCGCAAGCTCTTTGCCAATTTTCAATAGGGTCCTCCATCGCAACTCTTTGAGTACGATTCCCTTTTTCAGGGACGACAGACAACCGGAACAAGGGCTGTTCATTCAAGTTTAAACAGGTTCTGATTGGCGCAGTCTGCCAAGCCTGTCCTGTGTCTTGGATACCTTGTGCAGAAATTTTAGGATATGTATCTTCTCAATACATTCATAGTTGAAAGTCAGTGAGCAATGTAAAACTTATTTTGCGTGTAAGGCACTCCATTTTATACTGGCAGGTCAGGTATTGAATCTCTGACATTTTTTTCAGTCCATTAGACATAGTATTGAAATGTAATACAAGGTAGGCCTCTTGTCGGTTCAATTTTATATCGATCTCACCTCCTCAAGGGTCTGATTTTATGACTGAAAATACTGTCCATCACAGATCCAATTCTGTTAGTTGATTTTCCATCCAATGGCTAACAAGTGGGGCAGCTGTCACTTTGCGTCTTATGCGTGATTTATGCGGAGAAATACTTTGGTGGATCACTTTATTGGTTTTGCCAATGTACAACTGCTCACAGGAACACTTAATTGCATAGACACATTTTTTAATTTTGCAGTTAGAAAATGTTCTATGGATACATTTAACATTATTGTGTTGGAACAATGCACCTTCAAGAGTCTGATGACAACAAACGTGCCACATTTGAAATGTCCCTCCAAGGGTAACAGATTCCAGAGTTTTCACACGCTGTTTTTCATGGATAGCGGTGGTGTGTAGGCACACATTGTTTGTCTCTCAATGGTCCGTCCTTTCTTTAAAGCAAGTAGTGGCTAAACAAATGATGTGTACACTTTTTCAATCAAATGCCAGTTCTGTCTGATGATTAGTTTGAACTGGTTAGTCTTGGGACAGAATGTAGAAACACATACTATGCATTCTAATCTGGCAGTGCCGTTTATGGGCAAATATGAGTAACAATTCATCTATGAAAACAATCCCTTTGACCACCAGATTGTCAAATGGTACCGATTTATTGATATTTTTTGCATATAGAACAGACAAGATGACACCCTGAACCCGTTTTTTAATTGGTTGAACCACAGATCAGCTGACATCAAGTTCAGCATAACCAGCAGCGAGTCCTTAATCACATTCATGGATGTTGTTGTCCTTGCTAAAAATGGATAGTTGCAAACTACGCTGTCCTCCAAGCCAACAGATAGAAATAATGCTTTACATTACACCAGTCACCATCCTCGACGTCATCATGATAATTTGCCTTACGGCCAATTCTTTCGAGTGATTGCACAATGTGATGGCACAATTGTTCAGAAGAAAACAAATATTGTTTTCATGCTAGCACCCTCACGGCCAAACTCAAAGAATGAGGATATCCCCAAAAATTGCTAAAGAACACGATGAAACGTGCATGGTGGACTCCGAGGGAGACTGTAGGAGACTGGCTTAGGAGACGGTACTCACACATGTAAGTGTAGCAACCTGCACTAATCCAGACAACCCTTATGGTGATTTTAGTGGTTTTAGACAACCTTAGAAAGCTCTCTAAGTGATAGCTGTGGAAAACAGCCTTCAGGCATAGTCCAGAAGGAGTGTAAAGCAGCTTGTTTCACCAAAACATAATCTTATTGGTATAGGTTAAGTGAAAAAGAACCACACAGTGTATTTATAAAAATAGGTATTTATTATAAGACACTCACTAACACATTACAATATCTCCTACACGGAGATATAACACAATGCACATTATACTTTGCAAATAAAACAGGTAAGTAGCACAAATACACGATGGTCCCCAGGGGGAGACCAAACCATATACTAAAATAGTGGAATGCGAAAAACGACTCAAAGACCAGAGTGACCCCAGAAGATGTAGAAGAGACGGGGACCCAAGGAACCACCCATGGTGAGTATCTAGGAACCCCACGGAGGACATGTGCAGAGTGGGTACACAGCAGCGTACTCAATTCAAGTCAATGGGTAAGTCGTGGTTGCAATTTTAAAGAAGAAGGACCCTTCCTCCGGGTCCCCCCTGAGGAAAACATGTGGAAGACAGAAGGTTGGAGTCACCACACCTGTGGATACCCTAGGAACCAGGATACCTACACCATGGAAGCCAGGTGCATCGGTGCAAAGTGACGTCGGAAACCGCCGTTGAACTCAATGAAGAACTTCAGGAAGATTCCGTTGACGAAGAAGGTGAAAGTGTCCGGTGGAACAAAAAGGTGGTTCAAGATGAGAAGTACCTGCAAGCAGAGGGGACAGAGTCTATGCCACTCAGGAGTGATCAAGGGGCACAATAGACAAATGCCCACTGATGTCAGAGATGCAGGAGAGTTGACGCTGAGCTTGGAGCTGCAGCTGTGTGGACCAGGTGACGCTGAGGAAAACCAGGAGCGGTTCACCAGCTGTCCCACGTCAGATGTCGAGAGCCAGGAGGTCAGTGTCCAGCAGAGGCACCAACACACCTTAGCAATGGCAACAGGGGTAGAAATCGAAGAAGGTGCAATGTTAAGACCAGCAAGGTCCAAGTAACTCACCACAACTAGGTAAGTCAGAGGAGACCCAAGCAAACAGCGGAGCCCACTGGAATCAAAGAAGTCTCTTGAAAAGACCCAAAGATCTCTGGAGACAGGAGTCGCCCAGCCGGCCCGGTGTACAGGGGCTCGGTTCCAGTGGTGCCGACAAGGGATACTGGCCTCAGACTCAGTTGAAAGTCAATGCAATCCCCGAGGGAGTTGTAGAGCCGCCACCTGTGTTACTGAGCCTGTTAGAGTCCGTAGGAGCCCATGATCAGCAAACCAGTCTTCTATTTTGCAGTGCCTGCAGATGCAGGGGAGTGACTCCTTCACTCCAAGCAAGATTCCTTCGGGTTTCTTGGATGTCCACAGATCCTGAGAGGAACCTGCATGGAGCATGGACACTGATAGTGCAGCGGACTTTCAGGACGAGGAGACCTGGAGCAGTCGGAGTCTTCCCGGTGGTAGTGATTGTAGTGTAATGTGAAAATTTTACTTTTTAGCTCTTGTTTTGGATATTGAAAAATCAGAACTGATTGGTCATTGTTCACTTTGTCTGTTTGTGTATTGTTTTTAAAGGTGTGTGTTTGTAATATGCGATTTGTATCCACTGTTGTATATAAATACCGTAGGTGGGAAGGGATACATTTATGAACTTTTTTATATTATACTTCTGTGTGTGATCAATAACAAACACATATATATATATATATATGATAGTTGAAAATAAATGGTGACCACTTTTATTGATTACATTGTTCCCCCAAAAAACTGAGGTTGTGAGAAGTATTAGTCAGGATTGGATTTGTTTGTGCAAACTTTTAGAAAGTTGGCATTTTCCTGCCCTTTGTGCCAGCTACCTGTCTTGGATAACATAACTGGGTATAGTTGACAGACTTTGTGAATTCCTCCCAGACAGGCACACTATAGAGGGATCAGGTGTGCTTCAATGGGCCATTACTGGCAGAAAGGGGGTGGGGCGGCACCTGAATAGGCTGCGTCTTATCTCCTCACAATAGGCTTAACAAACTGTACTGTTACTGCAGCCAGCTTAGAGCCAAGGCAGGGGAGTCGGAGAGTTCCATGCACTTCAAAGAACCTTTCCAGAAATGTCTACTACCTTCCAGTAAAAAGACACCAGGGTATAATAATAGATCCACATACCTACTCTTTCGTTCACTACTGGATCTGCGGAAGGACTCTCAGAGGAGTGCCTGCCGCTGTGACCTGCTGTGCACTCTGCCAGACTGCTGGTGTACCTGGAAGAACTGCTTTGCTGGCTGGAGCCTGCCTTGTACCCTCAAAGGCCAGCCCTGCTTATGAGCCCTGTATCTTCATCTGGACCCAGGATTGTCAGAAGGAACTCCAATTGGTTGTTAGCTGGCCTCCTGTTCAGAGCCAAAGGGTCATAACAGGCTCCAAATATCTGGAACCAGCACCTGGACCTAGCCTGAACTCCCTAGAGGTCTCCATCCTCTCCTGGACCCGTGGTTCTGGTGGTAAAGGTGCCCAGATTGCCAATTTCCAAATTTGGCTAAAATGTGCTCCGAGTACCAGGAGAAGACCCGGACCTATCTGCTTGCCTAGCCACCCAAGGTGCATCGCCGGTCAGACTGACTTCGCAGCCACTCGCTGAAAAGTTCTTCTTTGCAGCAGCAAATCCGTTTCAGTGGTCATTTGCCAAAGGGTAATCAACCTCGTGGAACTGTTTGCGGCTGCAGCCTTTTGCTGGAGATTTTCAACTTCCATTTTGGTCACTAAACCTGAAGGTAAAAACCTTCAGCATGGCTTCGCTCCACGGCCATCCAATGGTGATGCATTTTTCTTTCAAACTTTTTCAAAATCCAAAAGGTAAGCGCGTACTGATCCCAATTAACTTCTTGTACCCGAACTGCACCCCATTGCGGTTGGTCTTAACTTTTGACTCTGACCCGGTCTCGGGAGTCCAGATGTCCCCCATTAGCACTTTGATCTTTGAGGCCCTAGATTTCACTAAAAACGTTTAAAATGAATAACTCTGGTTCTTCTGATTGTATTTTTGTCATGTTGGTGTCAAATTATTTGTTACATTTTACTTTATTTTTTTTAATTGGTTTCTTTTTTTTCTGTTGTGCTTTTATGTTATTACTGTTTGTGTGCTGCATAAATACTTTACACCCTCCCTCTAAGTTAAGCCGTTTTTGTGGTTAAGGACAGGCTAATTTATTGACTTTTTATGGTTCACTCTGCAAGGGATTGTGGCTGCTGCTTGACCTGGGCTCACACCCAAGTCAACCAACTACCCATTTTCTCACAAACCCTTAACTCATAACCCATATGATAATCAAAATGAACGCTTGGTACTCTAAGTGAAGGACAACAGCAAACAGTTTCCAAGTTTGTTACTCTTTTACCAGTATATCAGCCATTCGCGCTGTGATGATCAATCACTCTAGAAGACCAGGAGACCGTCCCAACGAGCAAACAAAATCCAGTGATTTAGACACTAGTACCTGCAGATGGAGGAAAAGGAAACAGCACAAAAGAACTGCCAGCCTAGGCAGATGTAGAGGAAATGATGGAAAGATTAAGGACAAACAAAACTAGAGTGTGAAATGGGAAGATCAAATGGCACACATGGGCAAGCGTGGAAAACATTAGCAAAGTACAAAGTTGCTACGCAGTGAGTAAATGAGTTACATGCCTGCTTGTACACATGAACCAGCACTGACCCCAAAGTAAGAGTTAAAGGGACACAAACCTTTACTAGTATGCTGATCCAGTAGACCACTAACCTATTGCCTTAGCAGCCATCTTCCTATTCTCCATAACCTCTAATCTGTGAGTCTGTGCTGTAAGCCTCAACCTTTCAAATTCCTGACAGTTAATCCTGCATCCTGGCTTTTCAACACTATTAACTTGCCTTTGCGACCCAACTAGCCACACGACTGGAATCCGCTTTGTACCTATTACATCCGAGCAGCAGTTGTATAGATGGATTGAGTCAGCAGACCTTCTGACTCACTGTGCCAAAAAGTCTAGCAAGTCTTCCGTACTTAGCACAAGCTACAGATCAAATTGTGAGTTCACCCTGACAGTTATAAAGGGTTGCATCTGAAAGTAGAGACCATCTACTCCCTTGTTTGCCCTCAGTTGCACTTCCAAACTAGGTCAATCTATCAAAGCGTCACTTCCACTTAACGAAGGGAGCTACTTGAAAAAGGGAAAGTCACTAAGCCAGCAAGCAACAAGGCACATTGCAAGAAGAAATCAAAGAGTCCTGAATCTTCTAGCTTTGTTCTCAATCTACTCTGAAAAATAAGAGGCACAGAAAAAAAGTGAACACAGAGAAGTACGGATCCCCACTGATTCTGCCATTTAAGTTAACCATCAGCAGCAGCCTTGTTTGGTGCGCTCCGTCACCAAAGATGTAAGAGCCCAAATAGTACATGATGTAATCATCTTCCTTGCTTCTCCAGAATTGTGAATCAGACCAGAGATTCCATTGCAATAAATGACCTCGAGAACAACAACGACCCCAACTCTTCCACCCTGATCGACAACCTCGTCAACCTCGGACTCAGCCAACTCTTCACAACACCTACCCACTCCGCCGGCCACACATTTGACCCCGTCTTCTCAGCAAGCACCCACGTCTCCTTCAACCAAACCACCGAACTCCACTGGACCGACCACCGCTGCATCCACTTCACCTTCCGGAAACCCACCACACACCACCACACCCAACAGATGCCGCGCCGCAACTGGAGCAAGGTCACAGAGGACCAGCTTACCACCGCCCTCGCCCAGAGCCCACCCGCAGACCCGACCAACACCGACGCCGCAGCCCGCAGCCTCAGACAATGGATCGACGACTGCGCTAACACCCTCGCCCCGCTCAAGAAACCCCCCAACACCCACACCAGCAAGAGAGCCAGCTGGTTCACCGAAGACCTCCAAGTGAACCTGACGATAACTCAAAAAGAACTGGACCAGAGAACAAACACCGGAAAGCTACACAGCTCACAAGAACGCTGCCCGCAGACACCACCGCCTCATCAGATCCGCCAAAAAAAAAACTCCTTCAAAGACCGCCTAGACAACAACGCACACAACAGCAAAGAGCTCTTCAGCATCATGAAGGAACTCTCCAACCCCAGCTCCAGCACCAACGATATCCCACCATCTCAAGAACTGTGCGACTCACTGGCCACCTTCTTCCATCGCAAGATCACAGACATCCACGACAGCTTCAACACCATCACCACCCCAGCAAGAGCTGAGTCCCCCGCTCCCACGACCACCACCCGCACCAACCGCCTGCTGGCCTGGAACAACATCAACAACAACGACACCATCAAGATCATGAACACCGTCCACTCCGGGTTCCCGGAAGACCCCTGCCCACACCACATCTTCAACAAAGCTAGCAGCGCCATTGCACCCCACCTCCGGAAAACCATCAACATCTCCTTCGAGACAGCGACTTTCCCGGAGAGCTGGAAGCACGCAGAGATCAACGCCTAACTAAAAAAAACAAGGCAGACCCCAAGGACCTCAAGAACTTCCGACCTATCGCCCTGCTCCCTTTCCCGGCAAAGGTCATCAAAAAGGCCGTCAACAAACAACTGACCAGCTTCCTCAAGGAAAACAACACCCTGGACCCGTCCCAGTCCGGGTTCCGCAGCAACCACAGCCCGAGACTGCCCTAATCGACGACATCAGGACCCTGCTTGACAACAGAGAAACCACAGCCCTCATCCTCCTAGACTTATCAGCCGCCTTCGACGCGGTCTGCCACCGCACACTAAGAGCACGCCTCCACGACGCCGGAATCCAAGAGAAGGCCCTGGACTGGACCACCTCCTTCCTCTCCGGTAGAACTCAGAGCGTCCACCTCCCCCCCTTCCGCTCCAAAGCCAGTGAGATCATCTGCAGCGTCCCCCAAGGCTCATCCCTCAGCCCAACGCTGTTCAACGTTTACATGGCATCGCTCGCCCACGTAGCACGACGACAGGACCTCAACATCATCTCCTACGCCGACGACACCCAGCTGATCCTCTCCCTCACCAAAGACCCCCACACCACCAAAAATCAACCTCCACGAAGGAATGCAGGCCATCGCTGACTGGCTGAGAAACAGCCGACTGAAGCTGAACCCGGACAAGATGGAGGTCCTCATCCTCGGACCCACCCCCTCGGCCTGGGACGACTCCTGGTGGCCGACTGCACTAGGAGCACCCCTACACCCACCGACCATGCACGCAACATAGGGGTCATCCTCAACTCCACCCTCTCCATGATGAAGCAGGTCAACGCCGTCTCCTCCTCCTGCTTCAACACCCTCCGCGTGCTTCGCAGGATCTTCAAGTGGATCCCCACCAAAATGAGAAGGACGGTCACCCAGGCCCTCGTCAGCAGTAGACTGGACTACGGCAATGCACTCTACGCAGGAGTCCCGGACAAACTCCTGAAACAGCTCCAACACATCCAGAATGCCTCGGCCCGCCTGATCCTCAACATCCCTTGCCGCAGCCACATCACACCCCACCTGAGAGACCTGCACTGGCTCCCCATCAACAAGAGGATAACCTTCAAGCTCCTCACCCACGCACACAAGGCACCTCCACAACACCGGACCAGCGTACCTCAACAGCCTCTACATCCCCACCTGTAAGCCCTGCTCCGCACACCGCGCCCTCGCCACCGTCCCCCGCATCCGAAGAGTGACCGCCGGCGGTAGATCATTCTCCCATTTCGCTGCCAAGACATGGGACACCCTCCCCATCTGCCTGCGGCAGACCGAAGACCTCATAACCTTCAGGAGACTTTTCAAGACCTGGCTCTTTGAACAGTAGCAACATCCCTCTCCCCCTCCAGCGCCTTGAGATCCTCACGGGTCTGTAGTGCGCTTTATAAATACCATGACTAATTGATTGATGAACCATCAGGGCTCCAAACAAACGGTGGTGAATCGCCTACAAATCTCCTCGTTTGACTGTTGGTATCTGAGGGAAAGCATACAAATCAGGCTTAGATCATGTAAAATCTGCCCACTCATGATTCGCAAAAGCTTATATACCAAAGAAATGTCATTGCAATACATTTAAAAACCAGACGCAGCCTGCAAAGCATAAGGCGCTAGCTCAGTTTCTGATAAGACAAAGAGTTGTTGAGAGTGGAACATTTGCCTGAACACATGCAAAAGTGTGTGACGCATAAAAATGTAGACAGATGGTCTTGGTAAGTATCAACTCTAGCGGAACAAACAAATGGACAAAACCAACACCTGCATATGAGTAATTTCTGACGCACTTAGCGGTATGCAAAAATGAATTTCTCTGAAACCCATATCACTTGAACGCAACAGCATAGTACAAAGTCTGAGCTGGTCTAATCACTTAAACAAAATGGATGACAGAGAAAAACCAAGCATTGGAAATGCAATAGGGCTCGCATTAGGAAAGTTTGAGCTATTGGTCTTATAAATTAATTTTTTTTTATTTATGTTTTATTTTTTAAAATAGCTAAATTAATAGCTTAGTCATTTACAATGCCAATAGTTAAAACTTTCGCAAATGTGACACCTACAGCATTTGTAATGCAACATGTTTCGTATTTACGTGACGTAGATGTATTGATATTACAAATAACAATGGCTTTTAATTTTTTTAAATAATTAATACTTAAATAATTTATTTAATTTGTAATGGCAATAGCTTAAATTTTTGTAAATAACTTTTGTGAAGATTATGTTCAGTGTTTTTTATTGTGGCGAAAATCCAAGAACAGAAGTGAAATATTAACATCTTTTTGGGATTTGTAATAAAGCCTGAAAGCTTGAAAACAGTTTGAAACATTGAAAGAACATATTTGAACCAGTGATGCTGTGGTTGCGCTGAGTGATGCTGTGGTTGCGCTGAGTGATGCTGTGTGTGAGGGTGAGGATGAGGGTGTGTGAGGGTGAGGGTGTGTGAGGGTGAGGATGAGGGTGTGTGAGGGTGAGGGTGTGTGAGGGTGAGGATGTGTGAGGATGAGGGGGTGTGAGGATGAGGGGGTGTGAGGATGAGGGGGTGTGAGGATGAGGGGGTGTGAGTGAGGGGGTGTGAGAGTGAGGGGGTGTGAGGGTGAGAGGGTGTGTGAGGGTGAGAGGGTGTGTGAGGGTGAGAGGGTGGGTAATGGTGAGAGGGTGGGTGAGAGAGTGTGAGGGTGAGGGGGTGTGAGGGTGAGTGGGGGGTGAGGGTGAGGGGGTGAGGATGAGGGGGGGTGAGGATGAGGGTGTGTGAGGATGAGGGTGTGTGAGGGTGAGTGTGTGAGAGGGAGGATGAGGGGGTGTGAGGATGAGGGGGTATGAGGGTGAGGGGGTGTGAGAGTGAGGGGGTGTGAGAGTGAGGGGGTGTGAGAGTGAGGGGGTGTGAGAGGGAGGGGGTGTGAGAGTGAGGGGGTGTGAGAGTGAGGGGGTGTGAGTGAGGGTGTGTGAGGGTGAGAGGGTGTGTGAGGGTGTGTGAGGGTGAGAAGGTGGGTAAGGGTGAGAGGGTGGGTGAGGGTGAGAGGGTGTGAGGGTGAGGGGGTGTGAGGGTGAGGGGATGGGATGGGAGGGAGGGTGAGGGGATGGGAGTGTGAGGGGGTGTGAGGGTGAGGGGGTGTGAGAGTGAGGGGGTGTGAGAGTGAAGGGGTGTGAGGGTGAGAGGGTGGGTAAGGGTGAGAGGGTGGGTGAGGGTGAGAGGGTGAGAGGGTGTGAGGGTGAGGGGATGGGAGGGAGGGTGAGGGGATGGGAGTGTGAGGGGATGTGAGGGGGTGCGAGGGTGAGAGGGTGTGAGGGTGAGAGGGTAAGTGAGTGTGAGGTTGTGTGTGAGGGTGAGAGGGTGTGTGAGGGTGAGAGGGTGTGTGAGGGTGAGAGGGTAAGTGAGGGAGGATGTGTGGGTGTGAGGGTGTGTGAGGGTGAGCGGGTAAGTGAGTGTGAGGGTGTGTGTGAGGGTGAGAGGGTAAGTGAGGGTGAGCGGGAGAGAGTGAGCTAAGGGGGCGGAAGAAACGTCTGCAGGGGAACAGAGACAGAAGAGCGATGCACAGAGACAAAGGGGATGAGACGAAAGGGCCAACGGGGAGACACAATTGAAAGCTAAATGCAATTCTGCTGTCATTTACCATGAAGCATTAGATTGGTACAATAACCAAATCGGTCTTGTTTTCTTCTGCGTTGCCTAAATACGTTTTGTATTGGGCCTTTTATCACTTAGAGAAGTGAGTAGAGCTGTTGTACACATGGCATGACGGTGAGCATATAAGGCCACCTATGAGACTTTGTGAATTCAACTAAATACATCTGTCCCTCGGTGGCGTTGTTTCATGGCGTGTATTAAAGTTTCCCATTGCCATCCCACCAGCAAATTCTGCAGCCATCAGCCTCCTCCATTATTCGTTTTAGAAACTAGGCCAATAGTGAGCATAGGTTAATTAAAGTTTAAAAAGCTGTTCTGTGATACCCGACTGCAAACACCACCAATAACTCCAGGGGTTAATTGTAGAATAAAGCCTCACTAAAGTCTCTAACATGTCCACTTCGGAACCAGAAGACCAGAATTTTAAAAGCCAGCATACCCTAGTGAGCAACTAACTTTAACTCTTAGTACCACACCCCATTACTTGCCAAAATTGGGAGTAACTAAATATGTTTTTGTTTGTATTTGTGCAACCGTGTAAAGCTCATTTATTCAGTTGCTGCTCTTTACTTTGTCATGATTGTTTGACATCAGATTGATAGACTTCAGTCAAATTTAAGTAATGTTAGGCTAAACGTGCTTCCCGGTGGGGCAAGGAGAGTTAAGTGTAAAGGCAAAACGAGTATGGTACAGAATGGGAAAATGTGTACCAAAGCAATAAAATAAAATGGTGCAGTGGCATCTGAAGATATAGAACTTGGGTTCTGAAATACTTACAGATCAGAAAGCACCGTAATATCTTGGTAAGTTGTTTGCAGGAGAAAATCTATTAGGGTGCTCATCCTGAAGCCGGTGCTTCCAGCAGCCATGACGGAACCCAGAGGAGGTGGCAGAGGAGTGGAGGATGCCGCTGGTCTCCAGTTGCACAGGGGCCATGATGTTGTTGGAGCCCCAGAGGTTGAGTGCCCGGGGAAGGGACTGACAGTAACTCCAGTTACTCCTGTACCCTGCAACTGGTGCACAATTGTATACTACGCCCTCTGTCAGCTCCCTGGGCAGGGTACGGGATTTCTGCAAGCCTTTAGAGAGAGAGAGAGAGAGGTGGAAGCTGCTTGGAACTGGCCAGTAACAGCCTGCGAGAGGCTGCTGTCAGCCGGTACCCATGGTGTCCTAGTGAAGGCACCTCTCCAGTGCTGTTTTCTGCTCTGTTGGACTGGACTGTGTGCCTCTCCGTGCCCTGTAGGTGGTGGAAGGGCAGTGGAAAGGGCTTTGTTTTTATGACCGGTGTGCAAAGAGACGGTGCGGAAGTGTTTTTTTTACAAGCTCAGCTCATTGTCGAGAGATCGACATGCAACTGTGGCATATAGGAATGCTGCCCATGGCTACAGACTATGTACTGTATCTTTTGTTTACCCCCTAACTCGAAGAAATGAGTTTACTTAAAGCAAATTCCAGCTGTGTAGGAGTTTTACACGGAGATTGCACACACACACCGACACCTCCGAAGGGTTCACCCAACAGCGCAATGATATTATTTACTGCAGGCTGGAGTGGCACTGAGAAGCAAAGTATTTAACAATCGGGGCAATCTAAAAATAGGGCATTTTTTTTTCCAAATAGGCCTCCTACTGTCACAGTCAAGAGTCCAGTCTCACTCTCAGCAAACAGTACTCCATGTTTGCAGCTTCGAACGGAAAGTGAATAGAGGAACCAACGGGAAGAGGACACTGCCTGGCTCATTTGTTACTTTATTGCAAAGTAATATTTTAGTGGCGCAACCAGCATTAAATGTAAATAATTGTAAATACTAGACGGCACCTTTATGTTTTAATTATGAAGTTTAAATTTTAACCGTTTTTGGATGCAATTGAGCTGGTTACTTAAAATGTGAAAAATCTGATACCACGTCAGCTATTCTATATTAAGGTCTCTTCCCATGAATGACAGTAGTAATTTTATTCCTTGATTTTGAGTATTTTATGTAGCGCTTAAGTTGAAAGTTAATTAAAACAAGCATCAAAGAGCATAAAACGAGACTGAAAGTACGGCAGGCCGGCCGTGAATAATTAGGGGAGGGAGGAGAAATGCCGGCCTGAGGCAGAGCGCACGCTGAGAAGCTTGAGGGAGGCTGGGCTGCCTTTGATGTGGTAATGCGAGGCAGGCAGGCAGGCGGCTGGTGGCATTGTGCACGCGCTTTTTAGGGCTTGCGCAATGACCTAAAAAGCACATGCACTGCAAGGAATCGCCAGTGGATATCGTGCAGTTAAACCCTGGATAAGCCACTTTAGAGCTTCGCCAGCTATGCGCTATGCGCATCAGCAGGCGAGCCCTAATAAATGGAGGCTAAATAGTCTAAATGGAAACAAGATAAAAGTAATCTTTCTCAATTTCTCCTTTTGAACTAAGGTTCAACATTACTCCAATTTTACCCCATGTACTCCTTAATATCAATATCATTTCATATCTCTATTTGCATCATCTTTATTTCTCCCAATGCAAGTTCCCAATTTTGGTCCTTCCAGCCCTTTGATGCTGATAATGAGACCATTACTCTTTCTCTAGGTTTATAAAAACACAGACACGCAGTGTATACAAAAAGTTGAGATAAGTCTACATATCATTACTATGCCATTTCCTTCCACCAGACCCATAAGAGAATTGGATATTTCTTCTATTGCTGCAATGATATTTCCTTCTCTATTCCTGACCCCCTTGATGCACTTCTCTCCAATTAGGGCACATGTTCCCCCTTTTTGAGCCAGAATAAAATCTAGTGCATATCTATTTTGTTCTTTGAATATACGCCTACTTTCCAGCTCTAATGTAATTTCCTTCAAAGCATCAATGGTCGCATTAGACAGTATTTGAAGTTTACACTCAAAATATTCTTGTGATTTTTCTAATCTGGCAGCACCTACTCCCTAAGTGTTATTATGGAAGCCAGGATGTATCTAAAAGTTCTCCCATTTGAATATTTTTTTCCATATCTGTCACACCATCGCAAATTTCTCTGGTCAAGTTCTAGCCCAACGTGTTCTTGGTTTGATATCTGTACATGGAACTCCTACTGGTAGGAGCATGCTTGATGCAACATCCTCAGTTTCATTACAAAAATTAGAATAGGTCCCATTCATGAGGAAAAAGAACCCTGGGTGTGCATATAGTGAAGTTTCATATCACACAAAACCATATCTTATATCATTATGTATTGGCTTCCCTTCCACTAGTTCACCAGAACAGTTTAATTTATAGGTATTACCATTAATTTCATTTATTCCACAAGTCAGACAGTTCCCTGCCATTTGTGTTACAACTATGTGCATATCGGAAAATCCTGGGAGGGTGACATTCTTTTGGTGAACAAATATCATTGCTCATAAGACATTAGTCTTGAACCCCAGGTACCCTTTTCCTGTGGGAGTAAGGTTATAAAGACATGGCCCCTCAAAGGCCTGCCCAAACCGCCCTAGTATTTGGCAGACATTGGGAGGTTTTTCACTGGTATAATTTACAATATAAGTGGGATAAGCAGTCCATAAAGCCTCTGTAGATGCTCTTTCCAAACAGTTTTTCATGTGTTCTCAAAAAGATATTACCATGCACTGTAGTAAATAAAAGTAAAGTGAGAAAGAATCATAGATGAGAGCAGTCACTCTGCCAGGATCTCATCTTCAGGGTCACTATGGCCCCAGTGGTCACCATTACTTGTGGTGCTCTAAACCCACTTTAGCACTGTTGGTTGTGTTTAGAAGATACTCTTGGTTGCTAATGACATCAGGACTTATCAATATGCACTACTTGCTGCAAATCTGCTTGCATATCAGGCTGTCCTTGACTCGTTGCTAGAGGTGCACTTTTCACATGGGATGCATATATCCAGTTCTTGTAGCCGATACACTTCACTACTGTGTTGTTGACCAACAGGACTTGGACCTGGCCCTTCCATCTGGGCTGTAGACAATTACTCCATTAAAAGTTCTTTACCATTACCCAATCACCCGGTGCAATATTGTGACGGCTTTCAGTCAGCGGTGTGGGCAACGTGCTCTTCATCTGTTGGTGCAAAATGTGCACAATTTCAGTTAGGCCATCTGATACATGCAATGTGGCAGTGTTCTACAGCACACCACCTATCGGCATCAATCTTCCTGTGACAATCTCCTGGGGCTTAGAAGATGAACAGCGTTTGGGGTGGTGCATATACTCATGGGACCAAGGGGTAGAGCATCCACCCAAGTCAATGGACTTTCAGCGCATATCTTTGCAATCTTTGCTTTCAAAATACTATTCCTTTTTCAACAGCCCCCTCTGCCTTTGGGTTAAAGATGTGATTCAATTTTTGCTTTATGGCTAATGTCCTAGTCATGAGTTCCATAACTTTATTTAAAAAGTGTGTGCCATTGTTTGAAGAAACTAAACGAGGCAGGCTGAAGCATGGAAACCACCTTTCAATAAACAATTGGCAACAGTTGAGGCATAGTTCTTCTTGGCAGCTTAGGCTTCGATCCAGACTGAGAACATAGACTACCACTAGTGCATACTGATACTTGTTAGTTGGAGGCATTTCTAGGATATCAACCTGCAAGTGTTCGAAGGGTGACTCGGGTGGTGCAAAATGTCCTGAGGGAGTCGGTGTTCTTTTTCCTGCATTATTTTGACTACAGGCAACACATGTTTTACAAATCCTTTCAGCTGCTTTCCTAAACTTACAGTATTTCCACCATTTAGAGAATACTGCACGCATGGCATCCTTTCCTAAATGTGCTGGTCAATGTATAATGTAAGCCATGGGCTGAAGTGTAGAAATAGGTAACATTGCCCGTTCTTCAAAAGCCTTCCAGATTCTGTCTACAAGATTTCCTCTCCTGTCGCATCACTTCTTTTCTATAATGTTAGCTTCACTCTGCAGTTGTTTTAGGTCGCAACATGCATTGTTATCTCCTTGCCCATTATTCAAGAATTATGAGAAATACTTTACTTTAGTAAGGTGGGCTATTGGGCAGTATTCTTGGAAGTAGCATGTGATAAACCATTTTCATTACCAACATCATCTACAATTATCTTAAGTGCACTACGTTTTAGTATTAACACTTTTACTGACAATGAGTTTACCAATCAAAGTGCCGAGTTGTTATTTTTTTGTCCCTGGGATGTAAGGAATCTTGTTTCTTTCCACATATCTAAGAAGTTGTATGGAACACCCAAGGGGTACTGGCTATCAGTACAAATATTTATATTTAATCCTGCACTTAATTCAAAGGCTATTGTTTTGGCTGCTTGTGCAGAATGTTCTGGTATTTTACATGTTTCTACAACAGTTGTGAAAGTGGTATTATCATATGCGGCAGTAGTCTGCCACAGGAGTGTTTAAAATATCTGGTTTGCCCTTTGTGGTTTCTTCAGTAATTAATATACAATCATGGGGTACCTCTATGTCCTGGCATTGAGTGGGAAGTAGGATGGCTGGATTCAACACAGTACAGCAGTGTAGAACAATATTGGGTGCCCAACAATCTTAGTTAATAATTTAAAAGCCTAGCATTTGTTAGGTGCTGTGTCTGCATTTTACTAAAAAACAATGCACCTAAATGGGGGACATACACATGACATTAAAATTCCCTAATACATAAAATCAAAGTTGTTGTAGTGAGACTGCAGCTGCCGCAGGGTCACGGAGACACATAGGTAATCCTTTGGCTACTGAATCCAATGTAACTGAAAAGAAAGCAAATGGCCGTTTATAGTCTCCCTGTTGTTGTGTTAAAAGCGCCAGAGCACAACCATCCCTCTCATGAACAAACAGATTAACCATCCCTCTCATGAACAAACAGATTAGATTATTTTTCATAGTCTGGCATGCCCAATGCAGGGGTGTCACATAACTTGTGGCAGATAGCAAGAAAACGTACATGGTGTTCTTGGTCCTATGGTACAGGGTTCGTAATGTCTTTGCATGTATGGGTTTAGATAAAACGTGAAAATTCAGTATCCACAGTCTACAAAATCCAGCCATGCCTAAGAATGCTCTAACTTGTTCTTGTATGGTGGGTGTTGGAATCAGCAAAATAGTGTGTATTCTTTCAGGATCAATATTCCTTACCCCCTAAAACAGGAGGTGTCATGAATAGGCAAGTCTTGTTGAACAAATTGCAACTTGGTAGGTGAAACCTTGTGCCCATGATCATGCAGGACATTCAAAAAGTTTATGATATCATCAATGCAAGTCTGTTCATCGGTACTACATAATAAAATGTCACCAATGTATTGTACTATGGTGGTGTTCTGATTAGGAATAAAATTGTATAGTTCTGTCTTAAGGGCTTAGGAATATATATTTGTTAAAAACAATAGGAACACCCTTTAAATGTAAATGAAAATAAATACTAGGAATCCTCATGCAGAGAATTAGAGAAAAAGTCATTTTTCAAGTCTATAACCAAAAAATAGGTTGCTGTTGGGGGTGGGGGGGTGTACAGTTACAATTATTGTTATTATGTTGAGGTCTACAGGAAAACGAGGTTCAAAAATGTTATTAATTTCTCCAAGGTCAACCACTACCCTCTAAGTGTCCGCTTAGTAGGGTCACAGCTCTTCTTTAATATGGGTATAACTGAACTATTTAGAGTCTAAGGACGTGCACCGCCTCTTTTAGTTCCTCTTAATTAACTATCTTTTGCCGTGCTGCCAGGGTATCACTTCCCGCCTGAAGTGTAATCAATGAGTAATAGTAGCAGTCATATAGTCATATACAACTGTCACCCTAGGCACTGGGTGTGTTGCTGATGAAAACTCAGCTCCGTTTAAATAATTTGCTTAACCATGGTCATTTCCTTGTGTTCAATTTTATTTCATTAAGTTCCACAAATTTAAGGTATTGGATTCATCTGATTTCAAAATTTAGTTCAATACGTAGCTTTAAATCCAATGCATATAACTGAACTATTGCAACGGCTCCCGTCTATTTCTTTGATAGACCCCATCCCTCAACATTACTTTCTGTAAACCTAACTCTCTTGACACTGTGTTGGGGATGCGTGGTAGAGGCGCATTTTGTGTGACTGTACTTTGAGCAGAGGACGATTGAGATTTGACTCATCATTTGTTCCTACCACCAACACTGCACTGTTAACTCTCCCTTCCAGGACTTGGGGCAGAGAATAAAGTATGTCTCTGGTTGTATAAAGAATTGTTGTTTCAGATATGGACGTCAAAGGACAGTCCTCCTCACATTCTAAATATACACCATCACGAGTACTTTTAACAGCTGTATGTAACATGGTAAATACATCCATGCCTAGCAAATTTAGGGCACACTTGTCAGTTATTACAAATGAATGGCTATCAGTAATGGGGCCCAGTGCGTAAGTTAGCGGTTTGCTGATGGGACTAGTCAGGCATGTTTGAAAATTCTGCTGAAGTGTTAGTGCATACCGAGAGCAGACCAGGTGGGATGGCTTTTTACGAGATAGAGGGATTAATGGCCTCTGTGTCTAACAGAATTTTTACTTTCATTCCTTTAATTTCAGATTACCCATAGGGTCCCCTCAAATCTACAGGGATAGCCACTCACTCTCCGTCCTCTCTAGGGCACCCTTATGTCACATAATTGTAAGTGTAGTCAATGTCTTCCTTAGTCATAGAAACATTTGATGACCATCAGTCCACTTCTGATCATCAAAATTGTTAGCCTGATGGGCTGCCCTAGATGTTTCTGTTCATGCAGCGTCCAACAGTGGGACACGACATCTCCCCCTAAACTCATCGTCCCCTACTACTCTGTGATGTGGGACATTTTCAGTCCCAATGATTTGGATCCCCACAATTGGGACATGTACACGTACCTTTACAGGCTCCAGGTGGGGAAAAGTTCCTCCATCTCCCCTATAGCCCCCTCTAAGTCTCCTTGACCACGCTGCAATTGTTGCATGAACACGCATCCCTTCAATTCTCTCTCATTTCTTTTTCTGGTCTAGTTTTTCAGCATAGTATTAGGCTACTGCTAACATCTCGGTTAAAGGTTTTACTGTCCAACTGTAATCCTTGCACAAAACAATTTACTAAAGCTTGTACAGCCTCCTCAGCGGAGACATACTCCCCGCTATGGGTAGCAAATATTTTCTGTAATCTACCATAAAAAGGCATACACTGACTCTATTTTATCTTGTTTGGCCTTAGAAACTTAGCTCATTCCATAGTTTTTCAAGGCACTAATGTTTGTAATAATTTCACAATGTTCCCTGGTATGGCAAGAATTTGCTCTGGAAGGTTTCCTGTGTCTTGATTATGTTCGCATTTGGCAGCTGTTTATGTCCATTTTACAGTGCCAAGGTCTGTTAAACATTTTCTCCATAGATCGGCGGGAAGAAGTATGGCGAACATCTGATCCAGATCGGCAAGTGGTTAATTGACCAATCTTTAATACCCGTTCTACCTTAGTATACCACTCATCGGGATGTTATTGAATGTTGGTAAATTAATTTGCAAAAGATACCAATTCCAATTTAGACCAGGGTGCGTAAACAAAATAAATAGGATGATCTTTATTACACCGTGGCACTTCTCTCATGGGATAGGCTCCTTTCTTTTAGAGGTCACTCAAACTATCTATCCATCCTGCTACAAGTTTTAGAGCATCCTAATATTCTTTATATTCTTTCACCAATTCATCAATTTCAAAATAGACCTTGGGAGTTTAAACTTGGCACTTGCTCCCTTTTCATCACAATGTGCACAATAGTTCTTATACATCTCAAAGAGATGGAAACACATGACTACCAAGTCATAATTATCCATCATTGCGTCTGCGTTCATGGGGAATTGTGCTTCTCATTCAGGGAAAGTCTTAGATCCCATGTTCTGTAGTTTGTAGATCCAATGGTTACTATTGATTGCTTAACTTGGTCTAATCTAGTATGAATTATGGGGTTTTCATTAAGTACTTATGGGTCATCCCCATACTCCTTTCTCCCTACACTACTCTTCTTATCATTGACCTTTGTTGCCTGGGCCAGCTCTGTATTGGCAGGTGCAGGCAATGTCTTTGAGAGAATTTCTTCCATAACCTGTTGTTCTGCATCTGTAAGGGCAAACAGTTAAGCGGTATAACAGCCCTTTCCCTGAACGGCACCACCATGCTCGTTCTAAAGCTTTGATTTTTCTCAGTTTGTACACCATCATACATTTGTTAGTTCGTACACTGTTTCTTTCACCATTTTTTCTCAGGCATGGTCTTCCCGCTTGTTCAAAATCTCAAATTGTACCAATCTCACTTTCTTTCGACCTGTTTCTCAAAGTATTTCCCCAAGATAACCTAATTTAATCAAAATCAAAAGTACCCTCTACAGGAAATTGAAATTAAGAATTCTTTCTGGTAAAGCAGTTCCAATTATGTCAATATAATACCGTTTTGAAACACTTTTTTGTAATTATTTACCAAGCCAGAAAATCTTTACAAGATGCCGGCTGGGCCTGATAAGGTTTTGAGTGTTTAGTATACAAGTTACCCATCTTGTCTTAAACTAAAAGCCTTCAAAATGTAAAACTTGAGAAAACACCTTTCATCATATGTATCATCATAAGATTTTCACCCTCATGAAACTTTTATCTTCTTTCATTACCACTAAAAAGGCCTTAAATATCATCATCATTTGTCAACACATGCATTCATTTACTTATCATTTTCTCAATGACTGCTCCTTGGTATTGGTTTCAGATTTCAGTTACACTAGTCTTGTGGTCTCACGGTAGGTCCCTTGACCGGTTTTGACACTGGGAAATGCAATCCCCTTTGGAAATGTACACTTCAGAAGCTTTCCGGCCCCATGATGACCGTGGATTTCAACTGTCTGGCTGGACTAGGCATGATGAAATCTCAGCAGTGCCTCCAACTTTGTAAAAGAATCATTCATTTCCTAGAGGAAAGAAACATGCACAAGTTCAAGGTACAGTCGTGGAGTATTTATTAGCTGGAGCTAAAAGACACACGGAACGGCCAGTTGCAAGTGCACTCTGCCCGCTTAGGATTCACACACGCATATATACCAAAGTCATGTCATTTCAATACATTGAAGGATATGTCTCATTTCGAAATCAGTCATTGTATGCAATGCAGAGCGCTAGCTCAGATTTCAATAAATAAGACAACTAGTTATTCAGAGAGTGGAACGTTTGCCCAAACACATGCAAAAATGTGCGACACATAAAACATTTAGACAGATTTTCTCGACCAGTTTCAAGTCTAGTGGGACAAACAAATGGACAAGATCACCATCTGCGTAGGAGTCATTTCTGAGGAACTTAGCAGTATGCAAAAATACATTTCTCAGTAACCCATGTCCCTTGCACACAACAGCATAGTACAAAATTCGAGCTGGACTGATCATTTAAACAAAATAGGTGACATAATACAAAATGGAGGCTAGTCTAAGAGGAATCACAATAAAAGTAATCTTTCTCAATCATATCCTTAGCAGCACAATTTCCTATTGCCACAACACCCAAAGCCCATCAGACTCAAGTGCAGATTTTACTTCAAGGTTGCCGTCCGTGGTCAGCTCGTACTAATTCTTGGATGTTGAAGGCTAGAGGGTCTTCTCCTTCCTTATCAGCTTCTGATCCCCATAGAGAAGTTTCCATGCTCACCAGTTTTGCTTCTGGCACTAGAGGCGCAAAACCAGATACCAGCCTCCCTTCAGCCACTGCTGGGTTCATCCCAGGTGCAAAATCCAGGTTTAAGTCTGGATGCTTCAAAATGGCCACAAGGAATATGCAGTGCTCGTGCATATCCAAACCCCATTCTTCCTGCGAAACGGCTTCACTTGGAAGACCTGAACATCAACTCAGTGTCATGACTTAATGAGGGTCGGGAAGTAGGAGGAAATGTAACACTAGACAAGAAATAAACACATGGGTACACAAGAAAAGATCAAAATCAGAGAACTGGAGACCGTGGAAGACCGTACATTAGCAGCTTTGACTGATATACAGGGGACTGGGACTGGTCAGTTAGAGAAGAAAAACCAATCAAAACAACAGACGGAGTTAATTCAGGAAAATGTAAGCAATATAGCTGGAAGCTGACTTACAATTATTTGCCTGTATGGGTCCCATACGCTTAGTTCGCTAAACTATTTGCATTTGCTGCATCTTTATTTTATTTTCCCTTCCTACTTATCTGCATCAGCTGCTGTTGGGATGGAAAAGTAATTTGCTCTGGTCAATGACATTTTAATAATACCGAGTGCCCCAACTGTACTGATGTCTAGATTCCTAATGCTGATTTTTGTTGTCATAGGCAAGCCTGAATCATGTGTGTGAGCCATGACATAGGCCTGTCTCGTGGATTGCGGTCTTGTTGGACCGGGAGTGGCGCCCATAGCACTACCTTCATAGGGGTGACAGACTACTGCCGTTACCAGGAATTAAGCAGCAGAACGCAGTGGTGGCAGCATATTGTGTAGTAATCGATAGGAGTGAAGAGGTCGTTTTTAACCTGTGTCACAGGAGTGAGGTCTACCGGCTCACTCTTTTAAAGTTCTGCTGCGGTGTCCTTAACTCAACATTCGTCTACACTGGTTTGGTATGAATGGTGTACCTGCGCTGGGTGTTTGTGTGCCTGGGAATGGTACAATACAGGGATATTGCATTACTGTGCAGTGTGCTCAGGTGAAATGCATATGCTGAATGTGTTTGTGTGCCTGTGAGTGCTACAACACATGAAGGATGTAGTGCTGTGCAGGGCATGCACGTTAAATGAATGTGCTGGGTGGATGAATACCTGTGAGTGGTAAAGTACACAAGGGATTCAGGTTTTTGCAATGTGTGTATGTTAAATGCATCGGCTGGGTGTATGTGCACACCTACGAATGGCTGCAATACATGGAGGACTCTGGGTTCAAAGTTTGGAGACCCAGGACTGCATGGTGAAATAGGAGAGGGGGTAGAGCAACCCACCTCTCCAACATTTCTAACAGATTTGTGTGTTGCTACATTCCTTTAAGCTGGGTGGGACACACTGGAGAAAGGAGAGCCAGGCTCCCTCGCAATACTTCAAAGGGTGCTCTTTTATTCTGTGAGTGGTAACAAAGAAGTGTTCTGGGCCCACCTCAGGAAGGAGATAGGGCTGATAAGAGAATCATAAAAAAAGTAGGGCTGAGGTCCTGGACTAACTTATGATATACATATCACTGTGGCGGACATCCAGATGTTAACTCTAGTCACTCCCATGGCCTGTCAGCTTTGGAGTCGCTTCTGCAATGACAGACTACTTTCAAAAGGAATAGAAGTGGGAACTTCATAAGGAAGTAAACTGCCCAACATAAACTTCAAAGACAGACTCTAAATCACATTTGTTGTGTCTGGAAATGGACTGTAAGGAGGGGAGAAATTCCGAAAATGGGCAACTGGCAAGCAGTCACTGGCTGTGCAAGTAGAAGTTCTGCAGGTCTTCTGCTTCTGACCAGGACTGGGGGCCAAGGCTTGCTATTCTCCCATGGACTCTAAGGCCACCTGCCCTGGAGCTTGGAGCACCAGCGCCTGCCTACTTGCCAAGACCAGTGTGCCCTGTGAGGAATAGGAGAGCGTTGAGGAGAGCGAGGTCTACTGGGGAATCCTGTTGAGTCAAGCAGGGTCTAGTTTTACCATATAGTGCCACAGGGTCATTCCGTCCACATCTGAAGCATTAGAGTCTACATTGTCCCTGCCAGCCCCTAGACAGGGTTGTGCTAAAATTGTTCACATTGCATTGAGTGTCTACAGAGGCAGTAAGCCTCACACCAGCCTGTACCCTCAGATGTGTCTCTCCTATGAAGGCCAATAACCTCAGGTCACTGTCTTTTTGGTGAACAAGTCTTCGAGCCCCCATCCTTTATATATTTCTGAACATCTCTCTGCCAGATAGGTTTCCAGGGGCCCCTGATTCTCTATACCATATCAATTTCCAGGGGCCCCTGACTTGATCTACCATATCAGTTTCCAGGGGCCCCCTGTGTTTGATTAGTCTCTCCTATGAAGGCAAATAACCTCACGTCACTGTCTTTTTGGCGAACAAGTCTTCGAGCCCCCATCCTTTACGTCTTTCTGAACACCAAGAAGATGTAGCAATAACAGGATACATCTGTCATCTAGAAGACAAGATGGGATAAGAGTAGGAGTGGGGGCTAACTGGGACTTTCCGCAGCTTTAGAAACTAAAATAGCGACAGGGCTTAAAATAAACAATAGCCTTATAGGGAGCTTCACCTTAAAAGCTTCCAAGAGGTGACGTAAAGTGTTTTTGATAAAAAAGTTCAAACTTTAGTTATGTCCACTCGGTCAAGCACCTGCCAAAATTAGATCTTGAGGTCAATAGTTCCTGTTTAAAACTGTATAAAAGAACTGCTTACTCTCTCCAATTCATCGACCACCTCTCACAGTGTAATATTTTCGCGAGAGAGGAGCTCCCGGTTAACTGTTTTAGTTAGCATTTTGATTGAGATGCTAATGCTTCAATGTACTATGATATTCATTTTCTCTCGGTCTCTCTTTTTCTTTGGATTGCCGTGATTTTAAACGTACTAAATTGCATGTTTTTGTTCCTGATCTGCGATGTGTCTTTGACACTTGTTACTTGCTAGATTGCATGGTGTTAGTTATGCTTAATAATGTGTCTTTGACATTTATTGTATAAATTGTTTGAATAAATAGTGCCACTCTTGACTCAGTTGCTGTATTTCACACGTGTCTTGTTACTTTAAATAGCACATTTCTGCACTAAATTTTGTGGTAAAAACCACCCTCTAACATGAGGGGAAAGTGAGTCATGGACATGGCTGTGCCAAATGGCTCATTGCCCGTGTCCAGTAAGGAGCCAACTACCCTGTATGCCAGGAGGGACCGTCGCGCAGTGTAGGAAAGTGCCCCTTTTTGCACTGTTGTCTCCCACTTTTTGCCTAATGTTGATGTACTTTGACTGACTGTGCCCTGGGTTCCTACCAACCAGGTACCCAGGGCCCATGTGCTTTCCCTAAACTGTACTGTTGTAAAGCCCAATTGTCAACACTAGCCACATGCATGTCCCTTGTACATGGTACCACAGGTACCAAGGGCACTGTGACCAGGGAAGACCTCTAAGGGATGCAGCACTTATTGTGCCACCCTTAGAGGCCCTGTACCTTTGCACACACACAACCAGTGCAGGCTGCGTGTTGTGGTGCACAACAAAGTGAAGAGTCAACATGGTACACATCCATGTGTGCCATGGCTACAATTCACTGCCCTGGCATAGGTAAGCCACTCCTCTAGCTGGGTGCACCATACCAGTAGTGAGGGTAAAGGTGCATGAGCCCTGTACCCCTACAGTGTCTAAGTCAATTCTTAGACATTGTAAGTGCAGTAATTGCCATAAAGAGTATATGGTATGGGAGGCTTGGTATCAAACTTTTCAGCACATTAAACCCACACTGATGCCAGTGTGGGATTTAATGAGAAATGCACTCACAGGGCATCTTGGAGATGTTCCTGAAAACCAACCCAACTCTAGTGTCCTGGCTGAGTAGCTTTTGCCAGCTGCCCCCACTAGACATGTTTCTGGATCACTGAGTCGACAGCCTGCTGCACTTGGAGTCTTGAAACAAAGAGCATCCTGGGTCAAGCTGCCAAGCCTCCTCCCCAAGATGGACTGGGTCCACGAAGGGGAAGCTTCAAAAGCTTGCCGCCTTTGTGAGCTATCCCAGCCATTTGCTGCTCCCAGCAACTGCCCCCAACTGGTTCTGACCCCCACTTTGGGAAGACAATCGGTGGGAAAATCAAGTTAGGAGGAGAGGTGTGCCCACCTTTGCAAACCCCACCCCTCGGGTGGGGGAGGCAAGTTGAAGCAGAACTCTCAGTCCCACCATCTTGCAGATGTGAGGCTTATGCCCACCTCCTACCATAATAGGGGGTGTAACCACACCAAGTAAGGAACCCATAGGTCCCGACCTGTACGTACCTGTAATGTCCATACATTTTGTATTCAGGGGCAACCTTAAACCTTGCCTCCTCAGATAAGAAGGACCGAAGAGCCGTGCTGAAGAACAAGAGGAGGACACCAACTGACTTGGCCAAAGCCCTACCGGCCTGTCCCGACCTCGACCTGCAACAGCGAAATCCCAGTGTGTCCGGCAGCCAGCAGCCCCCCCAAGAACCTGGAGGACCTGCCTGCCTTCCCAAACCAGACTGTCTCCTGTGAACACCGGATTTGCTAACCCACAGACTCCTGCCTCTAGCCAAATCCACAAGTCTGCACCACTCTGCACCCGAAGCCTATGGCCCAAGTTCAAGTGGCCCAACACCATGAGGAGGTCTCCCCAGCGATCCTGACCTGGGATCTGGTGATCCTGGACCTACCTCAAGTCTCTAACCGACGCCTGCAGCACCTTTCTGGAGGATCCCGCCCCCTCCCTCCCTGATGCCAAAAAACACCCCTGCACCCGACGTCCCACAGCCTTGTGTGGGCCATCTGACAGTGTCCCAGCATCCCCATTGAAAACAGCAGGGAACCAAATGCCAACACAGCACCCTGTACCCGCCGCCGCTGTGGGTGCACCTTGTGTGCTAAACTGGATCCACCTTTGCCCTGAGCCTAACACCAGGAGCTTTGCTCCCACAAACGTGTTGCCTGCTCGTGAGCAACCACCAATTGGAGTCCTCTTATCCCCCTTTAGATAACATTGGGCCTCAGCACTCTGCACCCGGTCGCTCTAGTGCCGCTCGCTGGGGGTGCTTTGATATTGCATCCTTGACCCTGGGGGGGGATGACATTGTTTTCTCCCACAGGACTGCATTGAATGTTTTCTTGTGAAAAGTGTGTAGTTGGTTTGTATGAGACCCTAAGAAACTGCAAATGAATAAAAACTGATGTACTTACCTTTTCTCTAGGAAATGTCACAGTGTGATATTCAGGCATATCAAATTGAGTAGAAAAAGTAATCTGAAAAGTACCTGAAAAGTAATTCCAATTATTTTACAAACAAACTACTTACCTGTAACCAAGCCAATTGCATGCAACTGTATTTAACTGCATTATTCTTTCAAAGTACAATTACACGTACCTGTACCAGGCCTGGCTTGGTTCTAGAAACTGAAAAATAACTAAATTCTGGGTGTGTGGGCTAAGTGAAGAGAGTCGGAACAGAGCTTTCTGTTGGGTTTGTAGGTTTTAACCAGCGCCCGAAGGATGGGGGGGGACCCTTGTCCTGAAGGATTTTGTGTATGATACAAAGGGATTTGAAGTTAACTCGTTCCTGAATTGGGAGCCAATGGAGGGTGTTTAAGGCGGGTTTGGCTGAGCATCGATTTTTTTATTCCTGTCAGAAGTCTGGCTGCTGAGTTCTGGACAAGTTGAAGTTTGGAAATTACATTTTTAGGGGCGCCAAGGTTGAGGGCGTTCCCATAATAAAGCCTGGAGAGAAAAAGACCCTGAATAAGGAGTTTTCTAGAGGGGGTAAGTAGTAAGGGGAGGATTTTGCGTATAGTTCGTAGCAGGCCGAAGCAGACTCCCACGGTTTTCCTAGCTTGAGGTTGAAAGGTGAGATCCTGGTCAAGCCAGATGCCCAGGCTTCTTATTTCTTGTTTTGGAAGGGGGGCTGTCCCCTTTCAGGTAGGCCACATGAGCTTGGGAGTGAAATTGGATGGAGTACCCAGCACCAGGAGTTCCGTTTTCTCGCCATTCAATTTAAGCTGGGAGCTGGTCATCTAGCTAAAGATTTCTTTGAGACAGGAGGACAGGTTTTCCGGGGAGAGGTCTGATTGATTCAGTGAGACAACGAGTTGGGTGTCGTCCGCTAAGTGACCAGCTTAATTCCAAAAGGGGCAACCCCCAGTGGGGACATATATACATTAAAAAGGGTAGGGCTCAGGGACGAGCCCTGAGGTACCCCACATTGGAGAGGAATAGCTCTGGAGCGGATGCTGCCTTCAGTGACCTGAAAGGTTCTATTTTCAAGGAATGACTTCAGCCAGGATAGAGCTGACCCTGTCACTCCTATCCTACTAAGCCAGTGACCCAGGATACGGTGGTTCACTGTATCAAAGGCTGCGCTTAGATCCAGGAGGATCACTGCGGCAGATCATCCGGAGTCAATGATCTTTCTCGCTTCCTCTACCACTGCCACTGCCCTCAGTGCGGTATCAGTGCCCTGGCCAGGGCAAAAGCCTGTCTGAGAGCAGTGTAGGAGTCCACCGGATTCAAGGAAGGCTGATAGTTGTTGATTGACAAATTTTCCGCCACCTTACTGATTCCTGGTAGTAAAGAGATGGACCGATAATTGCCCATCTCAGTGGGATCGAGGTGGTTTTTTTTTTAGCAGTGCCTTTACTATTGCTTTTTTCCAGTTGGGCGGTACCGTGCCCTGTTCTAGGGAGGCATTGATTATGTTGGAAATGGGAGGGCTGATGGTGGCCGCTACTGCCTACAGGATGTTGAAAGGTGCCGGGTCTAGAGGCGAACCGCTCTTGATTGACTCTAGAATTGGAAGGAGCAGCTCCACTGTAATGAGGGAAAATGAAGCTAGGCAAAGGGAGTTATTCTGGGGTTCTGAAGGATAGGGCTCTGTATAGTCAATCATTGGGAGTGTTTTTAGAATATTTAGAATTTTAATGGCGAAAAATTCTGCCAGTTCGTTACATCGGTTACCAGAGGGGTCAGGAGCTGGGGGTGAGTCGAGGGTTTTCAAGAGTTCCTTGACAATGCGAAATGTTTCTCTGGAGGAGTTAGCAGAGAAAATGATTTTTCCTTCAAAGAAGGCTGCCTGAGTCTTTTTAAGGGCGGCTTTATTGGAAGTATTGGCTAGTCTATATTCAGTTATTTTTATGCTCGCAAAGTCTTTTCTCCAGACTCATGTCACGAAGTTCAGGGGTGAACCAGGGGGATTTGAAGGTTCCGCTTTTTTTCAGTATCGTTTTTCTTGGCAGTACTGAGTCTAGGGAATTCTCAATCCAGGATGAGAACTTCTACTACTGCTATTACAGGGTCAGAGTCATGGGTGGGGATGGCGAGTTCAAGTTCGCGCTTCCAGGACTCAGGGGCTAATTAGGACCAGTGACGTTCTAGAATGCGTAAAGCAGGGACTTGGGGGTCTTCAATAAGAATTTGCCAGCTGAATGTAATTAGAAAGTGGTCTGATCACGGAACAGGTGAGGGGTCAATAACCTTTAAGTCAGAGATATTAGAAAAGATAGGGTCTAAAAGGTGACCTTTTACATGTGTAGCTTAGAGGTTTTTAAGAGACAGGTGGTAGGCTGCAAGGTCGAGTGCTAATTCCCCTGCCACTTTGTCCAAAAGGTCGTCAAAATGTAGATTGAGATCTCCCAGGACAGTAAAGTTGGGTTAGGTACTGGCCTGGGAAAGTAAGGTCTCCAATAGGGAGTTGCAGAATTAGAAAGAGTATGTGTGGGATGGGTATTGTTCTTGTTTTCCTATGATTTAGACGCCAAGCTCCTGACAGTCTTTTGTAGATGTTCCCTCAGCGGTGTACCCTGAAACATTAGAAGATGATTGTAGGTCGTGTCTTCCCTATGGCTTCATGCCCTTCCCAAGTGCCGTGTTGTGCCTAACATGCACCTGTAAAATCCCTCTTTCCTGTTTTTGGTGCATTAACTCTCTGTCTTGTGTTTACCATTTTCCTGGTTACCTTTAGAGAAAAAGTGAGAAATTAGTCTCCTCAATCTATTGCATATACTTGGTTTGGTTAGGTTCTACACTGACCTTAGTGTACATACCAGAGTTCCCTCACTATGGTTTTGCTGAAGGTTCTTTGAATTGAAATTGTAAACCAATGTTTTCAGATTGCAGGCGTACTCTCACTATTAGTACTATTCATGTTATACAAGATTCAATGTATTCAGGTTATTCACAAGCAATCAGGTTTTTCACAGAGTAAAATTGCATGACATTAGAACATACACTTTTGACAGATTCAATAAAACGTCACACATTAATAGCATGCAACACTGGTTCTTAGTTATGTTAGTTTCCACATATGCCAAGTAATACTAATGCCTCTTTCTTTCTCAGTCCTTAGGGTTGTCTCTTTGCACTTACTGTGCTCATAACACAAGACAAGTCTCAATAACACGTTGTTTATTGCTGGCACGTTGATGCCTTGTCCCTGTTGTTAGCTTTTTCCAATTTGTTCTTCTTTTGCAGGTGGTTGGGCGCCTGCTGTTCCCCACGAAGCGGAGGATCCAGGGAGCGACAGAGCAGTAACAAGAATGTGATCCTGGCAGGTGAGTTTCCAGAACAGCAAGTAGCGTCTGGAAGGCTGCCATGGCCTTACATAGTAGGAGCTCCCAAAATGGCCGCCTGCTCTCTTGCACAAGATTCCCAGATCTCGTGGGAGTTTGAGTGATTTTTTTTTCAGAGGTCTGCTTATTAGTAAATTATTTTATAGCCTTGCAGGGCTGTCTATTTCTTTAAGTTGGTCTACTGGTCTATTGTTTTTGTGCATCATTATGCCTCCTATGGGACAGCTTTTCAAGGTTGTTTGTTCTCATGTTTGTCTCTTGGTCTGGGCACCATTATCGTATCCTGCTCCATGAGAGGGAGTATTCTTGTGCGGTTTTCTGGGCCATGTGTGCTGGTGTTTTGGCAGGCCTCGCATGGGTTATAGCCGCAGGAGTGAGCCCACTTTTAGGACTCCTACAGCGGGATGGAAGATCAACATTGGGACCTTCGCACTACTTCCCCCATACAGTGCGATGGACATAAGACTTACTCTGCCAAAAGTCGACAGAACCTCAAGTTGCTGTGGCTGTACGACTGAGTGTGAGGAACTCGATGACCGCCGAACACAGCCCACCTGGGCCATATGCTGTGAACTCATCTGAACCAGCCGCGCTCAGGAATTTCTGTCGCTTCGATCCTACAGGTGTGGCCAAGATTGATATATGGCCAGTCAGCACTGGGGAAACTTGCTTATTAAACGACGCTTCGGCGCGGGAACATTTTTGACTTAATACAGAGTAGGAGTAGATTCTTGAGACTTGGACTACAAATGGGGCTAATCCTGAATGTTGCCTATAGTGAATGGGGAATAACTACTATCACTGGATCAAGGAGAGTAGAACACAGGGAACTGCCTATGAAACACTAGAGCCCTGACCTTAGGGGGACTGGGTAGGTGTTTGTGAATGTCGTATTTCCCCTTTGTGTTGTTATCTGGAAACTAAAATACTTATTTTATCATGAAAGAGTATTTAGCTGGACAATAATTTATTGATGGTGCTACCTGTATTTTGAGTTGTGATCCTGTGTTCACTCCACCATATCCACCACCCCCTGAAGGAGTCTTGGATTGCTCAGACCACTCTACTCCTGAGAGTCAAGTGCTGAAGGTGTACTTGGCCCGGTTCCTCGAGATCCATGGTAAGCAGAGCCCCAGGAAATAAGGAGTAAAAGGCCTCAACCCCTCTGGGGACTTTTAAGATCACCTTTACAACTGTGCCAATCTTTAGACACCCGCAGTGTGCCGACCCTCTGTAGAGACAGATGCCTCCTCTTTTGCTATTGGTGCCATCTGCTCCCAAAACATCCAGAGAATCTGGATATGCATGCTTTAGCCTAATTGTCTGACTGTATTTCTGGTCTTGAAAAGAATTACACCATTTATGATCTCAGACTTTTGGCTATCAAGAAGGCATTTACACAGCGGAGACATTACTTGCAAGGTCACCACATCCCATCACAATGAAGAATGATCACATGCCCATTGGTCTCTTTTCTTTTCCTGATTCTTACAGATCAGACTCTACAGAGAAAGGTGGAGGCATTGTCACAGCAAAGTACAGAAGAAGAACATGTACCTGAGAATCCTCCAGCTATTTTACCTTACCAGAAAACATCACAAGAAATATATACTTCAGCAGATAACGAATCTGCCAATGCTCAACATGCCAGTTGGTCTCTTTTCTTTTCCTGATTCTTACAGATCAGACTCTACAGAGAAAAGTGGAGGCATTGTCACAGGAAAGTACAGAAGAAGAACATGTACCTGAGAATCCTCCAGCTATTTTACCTTACCAGAAAACATCACAAGAAATATATACTTCAGCAGATAACGAAGGAACAAGAGAGGTTAAAAGTAGTCACCTTTATTTAATAGAGAAAGATTTTTTTCTCCACATGAGGAACTACAAACACAGATTATCAGTTTGTGTTATGACATCTCTCCGATATGTCATCCCGGACCACAAAAAATCCTAGACATGTTTTTAAGGACCTACTGATGGCCTAATTTAAAGAGGACAGTGGAGGCGTATGCAAAGCAGTATGCAATTGATATACTAAATAAAGTAGGGTCAGGATGAACTACGGATCAACTTCACCAACTTCCAACACCTCAGAACCATAGTCCTGCATTTCAACTGACCTAGTGGTATAATTTCCTAGTTCCAAATCACATATAGAACTTTGGGTAGCAGCTGACTACTTGACAGAATTGAAACACTGAGACCCACTACACAAATTACCCACAGTAGTTGAATTAGACAGTAATTCTTTGAATGAAACAGTCAGGTTCCCTAGCTTACCCGAGGTAGTTAGAACAGACCGAGGAATCCAGTTCATGTCCCCCTTTTAGAACACTTTATTAAAATAAATGGCTACAAATAACTTTAGATCAATTAGTTATCATCCTCAAACCCATGGACAGGCTGAGAGACTAAGTCATCTCATTCAGCAATATCTGCTATGATTAATTGCAGAAAATTGGGTCTTTTGGATACCTCTAATGGAGTTAGGGTACAATAACTCCCTGCATAGCTCACTGATGTTTTGTCATTTTTTTGTATCCATGGTTTCCGCCCAAAAGTATGGCATTTCAGCTTTATCCATTTATGTCCCTTCAGTACAGTCGCTAGTGCAATCCCTTTCAGCCATAAACCAATCAGAATTCTGCAATCTATTAAGCGCCTAAGTTTCACATTAAAGATTTGTTGATCGAAAACAAATTCCAGCACCAAACTATTCAAGGGTATATCAACAGACCATTTAGTCGTCCATGGGTCACACCCGAAATGTGTCCCTTACTTTGTTGGTCCCTTTCCCATCTTCGAACTGGTGAGTCGTGCAGCAGTCCAAATGTTTGAAAGAATTCTCTCCATGTTTCATATTTCTAGTACAAGGCAATTAGCAGATCGGACCTCCTCCAGTAATAACAGACCAGGGTCAACAAAACTTTGACAGAGACAATTTCAGACTCTAGAATTGGAAAAAGTATTCGTCATACTAATAAAACATCAGAAAAGACCAGGGAAGAGGTATGATTTGACCAGGGTCAGGAGTTTGTCACAAAATGTTAAGACCAAACAAGAAATGAGAACACAGGAGGAAGATGGCGGCCGGCTGACGGCGGTCGTGAGAGCTCCTTCCTGACTGGGAATGACTGGTCTCTCGGATTAATGTATCGTCGCCCTTCAGAGTCCATGCGGTAAGCGAGCGGGTTTTGCACACTACCCTTCTTTTCTGAGTAGCTAACTAATAGGGGGTGATCTACTTTCTCTCCCTGAGGGACCTCCCCAGGGGCAACACGGCGATGCGGAGCCGGAGGCACTAGGACCCGGTCGGAGACTCCGAGACTGATGGGCGTGGACGTGGAGGCGGAAGGGACGATTGTGCTCAGCGCGGACGAGGCGAGAGAGGTGGTTTCTACGCGGCGAGCAGGTTTGGCTTTTGGAGGAAAATACGAGGGGCTGTTGCTAGGACTTATCCCAGAGGTCCTATATATGGGGAGCAACGACAAAACAACTTTGGAAGAGGTAGCTCAATGGCTAGAGGGAGTATGTATACCCCGCCTAACAGAGACGGATAGCTCATTCCTAAGCTCACCAATTAAGGAGGGAGAGGTACACGATCAACTTAAGAGGATGGCCAGCGGTAAGGCTGCAGGCCCAGATGGGCTCCCAGTCGAAATTTACCAAATAGGGTCGGAAATTTTAGGTCCCATTTTAACAGCCCTTTTAATGGAATACATCTAGAAGGAGATCCTATACCTCCGACTTGGTCAGAGGCCACAGTAACCCTGGTTTTGAAACCTAATAAAGACCCCTCATTGGTTGCGTCATATAGGCCAATCTTGCTGCTGAACGTGGACTATAAAATCTTTGCAGGGGTTTTGGCAGCGAGATTGGCCAAAGTTATCAAGACCATTGTTCATGAGGACCAGAGGGGCTTTATGCCGGGCAGACAATTAAATGAATTGACCTTTCAGGCCATTGCGGCAATTGACTTTGCTTCAGTGGGGGTGGTACCATTAAGCATAGTAGCCATAGACGCCGCTAAGGCCTTTGATCAAGTAAGTTGGATGTATTTGTGGGAAGCTCTGTCAAAGTTTGGCATACCGATTAACTTTATAACATCGATAAAAGCGTTATATTGCCAGCCCAGAGCTAAATTCTTAGTAAATAACTTACTTACAGATTGGGGTAAAATTACACGTGGCACCAGACAGGGTTGTCCCCTATCCCCCCTATTATTTAATTTATACTTGGAGCCTTTTGTTATCAAATTACGGTCAGATGATCTAATTGAACCTTTTCGCCTGAATGAGCTAAATTTAAAATTTGCCCTATATGCTGATGATCTCTTAATGTTTACATCTAATCCCGAAACGTCAATCCCTCAATTATTTCATCAAGCAGAAGCATTTGGAGAAGTCTCGGGGTACAAAGTTAACAAAGAAAAAACTGAGGTCATGCAATGGAATCAGGAGGTTAGGTTTCCTGGTGTAAAGACCCGTATGAGATATCTTGGCATCCAGCTTGTACAAAACATTACAGAAATACCCAAAGTTAATTTGGAGAGGGTACTTAAAGATATCAATACACTTTTACACCGTTGGTCGGGACTGGCGTTAAACATCTTTGGTAGAGTGAATCTGTTGAAGTTGATTATCTTACCAAAGATCACCTTCCTTTTCAATTCGATACCTCTTTCATTTAGCTCTAAGGATATTGCCAAAATACAGGGACGGATAGAGTCCTTTATTTGGAACTCCAAATCGCCCAGAATCTCTATGAAAAAACTTAGAAGAAAGATTAAGACAGGCGGACTTGCTTTGCCAGACATTCTCCACTATTGTCAAGCTTTTCATTTTAAAAACTTTAGATCAATGGCCGATAAAGCCGACACATCTTGTTTGGGTCAGTTATTCCAAGCTTTGTTACACAACATTCCTCAAGGTAAAGACTTTTTTTTATTTAAGTTCGGAGACCCGAAGTTCTACAAGAAGGCCAGATTAAAGGTCTTGGGAACAGCTTTGAGAAATTGGGTGTTTGTTAGGAAAAAATTGGACATTCCTTACTACACTCCCCTTGCCCCCATATGGGATTCGCCGGGAACACCCGAAAGCCTTAGGGATCAATTATCGATTCCTCTTAGAACAGCGGGCATTGGACAGTGGCAAGATCTCATCGTAGACTCAAGACTAATGGAATGGGACTCATTATCCAGATTAACAAATGGAACCCTTACTAGATTCAAATTGTATCAGTTATCCAGCTGGTGTAGTACTATAACTTGGAATTTTACAACTAATCCTAAATTTGATCTAGTAAAGAGAAAAGGGAGCTGGAAAAAAGAAGTTTCCTTTTGGTACGAGGCAATATGAGAAAGATCAAGTCACGGAACCTGAACTTAATAAATTATGGGGAGAAGCAATTTCTCTACAACTTGGCGAATTACAAGGTCTTTGGGGAAATTCTTTTAAATTGTTGCATATGGTTGTTAAATCCGCCCCTTTAAAGCGAAACCACTTGTTCACATTATATAGAGCGGATTTTTCACCCAAGAAGCTGTCCAAGTTTACGAATACTGAATATTGTTGTTTGCGCTGTAAGTTTTCCAAGGCAGACGATATACATATGTTCGTTGAGTGCCCTAAACTATCTCTTTTTTGGTCCAAAATAGAAGAATTTATAATAGAAGTGTGCAATATACGGTTTAAAATCACTCCGATGACCATTTTTTTGGGGTTAGAGTTTGGATCTCAGCTTAATGAGATGAGGACTAAATTTATATTTTATGTAATGATTATAGCTAGACGAGAAATATGTAAACTTTGGAAGTCGGAGATTTCTCCTACCTTTGCAGATTTCTTAAGTTATATTATATATATCAGTGAAGCCGATATTGCATGTGATAATTCTAGCCTTGACAAAATATGGGCGGCCCTGGTGGCTTGGCGGAACCGATGAGATATATTCCTGTGATTTCACCTGGGTCCTGTGGGTGCTTGGTATCCTACCCAACCGAGGGCTGTATAGACTATAGGGCATGGGTACTCACAAACTTTCTCTCGTGGGCCAAATTTACAGAGTGGTTTGTGTCTGAGGGCCGCACCGGTGGGGGCGGGGTCAGTGGTGAAGGGGGCGGGGCTAGAGCAACAAAAAAAAAAACAGTGACCATGAGGTTGATCACAGGTCCCTGCAGCGGACGCCTTCGTCCACTGAGCCACCAGACCCGGCATACACACATCTCTCTCTCTCTCTCTCTCTGTTTCCCTCCCTCTCTTTCTCCCTCTCTCTCTCCCTCTCTTTCTCCCTCTCTTTCTCCCTCTCTCTCTCTCTCCCTTTCTCCCCCTCCCTTTCTCTCCCTCTCTCTCTCTCTCCCTTTCTCCCCCTCCCTTTCTCTCCCTCTCTCCCGCTGTCTCTCTGTCTCTGTCTCCCTCAGGCGCCTGAGAAGGTGGGGGCTGACAGGACTCATACACAGACAGACTGCAGGGAAAACAACATCCTGCCAGCACAACTCTCCTTCACAATAATCGAACATGCATTTGTATTTGTATTTATTTATTTGTAAAGCGCTAACATTCATCCTGAAAGGACATCACGGCGCTGAAGAAGTTGCAAGTGATTTGACATCAGCTCTGATTGAAAATTATTGATCTGGCCTGGGAAAGAGGAATGTTTTCAATTGCTTCTTAAATGAGACAAAGCAGTCATCTGTTCTAATTTTAAGGGGTAGCTCGTTCCACTTTGTTGCCGCAATGTGAGAGAAGGCCCGCTCTCCCATCCTGACAGTACGAGCTCGGGTGATGACTGCTCTTCCTAACGTCATAGATCGTAGGTGTCTGGAGGGTTTATGAAATCTGACCCTGTCGTGTAGGATGGTGGGGCCTGTGCCGTGGAGTACCTTATGAGAAATGCACAACAGCTTAAAGATGGCTCGTTGCCGCATTGGGAGCCAATGAAGCTCACGAATGCAGCTTTTAGCTGAATCATATTTTCTTTTATTGCAGATGGCTTTGGCAGCGGCATTCTGAACCAGCTGTAATTTAGAAAAGAGATAATCCGCCATTCCTACAAACAGAGAGTTACCGTAGTCCAGCCTACTCATCAGTAGTGCCTGGACTAAGGTTTTCCTGCAGTCCGTTGGCACCCAGGGGAAGACACGTCTAAGCAACTTCAAAAGTCCAAAGCTCCTTCCACAAGTTATAGAAACATGGGATTTCATGGATAAATCCCTATCCAGTGTAATACCTAAGTTTTTTGCTTTGGCAGTGGGGTTGGGAGGCAAACCCAAGTCACTTGGCCACCAGCTGTTGTCCCAGGCCTGTGTGCCTCTGCCGAACAGTAAGATTTCGGATTTGTCGGCGTTTAATCTAAGACAGTGGTCCTGCATCCAAGTTGCCAATTCGGTCAAACAGTTCGTGAGTCTAGTTTTGGAGTCATCATTTCCATCAATGGTGACCATCAGCTGAGTGTCATCAGCATAAGAGCACATTTCTACGCCCCACTTTTTGCCAATGGTTGCCAGCGAGGAGACGAATACATTAAACAAAGTTGGGCTCAACGACGCCCCCTGGGGAACTCCGTATTTTATGAATCGTGGAGGGGATGTGTAGTCACCCAGACGTACTGATTGGGTTCGATCCGCTAGGAACGATTGTAGCCATCCCAATGCTTTGCCCAGTATTCCTTTCTCTGCCAGGATGTTCAACAGTTGATTGTGGGGTACAGTATCAAAAGCCGCTGATAGATCAAGAAGTATCAGTGCGACTGTTCTACCCTGATCTACCTTGGTTCTGATACAGTCTGTCACCGCTAAGAGTGTAGTTTCGGTGCAGTTGTTTGTCCGGAACCCTGTCTGTGAATCATCCAGCAGGCCATTTGCTTCCAGAAATGTGGACAGACTTCTGTTGACCAACTTCTCCAGAACCTTTGATAAGTAAGGTAGCTGGGATATTGGTCTGTAATTGGCCGGATTGTTTACGTCTGCTCCAGCCTTCTTTACTAAAGGGGTGACTAGGGCCTGTTTCCATGAATCAGGAAAATCAGCAGAACTAAGGGAGAGATTGAGTACTCTAGTAACTGCTGGACATATTACAGGAGTTAACTGGGAAAAAATGTGATGTGGACAAGGGTCAAGTGGGGAACCCGACTTGACCTCAAGCATGACCTTTTCTACCTCCTCTTCTGAAAACGGGCCGAAACCAAGGCAGCTGGTGTGTGCAACGGTTGGTACATCCTGTTCATAGATTTCGGTTCGGTGATTTGGAAAGGAGGCCTCTTTAATTTAGCAACTGGGAATATTTAACAGCTGCCAGCATTGGTCTTACACTGCAACACATCTGCTCTGCCAAAAGCGATTCATCATAGTGCAGTTTATTTGAAATGTTTGCACAGCGCACAATACAGATCTCACAAGTTTGAATGTGCTTATGAACAGAAGAAGGCCTGGTGAAATAAAGTATTTGCCCAGGTCGGAAGGCAGATATGATTCTCTCTCTTCCTGCTTCCAGATGTTCCTGTTCAGACGTTCCCAAATCACATGTTTGCATGCAGGTGATATTCTGCTGCTAAACGAGACGTACATTATTGGCGCACAATATCCAGATCACTAGTAGCATGCTCATTCTTAAACAGGTGTGTCTTTATAAACATAAAACTCAGGCATGTCGAATAGAGACCTCTCTTAAAATGTTGGACTTTGAGACAAATATAGGGAAAAGTGAGGTGTAACTTATCTCTTTAGGCCCCGTGCCCCGGCAGCTGCGAAATGATCACCTGGGTGGGGGCTGTTGAGGCAGGCGTGAAAAACTTCCTCCTGTTGACGCTCACTCCGTGTGCACTTTCTCCTCAGTACAGTGACTGTTTGTTACCAGCCAGTGATCCGACAGCAGTTATAGTCGGGTAGCCTTGCTCTGAAAGAACATGCAGGGCACCGCATTCACGTGTTGCCCCTCTGCTGAAATGAATTGTCCGGATTTTATTTTTCTCACCTGACGACCCAGACCACGTGTTGCCAGCATGCCTCCTGGCAGTGGCCTTCATGATCGTTGGAACTAAAAAAAACATGATGTTAAGAAGGTTCCAGCTTCCAGGAGACATAGCCTGTTCCTTCGAAAAAACAAACTCCCCGCCTTTGGCAGAAGGATGTGGCGTCACCTGGCGGCGCCAGTATGGCTGTATCTCACAGGGGCCCCCCTGGCTGTGATGTTAGTAGCCAATTGCGCTGCGCACTAGTGCACGCTTGCCACTTTAAAAACAGTCCCCCCCCCCCACCCCCCCTACTAGCTACGCCAGTGTTCACTGGGGAAATGGTTCACCTCTCAGCACCCCTGCACCGCCACTCTCACTATGGCGGGAATAATCGCCCGACCCCCACAGAGCAGCAGTCTCTCGCGCTGCTGCAGACATTCTTAAAAAAAAAAAAAAAAAAAAAAATTTTTTAAAACTCTGGTATGATGTCTGCAAGGTCCGCGGGCCGCCAGGGAAGGCTTGCCGGGCCGCCAGCGGCCCGCGGGCCGTACTAGGAGTACCCCTGCTATAGGGTATGGAGTGGACCTAGCTCACAGTGGAGGCTGGAGGGGTATCCTACCTCCTCTCCCAATCTGGAGCCAAATGAGATTTGGCCCAGTCGGACGGAACATCGCACTGAGGAGAGGAGGAGATACCCTTTCTAGAATACCCACTTCTGGTATATGAGGAATAAAAAAAAAAATTAAAATAAAAAAAAAAAATCAAACAAGAAATAAGAATGACATTGATACACAAGAAAAGATCAAAATCAGAGACCTAGAGGCTGTGTTAGACCGGACAATAGCAGCTACTGCTGCGACACAAAGGCCAGGTCATACAGGTTAGTAACAGAAGAAAGACCAATGTGTACCACACAAAAACTGTATGCAGGACAAGTTAATCAACAGTATATCAGGAACAAGTCGCCTCATAACTACTCTGTTGTATGGTTCTTGTACCCTCAGTTCATTCACTATATTTCGTTCTCTGCACCTCTGTATTGTTTTCCCTGCTTTCACTTCATGTTTCTTCCTTCGTATCTGCACTGCCTATAAAGTTAGACTTCTGTCAGTTTTAAGCCTTCCACGCCTATACAAAATTGAAATGAATTCTCAATCAACAGCATCTCCTGGTACTCCTAAGATCTGGGATGGTCTGAGGGTACTTCCTGGATTCGTTAACAGAGCTACCTTTTGGGAGCATCTAGTGAGCCAAAGGGGGCTTGGTTGCCAATTTGTATAATCAAACCGTGTTTATAGCGTTATATCCAACCTTGCTCTCTGCTTGGCGAGAATTAACATTTCTGTTTTATACTCTTTGATAGAGAAAGGGAAAGAGAGAGAAGGGTGCAATTTTGAACATCAAGAGACAACCCTCCCAATCTTCATCCAGTGTGTTTATCTTCTACTCCCTATCACATTATTCTCCCACTTGAGAGTAGGTTTGACTTTATTCAAGTCTCGCAGGCAGCTTTTAATTGGTGGAAAGTTTGAATTAGCACTGGTGCATGCCCATCTAAACTTTTCATACAACCTCCAGGGCATAACACTAAGATATAGATGCTGTTGCATGTAACAAAACTAAGTGGTAGTAGTGATTACTTGCCCCTGTGGGCTCTGCCTTTGACACTCAGGCACCCTAAATTGACATAGTAGGCATCTACACCTTGGGAGCAACTCCTTCATCTCCACCGAAGACAACTCTTAAAGCCAAAAAGGACCTCAAGTGGGCCCAGGAAATCTAAAACAAACCGTTCTCCAAGTGGGCTATCTCAAAGCCCTTGGACAAAAACTACCATGCCCATAAAGACAGTCCAAACTGTGTCTTGGGAATCACCCAGCAAGGTCTGTTGTGAAGATGGCAGCTAGCATTTAAGAGGAAAGCCTCTTCCACCCCATTGAATATGGATGCCTAATGTCTTTAATCAACTTGAAAACCTCATCCTCCCCATTAATCATGAAGGCCAATGCCTTTATTCCTGCGGGGAAACACAAATATTCATCCCATGCTCTCACTGCGAACCAAGTGCATTATCTGCTGATTTTGGAGGTCAACACACACCCCTGAGGATAACTGGGAAGTGCAATGAGACAACAAGTGACTGAATTCAATAGCGACCAATTAATAATGGATTGTTTGTAATAACTGAGGCTAATAACACCCACAGTTTAGTTTAGTGATAATTCACTTAAACAATAAGCCCGTTTAGACTATCAAAAGAAAAAATCTTTGGATAAGAATTTCATATAACAGCTTGCTTGTAAATAACTGTCACAATTACAGCTGGCTAGCATTAGGCTTTGGGAATTGAGTTTGGAATATAATTAATTTGGATATTTGCCCTGCATGTGTACAGAGTAAAGGCTTTTCTAGGTCTTAAAATAGTCAAAACATTATCGATGACACAAAAATAAAGTTCATGAGTTGGTGATTTTTTACATAAAACTTTTCTCATTTATGGAAGATTGAGGAGCTTTTCTCTTGCGTAGTTTGGCTTACCCCGAGGTAAGCTAAGACCAATACCAGTATTCGGAGCTACGGGCTACACTTGTGTAAACAATTTGACCAGTACAGCCCTTGTTAACTGTCCAGGAGAAGAATACATTTATGCTTAACCCAGTGGAGAAACAGCTGAATTTCCAGATTTTCTAGGACCCCATTTACCCTGCAACCAGTAATATGAACATCTGTTTGTCAATATGCCAATGAAGTCTTCAGATATCAATTCGGAGATCCATGGTTCTCATTCAGTAGGAAGAAGCCGTTTGAGCTATGCACCAACAAGGTCCTTCAGCAATCAATATGGACGTGCACACGTTACCATTTACCAGCAAGATAGTAAACCTCTTTCCAGCAGCAATACATGTTCATTCTTCCAAGATAAGAACCTCACTTTCTTCCAAAACTTCGGCACCCATCTTCTCTTCTTCGAGTTCTCCTTCACTGATCAGGAGTAGTTATTTCCAAGGAATTAACAAGCCCAAACCTCAAGCCTAATCAGAGACCAAGAAGCTCAGTTCGTTGGTCTTATAATCATTGTTGGACCTAGAGTCTCCAGATCACAAGGGGTAGCCTGGCACAGTGCAGGAAGGTCAATCCCAAAGGCAATAAGTGTAAAGCTTGCGTATCACCCTTATAATAACCCAGCGACCATCCACTCAAAAATAATGACGCTACACCGTATTTTATAAAAGTAGGAAAAGCTTTATCTTTCCTTCAGATTTCTCTTATTTGCATTTATAACATGTCATCTTTTCATAGTATTTCACCATTAGCATTCCTGCATTTATAATAACATGTCATCTTTTCATAAAATGTCACCATTAGTATTCCTGTATTACCATTTCAATTAGAGCAAAAGCTCCAGTCACACCAGTGAACCCTACTTTTTCACGGCACCAGCAGAAGCTTAGAATTGTTCATTTAAAGCATTAGGAGTAAATACAGGCGATCAAAAACCCTTAGTTTACATTGAGCATTTGGGTTTAACAACTGTCTATCCGAGTAGCGTCTACACATGTAGTAGATTACGTTATTTCATTAGTGCAAAAAATCCATGCAAAAGTGGTTTTCAATTAGCACAGTCAGAGCCTTCTTTTACTTCAAAAGAGCTAGCGTACTACTGGTTTAACCCCAGTAAGAGAACACCTTATTCGTAAAAGGAGGGCTTGACGCTTAGAGAATATTGGGTCATGCACTGCTCCTACGATTATCCCCAATTTCAGAGGAAAAGTAAATACGGCACTTCACTTGTGATTAGCAACTGTCACAGAGGTCATGTGTCTTTCTCCTCCCCTCCTTTTCTCTCAGTTAACCTTTGCTCCCCCCTGCCGGGAAACCTCAGCGCACGTCTCGTACACTGGCTAAGGGTGGGGGTTAAATTCCTCTTTCACCAGTCACTGGAGCAAGCCCCCCCTCCCGAGGGTAAACAGTCACCTGTTCAACGCGCTCTCAGGCGGCAACTCCCCTTCCAAGATCGGCACCATATGCCCCGCGCTCTCGCTGAAGCGCAGCGTGATGCCGGGTTCTCTGGCGCGTCTCTGCCTCCGTTCCTCCCTCAAGGCAAGACGCACTGCCTAAAGGCCCGCCCCCGCTCCTCCTCCTCACGTCAGGGCAGGACGCTACTCCGGTCTCCGTGGCCTAGCAACCACCTCAGGGACGCTGCGCACACCCTGACAGTGCCGGCCCCTTTTCCACAGTTTAGTTTGTGGGGACGTCTCCTTTCTTGAAGCCCCGGCCTTTCCTCAGACCCTTCTCGGACCCCGGTCACAAGTTCGCCGCCGGCGCTTAGTCTGCAGGCGCTACCACCTCAAGGACTCTGGCGGTGTAATAGTGAGGTCACCTTCCAGGTCAGTTTGGCTGCGCCGTCTAGCGGGGTCAGGCGGGTCTCAGTAGGGCAACGAGAGAATTATTAGCGCTGGGCGTAGGTAGATGTCTAACCCAAAGGAGTTTTCCCAGGGCTACAGCTCCATTCAGAAGGTAGGCCCACTCACCCTCACCAGTCCGGTTAGGTCTCTTTCAATCTTCCACCCGAAGTTCCACTCAAGAACTGACAAGCCTCCGTCCAGACTACCCGTCGAGGTTGTTTCTTGGATGTGAGCTCAGTGAGGGGTGCCACAATAGTACCATACCCCTTCACAAAGCGACGGTAGTATCCTGTGAGGCCCAGGAAAGCTTGGACCTCAGTTTGGGTCTTGGGGGGCTCCCAGGCCATGATTGCCTCAATCTTTGCCTGAAGGGGCTGCACCGCTCCCCTGCCCACCAAGTGGCCCAGGTACACAACCGACCCCTGCCCAATCTGACATTTGCTGGCTTTTATTGTCAAGCCAGCCTGTTTCAGGGCCTGGAAAACAGCTTGTAGGTGACACAAATGGTCCTTCCACTGCTGCTGAAGACGGCAAGGTCATCCAGATAAGCAGCGGAGAAAGCCTCCATTCCGGAAAGGACCTGGTTCACCAGCCGCTGAAAAGTGGCAGGGGCGTTCTTGAGCCCGAAGGGCTTCACACAGAACTGGTAGTGGCCCTCAGGTGTGGAGAAGGCTGACCTTTCCTTTGCTCCATCTGTAAGAGAGATCTGCCAGTACCCTGAAGTAAGGTCAAGGGTACTTAGGTATTGGGCAGCTCCCAGCCGGTCAATAAGTTCATCCGCCCTAGGGATCGGATGTGCATCAGTCTTAGTTACTGAGTTCAATCCCCGGTAATCCACACAGAACCTTAGTTCTGGAGTGGTGCCCGGTGGGGCAGCTTTTGGTACCAGAACCACCGGACTGGACCAGGGACTGCTAGAAGGTTCGATGACTCCTAGCTCCAGCATCTTGGTAACTTCACTGTGGATGCTGGCCTTCACCTTGTCTGACAGCCGGTAGGTCTTTCACTTCACTGGTGGGTTGTCTCCTGTGTCCACATCATGGGTACACAGGTGGGTCCTTCCCGGAACAAGGGAGAACAGCGAGGAGTGCTGCTCCAAGACCTGGCGGCAGTCCTCTCGCTGCTCAGGAGTTAGGGATGGGGAGAGAATCACTCCCTCCACCGACCCATCCTTTTCCTGAGACGAAAAGAGATCAGGGAGAGGCTCGCTTTCCGCTTCCTCTGCTCCATCAGTCACCATCATCAAGATGACCTCGGGCCTCTCATGGTGGGGTTTGAGGCGATTGGCATGCAGCACCCGTAGGGGCTGTCGAGGGGTCTTAAGATCCACCAGGTAGGTGGCCTTACCCTTCTTCTCCATCACCTCAAAGGGGCCTGTCCAGCGATCCTGGAGGGCACTTAGCTCTCCAGGTTCCATCACCCACACTTTCTGGCCAGGTTCCAACTCCACAGGGTGAGCGTTGTGGTCATACCACTCTTTCATTACTGCTTGGCTGGCCTCCAAGTTGTCAGAAGCTTGCTTCCACAACTTAGCCATTTGGCTCCGGAAAGCCAGCATGTAGCTCACCACATCCTGGGGAAGCTTCCTGGGAGTCTTTTCGCATCCATCTTTCACCAGGCTGAGAGGTCCACGTACAGGGTGCCCATACAGAAGCTCGAAGGGGCTGAAGCCCACTCCCTTCTGTGGCACTTCCCTGTAGGAAAACAATAAACAGGGGAGGAGGACGTCCCATTTCCTCCGCAGGCTCTCAGGCAGACTTCTTATCATGCCTTTCAAGGTCTTGTTGAACCTTTCTACCAGACCATTGGTCTGGGGGTGATAAGGAGTGGTGAACCGGTAGGTCACTCCACACTCCTTCCACATAGCCCGCATATAGGCTGACATGAAGTTGGTCCCCCTGTCGGACACAACCTCCTTGGGGAAACCCACTCGGGTAAAGATCCCCATCAGGGCCCTAGCCACTGCAGGTGCAGTAATGGTCCTCAGAGGTATTGCCTCTGGGTACCGTGTGGCGTGATCCACCAGAACCAGGATAAACCTGTGATCAGCTGTAGTTGGCGGATCCAATGGCCCCACAATGTCGATGCCCACCCTTTCAAAGGGGGTGCTAACGACAGGAAGTGGTTCCAGGGGAGCTTTCAGCTTCACCCCGGTTTTCCCACTGGCTTGGCAGGATACACATGTCCGACAGTATGTGTCGGATGCCACTTTCATCTGAGGCCAGTAAAAGTGGGGGACAAGCCGGGCAAAGGTCTTGTCCTGTCCTAAGTGTCCTGCCAAGGGAATTTCATGAGCCAGTTCTAAAAGAAAGGCTCAGTAACGTTGAGGGACAACCAAGGCCCGTGATGAACCGTGCACGGGTGCCTTAGGTTCACTGTAGAGGAGTCCATCCTCCCAGTAAATATGGTAACTCCCAGTAACGTTCCCTGCTGCCTGGGCTTCAGCCTGTCGCCTCAGTCCCTCAAGGGTAGGGCACTCCTTCTGGCCCTTACAGAACTCCTCCCTGGTAGGCCCTCCTTCCACATGCCACTCAGCAGGGATAGGTAAGTTCTCCAGGGAGGCAACTTCCCCCTCCACGGACTCCTGGTCCACCACCGCAGGTGGCCTATCTGTCTCATGGGATGTGGAAGCCGAGGTAGGCTTCTCCTGTCCTCGTTTCTTTCCCTTTTTGGCAGCGGGCTGGGCCATTGTTCCAGGCTCCAGCCCAGGCAAACTCCCCCTCCGGGTAGTCGCGGACCTTGTGCTAGCACAGGCCCAGTCAGGTGTACCCAGCATCTCCGAATGAGTCCGGTATTCCACCTCCTTCCACGCATTGTGCTCCATGTCATTACCCAACAGACAATCGACTGGCACGGCAGGGCTTACGGCAACTCGAAGTGAACCTGCAACCCCTTACCACTCAAAGGGAACCTCAGCCACAGGGTAGTGGCCCAATCTGCCGTCAGCCATCGCGGCGGGGGGGAGTACATGTGGAATCACCTGCTCTGGAGACACCAGTTGACTCCTCACCATAGTCATACTGGCTGCTGTGTCTCTCAGAGCCTCCCCTCTTTGGTCATTGATGGTGACCCATTGCCCATACTTTACAGTATTTGAGGGCACCTGGATCTTAGGAACCATCTCCCGATCCCCCAGAGACACTAAGGTGACACCCGCCCACTCGCCCCCCTTATCTAAGGGTAACTCCTCCCCGAGCACTACACTAGCGACTCCTGGGGCTTTTCCTCCGGTGGGAGGGGGTGGTCTCTTTGGGCACTTGACATCTCCCTTATAATGTCCAACACCACCACACTCAAAGCAGTGGACAACCCTTGGCTGCTGACTTTGGCCAGGATGAGGGTTTCTGGGCGGGTTAGCCTTAGGGGTGAATCCTGTTCCCTTTCCCTGGAAACTGTTTTGGGGGCCTTTTGAGAACTCCCGCTTTTTATCTCCCCCCTCTTTCTTTTGGGGGGCGCCCTGTCCGGCCTTTTGGGAATTCCCTCCCGTCCCCTTTGAGGACACCCGGGTACTTGCCCAGATGTCCGCCTCCTCTGCAAGCTTCCGGGGGTTGGTCAGCTTGCTGTCCACCAGGTGTTGACGCAGCTCGGGAAAACATTTCTCAAGTAGGTGCTCCTTGAGAATAAGGTCATACAACCCCTCATAGTCCCCCACCTCGCTGCCTTGCACCCAGCCCTCTAATGCCTTCTTTGCATAGTCCAGGAAATCCACCCAATTCTGTGTGCCTAGTTTGTGACTACCCCTAACTTTTGACGATATTTTTCTGGAGTTAGTCCAAACTTTTTGATTAGCGCCACTTTCATGGTGGGGTAGTGGGTCTGCTCTCCCTGCTCTGGAGCCAAGAGTGTATCCCTCCCTGCAGGAGGCATGTATTTGTACAAGCCACCCCCCCAGTGTTTTTCCAGTATCCCATGGGCTCTTAAGGAGACCTCATAGGCGGCCAGCAACTTGGCGATGTCATCCCCTGTACTGTAGCTGGCAACTACATCCTTAGGTAGATATGGGCTGGGTTCCCTGGTCACATCCTTTGATTCGCTGCCACCATTTGGAGAATTGGAAGCCCCTACTTGCAGGGCCTTGAGATCTAACTCTCTGAGTTTCAACTCGTGAGCCATCCTCTGCTCCTCTTTCTCCTTTTCCAACCTGGCTAACTCCCATTTTAGTGGTCTTTTTTCCCTCCTGTCCGCTAGTTCGGCTTCAGTCAAGCTTCTCGCTGAAACACTGCTGCCCTCCCTTAAAGATGTCCTAGGACCCGGTAGTAGGTTCCCCACTTCAGGTTGGAACAATCCATCGACCCCGATGACAGTGTCCCTGTCTGTTTCCTCTTCCTCCTCTTTCCCCTCTGGGTGCGCTGCCACCCACACCCTCAAGCTGGTCTGAAGTTCCCCCTTCTTAGCACCACGCTTAAAGAACACTCCCATATTCTGACAAAATTCTCGGAGTTGAGTCACAGTATAGGTTTCTAACTCCTCCAATGCGAATTCCATTTTTGCCAAGAGAGTTTCAGGACAGCCACTTGAAAGGAATTATTCCAGAGGGTAACTAGAAGCTTCCGCCACCCACCACAAGGAGTAAATTTGGAAAACAAAAAGACAATTAGGGAGTCCGCAAGGAGAAAACTCCAGGTGTAGGCCTGTGGAGTACACTAGGTTACTATAGAGTGGACGCAAGCACAGTTCCCATCCCACCGCTGCCACCAATTATGTTGGACCTAGAGTCTCCAGATCACAAGGGGTAGCCTGGCACAGTGCAGGAAGGTCAATCCCAAAGGCAATAAGTGTAAAGCTTGCGTATCACCCTTATAATAACCCAGCGACCATCCACTCAAAAATAATGACGCTACACCGTATTTTATAAAAGTAGGAAAAGCTTTATCTTTCCTTCAGGTTTCTCTTATTTGCATTTATAACAACATGTCATCTTTTCATAGTATTTCACCATTAGCATTCCTGCATTTATAATAACATGTCATCTTTTCATAAAATGTCACCATTAGTATTCCTGTATTACCATTTCAATTAGAGCAAAAGCTCCAGTCACACCAGTGAACCCTACTTTTTCACGGCACCAGCAGAAGCTTAGAATTGTTCATTTAAAGCATTAGGAGTAAATACAGGCGATCGAAAACCCTTAGTTTACTTTTTTTTTTTATATATTTTTATTAGGTTTTTTTATGGAATTTATCCCCCTACCCCGGGGGTGTAGAACATATCATTATTTACAATTATGGTCACAATCCAGATATACAATACATACAATACATACAAGAATGGAAAGGTAATAATCAAATTAATCCAATATATTACTATCGTAAATCTATCAATAAGAAAGAAAAACAGGGCAGACAAGTTCATTTATATTTACATTTAACATATGTCTCTAATAAATCCATTCAAATTTTTCCTTATACTTCCTCCTTCCAAGTTGATATTGGTTCCCATATTTTCAATCCTAGTTTCCTCCCCTTTTTTCCTTTTCTAGCATATATTGCCTTCTCCAAATTATATATATTTAAAGTCTTAGCTAACCATTGTTGGAATGTGGGTGGTATCTGGTCCAGCCACATTGAAGCAATACTTAGTCTTAGTACAGCCATTGCTACAAAAATGAAATAACATCCTTCTCCCATTATACCATCTGAATTCCCCCCAAGTAATATTACTGAGGGGGACAAGGTGATTTCTAATTTTAAAGCCTTCTGCATGAATTTTTTAATATCTTCCAAGATTATTGATAAGTGTGGGCATGTTGCAAATATATGTACTATATCTGCCTGGTTACTTCCACATCTTGGGCAGTTAATTCCAATGACCGCCCCCCATTGTGCTAATTTTGCCGGGGTATAATATAGCCGGTACAGTGTCTTATAGTGTTGAGCCTGTAATGCAGGAGAGCACAATACATTCTGTCCTAGTTCTAATGACATTTTAAAGCAATCCAATTCGACCTCCAGCTTATTTGCCCAACCTTCCCCCCACTTATCCATATCATCTTGTCTTGATTTAAGTAATTCAGCATAAAACTTTTTAGTCTTACATTCAACTCCCTCCTGTATCACCTCCAAGATGTCATTTTTCTCAAAGCCGCATGGTCCTCCCCTTTTATTTGCCATAAAACTTCTTACTTGTAGGTATTTAAAAAAATGTCTAGTGTCAATACCATATTTTTTTTTTTTTTTTGAAAACCTTTATTGGTCATGAACACATAATATACAGCTCAATGCCTACAACCCACATCCGTAGGCCGGCAGTTACAATGTTCCGTAGGAAGATGTTCAAGTAGTCCCAATGAGGGTATGTAGTTAACACAGCAAGCCGCCTACAACCCATACGGGCCGGCCGCGATGTGCTTAGACGTGGGTCATAGAGGAGATTGCATGATATCTACTTGATCACCTTGTGGTTTTTGAGCAACAAAGCAAGCAATGAGGTTACTTTTAACATTGAAAACAACTTTACAACGTATTATGTTCTTTTCCTTCCCCAAGTGAAGCCACTATGTTGGATAAGTGGTGTGGTGGAGCTTGTAGCGCGGGGGCGCGAGGTTGACGTCCTCGTCCAGCATGTAATGGTAGGCCATGCCGGCCGTGCCGTTACCACTGCTTCAAATGTAACTCAATTTCGGGGAAGGTATCGTTCATGCTTGCCATGCAGAAAGTATGATATTGTGTCTTGCTATGGGTGTGTTGCAGTGGATATTTTCCTGAGTGAGACTAGCCGTGCTGAAACAAGGCCGAAAAAAAGGGGGGGGGACGCCAGCCTCCTCGCAATCCAATCTCTCCATGTTTTTTACGTTTTGTGCTCGGGGGCGTAACAGTCGGTGTGACGTGTGTTTGCAAATGCAGGTCCTAGAGCAAGCTTTTTCCAGCAGGGGGAAGCATATGTAGGAGGTGCACGCGGGAGTAATGTCGTTGTTAGTGTGAGAGTGGGTGTAGCCCAGATGTGGGGGCGGTGTTGCTGTTACTGCAATTTATCCCTCAGTTATCCCCCTCAACGGATGCCTCATCAGTGTGTGACTGAAGTAGGTATGAAGTGAGAGGACCCCATAGATCCTTGGGTCGTGACTTATGTGGTAAGAGGCCAGCATAATTGTGTAATTGTTCTTGCCAGGTGGCCATGCAACTCAGCCAGTCCTTAAATTTAGGTGCCCGCCCCCTGCCCCATCTGCATGCCACCAGTCGCTTAGTCAAGAGAAGGCTTAGTGCAAAAAATTTGCAGTTCGTCTTTACCGCAGGGTGAGCAAGTCCGAGCAGTGCTATTTTAGGACAAGGGTCTATGGATATTCCGATCATGGCCGATATAGCGTCAAACACCTCCAGCCAGTATGAGGCGACTGCTCGGCATCTCCACGCTAGATGTATAAAATCTGCTCCCGAGTTGCCACATCGGAGACATCGATCGTCGTCCTTGAGGCCCAGACGGTGTAATTTTGCAGGCGTGAAGTAGAGCCGGTGCAGGAATTTATAGTGTATCAATCGGAGGCGAGTGTTGCCGGTTACGGCGTGCGTGTGAGAGCAGCTCATCTCCCATTGCTCGTCTGTCATGGGATCGGTTAGGTCAGCATCCCAGTCGTGCCTGGCTCTAAGGGAGGGAGGAGATGGAGCTACCTGGACATGTTTATACAACATTGAGACTACATGCTTCGGGACCGTTGACTGGAGCAGGGAATGTAGAGGCGCCATGATTTCTGGTTCGTCCGGAAAATTGGGCGTGACGGATTTAATGTTTTGCCGGAGGCGAACATAAAGGAAAGTATCCATCAGCGTGGGGGAGTTGTCTCCAAAAAGCTGCACTGCCGTGCGGAAAGTGCCATGGAGATAAAGATCTCCCCAGGTGTATATAGCGCATTTGGCAAGGAATTTACGTCCTAATTCTTCTCGGGCGACACTCACTTTGGGGTCATTAGCCACCGCCATCAGAGGTGAGTAAGCGAATAGTACTCCCATATGCCCTGCAATGCGTTTCCAGGCTCTAACAGTACAGTCCACCGTAGTCGGGTCTCTGTCGGTCATACTGACTGTAGTGTAGATATACCCCGAGGGTTTTTCTGGTCTCATGTACCCATCCTCAACTGCCAGGTGGGGCATGAATGGAGGGGGATGGAACCAGTACGAGGCGAAGTGCCCTTGGGCACAATCATAGTATTTTCGGAAGTCCGGGACTTCAAACCCTCCTTGGTGGTAAGGCAGCATCAGGGTTTTCAAACTGAGTCTGGCCTGTTTGCCTCCACAGATCAGTCGCGACATCTGGGAGTCGAGGGCCCGAAAGAAGCAAGAACCCGGGCTATATGGTATATTCGTGAATAGATATAGTAGTTTGGGGAGGACAACCATTTTTATAAGGGATATGCGGCCTGCCATAGATAAGGGAAGGTGTAGCCACCTGGTAACGCTGTCCGTCAATTTGTCCAGGGCCGTCCCATAATTTGCTCTAATAAGGGCCTCTCGATTCCTGGTGATTCTGATTCCTAAGTATTTTATTTCATCAGATTCCCATACTAGGGGGTAGTCAAGAGGAAATTCCGAGGTCTTGTCCGTCAGGGGGAACATAGCAGATTTTTCCCAGTTTATCTGTATCCCCGCTATAGCCCCGAATTTAGTAATCTCGCGCAGTAAGGGATTTAGATTTTCTTGTGGTTTGTCTACATAGAGGGTCATGTCATCAGCGTATAACGCGATCAGGAGTTGCCGTTCCGGATAAACGAGTGCACGATGTCTGTGGTGTTGTCTAAGTTTCGCGGCTAGGGGTTCGATGGCGATCGCGAAGAGTATCAGGGACAAAGGGCAACCCTGCCGGGTACCCCGATGGATCTCAAATGGAGCGGAGCGAGCTCCGTTGAGCAGCACCGTAGCTTGGGGTTTACAATATAACAGCCGAATCCAGTCTAAAAAATTAAAGGGGACCCCCATCTTTTCGAGCAGTGTAAGGAGGTAATCCCATTCCAGGGAGTCGAACGCCTTTGTGGCGTCAAGGAACACAGCAGCAGCTTCGCACCTGGGATTAATGTCTTGCAGCACTGCTTGTAAAGTACGCAAATTATGAGATGTGGCACGGTTCGGAACGAACCCCGCCTGATCTGGAAGGACGAGTCGCTCCATAAGGAGGTTGAGACGTGTAGCGAGGACTTTAGCTAAGATCTTGCTGTCTGCATTTAACAACGAGAGGGGTCTGAAGGAATCGCAGTGTTCTGGTGGCTTGCCCGGTTTCAGCAGTGACGTTATTAGTGCTTCTCGCATTGTGAGGGGAAGTGAGCCCTCTTCCAACGCAGTGTAGAAGACTTGTTTCAGTATGGGCGCTAGCACATGTATAAAGGATTTATAAAAATCGATCGGTAAGCCATCCGATCCCGGCGCCTTCCCTGACTTCATGGACATGATGGCATCCTTGATCTCATCAAGTTCGAGCTCATGATGAAGGAATTTTTGCTGGGACGGTCCTAGCCAGGCAATAGCAGTAGTGTCAATACCATATTTCAATTGTATATCATTAAATTGCATAATGCCATCAACATCCATCAAGTCTCCCACCCTCACAATTCCCTTCCTTTGCCATGTCGCAAACACTGTATCAGACAAGATATCAGGAGGGAACAATGGGTTATTCTTAATTCTTGTATATCTGTTAATTTTCCCCAAACCATATTTTTTACAGAAGGCCTTCCAAATACCGTGTGCGGCTATAAGAGTCTTGAACCGAGTTCTCTTAAAATAAACTGTATCAAACTGTCCGAGTAATATATTATTTACCTCTTCTCCCATTAAAAGTCCATATACAGCTAGTGTTCCTAATTCGTCCTCCCCTTCCGCCTCAGCTCCTCCTATCAATCCGAGCATGTATTGTAAGGCAGCAGCCCAATAATATAGTTTCAAATCAGGGAGTGCCCAGCCTCCTCGCTCCCGTGGTAGTGCCATGAATCTTAATGCTCTTCTAGTCTTACCCTTGGACCAGAGAAATCGATTAATCATTTGCTCTAGCTTTTTGAACCATAAATTGTCAAACATAAGTGGAATTGCCCTGAAAATATACAAGAACTTGGGGAGTACGAGCATTTTAATGATATTTGTCCTACCAACTATCGAGAGGTGAAGGTTTTCGAGTCTATCTAGATCTTTGCTAACTTTAGTCAATATGGGATCCATATTTAATTCCACCACTTTCTCCAATTCTGATGTAATTATAAAAACCCTTAGTTTACATTGAGCATTTGGTTTTAACAACTGTCTATCCGAGTAGCGTCTACACATGTAGTAGATTACGTTATTTCATTAGTGCAAAGTATCCATGCAAAAGGGGTTTTCAATTAGCACAGTCAGAGCCTTCTTTTACTTCAAAAGAGCTAGCGTACTCCCGGTTTAACCCCAGTAAGAGAACACCTTATTCGTAAAAGGAGGGCTTGACGCTTAGAGAATATTGGGTCATGCACTGCTCCTACGATTATCCCCAATTTCAGAGGAAAAGTAAATACGGCACTTCACTTGTGATTAGCAACTGTCACAGAGGTCATGTGTCTTTCTCCTCCCCTCCCTTTCTCTCAGTTAACCTTTGCTCCCCCCTGCCGGGAAACCTCAGCGCACGTCTCGTACACTGGCTAAGGGTGGGGGTTAAATTCCTCTTTCACCAGTCACTGGAGCAAGCCCCCCCCTCCCGAGGGTAAACAGTCACCTGTTCAACGCGCTCTCAGGCGGCAACTCCCCTTCCAAGATCGGCACCATATGCCCCGCGCTCTCGCGGAAGCGCAGCGTGATGCCGGGTTCTCTGGCGCGTCTCTGCCTCCGTTCCTCCCTCAAGGCAAGACGCACCGCCTCAAGGCCCACCCCCGCTCCTCCTCCTCACGTCAGGGCGGGACGCTACTCCGGTCTCCGTGGCCTAGCAACCACCTCAGGGATGCTGCGCACACCCTGACAGTGCCGGCCCCTTTTCCACAGTTTAGTTTGTGGGGACGTCTCCTTTCTTGAAGCCCCAGCCTTTCCTCAGACCCTTCTCGGACCCTGGGGAACCGGTCACAAGTTCGCCGCCGGCGCTTAATTTGCAGGCGCTACCACCTCAAGGACTCTGGCGGTGTAATAGTGAGGTCACCTTCCAGGTCAGTTTGGCTGCGCCGTCTAGCGGGGTCAGGCGGGTCTCAGTAGGGCAACGAGAGAATTATTAGCGCTGGGCGTAGGTAGATGTCTAACCCAAAGGAGTTTTCCCAGGGCACAGCTCCATTCAGAAGGTAGCCCCACTCACCCTCACCAGTCCGGTTAGGTCTCTTTCAATCTTCCACCCGAAGTTCCACTCAAGAACTGTTTCCTTCAGTCAAATGGTGGTTTCAAGTGCCAGAGACTGCGTGAGGTCAGATTAATGGGCTTGGGGTAGCATCACAGGAAGGGGTAGCAGCCTCTGAAGGCAGTCAAGCCCCCTCTCTCCACAGTGCCAACCTCCTCCTCCACAGCCTGGACTCTCACAAGATTCTCTCCTCTCTGCTCCACTCCACGACAACTCACTGGTCACTACAAAATGGCCGCCCTCCCCCTGGCCTTTATATAGGCAGGCCTCAGGCTACTAGAACCAGCTGGAAGGTTGAGCATCCATATGATATCCTATGGGTCCCTTTCCTGAAGTAGCAGTTATGGCAGTTACCGACCACCATTTTGTGTGTTTTGTAAATTTCAGTCAGGAAGGAACCTAGGCCTCAGGAAAAAGACTATGAGGGCAAAGAGCTCCTAACCCCAAAGTCAACACCTGAAAAATTCCAGTGGACATCAAAAATAAAAGGTTTGAGGGGCAAAAAGGGGACAAAAATAAATAATAAAAGGAGGGACCACCCAAAGGGTAGACAGGTCTAACAATCATACATCCCATTTTTTCTAAAATTAGGTCCCAACAATGTAATTAAAAGATCAGATCTAGTTGTGGGTCTAACAGAAAATACAGCAATAAGATCAGTGCGTTTTGGAAGAAGATGTTCGATAGTTTTAATAAGACAGAACTTTTTTCCAAATAGGCACATAAACGTCAAAGCGAAGAAAATAGGACTTTCATAATGAAGATAGGGAATATAATAAACCAATTCAATATTTCCAAGCTAAAGCTAACCAATTTTCGTAAAATGCAATTTTATGCCAAAAGGCTAATTTATTTCACCCCCAGTATTTATAAACAAATCTAATTTGCAACTGTTCCCTAATTGTTTTAGATGCAATTCTCGGACAAAATAAAGTTGGTCACATACCATATTCACTCCCCCCCAGGATGGAAAGTTTTTGGACATTTATCTGTACTGCAATACTGTCAAACTAAGCTATATAATAATGTGCATAGAGATCCTTCACTGATATTGAGAGATATTTTCCTAGAGCCAAATTAACAACTACATTTTGTAATCAGCTCTATATAGCAATGTTTAAATTGAGCTCATTAATATTACAAAAGTGGAATTCTAAATTCCCACTTTCGATCAATGGATTGCAAAAAGGGTATGTATTTACAGGTGATGAGAATGGGCAAGAACAAAAAGTTTTTGACACTGAAGTAAGATTGCTTAAATCGATAACATCAATGAATTTAGATGGAATATTATTAATTTGTAAATTAATGTTGCCAGTATTTTTTTTTAATTGCTGATTGTTTTAAGAGCGTAATGGTGATGTATGGAAGGTTTTTCACAGCTATTTTTACATGCTCACCTTTGTCTGAATGATGAATTTGATGTTGTTTTTTAGATTTCTCCCTGATTATAAACATTAAATAGATCAAGAAGCCTCATTGCCTTTCACTAGGTTTGGCCACCTACATCTCCACCATATCAGGAGACTCACTCTGCTTCGTCCAGGTCACCTCTGCCCAGTTGGCATTCCAAGAACTTCTACAGCTTAAAAGGCTCATCCTTATAGGAGAGCCGTTGGAGAAAACCACCAAAGCCTACGCAGCTGTCTAAGAAACTTGGTGCAAGGACTTACGATAAAGACCCGGTGCTGACGGTCCAAGTGGGTGGAGCAGAGAGGGGATATAATACTTGAACAAAAAACTTTTTAACCAGCAGTCTTTATAGTTTTAATGTGATTATTGTTTCACTCACCAGTTTTATCATTTCTTACTGTAATGATTTTAATTAATTGAACAGTTAATACATTCATTCATTCCTTATAGAAGAGAGCAGATAGGAATATTACTTCAGTTATTTCCTTGTAAAGAAAAACTGCGGAGGACCCTTAACCATTCAGTATCTTTACAACCAAGACCAGGTCCTACTGCTACAGGGGTGTAAGATGTTGAGTTTGGCTGACCTGTACGATGTTCACTTGCACAGACCTTTCCTGCAGTCACACATGAAATTACTTCATTCCATGGTGGAAAAACAAATCTATCAGTTCCCTTGGTTTTGAACGCAGGGCTACAAATGTGTACACATCTATATTCTGTGGTGAACTATTTTCATTGTCTGCAGAAGGTCCACTACTACCGCTAGCTGGACCACCCTGCGTTCCGTGCTCCCTTCAATACCATCTTACCTTGGCTGCGCTGTGCTGGACCTTTACCCAGAGACCTTCTATTTCACTTGCAGCACCGCACTTTACACTTCGAGTGCGCAGGCCCGACTTCACTGGCTCTAGGCTGCAGTCCCGCTCTGCCAGCTAGAGAGGTGCAGCACTATAGGTTTCTCCTAGGAGCCCGTGCAGGCCTTACCACAAGCAGCGTAAAGAATAGGGAACGGCGTGGGGAGGGGGGGCGTCGAAAATACGGATAACGAGTGACGACACAATAAAGAGAGAATGCAAACTTATGGAGAAGTGGGCGTGGCGAGTCAACCGAGATACGAACTCCACTCCGCGAATCAGCGTGGGTGGGACTTTGCCACAGTTTACCAATCGGTAAGGTTCTAATTGCTCTCTGCCCGCCTCCTAGGCTATCTCCACCAATAGAAATGTTTGTTATTGCTTGGGGGCGGACTTCGGTCCCAACTGGCATGGAATAGAAGCAGAGCTGGAAGACACTAGTGCTATTGCTTTCTTCACGGCGCTTTCCGGTAATCGCCGGGCCTTTAACACATCATCCGGTGCAGTGGTCCGCGGTGCTATTGCGCCTGCTTCACAACTACGCTCGTGGTTCTCAGTTATACTGCCCAGTTACACTAATGTGTGTCTAAATTTGGTTTATGTTAAATAGTGGTGGGATGCTCCATTATGCCCATAGTTGTGCTGTGCTTGTGTGTCTCCACAGTTATGGCCTTGGTGCTGAAGTTTATGCTCAGTTATGAAACGGACTAATCAGTCGTGCCTGTGCTGCTGCTTAATTATCTGAACAGCAAAGCTCCATAGTACCAATCCATTTCTTAACTACGCCTATATGGTACTTCTCATTTGTGTTGAATGCTTCTCCATTATGCTAGTGGGCAACTAACTTGTGCATTTGGTGTTATTTGTTCATACTTCTGTTGTTTATTCTCTGTGCCCCTGGTGCTTTTCAGTGATATTGGGGACTGCTCAAGTATGACATTGGACCTGCTCAATAGTGATCTTCCACTACTTGTAAGGACTGGCCCAGGAATACTTCTCTGGTGGTGCAATGACTGGATTACCAGTTGTGTTTTTGGAAACTAACTGTTATACTAAGTAATGCTGTATCATGGCAGGTCCTTTCATGATCCAGAGGGGATCCATGTATTGAGTTGGTAACTCCTGCTCTGAGCAGTGTCTCTAATCAGCAGTACCAGAAAGATACCAAGTTACTCTCACCTAACCGCGTGAAAAGTTTTAGGTTTATGCAGTACTGAAGGCACAAACACCAGTATGCAAGGTACAAAGCATGGTTGGAGCAAAAATATAGTCTGTTTCTCCGTGTGAGCCTCAGCTGCAATAGGGTTCACTACCCAGAGAGAATGCTACCCACGTTTTGCCAATTGCCCATACCTTGGGTATGTCTTTGTGGGTACTGTGGGACTCTTACTAAGGATGGCAGAGATTCTGGGTTTTGTGAAGCCTTTGAGGAACCTTAGGTGTACTCCGAAAGTTAACCACTCTCTCCATCTCCAGTTATCCCGCAGTGGAGCAGCCATTCAATGCTTGCCTTTTGGCCATAGATGTTTTCCTGTCCTGAAATAGCAAATAACCAGGGAGCAAAGCCTATGAAAAGATCAATCAGTTCTCCTTCCTGCTACTTAAAAAGGAAGTCTTCACACTCTATGAGAACCTCAGCCACTCTCCTGAAACAATTGGCACTGGCATCGACAAAAGAGAAGCAAGATTATAATTATGTACCGTAAAGCTTGCCCCAGATCACCATAGAAAATACCTGTGAGGGTCACATTCTGGAATCTGTCATGCAGGAATTTCATTCTCTAGGGTCAATCATTTGTGCATTAGGCCGACCAGGATATTTGGAGAATCACTTGCTGGCAAGCAAACGGGTGGACAAAAGTAAAAGCATTTTAGAAAATTGTGAACTCAGCTCATGAAGCTCTCAAAGAGAGAGAGCAGACATAGTCCATCCAGTCTCTGCATATGGACAAAAGGGACAGAGGAAAGTTAGTAGTTTGGGGATTGGATGTGCGCACATAGTAGAAGTGAACATACAATTGACTTTCCCCTGATGTAGGTGTGTAAACCTTTATTCTATATGGGATGACATCACAGGATTTTGAAAGAGTGACAGACTGCATTAATACTGTCTTTCTTGTTATTATTCACACATACAAAAGAACAGATTTGACACCAATCCTTAAAAGCTAGTTTAATTCTTATGCTAAAGGGGCAAAGTAAAAAATCCATACATCATAAATACTTGTATTTAACAATGGCTAAGCTACGTGGGCTGCCCAATATTCGCATGACAAGGGGCGAGCTTATTTTATATATCTTTATCCCCATTTTGCACATGCACTTTGCTGAAATCTAAAAACTTTAAAAATAATAAAAATGTTTCTACATGAACTGCGGACGTCTTTTGCTTCCTGCTCGGTGCTGTCTTTCTGTGCCCTCGATGAATGGCGTGTGATGCGAAGGAGGGTTGATGCGGGACATGAGTATCATATATATATATATATATATATATATATATATATATATATATATATATTTATTTATATTTCTGTGTAAAAAGAAATCGGTGGCACAGCAAAAAGGCAGAGGAGAGCTTCGTATTGAATGTGTGATGTTTGATAGTTCTTTTCAGAAAAATATTCAATGTGTGATAAATTAACATTTTTTTCGGGTATGCATCATGCATCACAGTGGAAGCAAAATAATATAGCCAATATAAAGACCGTGAGACTAAAATACTCAGAGGTTTATCCAAGATGTGACTGACAATGCCGCAAACTATTGACTAAAGTTCTCCAAGTCAAAGAAGTCAACAGCTGCTGCGGCTGACACAATTATGATTTGTTTATATTTTTAACAAAAAACACACAACATGCTGCTTAGACCTAACAAGCTTTAGCAGTGATTAGAAGTGCCAATAGATCTGTCATGGTAGTCATGTGGTATGTAGTAATTGTTAGTTTTGTTGAGAACTTTTTTGAGAAAGATAGACTTATATTTGTTATTTAGTTACACAATATAAGACATATTTGTTATTTAAATTTTTTTTTTACAATTCAATTAGTCTTTATTCAATTATAAACAATCATAAAAGACACACTTAAACAGACAATATAAAAGCAAAGCGAGGTAACTTTTTAAAACAATCACATGATAAAATTCATAATAATTCATAAAAGACATCCAATAAAACATATCAAAATAAAAACTACATATCATAGTTCCTTTATTCTTTAGTCCAAATGGAAATACCTTCGATAAAGGAAAAACTAAAAAATACCCAGGTTTTGGATAGACACCTAAATTTGAAAGCAAGTTGGAATAAAGAAAAGCTAAAGAGCGCCATTTTGGCATTGGTAGCGTAGTACCCTGCAGCCTGTTCCTTCTAAGGACCCACGCCCAGCTCCAAAATTTAGCCATAGCAATAACTATGACATCACTGGTATCAGTTCTTAATATACGCATAGCCGTTTGGCAAGATCTTGTTCCAATGTTGGCACAAACTGGCTTGAGCCATTTGTGGCGGGGACCTTTGTATGCAGGGCACACAAACAGAACATGCAGTAAAGTCTCTTCCTCCCCAGGGCAGGAGTGACATATTGAATCGTGTACTTACTAGTAAAAGTAAAAGATTTTAAGGGGAGAGTACCCACTCTAAATTGGTGCTAGAGCTTCCTATCACCAGGGCTCATAATTGTATCCCAATAGGCTTCCAGCCTGTAATCGATTTTGTGTTCCAGGAAGAGACCTGTTAAGGAAGCGCCATTCCCGAGAGAAGGACTTCAAGCGGACCATGTCCCTATATAGGACTTTAAAATCTGTTTTAGAGGGGAATGAATTCCCTTCTGGGTCCAGCCACAAATGAATAAGGCCCATATCCAATAAGATAGCCTTAATCATTTGTAACCATGACATTTTGTTAGTTTTGTCAGCTTTTCTTATGTGCTTTACAGCTTGCGCATAAGGAGCTAACTCCGGGGTGCGGGTGCCAGTAGGCAAGAGGTCTAAAACCCGCAGCTTCCTCAAACGGAGTGCACCCCAAATCTAGATATAATGGTCCAAATGGGGTAGACTGGGGAAGGCCGGTCAGTGCCCTTAAAAACTTATTCTGCACTTGGACTAAAGTGGACTAAAGAGGATACATTTTTGAAACCCCAAAGTTCAGCTCCATAGATTATTGAGGCTCTAACCTTCCCTTGGTAAGTAGTTAAGACGGGAGCAACTGGTTTGGTTTGACGATGTTCTTTTAGGAGGGTCCCAGCCAGTTGATTGTGCTTTAAGACTAGCAGATCCATCGGTGGCTTCCAGGCCATCCTTTTGCCCATTGTAACACCTAGATATGTAAAAGAGTCTGTTTGCTCAAGTGACGCTGTGTTCATTACCACTCTGGCTTTAACTGATTTATGTATATGCAATACCATGAACTTTGTTTTGTCAACATTGACTACAAGGTCATGGTCATTACAAAAAAGACTAAATCTATCAAGGGCTCTTTGCAGACCGACTTGAGTTTTAGACAAAATTAAAGTATCGTCTGCAAACATTAAGAGAGGGACCCTCGAGCCAGCGAGAGTAGGAGCGTCCGTGGGGTATTCAGTATAGTAGGAGATAAAATTATTGATGAACAAAGAGAAAAGGGTAGGGGCTAGAACACACCCCTGCCAAACTCCCTTGTTCGCAGGGAAACGTTCTGTTACCTCGCCCTGTTGACCCCACCGGACTTGGGCATAAGTAGATTCATGTAGTTTTCTGATGAATAATAGAATCTCAGCAGGCAACCCTGCTTTCTTAAGGGTGTTCTATAATCTGTTACGAGGCACTAGATCAAATGCAGATTTAAGATCTATAAATGCTGCATAGAGTGTGCCCCCAGTTAGGACCACAGTATTCCAGTGAATCATCATAAATCTAAACACTTGGTCTATAGTGCTAACATGGGAACGAAATCCTGCTTGATAGGTGGATAACATTTTGTTATCATCAATCCACCTATTTAACCTGTTTAGCACTAATCTAGCCACCAATTTTTTTTATAGAGTCTATAAGGCTTATAGGCCGGTAATTAGTTGGACTAGCACGATCCCCTTTTTAGGTTTCGCCCTGGCCGTAGCAACTGCGTAGCAGTTGCTCCGCCCAGGGTGAAATCTTATGTCCTACATATGGAGCTTTGGTCCCGCCTCTGTCTTCCATTGGCTAGCTCCATAAATGGAGGCTAGCCATTGGAAGAGATTGTTTGTCAATCACGCTTTCCCCGTGAAAACGCGATTTGGGGGCGTTTCGGTGTGTTTTTTTAAGTCCCGCCCTCTCCTCTTCCCATTGGCTGGAATTTTACCTTCCAGCCAATGGGAAGGGGAGAGCACAAAAAACCTGCCCCCGAATCTGCCGGCCGGGACACCCCCGTGACGTCATTCCCCGGGCCGCGCTGTGATTGGCTGCCGGCCCGGGACCTGACTTGTTTGTATAATCTGGCACACTCTATCTAGGTTCACGATTGGCGAGATACCTTAATGTCCATTGTAGTTTTCATTGCGTTACCTGTTCAGAGATATTATGTTCGCAACAAGAGCGTCATTTAGCTTTTATGTGGGTGATCAGTGGCTGTAGATTTCTGAGGTCTCTGTGGGCTGTCGAGCTGTGACATTCCCAGGGTTTCAGTTTATTTATGACTGACATCTATTCTGCTCTCAAATATGTGACAGTTTATCGCATTAAAAAACAACCAATTACGTCCATTGTCAGATTCCTGCTCTCCAAATTGAGCAACAGTACACTGTAGAAGAACGGCTCAGAGTAGACAAAAGCATGTGCGGAGATCCACAACCAATCAGCATCTTGGAATTCTGTGCACGCGATATGATTGGCTGACGTACCGGGAGTGTTCCAATCCGATGTCACTCTACACGTTAGTTGTTCCTCCCAGAGCCAGGCGAGTCCCAGAAAACGTTCAGCGGCTGTATTGGTTCTTATGGAACTAGGAAGTGCTACATTGCGGGAAATGACATCCGTTAAAAAATAATTTTAGAACGGAACAGAATTCGGACATTTGCCTGGGGTTCGTAGACTGTTTATGTAAGTATGGGACAGGTGGTCACCTTATCCACAATTTACATTTTCATTTACTGCGTTACAGCCATAACTGGATGAACAGGTTTCTTCAGGCACCCAGATTATTGATTTGTGAGAATTTATGTGTAGCGTAAGAGAACTCGAGGTTTGTTGTACATAGGCTAAAGTGAAATAAAACATCATCACACTTTGATAGTGTGTATTATTTCTTCTAAAGCTACAATCGCGTTTTATACAAATTTTATTCAAAGTCTTACCCATAGAATATTTTGCATGCAATGTTCATCTGACATTTACTAAAGCTAATTTCGTTGACATTGGAAAGATGTTTGGGTGAATTGACCATGTCTGCAGGAGGACACTCGCACAGCTGGAACAATTTCCAATAAAGTTGGGAGGGCGTTTGAATTAGTTGTGACGTCAATACATGTGATATTCGTTTGCATTGCCATTTCTAACCTGCCCCTTTCTTTTAATAACGAATGTCATGGCCTGAGTCAAGTCACGATGTTTGAATACCACAGACATTTGTTGTGCTAGTTCTGTGTAGGGAGGGAGTTGGAAATGCTTTGAAACAAGGTTTTTTTTATTGCTAGGAGAAAGTGTGATTTGTTAAAAAAAATTGAGTATTAATTGAGAACAGAGCACAATTCTCTCCATATATTGGGATATAGCATAATCTGGTGTTCGTATTTATTCTCAGCCCCCTACGAATTAGCTTTGATCACTCCCCAAAAATATTCTGATTTTGAGTAGGGACGTTTTGGCATCTTCTAGTGAAACCAAATTGAGGTTTATAATGGCGGGAGAGAAAGCACAGTTTTACATCAGTGTAACTGTCTATTTGATAGTTTCAGGGAATAATGTATCCCTTTTATGGACTACTTTTTTCAGTTGTTTGAAAACGAAATATTGTTACATCGAAATCGTTATTTAATTTGATAGTTTTTCCAAAAAGCTTATAGGCTGTGGCTTTTACTGCAGTCATGTGTCATTGTTGATTGTTTTAAATGTGCTACTATCTCTCTTTTTTTGACTCTCTTTATTGATTTTTAAACACATTTGGAAAGCGACCACTTTTCCGCCACAAAAAGAGAAAAAACAAACGAAGTATGGAAAAAACAATACAACAAGCTCAGTTGACTGGGGAACCGGCCCAGAACCTGCAGAAATTATATGCACAATCCTCCTCATGCGGGCGGGGAGGGGGCTAATACTTCCAGCAATGTGTCCTTGTATAATATAACTGGTGCTCATGCAAAGTGCCGCAATACCTTGGGGTGCAGTTTCAGCTATATAAAACTGCAAAAGAACAAAGCTTAAGGTTATTTTTTAGGTAATGCATTCTCACACTGTGGTAGCAAAAGTAATTTGCAACTTTAAAGAATAGGCAGAGTGGAGATGCAGGGGCTCTAGGAACGGATGAAAAAACAACAAAGCCTTGTTATCAAGTAAATGGTAATTTGAAAACCTGTAAAATACTCCAGTGCAGCTGTGACGAGATGCCAGCCCACAGCAGCTCAAGGTGTGGGTGTGTGTGTGTGTGTGTGTGTGTGTGTGTGTGTGTGTGTGTGTGTGTGTGTGTGTCTGTCTGTCTGTCTGTCTGTCTGTCTGTCTGTCTGTCTGTCTGTCTGTCTCTGAGCCCTGGTTGATAAACAAGACGTTCTGAAGCCCTTTGAAGCCTATGAGTGTTGCCCATCTGTGCAGTAGTGTGCCTTTTTGCCTGCTTCACCTCAAACACAGTTCCCTATTGCCCATGGCCTTCAACTGCCTTCAAGCTCTTCAAGCAAGCTGTTGCCCATTGTTGAGTTTCTAAGGTCAGCTTAACCATCCAGCCGCTGGCCCTGGTCGCTTAGTGCCAGTCTTGACGACAACCACTGCAGGCATCAGCATCCGAGACAGCCCTAGTTTTTTAGGTCTCGCCTGCCGAGGCACTTGCGCATTCGAGCTGGCGAGAGATATAGGGGCTTATCCAGAGTTTAATCAAAGTGGAGATTTGATGCAGTGCACGTGCGCTTTTAGGTCAATGCTCAAGCGCAATAAGTTAAAATGCGCATGCACAGCATCAAATCGCCAGCCATCTGTTCCCCAGCTTGGTGCCGCCAGCAGCTCGTCAAAGGATTTCTCCTCCCCTAATTATTCACGGCCGGCAGGCCGTGTCTCGTTTTTTTTTTTACTTTAAACCTAACTCCAGGCTTTCACGGCCGGGAGGCCGTGTCTCGTTTAAAAAAAACTTAAGACAACTCCGGGCTTGTCTTTAATAACGCTACCCCCGCCCTCTCACTCGAGCTGCTTCAAATGCCTCCTCTCCTTCCCCATGCTCTGTCACGAGCCTCTGCCCCCCCAGTGTCCTCTCTACCAGCCTCCTCCTTTCCCCAGCGCTGTGTGTGTGTGTGGCTCTGGGTGTCTGTGGCTCTGGGTGTGTGTGTGTGGTAGTAATTGCTGTCTGCTGAGCTCGTCCAGTAGGGTAAAATAGGTCTCACATTTGCGAGAGATTGAGCTATTGGCAATGTAAATGACAATGCCATTTATTTATCTGTTTTCAAAACCAACACATAAATAAAAATTTTGTCATTTACAATGCTAATAGCTCTAACTTTTGAAAAGGCGAAACCGTTGCATTGTAAATGCTTGTTTATATATGGGGATAGTTTTGGCCCCATGCCAGGATTCCAGAATTAGGGCTCCTCTTGCCAAGCCATTGGCAAATATAAGAATGTATTTCCGCCAATTCTCCCGGTCGGATTTGAATATATCCGCCGGGATACCATCCGGACCCGAGGCTCTACCTGCAGCTACCCCCTTCCATAGCATGTTCTATTTCCACTGAGGTAAATGTTAAAACAGAGTCCGGAATTGCACCATGGAACTGCCCCGGATTAATTACAGGCGAGGGGAATTGGGAATGATAATGTGCGACCCAGGCTTCAGGGGGGACATTATTAGCTGGTACCAGAACAGCATTGACACCACCCCAATAATTAGCTGCCTGAATCGACACCAGTTTTTCCCAATGCTTGCATCATACAAGTCCCTCCATCTACTTTCATCATAGGCCTTCTTTGCCCGTTGTTGGGTGGCCTTATATTCGAGTCTCAGTTTCCTTACCTCCTTCGTTAAACCTGCCCTTATTGCTCTGGATAGGGCCCTATAGGCATTCCTGCATACCCCACCATACAATTGTGCTGATTTATGCACAAGAGGTCTAGTGGTTCTTGTTTTAGGTTTTATAAAGAAGGACCTCAGCTCGGCAAACAGGGCTTCATGAACTGCCGTGAAGGCTAAAAGGGTATCCTCGCTGGACTCAAGTAGCGAGAAGGCAGTAAGGGAGTCTATAAGCGTTGCCTTAATTTGACTCACGTTGCCCTCATCTTCAGACACCTGTGCCCACTTTAACCTACGGCAATCATGAGACATAATCACATCTGCCGTTACTATATCCATACTGCCACTTATAGTAGAGCTTCAATTCACATCTAATGTCAGTGACAATGGATCATTGTCGCTCTCAGGCCTTTTTCACGACGTCCAGTTCCTTCACCCTTTGCCAAAATTCTAGACCAATAAGAATATAATCAATCCTACTACCTCTTATCCCAATGGTATAGGTGGAGTTGCCTTTATTATCTGATTTAGTTCTACCATTAGCTGCACAAAGCCCCCACTCCATTGTTAAACTTTTCAACTGAAGAGCAGCTTCGGTCCATTTCTTAATTGGTTCCAACATTAGAGACGGGACACCCCAAACAGCATCCTCATCGCTAGTTAGATTCCCATCTTCCATGCCAAGGGGCTCGAACGTGCAGTTAAAGTCTCCCACAACAATCCGGTTACAAGGCCCTTCAAGTGATTTGATAAAGATATCCAGGCCAGAAATAGTCGGTGATGCCCTTCCACCCACCAGCCCCCTGGCATAGACATTCATCAAAATAAACTTGGGTTCACACACGGAGATTATTTTAATGGCCTGAATATCCGGACTGTCAGTCACTTGAGTTTCTACCCAAAAACCTGACTGTTTTTTGACCCAGATAATTAAACCGCCCGATGGACGCCCTTTGTGGCTAGCAATCGCCGGCTTACCAAATGGCAGGTAACCTGGCCAAAAAATCGTGTCCAGGGACCAAGTCTCCTGGAAGACAACAATGTCAAATGACTCTATATAACTGGACCTGTTAGAAGATCAGGTCTTTGATAACAGCCCAGCAATGTTCCAAGATAAAATACTTAATGGCCTGAGGGATGGACCTTCACCCTGGTCAACTGAGACCAGGTCAGCAGTAACCTGATGCCCACTACCTATTGCTAGCAGGTGATCTGGGTCATTGCATGGGAAGAATCGAGGTGAGTTGGAATAATCTCTGTCCTAGGATGATCTACAGACTTCCCCCCACACTTACCAGTACACTCTCCGCAACCAACCCAAACCATGCACCCTCGGTACCTCTCATCACCAAAATTGCCCAGAGACTACACAATATTTAACTTGATCTATCTAATTTACTTACTGAACTTTCTCAACTCAGGAAAGACCTAATCTACCTCAGTGCCCTCCCTCTCCATAAAATTCCCCCCACACCCCACCAAAAATCCCTAACACCAAACAAAATCAATGGAGAGCAACCCCTCTCCGCTGCGGTTTACATAAACCTCACCGCACTTCGAACCATCTCTCCCCTTCTGACCTCTCCGACCTATGCAACTCTTACCTTCCAAATTTATCAACCAGAAATCCTCCACCCCCCTACTCCCACATCCCTGTTATCCTTGGGACCAACAGAACCCCCTCTTCCTCCACCTCCCCTAGACCACCGCCCCAACTCACACTAATCCACACTTCTACACCCACCATATGCAACCCCACACCACTTACATATATGCTTGTCAACTGTCGTTCCGCAGTCCAACATGCCACGGAAATTTCGAAACTATCCTGAGTGAATCAATTGACATTGCATTCCTCACTGAAACCTGGCTTAATGACCACTCAACGAGCATACTTGACCTACTCTCCCCCCGGGATACTCTATTCTCAGAAAAGATAGACCTGACAGAGTTGGGAGTGGTCTAGCCATTATTTTTAAAGATGAACTTCAGTTATCCCTTGTCAATAACTCTGGATACTCCTCCTGCGAATACCTAGAAGCTGAACTTATAACTCAAAATTCCTAGCCTATTCGTCTACACAACATTTATCGCCCCCCAGCACTTCATTGAGGACTTATCTGAGCTCCTGACTCAATCTTCACTATCCAACTAAAAACATCTCTTCCTTGGGGACTTGAGCCTCCATTGGAATGACACCAATGAACCCACAATCGCCCTCCTGATTAATCTACTTGATATCAATGAACTCAAACAACTATGCCTGTCCCTGATACACACTAAAGGAGCCATCCTTGACGCCATTCTCTCTAACGAAAATATGGCCTCCGTGACCAACATTGTCCCCATTGACTGGTCTGACCATCACCTTATTCGGTTCACCATTGCCACCACTGCGAATCTCACCACCTTCAAAATTAACAGACCTAAGAAACTGACTAGAAATCTGAAACGTATCCCCCCGGGTGTTCTTGAGTCTAAACTCCAAGCTCAACTTCTTCTCATTCCTCCCTCACAAAATTCCAATGAGCTCACTGAACACTTTAATGATACTGTCACTGATATCCTTGACCAACTGGCCCTGCCTAAACTCAAATACCAAAGGAAAAACCCCTCCAACTCTTGGTTTAATACAGAGCTTAATAACGAAAGACGGTCACTCAGACTGTCAGAAAGAATATGGAGACACCATCCATCCCCTTCCCATCTTGCACTCCTCAGACGTGCTAGATCCACCTACAAAAACATATCTTCAAGGAAAAGGCATCTTTCTTCCGCACTCAACTTTACCGTGCCAAAAACAGACCTGGGGAACTCTTCAAAATCATTTGAAACCAAACTTCTCCTGCACCTCCCATTCTGATCGCCTCCTCAGCCAGATGTGAAGAAATTTCCAATTTTGTCTTGGAAAAGATAGCCAAAATTGACCAAGCCTTTCTTCCCACGAAGCTCCCCTCTCACTCCCAATGCTTTACTACCCTCATCTCCAATGCCCTCTCCACATCCCCTCGACCAGTTGACCCCTTCTCTCCCTTGCCCACTATTCTACCTCTCCCCAGAGACTCTCCTCACCTGCATACCTGCTCACCCCCCAACCACTCCCCTCACCTTTCCTCGACCTCATCTCCGGAACCCAATTCCCCTAACTCACAACTGAAGAACAATGCCTCCCTGCTCAACTTCCTCCCTATGACTGAGCTTGAAGTCCTTAAAATAATTGGTAATCTTAAACCGTCCTCCCACACAAAAGACCCCTTACCTTCTAACCTTGTCCCTGCCCTTAAGCATATCATCGCCCCACTCTGTACCACAATCATCAACACTTCCCTCTCCAATGGCTGTGTCCCCACCTCCCTTCAACTTGGACAAATCTCTCCCATAATAAAGAACCCCAAAGTTGACCCAAATGACCTAAACAATCTCCGCCCCATCACTAACCTCCCACTTATCTCTAAAGTCCTTGAAAAATGCGTCCTATTACAACTAGATAAACACATCGAAAACTTCAACCTACTCGACCCCTTTCAATCAGGCTTTAGGAAAGGCTGCAGCACCGAAACGGCAATGCTCACCACTCACTTGATAAGGGCGAGTGCTGCCTTCTTATCCTCCTTGATCTCTCTGCTGCGTTCCATACAGTCAACCATTCAGCCCTACTTAATGTGCTCAAGACTCGCTTCGGCCTTAATGGCACTGCCTACAAATGGTTTGTCTCCTACCTACAACATCGAACTCAGCAAATCAAAATTCTAAATTGTCTTTCTAATCCCACTCCGGTCTCCCTTGGAGTCCCCCAAGGATCTATTCTCTCTCCCTCCCTCTTTAACCTCTTCATGGAACCCCTCACTGTCATTCTTAAACAAGCAGGCATCAACTACCACCTCTATGCCGGCGACACCCAAATCTATTACAAGATCAAAAATCATGCTGACATCCTACACCTGAACAACACCCTCACCAAGATCCAAACCTGGTTCCAGTCTAATCATCTTAAACTTAACCCCAACAAAACAGAAATCATTCTCTTCTCTCCTATAAATAGCCCTCTCCCTGTTCAATCCTGGATTTCTGACCTTAACGCACTCAACTGCTCACTCACCCTGTCAATCTCCGTCAAATCTATTGGTATTTCTATTGACAACACCCTAACCCTTAACGTCCACATCAAAAACTCTGCAAAAAGAGCCCTCTGCACTCTCCGTCACCTAAAGAAAATCAAACCCTTCATACCTACCAATGACTTTAAACTTGTAGTTCAATCACTTGTCCTCTCACGTATTGATTATGGTAACACCGTTTTCAACGGAATCCTCAAGATCCACCGTCCTCCAATCAAAGCTGTGCTCAACCTTGCAGCCAGGCTCATCACCGACTGCAAACGCTTCGATCATATCCCCCCAGCTCTCAAATCTCTTAAATGGCTCCCTATTGAAGGTAGGTAGATCTGCCTACATAATTGCCTGCATCACTCATAGAATCCTCCACCAAAACACTCCTGAGTACCTCTCCAAGAAACCCCTCATTGCAGGCATCAGTCGAACTCTAAGAAGCACCAACACCCTCCTTCTAATCCCACCACTGCATAAAAAGAAATCCGCACAATCCCTCTCCTTCTCTGGAATTCCCCTATCATCTGGAACTCCCTCCCAATAAGCCTGCGCTGTAACCCCTCATATTGCAGTTTCAAAAATGACCTACAAAAATCACCTCCCCAACCATTACTGGGGATCATAACCTGGGACCTACACTAAATTCCCCAAATACACCATTTTACCATTTATCAGTAATATTTTATCCTTCTCCTGAACTTCCTCTTACATACTACCTAATGTGTACATTTCTTGCCCCTAATAATTTATTTGATTTATATATCTCACAGTTTGTCTTCATTATTCTTTTATCTACGTGTATGGCATGTTTTGCCAAATGAGTATTGGGGGGTCATAACCTGTGACCGTTGCACCTGGTTTGCAATATCTCCATGTTATATTTTTGCTCTGTTACTATTTGACCTCGTGCCGAACACCACCTTCCTAATTAATTGAACTGTTTAGTTTTGCACCTTATATGTTTATTCATGATATGTATATTTTGTTCATGTTGTTTTCACTATCTTTTTATCTACCTGTATGCCTTGTTTGCCTCATATTATTTTGCCTCATATTATCTTTCCATGTAAAGCGCTCTGATACCTCCTGGGTCTAGCCAGCGCTATAGAAACCTCTTAAAATAAAAAAATAAAATAAAAGAACCCTAAGGGAAGGAGAGATATTTTCCGGGGACAATGGCCTATATTCCTACTCCCTAAACACTCCAAGAGAAATCTAACTACATGCTCGTTATTAAAGTTCGCAACAACACAGTCGCGCCCCCATCCTTAGTGGAATATCCAACCCATGACAAGCGTCTTGCCATTATCAATTAATTACAAATATCACAACCCCGTACCCTCGCTTATTTCAATTGGGCACTAAGCCCATGCATTGTTTTCGCCATTAACTGGTCTGTAGATTCGATCTGGCCAGCGTAAAGGGTGGGTACATTCTTCAAAACCACCACCAGGGGGGCGGAGGCAGGAGGAAGATGGAATACGGTAGAATCTTTTCTGGACAAATTGTTATCTAGGCCAGAACTCCTTGCTAACATGTCACGCCCAGCACCCCCCGGGGCAGTAAGTAGATGGTTATCTAAGCCAGTCAGAAAATTGGTTTGTACAATATTATTAGTTGACCTGGCCCAAGCTCTACCTCCCTCCTCCCTGGGGGTACTGGGAGTACCCTGGGCAAATTCACTCGATATATTCCCTGCCTCACCCACGCCACCTCCCTGGGCCAATATACCAACACCCAAAGTAACAGCCACCACTCCATTCCCACTGGATGACGAAGGCGAAGGGTTAGTTATCAAAGCGGAGGCTGATGAAAAATTAGAATTTATGGGGTTAGTTGACACGTGTGGCTCAATGGTTAGAGCGGCAGACCCTGATGCAGAGGTCTAGCCCGGGACCAGGGTTCAATTCCCCGCCTCGGCGGGTCTTGGGCTCAAAAATTCCACAGACCTGATAATTCTCGCCTCGGTGCCTATTCCAATCATGGAGTCCCACTCTGCAACTCTGGGCAATAGCTTGCTTAATCTCCACAACGGCCCCCACAACGCTAAGGATGCCGGCCTCCACCTTGGGGGTGCCCAGGAGTGGACACCTCACAGGGAAAGCCAGGATGGGTTCCACAGCGGTATTCGTACAAGCGCCTTGAGACCCTTGCGGGTGAGTAGTGCGCTATACAAGTATCAATTTACATTACATTACATTTACATTAGGTGCCATATCAGAAGTCCGGTTGTTTTTCCCTATTGTGGCCAAGATGGAATCATGATTAGCCACGCCAAGTAGTTCCAAATTCTTTAGTTTCTCCTTAATTAGGGACAGTCTCACAAGTAATGGAGATAAAGATGCCGATACAAGGTCCCCCATTCTAGCCCTAACCTTTCTTCCGAATCAAATACGAGCGCACCAGCTGGATCCATATTTTGAGTACCAGAAGGAGGAGTCGAAGACTGAGGCAGAGTTTGTGGTGTAAAGTTCGCCGGCCCTCCATGCTTATGCTTTTTAGGCATCTTTGCGTTTTTATGCCTTTGAGGGCCCCCCCTCGCTTCCTCTTGGTTGCTGGCTCCGGTTGCGTTTCCAAGACTTGCAACTTGGTTTTGGGCACGGATCTTGTGGTAACACGTTGGTGGGTAGGGCGTGCTGAGCCCTCTTGTGCTGGATCAAGAGCGACAGGGCTAGTTGGTAGCTCGTTTATAGTTGTAATATCCAGCGAGGTAGGTGAAGGGTACCTAAGGGCTCCTACCGGGTTAGGGGCCGCTGTAACCAGACAGCGATTGGGCGAGGCTGCAGACATTAATCCACCCAAAGACGAGCGTTTTGTCCGCAAAGGATCAAGATATAAGCGACGCTCAGTCAGGGCAATTTCATGGGCTAGGACAGAACTAGCTCTAATTAAAAATTGGTCAAGAGTCCCGGCCGCACTTCCGCCCGTAGGGGCATTCCTCCCCCTTCCGTCCAGAGAGTTCATTGTTAAAGCAGCACAGTGGCTTGTGATGTCCCAATGATTTAGTTCCAGCAATAAGTACAACAAACAAAGAGAACTAACCTTAGCGTGTTGCAGAATTAAGAGGGGGAGCCCAGCCGGGCCTCAAACGGGCCCGCCCTTAGCCCGGGCTTCGCCCGGCACGTCCCGCGAAGCGGGGACCGCAAGCTGTTATGTAGCAGGCAACAGGGAGAAATGCGGCTCAGGTGCGGCAGTCCATGGTGCTCCTGGGACCTGGAGTCCCTTCAGGAAGGCAAGGTCTTCCAACAGCGAAGCTTGTTATTTAGTTACACAATATATTTGAATTGTAATATTTACAACATTCAAACAGAAATGATCAAATGGAATTGTAAGACTTTTAAAGGGAGTAGAAACCAAATTAAGTTGTATTTATTTTAAATTAAGTATTACCTATGTATGCATTTGATTAGTTGAACAGTGCAAATCCTGTTATTGTGCAGTAGCGCAAGGTTAGTCAAGTAGAAAAACAGTAGTGGAAGAGTACAAATAGAAATGTATTGGCTTCTTTTTGATTTTTAGTTATTTTTAAAGTAGGTTTAATGTATTAGTAAGTGTTAAAGTTTACTGAACTGTAACTTATGTTTAGTGTTAACATTTTGAGGCAAGGAATGGTGTTAATGATGTTATATATATATAAAAAAAGTGTGAGCCACACCCACTTAGGGCGGCCAGAATTCAAATAAAAGGCATTTGAATTACCGAGATGAGCTACAGTGCCTCTGTGTGTTTGTCCATGAAGAGGGGGCGTGTATGCCCCGAAACGCGTCGGACCTTTTGCTAAATCTGTGGTGGCGAGCTGTGAGGTTTTTCGGGACAAGCAAGAGACCGGATGGTTCTGGTGTGTTGTGGTGAGCCCTCCTAAAAGCGCTTGGCGCATTGCTTTTTCACATTACTACGGTTGGCCGAGACCGTGGGAGGGGCTCCACACCGCCAGTGATACGGAAACGCTGAACCTGGCGGAGACTGTGGCGAGGACACCGTTTCTTGCCTGCCAGCGCAACACACCATTTAATGATTGCAACCTCGCAGAGTGTCCCCAACTTCCTACTTAAGGACTTACCTGAGACTGAAATAGCACGAGCAGGCACACCTACTCAAGGATAAATGAACAACTCATCTTCGAACTACAATGACCAGCGTTCCTTGCTGGAAAGTGTGAGCCACACCCACTTAGGGCGGCCAGAATTAAAATAAAAGGCATTTGAATTACCGAGATGAGCTACAGTGCCTCTGTGTGTTTGTCCATGAAGAGGGGGCGTGTATGCCCCGAAACGCGTCGGACCTTTTGCTAAATCTGTGGTGGCGAGCTGTGAGGTTTTTCGGGACAAGCAAGAGACCGGATGGTTCTGGTGTGTTGTGGTGAGCCCTCCTAAAAGCGCTTGGCGCATTGCTTTTTCACATTACTACGGTTGGCCGAGACCGTGGGAGGGGCTCCACACCGCCAGTGATACGGAAACGCTGAACCTGGCGGAGACTGTGGCGAGGACACCGTTTCTTGCCTGCCAGCGCAACACACCATTTAATGATTGCAACCTCGCAGAGTGTCCCCAACTTCCTACTTAAGGACTTACCTGAGACTGAAATAGCACGAGCAGGCACACCTACTCAAGGATAAATGAACAACTCATCTTCGAACTACAATGACCAGCGTTCCTTGCTGGAAAGTGTGAGCCACACCCACTTAGGGCGGCCAGAATTCAAATAAAAGGCATTTGAATTACCGAGATGAGCTACAGTGCCTCTGTGTGTTTGTCCATGAAGAGGGGGCGTGTATGCCCCGAAACGCGTCGGACCTTTTGCTAAATCTGTGGTGGCGAGCTGTGAGGTTTTTCGGGACAAGCAAGAGACCGGATGGTTCTGGTGTGTTGTGGTGAGCCCTCCTAAAAGCGCTTGGCGCATTGCTTTTTCACATTACTACGGTTGGCCGAGACCGTGGGAGGGGCTCCACACCGCCAGTGATACGGAAACGCTGAACCTGGCGGAGACTGTGGCGAGGACACCGTTTCTTGCCTGCCAGCGCAACACACCATTTAATGATTGAAACCTCGCAGAGTGTCCCCAACTTCCTACTTAAGGACTTACCTGAGACTGAAATAGCACGAGCAGGCACACCTACTCAAGGATAAATGAACAACTCATCTTCGAACTACAATGACCAGCGTTCCTTGCTGGAAAGTGTGAGCCACACCCACTTAGGGCGGCCAGAATTCAAATAAAAGGCATTTGAATTACCGAGATGAGCTACAGTGCCTCTGTGTGTTTGTCCATGAAGAGGGGGCGTGTATGCCCCGAAACGCGTCGGACCTTTTGCTAAATCTGTGGTGGCGAGCTGTGAGGTTTTTCGGGACAAGCAAGAGACCGGATGGTTCTGGTGTGTTGTGGTGAGCCCTCCTAAAAGCGCTTGGCGCATTGCTTTTTCACATTACTACGGTTGGCCGAGACCGTGGGAGGGGCTCCACACCGCCAGTGATACGGAAACGCTGAACCTGGCGGAGACTGTGACGAGGACACCGTTTCTTGCCTGCCAGCGCAACACACCATTTAATGATTGCAACCTCGCAGAGTGTCCCCAACTTCCTACTTAAGGACTTACCTGAGACTGAAATAGCACGAGCAGGCACACCTACTCAAGGATAAATGAACAACTCATCTTCGAACTACAATGACCAGCGTTCCTTGCTGGAAAGTGTGAGCCACACCCACTTAGGGCGGCCAGAATTCAAATAAAAGGCATTTGAATTACCGAGATGAGCTACAGTGCCTCTGTGTGTTTGTCCATGAAGAGGGGGCGTGTATGCCCCGAAACGCGTCGGACCTTTTGCTAAATCTGTGGTGGCGAGCTGTGAGGTTTTTCGGGACAAGCAAGAGACCGGATGGTTCTGGTGTGTTGTGGTGAGCCCTCCTAAAAGCGCTTGGCGCATTGCTTTTTCACATTACTACGGTTGGCCGAGACCGTGGGAGGGGCTCCACACCGCCAGTGATACGGAAACGCTGAACCTGGCGGAGACTGTGGCGAGGACACCGTTTCTTGCCTGCCAGCGCAACACACCATTTAATGATTGCAACCTCGCAGAGTGTCCCCAACTTCCTACTTAAGGACTTACCTGAGACTGAAATAGCATGAGCAGGCACACCTACTCAAGGATAAATGAACAACTCATCTTCGAACTACAATGACCAGCGTTCCTTGCTGGAAAGTGTGAGCCACACCCACTTAGAGCGGCCAGAATTCAAATAAAAGGCATTTGAATTACCGAGATGAGCTACAGTGCCTCTGTGTGTTTGTCCATGAAGAGGGGGCGTGTATGCCCCGAAACGCGTCGGACCTTTTGCTAAATCTGTGGTGGCGAGCCGTGAGGTTTTTCGGGACAAGCAAGAGACCGGATGGTTCTGGTGTGTTGTGGTGAGCCCTCCTAAAAGCGCTTGGCGCATTGCTTTTTCACATTACTACGGTTGGCCGAGACCGTGGGAGGGGCTCCACACCGCCAGTGATACGGAAACGCTGAACCTGGCGGAGACTGTGGCGAGGACACCGTTTCTTGCCTGCCAGCGCAACACACCATTTAATGATTGCAACCTCGCAGAGTGTCCCCAACTTCCTACTTAAGGACTTACCTGAGACTGAAATAGCACGAGCAGGCACACCTACTCAAGGATAAATGAACAACTCATCTTCGAACTACAATGACCAGCGTTCCTTGCTGGAAAGTGTGAGCCACACCCACTTAGGGCGGCCAGAATTCAAATAAAAGGCATTTGAATTACCGAGATGAGCTACAGTGCCTCTGTGTGTTTGTCCATGAAGAGGGGGCGTGTATGCCCCGAAACGCGTCGGACCTTTTGCTAAATCTGTGGTGGCGAGCTGTGAGGTTTTTCGGGACAAGCAAGAGACCGGATGGTTCTGGTGTGTTGTGGTGAGCCCTCCTAAAAGCGCTTGGCGCATTGCTTTTTCACATTACTACGGTTGGCCGAGACCGTGGGAGGGGCTCCACACCGCCAGTGATACGGAAACGCTGAACCTGGCGGAGACTGTGGCGAGGACACCGTTTCTTGCCTGCCAGCGCAACACACCATTTAATGATTGCAACCTCGCAGAGTGTCCCCAACTTCCTACTTAAGGACTTACCTGAGACTGAAATAGCACGAGCAGGCACACCTACTCAAGGATAAATGAACAACTCATCTTCGAACTACAATGACCAGCGTTCCTTGCTGGAAAGTGTGAGCCACACCCACTTAGGGCGGCCAGAATTCAAATAAAAGGCATTTGAATTACCGAGATGAGCTACAGTGCCTCTGTGTGTTTGTCCATGAAGAGGGGGCGTGTATGCCCCGAAACGCGTCGGACCTTTTGCTAAATCTGTGGTGGCGAGCTGTGAGGTTTTTCGGGACAAGCAAGAGACCGGATGGTTCTGGTGTGTTGTGGTGAGCCCTCCTAAAAGCGCTTGGCGCATTGCTTTTTCATATATATATATATATATATATATATATATATATATATATGGATCAATTTCTGTTCCCAGTTGAAACCACAGAAGTAACGGACCACCACACGGCTTGCAGAGTGTTACAGCGAACTTTTATTATCCATTTTTGCAGTAGTTCAGGTAGGCATGACGCGTTTCGGGCAGGGACTGCCCTTGATCACATAACGGAAATGCAGTAGGAGTCACTTTAAATAGAGCACACACTCATTTTTTTCATCTATAGTAACACCACGTGTTCTAATGATCAAAACATAGAAAACGGACTTCATTTTCAAGTGTAAGGTGTTTTGCATGTGCACAGAAAAATTGGTAATTTTGCCTGCATGGCTTAAACCTTTTAGCAGCATTTTAAGTATTGCACATAAGAAATAGAATATTTTCAATTTTAGTTCATTTTTCAATGAACATATACCCGCTTAAATGCGTTTTGACTATGTGCCGATTTAGACTAACAGCATAATTAGTAAAAAACACGCAATATACAACAACAATATCATAGTAATTCAATATGTAAAACCATTGCAACCAATAAATAATATATAAATATGTTAAAATAATAAAAAAGACCTTATATACATAACAGGTCAATTAATGATTTACATAAGTACATATCATATTTAAAATGATTGTGCAAATGGCAGTTCACCAAACAAGTGGCTATACTCGTAATGTAGCTGATTTGCGAGTTAATTTTTCATACTGTCTCATAAAAAATGTCACACTTAACTGTCCCGTTGTTACATATGCTATTCATAAAGTGCTAATGCTGAACTAATACAAGAAGGATAGTGCCACTACCCTTGAGCCAATGGTTCCTTCTAGAAGGAATGAATAATCCAATGTATTGTAGGCAAAATTACAATGTAAATTGCTGAGTGAAATAGGTGCAACCAAAATAATATCAAAGGTTTAAAAACAAGTGATCATGGAGAGAGATATAAAACTTCAGGTTCAACAAAGGTCGCTCATGGACATTAATCAAATAGTCATTCAGGTGTCTGGTGTAATCATACGGATTACTGGCAATAGAGTCTACCCCAGTAACATATCTGGCTAAATCCGTGGATGGGGTATTGGATTGGGTACAGTAATTGAAATTACAGGAAGGTATGCATGTCCTCCCTGTCATTAAGGCCGTTAGGATGCTTAGAATCCAGGTTAAGAATGTATCTTGTCTCTAACTGCCTTAGAGCCTTGTCCCTATCCCCACCTCGCTTGGGAGCCGGTGCCTGATCAATTACAAAGTAAGTAAGACAATTCACGTCTTTATTGTGGCTTACTTTAAAATGTCTGGCTACCGGGTAGGCCGGGTCACTATGGATAATGGCCCGAATGTGTTGCAGGATACGCATATGTACTGGATTTTTTGTGCTGCCAACATAACGTAAGCCGCAAGTGCACGTGAGGACGTATATAGCGTATTCAGTGCGGCAATCATATTTACCCCTAATGTATTGTGCTTTGGTTTGGAACGGGGTGTTATAGGTGGCAGTATTGGCTCCAAAGTTGCATGCCCTACAGGTAGCACACTTACGGAATCCATTACTTGAGGGCATCCAAGTTTTTATACTAGTAGACCCAGTGGAGATCTCTTTAGATAAGAGATTCCCCATGTTTTTTGATTTTCTGAATGTCACGCTAGGATGTTCTAATAGCGTGGTTTTCAGAATAGGGTCTGTGAGGACTATGGGCCAATTCTTGTTCATGATGTTTCGTATTTTGCGTTCCTGTCTACTGTACGTGGTGATCAGTCTTGGGGAACAGGTTTCATCCGCTGTGCCAGCATCTGATTCAATGGTGTTTGGTAACAGGGTGGATCTGGGTCTCTCATTAGTTTTCTTCATGGCTTTGTCAAGAATATCCTCGCTATACCCTCTAGCTCGCATGCGTTCCAGACTTAACTGACTGCAGATATTAAATTGTTCCGGCGTGCTGCAAATGCGTTTTAAACGCAGCAATTCACCGTAGGGTATGCTGGCTATTAAATGACGCGGGTGAGCACTGTGTGCGTGTAATATTGCATTCCCAGCAGATGGTTTTCTATATGCTGTGGTAGTAAGTGTCTCATCAGTTATCTGTATTTGGACATCCAAAAATTCTAGCGCAGTGTCACTTATGTTCGAAGTGAAGTGTAGATTGAACTCATTGGTATTCAAAAGTTCAACAAACTCCAGTGCATATATATATATTACCTACTGGCGGTCGCCAGTAGGTAGTTATAGTTAGGATCGAGACACAAGAGGTGGCAAAAACAAAGGGGGAAATGACCATAAGGGGGCAGGGTAGACCCCCCCTGACCTCCTAGGTTTGATGTGGGGGCTATAAAAGGGCCCCGTGGGGGGAAAAAAAATTCGATTTTCACGGGGGAGCGCCTGGTACGCGCACCGGGGAGCGTACCATGGGTCTGCATGATTAAATAAATATATTTTTAAAGAACATAGCTCTTTGATGAGAATTGGAGGTAGTTCTGAAAAGAACTTTTTTTCTTCTTTTTTTCTTTTTTTACAACAAAAACAAAAACAGGGAATGGGAAACTGCTCAACAGGAGCAAAAAAAACAAAACAAAATTAGGGCTGGAAACGGCAGCGATGGTTATCCAATGCTCGAACCATGAGCAGAACACTTTGTTCCCCATAGCAAAGTAACTTATCGCAATATCTGCATTTAATAACGCCTTTATTAAAAGCAGGCTGGATGTTGGGAATCTGCTCTTGTGATTGCTGCCACCCTGATGCAGTTTGTCCTCCGGTTGAAGTAGAGGCCCCATCACTGGGAGCCTCTCGTGCCAGAGCCCTGACACTTTCCCGGGCAAAATTCTGGGGGTGACTCCTCTCCACATGGCGAATCATTGTGGAGTTACCAAATGAATATTTCTTAGTGGGGTCACCCCGTGACAGGACAGTGTGACAAATCCTGCACTCCACTTTTGGAGCATTTACTTTCTTCTTGTCCTCAGGAATAGAAAAAAACTTCCAAATAAAGTGTTCTTTTACTTTCGGCTGAGGAGCCTCTTCATCAAGAAATTCATTGGAGTCATCTTCACTGCTGGATGGTCTGGCAGCCATGATAAGCCAAGATTTTATTCCCACAAAGATCCGACAGCAAAAAGGCAGGTCTTGCAGTCACAAAAGTGAAAGAAGAAGTGAAGGAAATGGGTGGGGATTTCATTCTTTGTAAAAAAAAAAATGTTAGCAACCAATGAAAAGTGTTATGTTCAGGTCACATGACCCGACGCGCTTACGCTGCGCGCCCCGGTGCGCGCCCGGCGGCGCTTACGTTACGCGATCGTTAGCGCGCGGGCGCTTCCGGGTGCGCTTACGCTGTGCGTCATAAGACGCGCTACGCGATACGTCACGATGATGTTTTCGTTCGCGGCAATGGCGCTAACGGGCCTCTCACCGGTACGCGCACCGGGCGCGCCATAACACTGCGCTTACCGGTGCGTTCACCGGTACGCGCACCGGGAGCGCAACAAGGCAAAAAAAAAAAAAAAGGGAAAATATACATAAAAAAATAGTATTACATAAATATACAATATAGGATTTTTTATAAAAAATATATTTCATAGCTATAGAAATTAGCTATAAAAAAACCTATGAAATTCAAAGAAAAAAACATAGGTTTGAGGCCCTATATATAGTTAGGAATTAGCAGTTACAAAACCTATGAAATTCACTGAAAAAACCATAGGTTTCACACCAGTTATAGTTAGGAATTAGCATTTAAAAAAACCTATGAAATTCACAGAAAAGACCATAGGTTTCACGCCAGTTATAGTTAGCTGGAAGTTTTACTCGCATAAAACCATTGAAATTCCCATGTTATAGTTAGTTGGACTCACTATAACTTGCGCATGCAATGCACTGCTGATGACGTCACATATTACATCACTCATGACATGGTCAGTGACATCACTCATGACATCACTGATGACACCATCCTTGTGACAGACATCCTTTCACTGTAATGTAACCCTTGAAACACATATTCAATAATAGAAAGTAAAATTTTGAAAAAAATGGAGATACCCATACCAGTTACAAAAACCAATTCAATAATTCCACCATCTATATACACATCCACTCATTCACCAACAGTTCTATATAGTCACTCATACATATACTCACTCATCAATGTAGTGATACACCTATACATCCTGTTACACACCGACAGTCATCCAAAAGATACTCTCACACATGCAAATAAACTATTGAACATCCATTTATGTGCATATACAGCTATACACACACTACTACCTTACTTCTAAGGAAACTTACACATACTTACTCTCTTAAACAATCACTTATAGAAACACATACTTATTTAAACAGGAACTCTTACAATCCCTCACTCTCACATATACTCACTTATATACATCAATATTCACGTATACTACATTAAAACATATGTAGTTAATGATAAAGACACTAGTAAGACAGTCATTCACTCACTAACACACACATATGCACACTCATCCACCCATACAGTCCTGCACATATGCTGTCTTCAAAACACATACAAAGAGAGAGTCAGTCATTCATGCATCTATGTGCTAAGTAATACCCCCACTAAACCATACAAACACTCATACTGATACTAAGAAAAACATCTAATAACCCATATACATACATATGTAGCTACTCACCAACCCATGCAGCCACTTATACACAAAGTGAAACACTAATACATATATTTAAATATTTAAACATTACTCTCTAATATATGTATTCACTAAGATACACTTAATAAACCAGTTAACCAATCAAAAAAAATCTATGTAAACACTTATTTAAACATTTATTCTTCCATCAACTTTTACATATACATATATAACACATATTTATTTTTCAGAAAGACACACATTCACTGGATGGTGTCATCAGTGATGTCATGAGTGATGTCACTGACCATGTCATGAGTGATGTAATATGTGACGTCATCAGCAGTGCATTGCACGCGCAAGTTATAGTGAGTCCAACTAACTATAACGTGGGAATTTCAATGGTTTTATGCGAGTAAAACTTCCAGCTAACTATAACTGGTGTGAAACCTATGTTTTTTTCAGTGAATATATATATATATATATTACTGATAGTGTATATTGAGTGTTTGTAAAATATCATCAATGATGTCAATTAGTTTTGCAAGATGTTGTGAATGTTAGTTTGTGTTATAGAGAAAAAGGTTAGAATGTGAGAAATATGTGATTAGTATGTGTGGTTGGCAGTAGCTTAATCACTGGGTACATATGTTGCAAAAGACCATTTAAAATTGGATAGAGGATTGTTTAATGATAGTTTTCTAAATGTTTCACAAACTCAACACCAAGTAGACACAAGATATATGTGCTGCGGATGTGGAGGCAGGTTAGGTATAGTAGCTGTGGTAGGTAGATACAGCATGTATGGCAATTAGGAAGATATAACAGGTTTATAAGGTAGATTAGGTATTGTAGTATAATTCTCGTATGGTAAATAGTTGTGTAGGTTAAGTATGGTAGGTATGATATTGCAGATAGAAATGGTAGGTTAGGTAGATATGATAAGCTAGGTACAATAGGTAGGTGAAGTGTGGTGGGTAGACATGGGAGTTACGATAGGTTAGGTATGGTTATTTGGGTGTAGTTCAAATAAAGGAGGGATAGGAGCCCTGGATCCAGGTTTTGCATTGTACTCAGCTACCACCATGTGTCGTGCTTCAGTCAGACTGGCTATTATAAAACCTAGCATATGCTGACACAGGGCATCCATGCGCAGCATGCAAGAAATGCTTCTTCCCGCCAGTTTGGCTGAGGGCAAAAGTCACTATGACTGGAAAACTGAGGATTACCCAAAGTCAATCTCAGTAGCATCCTAAGAACTCACTGACTGACTAAATTCCTGAAATGTGTTCAGTTTCAATTGATGCAGATGATACAAATAGTTCTTCTGAATCTGTAATTGACTCAGAATTGATATCAGGCTGTACTAAAAAAAAATCTTTTGGGTGTGGTGGTGGGGTACAAATCTACGTTTCTGTAATAAATCAAATGTCTTCTACATATTTTACCCCTAGTGACAGCAATGAATTGGCAACTGAGTAAAATGGAGATAATAATCTCACTACTAGTTAAAGGTGCATTGACTGTTTTTTAAACTAGAAGAAAAGTGATGGTATCTGTAAAATTAATGATCTACTGCCAAACTTAACATCGGTACAGATTAGCTCTTTGACTACCTTTAAGGGAGCACGTTCCACCAGTAGTGATTTTGGAAACGGGATTGATACAATCAAATCTCAAAATGGGTCGGTTAATCTACCCCAGACAAGTTGGATACTAATAATGAAGAAGACCTGGTAGTTGATTTAACATCTAAGTCACTTGTGTCAAGGACCACATTAGGTACAAAACAAACATTAATAGATTTTACTTTTAAATTACTGTGAAACTCCTTACTTAATGGCGAAAACTCTGACTTAAAACTGAAAAACAATTATACTGTTGTGTGTCGATTTAGATGCCGTATATAGATTTCACGAATCATGCCCTTATATAGGTACAGTTCACATTGCCCTTATTTAGGAATAGAAATACAGCCCTTATTTAGGCATTACTCATGCTACCCAAATACAGGCATGGTCAACTACATCCGTTCATCTTCGTCACAACGAGTTCTTGGAAACCAGACTCTTATACCTTTAGGACTTCCCCTTGCCTGGATATTGATTTCTCCGAGAACTCATTTATTATGCATGAACATCTATTCCTTAGGGGTTCATTCATGATGTTCTTATGCCTGACTTGTAAGTCAATACTGGTATTCCTAAACACCTTCAAGTTATAAGTGCTACGGTGCAATTCGGCTACCTACTTGCACGATGCGGCTCGCCTCGGCAAGTCCGGAAGCAGTCAGGTCCCCAACTGACGCACTGACCAGACGCTGTCATCCTTCTCGCAGAGAATCCAGCTCCAGTGTTTCTGACTCCCTTAGACGCACCAGTTGAGTATTTTAGCCTGTGTTATTTATGTATGTATTTTTATATATGTCATAGCTACAGACCATGCTATTGCAGTATTATTTTATCTTACTGCTAACGCATTATACTTTGCATTCTGTCTTACAATTGTAGCAGTTCATATCTCTTGCATGAGAAATAAGACTGTTCAATAAACCTCTTTATTGAAATGCCTGTCTCTCTATTTCTGTGCAACTCTGTAGAAACGAAGCATGCACGATTGACTAGGTGAAACTGTCATCTATTGTTTCCACGATTCTTAGATTGTTCCGATTTTAAAGGTAAACAAAGTTGTCATGTTTATGCGGTTGTCAGAAACGAATCCCTTCTTGTTCATTCAAGAAATTTTCTAGTGACCGAGTTAGCTGGCACACGCAAGTAATTAAGTTTAATATACTCGATAGAGGACATACTGACCTCAGTCCTATGTCAAAACTATAGTGTATATTATTCCAATGCGCATAGCCTATCAGGGATATAGGAACTACACTAAAATACTAGTGGTCCAGTCTTAGGAAGTGGGCAGACATATTCAAGAAGAAATTAAATACAGTTTTAGAGAAACCTAGAAAATCAAATACCCAGTCAATTTACAAAAATAAACAAATTCAAAATCAATTCAGTTCTCCGTAAGATTCTTGCTCCTATAAGTATTCAGTCAAGCAAACCCAATAATAGTAAAACCTAGAATAGAAAATATAATTCAGAGGTTAGTAGATCATCTGGTAGACTTTACAAATATGTAATAAAAAAGAAATGTGAATTTAAGAGATAAGCTAGACATGGATTACTTGCATCTGTTGATACATCAAACTTGAGCCCTTAAATGTATTGTGCTGTATTAAGCTTAACAATGGATCACACCACAGTAATAATAGGTTCTTTCACTCAAAGGCACAATTTTTAACCACGCATATGTTTTTATCATGCATGGTAAGTATAGTTAAGGTAAGTATATGTGTGTGTGTGTATATATATATGTGTGTGTGTGTGTGTGTGTATGTATAAGAACAGCCGAAACGCATCAGTGTTTAGACGAGCTGCAATAAAGTATTGCAAAAAGATATGCCATCTGGAGTCCCACTTATCTGTTATGTTATGTTAAACTAGCTTATATAGCGCATGGCTACCCCAGCAACGGGGCGTCCCAGCGCTTGCAGACATGCCAGGTCCTAGTATGGTAAAGGAGGTGCTAGATGGATGCAAATAACCAGGTTTTTATGAGTTTCCGGAATTGCAGGTGATTAGTGGTAGCCCGGGCTTTAGGGGGGATAGAGTTCCAGAGCTTAGGGGCCAGATACCTGAAGGACCGACCACCAGCTCTGCTCCTCCGAATTCTGACAGTACAGGCCAGTGAGAGGTCCGCTGAGCGGAGTGCGCGCGTAGGCGTATAGAAGGAACACAGACCATGCAGAGTTAGGGGGCCAATGTTATACAGGATTTTGTGAGTGAGGCAAAGGATTTTGAAGCGGATGCGCTGTTGTATAGGAAGCCAGTGTAGTCGACGGAGAAGGGGGGACGCGTGGCAGGTTTTGGGTAGAGCAAATAGAACGCGGGCGGCAGCGTTCTGTGCTCTTTGCAGCCTATTTATTGCCGTCAAGTTGGATCCCAGCATGAGGGCATTACAATAGTCCAGGTGAGATAAAACTGAGGCCTGGACTATGATCTGTCGAGTAGCAGGCTCAAAAAAACCAAGAATGGGTTTAAGAGAGCGAAGACGCCCAAAGCAGGTGCCTGCCACTTTTTGGGCATGGGACTCCAGGTTGAGAGTATTGTCCAGTAGCACCCCCAGATTTTTCACCGACTCCTTGGGCAAAGGAGCAGGTCCCAGCGCCTGAGGCCACCAGTGCTCTTCCCAGGTCTGCGTGCCATTACCAACCAGAAGTACCTCTGTTTTAGAGGCATTAAGCTGAAGGCAGTTATTGGATAGCCACCTAGAGATCGCCAAGATGTCTTCCTGGAATTTGATTTGGTCCTCCACATTGCTGTTGGAAAAGTTGAAAATAAGTTGCGTGTCGTCCGCATAAGATGTTAATGAGATCTTGCGTTCCCGAGCCAACACGGCCAGGGGGCGGACGTACACATTAAACAATGTGGGACTGAGCGCAGACCCCTGAGGCACTCCACATTCAAGAGGGAGCTTGCTGGATGAGTACGGCGGGGCGTGCACCTGGAAGGAACGGTCAGATAGAAAAGACGCGAACCAGTCCAGAGCCGTTTCCCTGACTCCGATCTCCCACAGTCTCTCAAGTAGTATCTTATGGGAGACCGTGTCAAAGGCCGCACTCAAATCCAGCAAAACCAAGATAGAGGTTGCGCCCATATCCAGGGAGGCCCTCAGATGCTCTGTCACTGTTAACAGGGCAGACTCCGTACTATGATTAGCACGGAAGCCATTCTGGAAGTCATCAAGGATCCCATTAGACTCCAAATAGGCAGTCAGAGTGGAATTGACATGTGCTTCCATCACTTTTGCAAGATAGGGAAGCAACGATATAGGTCGAAAACTATCAGGCCTAAGTGGATCCAAAGTTGTTTTTTTCAAAAGGGGTAATACTTTGGCGTGTTTCCAGGATTTAGGGACCTCGGCTTGCTGTAAAGATCGATTAATCAGCTCCCGCCCTTCCTGCAGGACAGAGTCATGAAGTGATCTAAACAGAACTGGTTTGATGGGATCATCTGGGGAGCCTGATTTTACTCTTAGGGCTAGATGTACCATCCCTGGCTGATCTAAGATGGGAGAGTAAAGAGAGAGTAGTGAGGGTCAAAAGTGTCTTTATAAGGATTAGAGGGCCCCACCAGGCTGTCCAGTTGTAAGGAATCATATATACCTTTAACTTTATTGATAAAAAAGCCAGATAGTTCTTCGCACTGTGCATCCGACACTATCAAATTGCCTATGCCTGCCGGAGCTTTGGTCATATCCTTTACCAGAGAAAAGATCGTTTTAGAACGATTTGTACTGGAAATAATCAGGTCTGTGTAGTACATGGCTTTAGTTTTTCTTTATAAGCTTATGATAGGTTTTAGTGGCCTTTATCTCCTGCTTTGCTGAAAAAACAAAGGTTAAAGTAACATTATAATTAGGTGTGATTAAAAGATCTGTTTATTCAACCGTCAGTGACAACATTAATGAAATTGACCAGAGCTAACTATAACTAGCGCTCCCACCATGCACTGAATATGACCTCACATATGACATCACTAATGACGTTCTATGACATAATTTATGATATCACTGATGACATCCCAAATGTCATCATTCAAGGAGTGTACTAGATTGTTTTATAGTTTACATAATGGCTGGTAACTACCATATTACTTTTCTACCTAATTTTGTACAGTCGGGTCCAGCTAGTGTTTACGAAACGCATATGCTCCCAATGCAATCCTAGTTGTGTAGAGGTACTGAACACGTTATAAACGTTTGCATTGAAGAGTAACTTGTGCGCAGGTAACAGTTGGCACCTTGCGTTCGACACAGGTGTAATGGTACTGCAGAAAAAGTTTTCAGCAGGGCAAAGATTCTACGTACTACATACTAAGTATTGTAATCAGCCTTGAATTATTAAACAGAATTGTCTCTGCATGACAATTTCTACTTAACATAGAAGACTGTTCACCAGGTACTAACCTATGTACGGGAAACAACGTTTACCACGCAACACACACAACACAGTAGTTGAAACGACTTGCGATGTAATGACACTCATAGTAGCAACGCAGTTGTCAAAGTACGCGTTGTTACATGCTATATTACTTATGTACATGTGCTGGTTTTGCTTCAGAAGATGGGCTATCTATAAAGTTTTCACCACGGTATGACGGCTGCAGATAGTATGATCTCTAGCACTTTCAGACCTTGGTTATTTTAAGTGAATAGTCGCTCTTTGAACAAGTTTTGCATAGAGTGTACACTGTGCTTAGTAGATACTTTTTATTACTATGTGGTGTATTTCTCATGAGAATTTCACTGTCTGCAAACACTGTTAACTGTACCCACTTTTTTACTCATATCCACTTCATTTCTCAGTGTAGGTTCAGTGACTGTCAGGGGTTTGATACAGGTAGCGTGTCAGAAGAAGGACTTTAGTTATGTAACAGGGCTTGAGTATCTGGATGAACTTGTTTTTCCCTGAACAGTTGTATACAGATTGAACACTGTGCGCAGGATAGGTTACCTTTTCATCTGTGGTTCATAGTCAACATGAACTCGGCTACCCATGAAGTGTATGGTATAGAGTCAATGTTACAAATAACACAAGCTTGCTTTACCTATGGGGATTGTATGTATGATAGCAGTAAAGATGCTGCATATTATTCTGAGCTAGTTTGCACTTACTTTCATAGCTCTAATGCTATACCCATTTATAGTGCAATGTGTACAAAAGAAGCTTGGATGATGTCATCAGTGATGTCATCACTGTTGTCATTTGAGGTGTCATGAGTGATGTCATATGAGAGGTCATAAGCAGTGCATGGAGGCAGCGGCATAGCTAGGCCTTGGCCCCTGCAAGTGCCGCCCACCGGGGCCGAATATAAGAGGCGGAGCGCTGACGATTCCTGCGGCCATCACCGGGCCGCCGCCTCAAACCTTGTGCTGCCTTGGGCAGACTGTCCCCCCTTGCTACACCACTGCATGGCGGGGGCACAAATTATAGTTAGCGCTGGTAACTATAAATGGTGAATTTCTGTGTTTTTTTTCCAAATCAAAATGTTAATGTTGTCACTAACAAATTCACCTAACCATAACATTACCCCTGCCTCCCAGAACTTTGAGACCCTAAAGGGTCACAAATACTGATTGATTGATTGTTTAACCAATTGTGTTTTCAGTTCATTTCTAAGTTTTTTTTATCACACCTAGCTATAATGTTAGCAACTTTTGATTTTTTCTATGAATTTCTAGTGTTTTTTAACGTGAAGTAATGTGTAATTAACATAGGTAAATGCAACCTTCTACACCCAACCTCCCACATGTAGCTAACACCACACGCCGTGCGTAGAGGACAGTTGGCCACAAGACCTGGCTTGTGGCCAGGCACTGTGGCCAACCTCCGTAAAGCTGCCAACCCCACACTGTGCAGGGCCTTAAGTTGTGCACGGTGGGGAGTTGGCGGCATCCAAACCCATGCTCCGCATGGCCTTCGGCCTTGGGATATTGGCTCCACGGCCTCACCTGTGGCCAACACCTCCACCCAAAAGCAGTCAACACCACACTACACACTGCCTTCGGCCTTGTGCGGTGGGGGGTTGGCCATAGGGCCTGACTCTGGGGACGCTTTCACAGGGCCTTTTCTTTTTTATTAAAGGGAAGGGGGGCTACACAGCTCCTGTCCCCGAGCTTCTTCTTCAGGCCCTGGAGATCCCATCTCTCAAGGCCGTACATATAAGTTGGGAGTGGGGCCACGCGTCCCCCCTGCCTGAGCCTCTTAGGCCCTGGGGATCCTATCCCCCAGGGCCGTACATATATGTTAAAAGAGGAGGTGGGTCACCCTCCCTCCCTAAACCTTGTAAGGTCCTGGGGACCCAATCCCCTAGGGCCGTTTGCTTTTTAATTAAAGAGGAGGAGGCTGTGTGGCCCGTATCCCCAAGCCTTGTTAGGCCCTGGGGACCCCATCCCCCAGGTCCATTAAAAAAAATAAAGTGGTGGGGGTACATGCCATTATTGGCCCTAGGGACCCCATCTCCGGGGCCACTCTTTTAAATAAAGTGGAGGGAGGCATGCTTGACCACAGTCCCCGGGCCTATTTTGCCATGGGGACCTCATCCGCTTGGCCCGGCATAATTTATAGTGAGAGGGGGCATGCGGCCCCTCCCAGATACGATTTCAGCCCAGGGACACCATCCCTGGGGCCCAGTGTGATTGTTAGGGAGAGGCGGGTACCTAGCCCCCGTCCTGGGGCCAATTTTGGCCATGGGGACCCCATACCCGGGGCCTGGTGTGCTTTTTAGGGTAAGGGGGTCTTGCGGGCCTTCAAAATTGAAGATGGGTGCCCTGGTGTCCATCCAAGGCACCCACCATACACTTGTTGGGGGCAGTGGGAGAAGCCATAAGGCCCCAGCTAGCTCCCCACATACAGTGGGAGCCAGCATTGCTACCGGCCGCAGGAAGCAGCTCCTAATGCTGCTCCCTTGGGGCCAAAGCAATATTTTGATTTGTTTTCCTGCCCATTTCAGTGCCGCCAGGGAAACAGATCAAAAGTTCCACTGGGAGCGGACTTGGTGCTTGGCAGAAGTTTTGAAAATGCTCCTGCCAAGCGAGAGCAAACACAGGTTTCCCTGCCTGCACCGCTGCTGACAGGGAAACTGCTGTGTCCCGGGGTGGGCTCCCAAGGACATAGCATCTGAGCAAACCCCGGGGACGGGGTCCCTGGGGTCATTAATGGCTCAGGGATGGGAGGCCCCCCTCCCTTAAAGTAATTGTCCCAAGGGAGGGCTCCCCATTTTGAATTATTTCAGCCCCTCACATTTTGCAAAATTCTGGCCTCAGAAATGGGCTCCTCATCCTCATGGCCTCTGATGGCTTGGGGAGGAGGGGCTGCACATTCCCCTCCTCATACTCAATATGTTCGGTCCTGGGGGTGGGCTTCCCGGGGCCTCTGCTGGTGGGAGGAGGACTCCCCATAAACAATGTTCTTAGCCCAGGAGTAAGCTCCTTGGAGGCTCGGGAAGTGGATCAGGCAGCATCCCTCCCCATTATTAATACAGCCCTGACGTGGGCTCCCTGGGGCTAATAATTCATAAATGAGGACCGGCTGCCATTTATTATTATTTTTTTATCCTGTGAGGGGATCGCAGCATTTTTTGCTGATTTGTTTTTTCTTTTCAGCTCCGGGGGTGTCCTTTTGTCACCCCATGAGTCATAGAGGGGCAGGGTATCCCTACCATGCTGCCTTATATATATATATATATTTTTTTTTTACTTCAGTACAGGGTACTAAGTCCCCGAGTCCTATAATGGCTGGCAGCAATATTTTTCTTAAGTTGCTGGCAGCCACTCAAGAGTGCTCGCTTCTGCAGGAATCTGACTCCCATGGGAGCGAGATGGCCCAAAGGAAATAAAACTCACTTGGCCAATCAGAATGCTCTATTTTTAAATTGGCACTCCACTACACTCTTTCGATACTGTTGTGGACCCAACCGTCCAGCTATACAATTATTTTTGTCTCTTAATTTCTCAAAAATGACAACGGATTTACACCAAAACACAAAAAAATACAATCTGCGGACCACAATCTAGCTTTGTGACATATTTGGTGTAATTCCTTTCAGCATTTTTTGCTATAGCATTTTCTAAAGAAGTCTATGGAAAATACATGGGGATTTTGCATTTTGTTACCCCCTTTTTTCTCGTCCCCACTTTACGGATCACCCTGAAACGTTCCAGGAAGGAGCTGAGATGGATGAATTTTTTTTGGAAGGTTTTTTTAAGGTTCGTTAAACGGGGCCAGAGTTATTAGCAAACCGCAAAAAACACCCTTTCTATGAAAAGCAGACCCAACTATAACTACATAGGTTATGAGTGGTTATGGGTATAGGGTGATACGGGTTGATTTAAGGGTGGGTAAGAGTATTGGGTTGTAAGTATCCCTGGGCAAAGCGCTACGCTCGCGTAGTTTGTGAAGTTTGCGCAACTTCGCACTACGCGAACTGCATGTAGTAAAGTGCAAACATGCATAGCATAGTGCAGCGGTCATTTTTTGCTTGCTCGCGGTCCTCAACGTCAAGTTGGCGACCGCGAGCAAGCAAAATGACATCCTCGCGAGACTTTTTCCTTGTTCGCGATCAGCAACATCAAGTTGCCGATCGCAAGCATGGAAAATAAACATCCCGGCGAGATTCCCAACCCGGAAAGGTCAGGTTTCTTATTGCGAGTGGTTGCGCATGCTCACGACCGCTCGCAATGAGAAACTACTAGTCCGCGTTGAGAACGCTGCAGCTCGAGAAAAAATCTACTCGAGCGGCAGAAAAGAACAGCTCACACTGCAAGATGCTGTTTTCAATGATTGAACAGTACCCGTAGCGCTACTTCGCGAACTACGCCCACCCCTAGTGGTAAGGATGATTTCAGGGTTTAGAGATTGGTAGGGGATTAGGGTGGTAAGGATGTTTTAGGGTTTAGGGCTTGGTATGGGTATGGGGTAGTAAGAGTATTTATAGGATTTAGGGATGGGAAGGGGCATTTGGTGATAAGGGTATTTTTAGTGTTTAGTGGTTGGTAAGGGTATTGGGTTGTAAGGGTGTTTGTTGGGTTTAGGGGTTGTGACTAAGGCTATTGGGTTGTAAGGGTGTTTTTAGGGTTTAGCGGTTGGTAGGGGTATAGGGTGGTAAGACTGTTTTTAGGGTTTAGGGGAGGATAAGGGTATTGGGTGATAAGGGTATTTTCAGGGGTTTCGTAGGGTAGGGGCAGAGGGTGGTAAAAGTAATTTTTGAAGGTTTAGTGGTGGATAGGGGCATATGGTGGTAAGGTTAATAAAGAAAAAGAGGTTTGGGGTGGTATCCCCTATAGAAATATTTATTTATTTTTAAAAAAAAGGTAGATGGCTTTAAGGGAGACTCACCTCCCCCTTAAAAATAAGATATATATAAATGCTGACTGTGCAATATGCTGTTATTCATATTCATTAATGTGTTGCACTTTAATATATATGTTATGACAAGCATGTGTAACTAGTTATATTTTACAGTTAAAAATTGTAGTTTTAGCCTGCCTGTAATTGCATATTTTATCACCCGTGTTGTGTTTTAAATGTGTGTTTTTTCCCTGCCCATGATTGCTTTCATTTAGTGTGTTGAATTGTGGGGTTTGCAGTCCAACCTCTGTAGTTTGTCCCTCTCATTCCTTGGTGACAAATCTGTTTTCTCTCCAAATTTCTCCTTTGCTCTGTGCTTAGGCCTGTGTGCTCAAACAGTGCACCCCATCCACCATTTTGTGCTCACAAGCCAGTGAGGCCAGCCCCCCTGCCTCCCCCGCCCCCCAGCAACAGGGATTTTCTACATCAGAGGGTGCTTCTGTGAGCTGCTTAAACTGTATTTACTGGTGCCTGTGCACTTCGTTTTTTGGCCAGCAGGGGGAGTAAAGCTTTATTCAAACAGTATTGTTAGATTTCGAGTTAGTGAAGCCTTTACCTGTTGAAGTCCAAAGTTGTGGATTGAGCCTGTCTGTCTCCTAGGAGATTCTGAACAGGAGCAAGCAGCTGCCCAGACCCCACCCCCAGGCCAGCAGCCCATTGGCTATTCAGCTACCAGGCAGGTCTGAGCCCTCCTCTCACACCTGCCCAGGCCCCTTGAGGCCTTGCTGGGTGCACCCCAAATCACTCTCCTCCATCTTGTGAGTTGCAGTCTACATGTGCCCCAGATTGCAGAGAGCAGAGTCCAGGGAGTGATAAGGAGACAGACTAGTGCTGTCTCTTCCCAAGACAAAAAGTTGTTTAAAAAACGATTTTCATTTTCTGTGTTTACTGTCTATGCCTGTGGCTGTTACAGTTAAAAATTTTAGTTTTAGCCTGCCTGTTATTGCATATTTTATCACCCGTGTTGTGTTTTAAATGTGTGGTTTTTCCCTGCCCATGATTGCTTTCATTTAGTGTGTTGAATTGTGGGGTTTGCAGTCCAACCTCTGTAGTTTGTCCCTCTCATTCCTTGGTGACAAATCTGTTTTCCCTCCAAATTTCTCCTTTGCTCTGTGCTTAGGCCTGTGTGCTCAAACAGTGCACCCCCAGCCACCATTTTGTGCTCACAAGCCAGTGAGGCCAGCCCCCCTGCCTCCTCCTCCCCAGCAACAGGGATTTTCTACATCAGAGGGTGCTTCTGTGAGCTGCTTAAACTGTATTTACTGGTGCCTGTGCACTTCGTTTTTTGGCCAGAAGGGGGAGTAAAGCTTTATTCAAACAGTATTGTTATATTTCGAGTTAGTGAAGCCTTTACCTGTTGAAGTCCAAAGTTGTGGATTGAGCCTGTCTGTCTCCTAGGAGATTCTGAACAGGAGCAAGCTGCTGCCAGCAAACCTTGTCTGAGGTTGCTGAGACCTTATATGGTGTGCTATTGGTTGGCACATGTGTACTCTGATTGGTGGTTGTATCTGGTGTTTCTATTGGGTTAAGGTTAATGTCCTCATTGGTTGGGTATTTGAGGCTTCTGATTGGTTTCTCGGTCTGTGATTCAATCATTGCAGGGTTGGGACTAGGGCTAGGGTTAGGATTTCTATTGGAAGTAGGAACTAGGGTTTCCTATGTTATTGGTTGTTGGGAGTAGGGTGGGACTAGTGCTAGGGTTAGACCTTTAATTGGAAGTAGCTATTTAGGGCTTCTGGTGTGATTGGTTGTTGGACCAGTTGTGGGACTAAGAGTAGGGTTAGGCTTTCTATTGGAAGTAGGGACTAGCTCTACCTTTACCATTGGCTGCTTGGACTTGTGTTGGGACTAGTGGTAGGGCTAAGGCCTTTATTGGATGTTGAGATCAGGTTTTTTTTAACTGATTGGGTCCTTGGACTAGGGCTAAGATTGGCTGTAAGGTTCTGGTCTCCTATTGGTTCTAGAAGTTAGGGCTAGTGTTGTGATTGGATAGTGTTAGGGCTAGGGTTCCCATTGGCTGAAGGGGTCACCTGATTACTAGGGCTACAAGAAAGGCCAGGCTTAGGGCGTCTCTACCCGGGCGTCGAGGCTAAGGGTGGAGAGGACAAGGGTAGTTGCCTGTTTGGGCCTGTTAAGGGCGGAGAGGACAAGGGTAGTTGCCTGTTTGGGCCTGTTAAGGGCGGAGAGGACAAGGGTAGTTGCCTGTTTGGGCCTGTTTGAGATTGGTCGAGACTAGGGCCAGAAATGCTGCCCTCTGACTCCTTCCCTCCAAAACTCCTTTTTACTCATCCAAAAGCCTCTTCCTACTGCTAAGACTTATAAAAAAATAAAAAAATAAAAATCCTTCACTCTTTTATCCCTCCACTATCCTTTTTCAATCAAAATTAACAGACTAACATGTTCACTTCTCAAATTCCATATTCAACTATAGTAATAACTGAATAAACATATCTACTACTCAAATTACTTCATATTTATACTATACTAATTTTCAACACTAATCCTTTATGGGTTCCGGAGTGGCGTGCTACTCGCCAGAAAACCGCTTCAACACCCATCAGGGGTAACAAGTGCTATATGAATGCAAATCTTTCTAACCCTTTTATCCATCCGCTATCCTTCTCACTCCAAGTAACAGACTAATATCCACCACTGAAATTACCTCATATTTCACCATATTAATTCACCACTAATCCTTTATAGGCTCCCTGAATAGCATGCGTCAACAAGCGAGCGATAAATAAATAAATACAAACCTTTGTCCTACTCTATCCTTCTGCTATCATTCCAAATCCAAATAACTGACTAACCTATCTACCACTTAAAATGTACTTGCATGTTTCACTATACTAATTAAACATTAATCCTCTGTGGGTCCCGGAGTAGCGTGCTACCCGCCGAAAAAGCGCTTCGACGCCTCGTTAGGGGTAGTAAGCGCTATATAAATGCAATTACAATACAATACAATATTTTTAATTGCGCAGTCCATTTTATATGTCTATTTATGGCTGAAGGAGGGAGGAGGGCTATATATACCTGAAACTTTATGGCGCCATTTAGATTGATTAAGCCTGCTGCGGCAGATGACACACACACATTTTTTCTGTGCACATATCAGGAAGCTGATTACGTTCAATTGTTGGTAATACATGCTGAATGTGCATTATGCTGTTATTCATATTCATTAATTCGTTGCACTTTGCACTTTATATATATGTTATGACAAGCATGTGTTACTAGTTATATTTTTAATTGCACAGTCTATTTTCTATGTCTATTAATGCCTGAAGGAGGGAGGAGCGCTATATATACCTTAAACTCTATGGGAAGCAGCTACAGCTAACTTGAAGGACTCAGACAACTCTCTCTGGAGAATGACCTGACGCTTGACTAAGTAGAAGGAACCAAACCCACCGATACAAGGGAAGACTCACTTGGCATGCAGCAACAGGGACAAGGCTGAGGTCTTCGCTGACACACTGGAGGCATCCTTCAGGCCTAACCAGGCAAGCAGACTGGCAAAGGAAGTCGAGCAAGAGGTCACCAAGCACCACCAGGAGCACCCACCTGAAACAGAAGCTGCAATCATTGAGGAATGATCAATGGGCGAATTACTGGCCCTGGTAAAGACACTAAAAAACGGCAAGGCACCAGGAAAGGACAGAATAGTCAACCAAGCCATCAAGATGCTCCCAGACACCGCAGTGGATCATCTTGCTGAGATATTCAACGCGTGCATGCAGCACCAGTATTTCCCTAACGCCTGGAAAGAAGCAAGAGTCGTCCTATTCCCCAAGGCTGGGAAACCACTGCGAGATCCTGCAAATTACCGCCCCATAAGTCTCCTATCTGGCCTATCAAAGCTCTTCAAAAAGTCATCCTCGCCCGTTTCGTGGACTATGCGACAAGCGAAAACCTCCTTGCCAAAGAACAGTTTGGGTTCCGGAAAGACCACTCAACCAATCACCAACTCCTCAGAGTTGTGGACATCATCAGCCATGGATTCAACATCAACAAGTCTACTGGAGTAGTCTTTCTGGATGTAGCCAAAGCATTCGACAGAATATGGCATGAGGGACTGCTTTACAAACTTATCAAGCTCAAGTTTCCAAGCTACCTGGTCAAGCTGCTGGCTAGCTACTTGTCAAAACGGACCTTTCACGTGGCGGTGCGAGAAGAATGCTCATCGCCATGCCCAATTCTTGCTGGAGTACCTCAGGGATCAATCCTAGGACCATTCCTCTTCAACATATTCACAAACGACATCCCCACTGACCTAAAGAAGACTGATCTTGCCCTTTACGCAGATGATGTTGCAGTCATCTCCCAATCCTTCAGCGACAAAGAAGTGGCTAAGAACCTTGAGACAGCGCTCTACAGACTCTCTGAATGGTACAGCGACTGGCAGATCACCCTGAACACAGGCAAAACCAAAGCAACATTATTCACCAGGAAGCGGAACAGAAAACATCCACAGATCCTCCTCAATGGGGATGAGATCAAATGGGAAAACAGCAGCTCCTACCTGGGGGCGACTCTGGACTCTAAACTCAGCTGGAGAAACCACATAGAGAAGACCTGCCAGAAAGCAGCAGCCAAACTGGCTGCATTATATCCACTCTTGAAGACCAAGTCGATGCCCATGCAGAGCAAGGTGCAAGCAATCACTGCAATAATTCGACCAACTATGACATACGCTTCACCAGTTTGGAGTGGCTGCCGCCCGCAGCTTCGGAAAGACCTACAGAGACTACAGAGCAAGGCCTTACGGATTGCAGCAGGTGCTCCTATGATCACACGAACAGCAGACCTCCACAGAGACCTAGGAATTGAGATGTTGGACGACCATCTCCTCAAACTCAACAGAGCATTCTACAAAGGATTGGATCAAAAAGAAAACCCACTGATCAGGAAACTCGCAGACATCTCTACAAACCCATTTGACCGCTACCCGCGGCCCATCGAAGCGCTAACCTTGTGAAACTGAAACAGCAACGCAGCATCCAAAAACTCATCACTGCCTGAAGGCAAACACCGGCAGGTACGCAAAACTCATCACTGCCCGACGGCATAATCTCCTCGGCAGGCAACCAAAACCCTTTCTCTGTCTGAAGGCATAATCGCCTCGGCAGGCAGCCAAAACTCAACACTATCAGAAGGTACTAGATAGACAAAGACGAGACTCTTTGAGGAAACATGCTGACAATTCTGCAAACTCAATTGACCGCTACCCGCGGCCCATCACTGAGCTGACCCTGTGATAAAACGTCAACTGTGACAAAGCGTCACACATCAATAAGACAACCTAAACAGCGACTAAAAAATTCAAAATGAATGTGGAGTAATGAGGCTACTGCCTCGGTATCCAAAAACTCACCACTGTCAGAAGGAATCTGACAGATGAAAACAAGACGGTAGGCGCCATTTCGATTGATAAAGCCTGCTGCACAGGCAAAACGCGTCTCTCTTTTAATGCAGGGTTGTGGGAGACCTGAAAACAATAAATAAGCCCTATTCCTACATACCTCGTGTACGTGCCTCTTCTTCGTTGGAGCAGAATTTTCTTTTTTGATATATATAGTACGGTTTACTGTGGTATATATACATTTTTGCTTACCTGATTTATACTTACTTGCTTGGGAAAGGGATATGTGTGGTAAAGGCATATGTTGTAAAAAAATGTGTGTTAAAGACATGCATGGTAATTGAATGCGATGTAATGTCTTACACTCATGCACAGGTCAGCAGTTAATTGCTCCACAGTCATTTATTAACTGTGCTAATTTTCATTTTACAGCAGGTATCCTTTTTACAAATCTCTATTTTTCTATCATACTTTTCCGTTGAACCTTATTAGAGGAACGAGCTACTGCAGTAGGTTACTGTAGAAATAAAGGTCTTATTAGAATACCTAGCTACTGCTACAGTTGACTGTAGAAAGAAGGGCTAGCCTAAGTTTCTTTTTAGTTGGTTATATTTGTCAAAAAGTAAATATTATAAAGTAAATATTATAAACTAAATAGGGGCACTTTGTTGAGGTTATTTCAATCCATATCAAGCTTAAATAACATTTTTGTAATGTAGAAAATACAGGAGTTACATTTGGTAACAAACACCTACAGTATGAAATCTGTAATATTTTGCATGTAAGCCTCGAGATGGGTATTGAACCAGACCCAGTAAAACTTTTTCTTTATCAATCTTTGTTACACCATCAAGAGATTCATAATGAAATCAATATTTTACTACAAAAAAGACATGCATTATGTCAGTCACATAGAGAAAGTTGTAGACTGCACAGGTGGTAATTTCATACCAAGGAAAGTACTAATGATCCATGGTAAAGTATGCATGACAGCTCTTCAGATGCAACTCATAATAATTTTCTATCTGAAGAGCTCATTAAGTAATCACTGCTTCTGGATTGTGAGTTTCTGAACAAGCAGGAGCTATCAAAACCCCGGAGTAACTCAAATACCAACATGGAACTATGAAGAGTTAGTTGTGACTTGTTTCAGCCACTTTTTTTGTTTTTTTATAGTGTAGGTTTTACAAAACTTTTAAGAAATAAAGGAGTACTTTACTTTTCAATTCAGACTAATCAAAAATTTACTTCCCTTTGGTAATAATTTTTCTGGTGGATACTCTGACCGCAGATTCCTCACCTTACGAGTATCCAAAGGCTCAAAACTGGATCTGGAAAATTCAAAGCAGCGCTCCTGCACGCCGACAGGTGGAGCCATGCAACTCCTAATCAATGGCATTTCACTCCAGAAGTGGCAAACTGAGCTACAAAGAAATGCCACACATGCACACTGAGGTCAGTTTCTTTAATTGATCCATTCACGTCCCAGTGGCATAACATAAGACCCGCAGCCCCCACGGTGCGCGGCGGCTCCCTCAGCCAAAGTGTTGCGTGGTGGGCCAGGGAGGAAGGAGGCCCTCTGTGTACTTTGCAGGAGGGCCCCCTCTGTTTACTTTGCAGGGGGCCCGTCAAGTTTTGTTACGCCATTGTCATGCCCTCAAACGTGCAGCCTACAGACCAAATGCAAAACCAGTGTCTAAATTCCTAATTGAGATCTTTTTTGATGGACAAAACCATACCACAGAAGAAGAGGTGGGAGGGGGTTGAAGAGTTTGTGATTAGATAGGGTATTACCCGAAAGATAGTTGCTGAAAGTAAGTAACTTGTTCTTCTGATGGATACATCTAACCACAGATTATTTGCCTTGTGAATGGGTACCAAAGCAGTACATCCCAAGGTTGTGGGTCTGTGGAATGGCGCAAACTAAAAAGTTCTACAGGGCTGAGCAGGCTAAGTGCCTGTCTCAACAGACATTACTGCTGAGGCAGCAGTGCTTCATAAACGTGGGTGCACCAATGACAAATATCAAGGACAGGCACAGTGGTAGCAGCTTTGGCTTTGGTGGAATAATCTTGTAGGCCACCTGGAAGCTGCTTTTAAGCCAACTTTTTAGCCAACGCATAGTAGATCTTCATGCAGAGGACTATCCATCGAGGGAGGGTCCATTATTGCACTGCCTTGCCATGCTTTGCCCCAGAGAACTCCAACAAAGAGCTACCATCAAATGATCCATACCACCAAACAAGCTGCTCTGGTGGACCTCATCAATGCTAGCATCAACAGAAGCAAAGATATCTCCCCCATGAAGGAAAGATTTCACTTCACCATCCTCTGCAACAGTCTCTCTCAACTCTACAGCAACAAAATCACTGCCATTTACAGCAGACTCAAACCTGCAAATGGACCAGACGAACTTCGCCAAACGCCTCCATATCTAATATAAACAACCAATGCTAACCACACAGTCCATCATCACCCCAGAAGAAACAGCTCCCAACATTAAGTCCCATCTACTGAGGAACCCAATCGGATCACTGCCTTCATCACGCCTACTCCAGAGAACTGAAACTCATCAGCCCCATGCTCACACCCATTCTGAATGCCTCCACCTTTTCTGCAACCTTCTCAAATGTTTGCAAACAAGCAAATGTCCTCCCATTGCTGAAGAAACTCTCTGTGGACACTGCAACACTTGTCAACTACAGGCCACTCTCCCTGCTATCATTCCCTGCCAAGTTCTTCAAGAAAATCATCAATAGACACCTCACTGATTACCTCAATGACCACCAACTCCTCCACACCACTCAGTCTTGTTTCAAACCCAACCACAGCATGGAAACTGCCGTAATCGCCGCCATGGATGACATTCGCATGACTCTGGACAGAGAGAAACAGCAGCCCTCATTCTCATTATTTGACCTCATCCTCATCTAATGCCTACACAACGTAGACATCTAAGGACATGCACTCTGATGGATCTGCTCCTTCTTGACTGGAAGGACCCAGACATTCAGCCTGGCACTGTACAACAGCAACCTCATCAGGGGAGTTTCACAAGGATCCTTCCTAAGTCAAACCCTCTTCAACACATATCTGATCCCTTTATCCAACATCTTCTGCTCTATGAACATCAACATCCTCTCTTACACCAACGACATGCAACTCATTCTCTCCCTCACAGACAAGACGCCCAGTACCCAAGCAAGTTTGCGTGACTGAAATCACCCATTGGATGAAAACCAACTATCTAAAACTAAACACTGCCCAGACCGAAATCATAATCTTTGGGAAGAGCACATCACTATGAGACACCACCTGGTGGACTGACTCCCACCTCCACCACCCACGCAAAGAACCTTGGGATCAATAGCAAAATGAATATGATCACCCAAGTAAATGAAGTTACCGCCTCATGCTTCCATAGTCTGAAGATGCTGAATAAGATTTTCAAATGGTTCTCAATCAGCACCTTGAAAAGTGTCATGCAAACCTGGTCACAAGAAAGCTGGACTACAGGAACACCCTTTATGCTGGGATCAACAAAAAACTCACGAGGAGTCTTCAGACCGTTCTGAACTCGGTGGTCAGAATCTCTCAAGTTTCCATGCCTCACTCACATCACACTATACAGGAAAGAGCCCCACTCACTCCCAATTTACAAACTAACACAATTAACACACCACACTTTCAAGGCACTACATAACACTGGCCCAGCATACATCAACAATTGCATTTGCTTTCAGAAACCTTCCAGACACCTCTCATCATCCGGACTCACATTTGAACAAATCCCGGCATATGGAAACCTGATCTGGCAGTTGAGCCTTCTCTTACATTGCTCCTAAAGTATTGAACGACCTGTCACTACCCATAAGAGCCACCTCCTCACTTCTTGAATTCTGTTACAAGCTGAAGACCTGGCTTTTTGTCGTAAGTTTGGCTAAATACATACGTGCTCAGCATCAGGATAGCCTCCCAGGTGATAATGTGTTCTGCAAACCTGCCTAGCATCGTCCACCCGATGTTCCTTGGTATAGTCAATAAAGAAGATGAGCACTCTCATTAGACTCAGGCAATCGATTCTCTCTTCCTCTTTCGAGTGATGTGGCGAAGCAAAGAAGGTTGGTGCAGTGATTGCTTGTCCAACGTGAAAAGGAGTCACCATCTTGGTAGGACTGCATCTTGAGTCCTGAGCACCAGTTTGTCTGGGGAAAAAGGTGATATAAGGAGACTGGACTGAAATGGCATCAAGTTCACTCGCACTGCGTGCAGATGTTATTGCCATCAGGAAAACCATTTTCAAGGTGAGTAGGAGCAATGAGCAACTGGGCATTACTTAAAAAGGAGTACACATCAGAAAGGTGAGGGCTACATTTAAGCCCCACTGCTCCATTACAAAGGGCTTTGGCGGAAACATATGCTGCAAATCTTTTAGAAAACGTATCACATCCAGGGATTTGTACAAGCATGGTTGGTCTGGCAAAAGTAAAATAACTAATATAGGTGATAGTATACCTTTAACTGTGCTGAGAACAAGGCCTTGCCAGGCCAAAAACAAAGCAAACAATAGTACATCTGATAGTTTTGCCTGCAACAATTCTAATTGCTGTGTACCATACCACACCAGAAACTTGTTGCAGAGCTCTATATATACAGATTTTGTGGAAAGTGGACAGGATGGCTTCAACAACATTGGGAGGGAGATCAAAATAACAACTGCCGCAGATCAATCTCCATGCATAGAGGTGCAGATTGCATAGGCTCGGGTGCAAGACTCTGCCAGCTGCTGTGACAGGAGTTCTTCCCATGTCTGAAGCCTGATCAATAGTCAGATGCCCAAGTCCAGAAGTTTCATTTACCATAATCTAATGGCCCTATCTGGTGTCACTAGAATGATTTGGACCTGGTTATTTCTGATCTTCTTCAGAAACGTGGTCTACTCTGCTAAATGCATCTCCAAGAGAGCCTGCAAGGGAACCCCTATTCCCAAAATTTGCTGACATTGCTCATTCTCTGCAGTGGTGATCAAATCTAGCTAGGGTTTTCTAAGATGCCTTTTGCCACCTTCGGATGCAGTTGCTATTTGTGTTCCGCCTTGGCATTTAATGATCCCACTCCAGGTGCTGCACCACCAGGAAAAAACTCTGATGATCCAGCAGTCTCCAAAGATATAGAGCCTCCTGGCACAGGACGGTATACCCTACCCCAACCTGCATGTTGCAGTACAACATGGCTGTAGTGTGGGCAGTGAGAATCTGCATCGGCCTCTTTTTGATAGTTGGCAGGAAGGCTTTTAACACCAGGCAAATCACCGCCAACTGCAGCAAGTTGATGTGTAGGTGGGTCGATGGAAAAGACCAAAGTCCTTCTGACCTCTGCCTCTTCCATATGACTTCCCCAACTCAGTAGTGACACATACATCACCACCGTCAACTCTGGGTGGGGCAAGGAGAGAGATCTACCACTGATCGAATTGCTCTTGAGTAGCCACCACTGCAGATCTTTTGCAGTCTCCTCTGATGGATGGAATCGGATAGCCTCCCCTGGTGTTGGTTACAATGAATCTTCAGGTCCCAATGCAAAGCTCGTAGGTGCCATCTGGCATAGTCGGCGAGTAAGAAGCTTGTAGTCCAAGAAGCCTTAGAGTCATCCTCACTGAGAGACCCAGAACAGACGTTGAAACATTGGGATTATAGCCCGAATGTACTGGACTAGTTGGTCTGGAGGAAAGGCTCAAAAGGGCACTGTATGCAGGATAGCTGTGATGGAGAGCCTCTGCAAATGAGTACGGTGTGAATTAGGCAGGTTGATTGAGAACCCCCAATGATGTCAAGAGGTTCACTGTCATCTGTAGGTGTTGTATGACCTACTTTGGCAAGCCCGGCTTCAACAGCCAGTCATCAAGGTATGGGAATACTGGTACCCTTGACCTCTGCAGATGGGCAGCGACCATCCCATCACCTTTGTGAACATCCAAGGCTGAAAGGGAGCACAGCAAACCGAAATGCTCGTGGCCCACCTCGAATCGCAGGTTGTACAGGATGGGGTATGTGAAAATACGCGCCCTACAGGTCCAATGCCACCATCCAGTCTCAGGGACTCATGGCAGATACAACCTTTACCAGAGTTTTTTGACAATGATTTATCACTGAACACTCAAGTGAACAGGCTGGCATCAACTTGCTTTTCATTACTTAGAGGACTGCGAAAGTTGAACATAGTGTTACAGATTGAACAATCAAGGGTCTAAGTCGGTTAGATTCCGGCAACTATCTGGTCAGACGACTTTCAAGCATCAGAAGGCTGCAGCTCGTATGGCCTTATCACTCAAATTCATCGGAGTCCTTGGCATTAAAGAACCTACATTGGCTAGCAGTAGCCAAGAGGATTCTTTTCAAGTCTCTTTATATTGTTCACAGAGCACTAAATGGGAGGGGTCCTATTTACTTGCAGAACAAGTTTATTAGGTACCATTGGGACAACAGTTGTGTGCAGGAGAAGCAAGTCTTCTCACACAACATAATATCAGACTCTCCCAAATGAGGCGCTGGGCATTTTCAACACAGGCCTTGCATTAATGGAATAGATTTCTCATCTCAATGCTGAAGACTGATTATCTATGGCTCCTCAGAAAACTGCTTAAGACATGGTTGTTTACCAGGTAATGGTGTAGGGAGGGGGGCTGTACCATAGGTTTCAAGTTTTAGCGCCAGAACGCCTGCTTAGGCATTTGCATGCTTTAGAAATTAAATGGAAAAAAAGAGTAAGCATCTAGAATTTGTCTTTGCATAGGAAGGCGCTGAGAAGGAGAATATCCGGGATAGGGCAGAGGTCTCTGCCCTTGTTCGACACAAAGGAAGTAGCGGGAATAACTACTACTCCCCATGTCCAAGGCTGGTACCCTCATTACGGCTTCTTTTGCCAAAAGAGCCTGCCCCTCCTGGCATTAAACGGACAGGTGGTCCTTCAAAAGGTGTTGCACTGTAGGTGGCAGGTGTTATGGGTCAAAAAGGAATGGCAGGGCATAGCCCAGTTGGATAATCTGCAGGACCCATTTGTCAAATGTGATGTTTTGTGTGAAGTTGGAGAAACTTTAGAAAACAAGGACTTAGGCCAATGGTGGAATGGGGGGTAAACATGTACTCCAAAACCATAACATCCCCTTTACCTAATCCTCACTACGGGACTTAAAAAGCTGGATTGACTCTTTCATAGAGCATTTCTTGTGAGTAATCCCCCTTTCCTTTAAAAGTGACTCCATGTCAGATGAGGTGAACTGCACAACATTAACTGTGAGCATGAAGCTAGGAATACCCCACTATGGAAAACTTGCTCAAGAAACCTGCAAACAGAGCGTGTGGAAATATCATAAACAACCTTTACCACTGGCCACCTGGACAGTCGTGTAGTTCCTAGGAATCCCCAGGACCTGTGCGTTTTGGATGACCTAAACCGAGGGCTTGGTGTCCCAACCGCTTCCGGACACCCCCACAGGATATGTCAGCCATTAGACCAGCTAGCTCTACAGTGCCAATACCCTCCCCTCCCCTATATTTTACAGTGGTGTAGGGAGTTTCTGGCAACCACTGAACATGACAACCCGGGTTCCTCAGGGATCGAAGAATACAGTACATTTTGCTCAGGCACCCATGCTTGCACACTCTCAGAAAATACACAGGCTGGAGATTAGGACTTTTCAGTAAGTATTTATTGGTCCTGCGACAGTCTTGTGTAAAACATATTTGCTGCGACAATCAGGAGACAAAAGCATACGAAAGAAATTGCTAGTACCAATATGGTAAATAGTAGATACATTTCTACCATAGTGCTAATAAGATGAACATAAACAGTTCAGATAAAAACTGTGCACTTTCATAGTTCTAAAATATGCGCCCTAAGTAATTTGCCTAAATGTACCTAGCCTAGATATGTATGTGTAGCATGTGTATGCGTATATGTAGCCAAGAATCCCCTAGGGAAGAACCTCCCCCCTCGCCTGATGGTTGTAGAGAATGAAGGACCCAGTCTCTGCTTCCAGGATGACACCCCGCAAGGGATGTCAAACCGCTGCATGTCTTAGATTCAGCATGCAGGACCTGTCTCAGCTTGGAAGGAATTCTCCTCTAATTTGCAGGGGTCAATAAGGGTCTCATATATTAGAGTTGTCACTCCAGGTTTTCTTCTAGAACCAATATGTTTTAATAACAGTCTCACCTGTTTGGAAAACAATCATAAATGTTTTCCAAACAAATGCGATCATGCACAGCTGGCTGTTGGCCAAGAATTTTAAAAAAGCGGCGACACTTATACAATGTCATTATGCTGTGCCTAAGGATGTGTATGTGTACATATGTGTACGTGATTTGCTGCCAATTGCTGCTCTTACTTCATATTTGCACACCTCTAATACTTTTTTTAAATGTTCTCTGACAAATCTTTTTAAATAGTGATTGTATTGTTGTAGCACCGTACCTTACTTTACTACCTGCAGCCACGATTTTCGGCACTGGTTAGCCGGGCATTGGGATCGCGGGGCCGCCATTTTGGGTAGGTCGGGAGGTTAGGAGGCTATGCTTTCGCGTCCCTGACTTCATTTAAGCACAGGATGCTGCGAGCGCGCAGCGGACGCGCGCAGCGGGCGTGCCAAAGGCAAGCCTGTCAGCGCCCGCCCGCCATCGTACCGCGCTTAGTGCCAACCGCTATGTCTGTGGAGGCCCAGGTAATCGGCTTATATTATACTATGATGGTCCTTCATTAAAAGAGCTTAACCCTAAAGCCAAAAATCATGCATGCCTTTGCATTAATCCAATGATGCAATCCCATGGACCTCTTGATTTCTGTTCAGGGTGTGGGGGTTACAATTCCAAAGTTACGATTTGACACCATAGAGAGGTCCAGATCTCATGCAGTAAAGACATTGAGAGACATGGTTTGGAATTTGGTCTTGATAAATGTTAGGTCATTGGTCAAACACAGCTTAGAATGTGCCTTATTTTTGGAAGCTGAAAAAATTTAAATAGCGTTCATTACAGAATCCTGGACGGATAATGCTTCCGGCCCTGACCTCGTCAAGGCGACGCCTCCGAATTTTGTTTGTCATACCCTGAATAGGCCCAAGGGAAGAGGAGGTGGTTTAGCGGTTATTTACCATTCCTCTCTTTGTGCGTCTTTTAGCCCTGGAGAGGTGGAGGGCTGCGAGGCATTAGACTTCTCCTTCCACTTATCTCCCCACTATACGTTTCAAGGCTCACTTATTTACAGACCACCAGGTCCCAGAGGACGGTTCATCGAGCAGGTGGGCAAGCTCATTGAATCCGGTATCCTGGCTAGTTCCTATACCATTCTAGGCGATTTTAACTTCCATTTGGAAGCTCTTTTAGATCCGGACTCAGCTAAACTCCTAGATGTAATGAAATGTAGCAACCTAGAGCAGTTGGTAATGGAGGCGACTTATCAAGCAGGACATACTCTTGATGGTATTTTTTTCTAATAACTCGCAGTTATTAGTCACCAAGATCACCGCACTTCCGTGGTCGGACCACAATGCGGTGTTATTTAATCTCTCTGTTCCAGAGCATCTTTCGCAGAAGCCAGTTGAAAAAAAGAAGCTGGTGAAAAGAGTGTGGAATAAAGTGGGGGCCGAGGAGCTGTGTGACACCCTAAATAAGACCATAGGTGTGCCCCCCCCTAATTTAGAAGATGCAACACGCTTCTTCTCTAGCTGGTTAGAAACATCAGGGAATGTGCTGGCCCCTAAAAAAATGATCTACTCCACCAGACCGCGGCCCTCCGCCCCATGGTACTCACAAGTACTCAGGGAACAAAAACTGATATGTAAACATCTGGAGAGAAAATGGGTAACAGAATATAAGGATACCGACAAGAAGAAGTATAAAGGCGCTCTTTTCACTTATAAACAGCAGGTTAATCAGGCCAAACTTCAATTTTTCTCTAGGAGGATTAATAGAGCAAAAAACTCAGCGAGAGAACTGTTTAATACAGTTACTAGCCTGGCTAATCCAGTGACGATCACAGCTATGCCTAGTCAGGAGTTATGTGATAAACTGGCTAGTTTCTTTTTTGATAAAGTGGATGCTATTTTTCCCACTTTTTCCAATGCTACAGCTAAGAACATGGCAAATCAAACTCTCGATCGACAAAGCGAGTTGAAGGCGGTATTGGATAAATTTGTTCCTACATCAGCCACAGAAACGTGCAGTATTCTCATTCGGGTGAAATCAGGATCCCCTTTGGACCCTAGCCCGATTGCAATATGAAAGATAGCGGCTGAGCCAGTATCTCTAGCTCTTACACCCATTTTCAATTCAATGTACCTAGAGGGATATTTCCCGTTAGATTGGAAAAAAGCTTCTATTTTGCCCCTCTTGAAGAAACCTAATCTTGACTCAAAGGACCCAAACAATTATAGACCAATATCTAGACTCACGGTTCCTGCTAAAATTATTGAAAAAAACAAACTTGCAGTTGAGCCAATTGCTGGAGTCCTCTCAAGCCTTGGACCACACACAATATGGCTTTCGAGGGGGCCATAGCACTGAAGCTGCCCTCTTGAAATCGACAGAAGAGATAAGGACTATTCTAGATCTCGGCAGCAAAGCTGTCCTGATCCTGTTATATCTCTCTGCAGCATTTGACACGGTCCATCACGCATTGCTGATGGACCGGCTGCAGGAGATCGGGGTTCAGGGCTCGGCCTGGAGACTCTTAAGATCATTTCGGTCCAATCGGACTCAGCAAGTGGCGTTGGGGGAATTTGTATCTAATCCTTTTTCATTACCATGTGGGGTCCCTCAGGGGTCCTCACTGAGTGCGACACTATTTAATATTTATGTGTCCTCCCTCGCACCCCTTATTCAGTCCTTTGGGTTTAGCCTGATTAGTTATGCAAATGATACCCAAATTGTGGTCTCTCTTCTTCCAGCGGAATCAAAAAGTACAGCAGGCCGTTTTAAAGTTTGCATGAATGCAGTGGGGACATGGATGGCCCAAAACTGCCTCAAGTTAAACTCCAATAAGATGGAGATGGTATGTTTTGGGAAGGATCCTAATTTCTGGACGCCAGAATGGTGGCCAGATACCTTGGGTCCTCTTCCCATACCCAAGAAGAAGGTGAAAAATCTTGGGGTGTGGATAGATCAGAAGCTGAATTTCAAAGACCAGGTCAATTCAGTGGCTTCTGCCACGTCCTACGCCCTCAGGTCCTGCAAGAAAATCCTGCCTCTGCTACCGATCGAATGTCGTAAAACAGTGATCACAGCTCTCACTATGTCGAGGCTGGATTACTGTAACAGTCTGTACTTCACCATTTAGGAAGGTTCATTGCAGAAGCGGCAAATCTTACAGAATGCAGCTGCTAGACTGCTGCTGGGCATTCCTAAATATGCCCCAATAGCGGATGAGATTCGAAAATTACACTGGCTGCCACTCAGGAAGCGCACTATGTTCAAGGCGATGTGTCTGGTCCATAAGGCTCGTTATGGAGTTGGGTCGGCCTATCTAAAAGAACGCCTTTATTGGTGTACGCCAAGCAGATTACTACGTTCATCGGATGCCAAATTGGTTTATGTGCCATTTGTCAGAAAGGCCACCTGGGGTGGTAAAAGCTTTGTGGCAAAGGCAGCCAAAGCACGGAACAAGCTTCCCCATTGGCTTAGAGCTACATCGAAACTCTTTACCTTTTGAAAGGCTTTAAAAACTTCGCTGTTTACGGAATAGTTATCTAAGTATCGTGCTTTTGCCTGGTCCCTCTGGAGAGATTTCACATAGCGCCAGGACACCCATGGGTAACAGTGCGCTCTACAAATGTTATAAATAAAATAAATATGTATGTCAGGTACAGGGATTAAAATAGAATACTAAGAGCTGGTGTTGAAGAGACAGGAGCAAGCTACAAGGTAAAAGGTCACCTGTGAGGAACCGGTATTTTGTGTGGATGGGACAATGTATGCGAAAAATGGGTATACATGACAGGACAATCCTAAAGGACATGACAGCATGTCCATAAGAGCAATAACATACCTGTTTCCACCACCTTTGCAGTCAATTGGACCAATTATAGCCACGGAAATGTAATCTCTCACATCATCGGGAATCTTCCTATACACTAAAGGAGCACTTCTAACTTGTTAGAACTGCTCCTTTAGTCTGTAGGAAGATTCCTGATGCCGTGTGGAAATGTCATAAACAACCTTCACCACTGGGCAACCAGGCAGAATGTCCATAATGGGAAATAACATACTTGTTTTTACCACCTTTGCAGTCAATGACACCAATAATATCCATGGAAATTTCTTCCCATACAACACCAGGAATCTTCCTACACACTATAGGAGAAGTTCTAACGTTTTAACTCTTCTCACTAAGCCTGCAATCACAGCAACTCCATACCAATCTTTCTGCCTGCAAATCCATCCCTGACCACCAATACACCTCTCTCAAGCGTACTTTGGTCTTGCAGATACCTTGGTGCCCCTTGTGAGCCATCTCTAATAATCTAGATCTCAGGCCAGCTGGAAATACAAAGCGATTGCCCCTTTAAACCAGATCATTACTCCCCGGACAACTCATCCTTTACCATCTCAAAACTCACCAAATCCCCTTTTGGCCAAACACGAGCCCATTGCATAGCTTTCCACACTTTAACCAACACCTCATCTTTCACAATTTTTTCTAACCATTCATTTTCAGCTATGCACCCTCCGGTGACGACACACACCTTACTTAGTATCCTTGTCCTTTCACCAGTTGTTCTCCTCCACCTCATCACCTCTTAAGTCCTTGGCAACTAGACGGGATAGACAGTCAGCCTTAAGTCCTTGGCAACTAGACGGAATAGACAGTCACCTCACTTGTTTTCAACACTCGGAATGTATTCAACTCTGAAACAGAAATCCTGCAACCCACCAGCTACTTAGTAATACGAGTGGAAATACAATCCAGACCCTTTTTATTGAAAACCTGTTTGCAGGGGTTTGTGGCCCGTCTTCACGACTAATTCTGTTCTCCACAAAATTGTTTAAACTTTTTCACATGCCAATACAGTGCAAACACCTCTTTTTCTACGGTAGAATAATTACCCTTTGCACTTTTGAGTGACTTTGAAGTAAATGCAATGGTGACCAAATCTGAATCCTGAACTTGTTTGTGCACAGCACCTAGCCTTTCCCACTGGAATCCGAAAGTAGATTACAACGCCATCCAATGTCTAAAACCTTTCAAATGCTGGGCCCCACACAAAAAACTCCTTAACATCCACAAACTCCTTTTGCCACTCCTCCGTCCACTCAAATTGGACTCCCTTTTTTGGTAAAGATCTGACAGCGAAAGTGTGCCTGACAAATTTCTCCACAAACTTAATAGAACTTTGCCATGCCCAAGAAAGTCTATACCTCTTCTTTCCTCTCTAGCAGTGCCAGTTCTGAGATGGTCTTCACTAAACATTCTTTGGGCCTTACACCTTGAGCAGATACGACATGACCCAAATAATTGGTTTCCTGAAGACAAAACATACATTTACTCAACTTTCACTAAAAATAAGAACATTAGCCTGGAAAAACTTGACCCCAGGTGTGTAGCCCAGCTTTTGAAAAACGGATGCAGCGGAGCGCAATCCGAAAGGCATATGAATGAAACTAAAAACCCCAAAAGGAGTAATTAAAGTGGTGCAATGTTTGGGCACCTGCATAGGGAAATTAAACAAAGTTAAGAGAAAAATATACAAATGAATTGATATTAAGGACAAGGATTTTGATATAATCAATAACAAGTCAAGCAAGGTAGAGACGATACATTAGAAAGGCATGATGTATTCGAGGGATGTATATATGTCTCTTAGGGCCATATGTATGAACACATTTTCCCATAGACACAGAATGGGTAAAACCCTTTGATACATCTGGCCCTTAGAGAGGTATATATATTTTGCACATAAATTATCAAGTGAGCAGAGAAAGGTTGGCTTGGGTTCACTGATAAGGACGTATTCAGATTCAAGGTAGATGTAGTGGATATGGATGTGTCTGGACATGCAGTGGCCCAGAGGAAGAACATAAGGCAGCACGCGAAGATGTAATGGTGTTGTTCCATTCGTCCAAAGTGTTGAGGCAGTGTCAACTGTCTGGCAACAGGCTCTCCATCTCCACCGGCACTCGCACCGGTTCAGTAACTGTTGCAGGTTACCACCTCTTTGTGGTAAGATAGGTTTGTCTATGACCTGCCATGTGAGATCCATGATTTGAATTATTCTGTCTTTTATCATCTGGGTGGTTTGCCCAATGTGATAGAGGTTACAGGGGCATCGAATGGTGTATATGACGTGGCTGGATTTGCAGTTCGTGAATTTTCTCAGAGGGTACGTCAAATCATTACATTTGAACTCCTTGGTGTTAAGTTTGCAGGAGCAGACAACATACCTCTGGCATTTGTAGTGCCCATTGATGGGGGTAAGGCCCCACACCGATGAAATTGAGAAGTCATTGTTGGGTTTATTGGGCCAAGCAGTAGTCACATTGATTTTTAGTTCTATCCGGCTGTGTTTGATAGCTGTGTGAAGCCTAATCTAAATTTAGGGTCCTGGGTAAAAATGGCTGGCATATTACGAATTTGTAGTCCAAGGGGGATGATGTTCGATCTCAAGTAATCCGTTAACATAAGAGCATGGAGGGTAGTGCGAATCTGTTTCTTCTTAAGTTTTTCTAGTCTCTCCAGGAGAATGCAAGAGGACTTGGCTGCATTCTGTGGAAGGACAGGTATGGATGAGTGAAGAGAAGGTCCACTCAAGATTTTTTTTTATGTATTCGTCTGAGTAATTGGGGGTTTCTATGGATACCATACTGTGTCAATGAATTACACATATTGTAACCAATCAAATTGGTTATGAATTTATAAAGGTCCTGTGGGGGACCACCTCTCGCAACCGTTCGGTTGCTCAAAGCATGTGAAAACAAACTACAGGAGGTTACCCGTAAACCCAGTAGAGACCAGGGTAATTATGTACAACATAAACAATGTCTCAAAGAGTATCGTTTGAAAGGGGAGTTGTTAAATAGCAAAATAAATTGCTGTGGAGCAGCACAGGGAAACACAAGACCGTGGAGCGAGACAGTTTTTTATACAAATGCTTCCCACATATATTTAAGTAAATGATATAGTCAAAACAAAAACAAATGAATCCATAAACAGAATGCACTGTGTTACATTAAATGTCATGCAACCTGTGATTACATGCACAAGTGCTTGTGAAAGGTGAACGGCGAAAGTGACACGTGAAGGGGTATGTCCAGCGGAAAAGGAGGAGCAAACAGGGTTTTATATACAGTGAAATTGACTGTGATGCCTGTACAATTAATACAATTATGTACAAATGGGGATCTTTTGGACACTCATAGAGAAAGCGCTGTGAGGGTCGACGGCATTTCAGCTTGTATGCAATGTTAGGCCATCATCAGGACCGGGCTACAAAATGTCAATACAGTGCTGTACAAGGAGGTAAAGATAGTATTCAATGGTAGACCTTAAAAAGAATGACACATAGATGGTAGAGAGAGAAATGTACATTTGTCATGAGGGCAAGGAAATGGGCCACTGCTGTCCATAGGCGTGCTAGTGGGACTGGAAGCGTGCCAAAGATGCGCACCATAGCTTTACAAATGCTTTGACTTGCTACAAGGTTGCAGAGCGGGCCAAAAACTTTGGGTGTATAGGAACAAGAGATGGAATCAACTCCTTGGTGGAACAGGAGCGTGATAGACGCACAGTGATGCCCTTACGCCTTCTTGGAAGAGTGATGGGAGGGGGCAGAGCCCCGTTTAGACTTCTTGTTATTTCTTATTTATTTATTTTACGGTTTTATAGAGCGCGAACTTGACCCGTGAGGGTATCAGAGCGCTTTACAGGTTCATAGAGTAATACAGAAAAGACGGTTATCCCATGAGAGCAATACATCGGGGGCTATACAGAATCAAGGGTCATATGGTAGGCAGGGTGTCAAAGGGAACTGTGCAATGGAGGGAGGGGGTGAAAAACTGTACATAGGAACATTTTACAGAATAGAGGGTCATACAATAGGGAGGATATTGCAGTGGTGCTTTACATTGGGAGACGGAAAAAGAAAAATAACTATACAACGGGTAATTTACAGAGTCGAGGATTATACAATAGACAGGATATCACACGGGTACTAAGTCTCTCGGTGGCTGTGGAGCGGGTTTAGCCAAGGAATTTCCCCAGGAAGAAGGATTTAGCCTATTTTTTGAAGCGTGTCAGAGAGATAAAGATAGGCCTTGGGAATGGCTTAAGCATTGGGTTCGCAAACTCGACTGAGGCTGACCTGCGCAAAGTCTTCCAGTGCTTTTCTAGTTTTGCCTCTGTCTTAGGTTTCTTTTGGGTTCATATGGGTGCAGTTGTTGCAGGCCTTGAAAGTTGTGCAACAAGCCAAAGGCACACCTCATGGGGATCTGTCACAGACATCTGTTTGTGAAAGTCCCTACAAGACTTAAACCCTGTAGACTTTAGAGTGCGACTGGCACACTGGAAATTCTGAAGGAAAAAAAGTCCTTCACAAGAGAAGAAAAACAAAAGAGCGGAGCATCGGATCTACATTTGAAGGCACGGAAACAAAGGAACTAGTATCAGCACACATGGATGGCGCCTCTGTCACTTTCAGAGTTAAATGACAGATGCAGTCGCATAGGGCACAGGAGTACGTTTTTGAATTTTACGGATCCAGCATGGCACATGGTTATATGCGCAAGGTGAGGAATCCGGTTAGAAGTATTCATTAGAAAGAATGTACATTCTGGAAACATGGTACACTACAGATATACTGTGACCAACTCATAAAGGCATTTATACCAATGTGCATTTGTAAAGCGCACGTTCACTCAAGACTTGAATTGCTTGGCATAAAATGTTTTTGCTGCCTAACTCAATGGTTCTCATTTTATTGACTTCCAAAGTACGAATGGCTAAGTGGAACTGCCGGGATTCAAATCTATGACCAGGAGGTCTAACACCAATCTCTGGAGTGGATGCATTACTCCACTGAGCCTGTGAACCGGCGTGAGAATATCATGGAGTACTACTTCGAGGACTCCGATTCCTTTGTGAATTTGGTGCCAAAATCTACAAGCCTTGATTAGTAGAAGTGCAACAAGGGCACAGTCCATAATATTTGTGCAGATTATGTATAAATTGCCACAAAATATTCCCAATTCGGATGTTTTGGGGCCAATTCTTGAAGGACTTTGAGGAGTATGTGAAGTAGTACTACAAGTATTACTTCATATACTCATGGATGCTTCTGGGAGTTGGTCCCATAATATTTCTTAGCTGTTGTGTTTTGGTAATGCTTAATTTATAAGAGAATGAATGCCGATGTCAAACTCTCCTCAGAAGCCTGATTCAACCAGCGCTATTAAATGTCAGTGCACTGAATACCAAGGCTGCATAGTTCTGAATCCACCCAGGCCTCTTTAACCCACTGCCAGACACTGACTGCCCTTGTATTTCACTCTTCTGGGTTCCTGCTTTCGTGACGTTTTTCCATCTTTCATATTTGTGTTATTCCTTCTTTTGCTCTTGGGAAATGTTGGAAGAGACCAAATAAGTGCCAGCTGGCCCTAACTACTTGCAACCCCACCGGCTCTTGTTAAGCACTGTATTAGATGTTTTAGTGAATGAGATATGCCAGAGGCAAGCACAAAATGGTTCAATAACTTTAAAGTCATGTCTGGGCTGACAGGGAATGTTATTAGCTTATAAAACGACCTCCTTTAACCCCTCCGACGCTCATGACGAGCTCAGCTCGTCATGAGTTTCGCCTGTCGTACGCTCATGACGAGCTGAGCTCGTCATGAACCGCGGGTTTTCGCAAAAGTCAGCGCACAGCGGGAAAACCCGCAGCGCGCATGGAGTTAAAATAAATTTGATTCAAAGTGTGGCTACCTTTTTTGTCAGACAGTGGCATGGTACGAATATAGAAGGCATTTCAGACGGAAAAAAATTCAAAATGATAAAAAAACAGCTTTACTCGACAGAATGATAAAGATGTGTAGTGGGGATAAAATGAGCAAATGCACTGTGAAAATTCACCTTCTCCTTAAGCCTTATAGGAATAGGAGTCTGTTTTCACAACTTCACAATGTAAGCCTATCAGGCTGCACTTTTCCTTCAGTTGTACACAGGCTCAACATTTTGCACTACAGTTGCTGCAATGCAATCTAACTAGTCCGTCTGGAGATTGTTTCGGAAAGATCTTGATTTTGATAGGCTTCCATAGGGTGCTGCTCATATTATAGCCAGTTGCACCCAGTGATGTATAATTCTATGGACAAATAAAACAAAATGAAGTGTTAAGGGGTCCATAAACAGGAGGGAATTATTCTATGGTTTATGACTTCAATGAATAGTCCTGTGTTGCAGAATCAGCAATTTAAATGTCTGTAGATTCATTAAAGTATACACATTAGCTCTTAATTAGAAGCAACGCCACATCATCTGTTGTTTAACAAGAGGGGACAATGTAACCACCTGCTGAATGCTATAGCCTTGACAGACAGGCCATCCAAGCAATGGCAGTACAGGAAGAAAAAAAAGCATGAAAGCCAGTGGCTGAAGGGGGCTGACCCGAAGTAATTCTCTGTACTTTTGTTTAAAGAATTGAAGACATGACGTTTTCCCAAAAACTAAAGAGGATTATGCCCAGAGCTATAGAAAGTGTTTTGTTAGAATTTACTGCTGAATAACTTGCTATTGTAAATAGCATATGCTATTGATGCAATAGGACAGAGACATGGACCATAGTTTACTAGAGAACTCGGGAGACCAGAAGGGACAGTTCAGTATCAGTCTCACAGATAATTGACAATGTAATGCTTTTTTCAAAAGGGAAAGCTAGTCTTTAAACAAGCCAAATAGTATTTAGGAGTAGGATAGCTTGAGTTTGAGGGATGTTACAACTTGAGAATACACCTTTCAACTGTAGGCATCAATTGCAGGACGTTAGAAAAGCGTTAAATAGATCACTTAAAACCTTATCTGCCTGCCTGCCCGCCCGCCCGCCAAGGCTAGGCTAGGCAACATGCTCGCTATAATGATTCAAAAAAGTATTAGGTCTGCAAATTGCCACTAGTTTTACATGCACACTCTTTCACAAACTTTTATAAGGAGGACCCAAAGTTCTACCAAACACTCTGTACTGGTTCACAAGAATGACTAAATCGGCATTTTCAACAAATAACTTGTGACTAGTGTGTCCAGGATTGGTCTCACCAGTACTGTGGCTCACACAGCGCCAGTAAATCAGACCTCCATTGTGTTATTTCCACTTGGAGCCATTGTTCGTTGTGCCAAAACTGAAGATGTGAGTGGCCAGAATGACAATCTAGTTCAGAGATACTAAGGAGGCAGCCACAAAGCAGTCAACTGTGTACTTCAACAGCGAGGAGTATGGATGCTGAAATGGATTATGGTGTGGTAACCAATAACTAGTGGTTTTGGTTGCCGGGTGACTGCTCTTTACAAGAAATACATAATGCACCAGGCAAAGTAGGATGAAGGGTAGTTGTCAGACAATTTCATGAGTGGCCGATGTATGGGATTGAAAATGAACTCCAATCTTTTTCTATTTTTGTCTCAACAATTACCTACTTTTTTCGCCTTATGCTACCACAATTGCACACCTGCTTTACACCCACTCCCTGGCTCACTCGAAGATTCTAGGCTCGGTTCATCCTTTGTTTCCATGTCTTCAACTCTCGTCATATTTACATTTTCTACCACCTGCTTAAGAATAACAATTATTGGTTCTCTTCCGGACATAATGTCTAAGGGCACCAACATGGGGATTTTCGGATGCAACTGTAGAAGTTTCTCAGAGCCCATCCAGCTCATGCCAGACTTTTGTAATTCCAAAAAAGACTTGAAGCCTCTCCTCTTCAGAAATCAAACACCATACTAACCTGAATTTGGTATTCTTAACGTTTTATTCTGATGTACCTTATCTGAAAGAAACAGGTTAGTATTAGATTCCTTACCTTAGAATATCCCCAGGCGTCAGTCTGGATCCGGAAACTTTTGCGTAGCAGTACCCCTGCGCGTCGGTAGGCGTCGTCTGCAGGCGTCCCCTGCGGCTCCGCGTCCGTCGTCGGCGTCGTGCGCCATGATGACGTCGCTGGAGTATATAGACGCCGCCTCCGCGCGCTGACGTCAGTTCTTCTTTTTTCCGCGCCAGTTAGCGCAGATCCGAAGAGCAGTACTCCGGTCTTTGACCAAAGTTTTTTGTAAACTCTAACTCTTACGGTGCCGGTAGGATGCCCGGTTTCAAGCATTGTGACGGGTGTGACCGCACGATGTCGGTCACCGACCACCATCGACTCTGCCTCCGGTGTCTGGGCGCGGACCACGACGTGGAGTCCTGCGTCGACTGCCGGGCCTTAACGAGTAAGGCTAGACGGGAGCGGTCCCGCAAGCTACTCGAGCTCCGGGTGTCGGCCCCGCGTCGAGAGCGGTCCCGGTCCGGCCGGAGGTCGAGGGAGCGGTCGAAGGAGCGGTCGCGGAGCCGCCACGGGCGCTCCGGAAGTCGTCACCATTCCTCCGGTTCCTCAGGTAAGAAACACAAGAAGTCGGGGCGTCGTCATCGCACCCCCGACTCCCCCTGACGCTCACACGATGCGGCCGGGGGTTCGGGTAGCCCCACCCCCGCGGCTCCGCGTGGGTCGCCGACGCTGCCTGCTCCATACCCGTCGGTCCCTGGGCAAAGCGCGTCGCGCGAGGAGATCTCATGGCCATGAGGGCGCTGTCTCCTCCGACGGGGCCTACGGCGCCTGCGGGCCCGGTGGTCCCGTCCGGGGGCCCGAGCGGTTCGGGTGCTCCTGCCCCGACGCCGTCGGGTGCTCCGGCCCCGACGCCGCCGGCGGCTCCGGCCCCGCTGGGCCCTTCAGGGTCGACGCCGGCTGGTCCTCCGGCCTCTCCGGCGCCGATTCCATCGGGGCAACCCGTGGTGGTGCCGCCTCCGCGCGGCGCCGCGACTCCGACGCCGGTTCCGGCCGGCGTCGGGGCTCCGGCTCCGGGCGGCGCCACCCCCATTTCCTCTCCGACTCCGGACGCGGAGTCGGACCGGCGTCGTCCGACGCAGAGTCTGGCGCCGATGGGGCCCATTCACCCCGAGGAGCCGGTCTACATCGTTGACTCCGAATATGGTGAGGATGTAGATTATGGAGAGGGTTGGGAGGGGTCTGAGGACCCTCTGTCACGCGAGTGTCAGTACGACGTGGACTGGACAGGTGACTTGGGTGATGCCAGTGGTCTGGACGACTCTCCTAACCCTGGTTTTGTCTCGCCTCCTACTGTGGCCTCAGAGGCTGGGGCTGCTTATTCAGTGGTGTTGATGAGGGCTGCCAAGGCCTTGCGCCTTGAGCTCCCCGTCGCAAAGGTGAGGACTAACATACTCACCGAGGTCTTCAAACCGCAGTCATGCCCACAGGAGCCTCTGCTGCCGTTCAACGAGGCCTTGACGGACGTTCTTTTGGGCACGTGGTCCAGGCCCGCTTCAGGTTCGCCTGTTGATAGGAACGTGGCCAGACGCCACCGTCCGTGTCCGGACGACCCCAAGTTCCTGTCCACCCATCCCACCCCTGAGAGTCTGGTGATCCAGGCCTCGACTTCTCAGACCGCATTCCCGTCGGCCCCGCCCGACCGGGAATCAAAGAGGTACGACCAGTATGGCAAGAAGGTCTTTTCGTCCCTGAGCCTGGGACTGCGGTCTTGCAACACCGCATGCCTCTTGGGCCGCTACACCCACTCTCTGTGGGATACGGTCGCGGAGTGTCTGCCGCAATGCCCGCAGGAGGTACGGGACAAGCTCGGCCAGGCTCTGATTGAGGGCCGAGACGCGGCGAGGTATTCCATCAGGTGTGGTCTTGATACGACCGACTCGCTGGGCAGAGCGATGTCCACGACGGTGGTGATTCGTCGCCACGCCTGGCTGAGATCCGCCAACTTTTCTGCGGATGTCCAGAATGCTTTGATGGACATGCCGTTCGATGGCAGTCGCCTGTTTGGCGACAAGGCGGACCACGCGCTGGAGCGCTTCAAGGACTCCAGGGTCACGGCCAAGTCCTTGGGTCTTTCGACCCAGCGCCAGCAAACGGGTTCGTTTCGCTCCTTTCGTGGCCACGGAAGGGGCGGTCCCACACACGCTGCCAGCCACGCACCGCAGAATACTTCTCAACGCGGTGGCGGCCGTGGATTCCGCCGTGGAGGCGGTCGGGGACAGCGGCGAGGTCAGACCACACCTCCCCCCGCAGCGTCAGCCTCCAAATCCTCCTAGTCCGTGCTTTCAGGCCCATGTGACGCCAGTGGGTGGCAGGGTTCGCCATCACCACTCCCGCTGGCGCACTATCACATCGGACAGGTGGGTGCTGCAGCTCGTCCGAAGGGGCTACTCCCTCCCCTTCGAGACCACTCCTCCAGCCATGCCACCGCAGAACCACTGTGTGTCGGGGGACCACTTGACACTTCTGCAGGAGGAAGTTACGGCCCTCTTGGCCAAGGGGGCCATCGAGCGCGTTCCTGGGCCAGAAGTAGGGGTGTGGTTGCTATTCCCACTACTTTCTGGTACCCAAGAAGGACAAGGGGGGCCTGCGTCCTATCTTGGATCTACGGAACGTCAACGGCGTCCTCCGGAAGGAGAAGTTCAAGATGTTGACTTTGGCTCAGGTCTTGGCTGCTCTAGACCCGCAAGACTGGATGGTGGCGTTGGACTTGCAGGATGCGTATTTTCACATCCCCGTCCTGCCGGCCCACCGGCGTTACCTGCGGTTCACGGTAGGCCACGAGCACTTTCAGTTTATCGTGCTCCCATTCGGCCTTACCAGCGCCCCATGGGTGTTCACGAAAGTGATGGCGGTGGTCGCAGCTCATCTGCGCCGGTTAGGGGTTTCAGTCTTCCCCTACCTCGACGACTGGTTGTTGAAGGCGGGCTCGCCCCAGACAGTCGTCCACCACCTTCAGATGACGGCAGACCTCCTGCACGAGCTGGGGTTTTCCATCAATGTGCCGAAATCACACCTGTGTCCCTCTCAAAAGCTCCTTTTCATCGGAGCGGTTCTCGACTCGGCGCAGTTTCGGGTTTATCTTCCGGAACGGCGGGTCCGGGATATACAGGCTTTGATTCCCATCTTTCAGCCGTTATCCCGGGTTTCGGTCAGGTTGACGCTGCGGCTGCTGGGGCTGATGGCTTCCTGCATCCTTCTGGTGCATCACGCCCGGTGGCGGATGCGGGCTCTGCAGTGGGACCTGAAGTTTCAGTGGGCCCAGCATCAAGGCAACCTATCCGACCATGTCCTGATCTCGGAGGGCACTGCGAGACAGTTGCAGTGGTGGCTTACGGACCGCGATTGGGTCAGAGGCAGATCCCTCTCCCTTCCCCAACCGGAGCACGTAGTTGTGACGGACGCGTCCCTCCAGGGCTGGGGTGGCCACTTGGGAGAGGCGGAGATCAGAGGCCTCTGGTCTCCGGCGGAGTCCCCGCTCCATATCAACATGTTGGAGCTGCGGGCGATTCGCCTAGCACTGAAGGCATTCCTCCCCTTTGTCAACGGGAGTGTAGTGCAGGTGTTCACGGACAACACCACCGCCATGTGGTACTGCAACAAGCAGGGCGGAGTGGGGTCGTGGACCCTTTGCCAGGAGGCTCTGCGTCTCTGGCAATGGCTGGAACGTCAGGGCGTGACTCTGACGGTTCAACACCTGGCAGGTTCTCTGAACGCCAGAGCGGACGAACTCAGCCGTCGGTGCTCGGTGGATCACGAATGGCGTCTGAACTCGGACGTGGCGAAAGGCCTCTTTCTGCAATGGGGAGAGCCTTGGTTAGATCTATTCGCCACAGAAGAGAACGCGCAATGTCATCAGTTCTACGCGTTGGAGTTTCCAAGACGGCACTCGCACGGCGACGCCTTTCGGCGCAAGTGGAGTTGCGGTCTGTTGTACGCCTTTCCGCCTATACCACTTCTGCCCAGAGTGCTGAAGAAGATCAGGCGCGACCGGGCCCAAGTTATCCTTGTGGCTCCGGACTGGGCTCGAAGGTACTGGTATCCCGAGCTACTCAGCATGTCAGTCGGTCCCTCGATCCGCCTGCCCCTTCAGGAGGACCTTCTGTCGCAGCAGCAGGGGACGGTCCTCCACCCGAACCTGTCCAGTCTCCACCTCCATGCGTGGAGATTGAGCGGCGACAGTTGAGGCCATTTGACTTGCCTCCTGAAGTCTGTGATGTGATTCTGGCAGCCAGGCGTCCCTCCACAAAGTCGGTATACGCCTGCCGGTGGAACAGATTTGTGGCATGGTGCACAGCAAAGGCTGTGGATCCCCTTTCTGCCCCTCTCTCCGAGGTTCTCCTCTTTCTTCTCTCTCTTGCCCAGCAGGGCTCTGCTCTGGGCACTATCAAGGGCTACCTTTCTGCCCTTTCCGCCTTCTTAAGGCTACCTGATCAGCCATCTTTGTTCAAGTCCCCTATTGTAACGAGATTCTTGAAGGGCATCACGCACATGTATCCACCTGTTCCGTTCGTGATGCCTCAGTGGGACTTGAACCTGGTTCTGACTTTCTTGATGTGCGCTCCCTTTGAGCCGCTTCATTCCTGTCCTCTCCGTCTCCTGACTTTAAAGACGGCCTTCCTGGTTGCCATCACCTCTGCCAGGAGAGTGAGTGAGCTCCAGGCTCTTTCTGTCAAACCTCCTTTCATGTCCATTCATCCAGACAAGGTGGTTCTGAGGACTAGACCTTCTTTCCTGCCCAAAGTAGTTTCTGCTTTTCACATCGGGCAGTCCATCACCTTACCCTCCTTCTTCCCGCCTCCGCATCCTTCAAAAGATGAAGAGCGGCTCCATCGTCTGGACCCAAAACGTGCGCTTTCATTTTATATGGATCGCACACGCCAGTTCCGGGTGGATGACCAACTGTTTGTTGGCTACGTGGGTGAGAAGAAGGGAAGGGCGGTACAGAAACGGACCATCTCTCGGTGGGTCGTCCTGTGCATCAAGGCGTGCTACTCTTTGGCTCGGAAGGAGCCTCCTGTTGGGCTGAGAGCCCATTCCACTCGGGCCACGGCAGCTACTACTGCCCTGGGCCGGGGAGTCCCTTTGCAGGACATTTGCCAGGCGGCTACGTGGGCCTCGCTGCACACCTTTGCGAGGCACTACTGCCTGGACAGTCAAGTCCGGAGGGATGGCTTCTTTGGCCGTTCGGTCCTCCAGGACTTTCTGGTGTAGGATTGTATTGGTTCGCAGACCCACCACCGGGGTTGGTATTGCTGGGGTATCTATTCTAAGGTAAGGAATCTAATACTAACCTGTTTCTTTCAGATGAACAGGTTACTTACCTTCGGTAACGATATATCTGTAAGAAACAGTAGTTAGTATTAGATTCCTTACCGCCCCACCCATCCTCCCCGTTCTGCGAACTGATACCTAGGGTTAAGGACATCCCTTTTCAGGGCCCTAGTTTCAATTGGCACCAGTGTTGGTTCTCACATGGCTCTGCGTGTTCTGGCGCGGAAAAGCTGTGTGCAAAGAACTGACGTCAGCGCGCGGAGGCGGCGTCTATATACTCCAGTGACGTCATCACGGCGCCGACGACAGACGCGGAGCCGCAGGGGACGCCTGCAGACGACGCCTACCGACGTGCAGGGGTACTGCTACGCAAAAGTTTCCGGATCCAGACTGACGCCTGGGGATATTCTAAGGTAAGGAATCTAATACTAACTACTGTTTCTTACAGATATATCGTTACCGAAGGTAAGTAACTTGTTCTTTTAGCTCAAGGCTGGGTAGCGCATGCACTGCTCTGCGAGGCATGCTGTATTATTAAAGTGTGGACTTGAAGCTACGCCCACTCTCCACCCATATTTTCATTGGCTTGTGTCTTTGCCCTTTGTAAATGCTGGCGTCCGATTCAGTAATCGGCTTGTTAGTCCCTCTTTAGTACCACTTTGTTTTCATTTGTAACCTCCCATGAGGACTAGCCCTTTTACTTCTGTTACACAGACTGTGTTATTTAGTCTGTAAGCACTATTTCCTTTAGTGAGTTTTGTCCTACTGCAGGCACGAAGTGCTTTGCAGCAACATTCAGTACACCATGCACGCTTTCACTTTCCAAGCAGCCGGGGACAATGGTGGCTGCTTCTTTGCAATGCAATATGTCTTGCATTTAGGAAAGTCTCAACTATTGGCATTGTAAATGACCATAGCTTAAAACTCTCGCAAATGCAAGACCTATTGCTTTGCAAATTATTTTGTTTGGGTGGTTTCCAATTGCCCCAGGCTGCACTTGAACTAAATAGAAGCCACGCTCCTTTCTTCTTTAGGCGAGCCGCGTCTAAAGAAAGGGGCGAGGCTGCCATTAAAATGAAAGTGCTGTTTGTGGCGCTTTTACAAAAAAACATTTGATTTTTGGTGAAAACACCCCACTTTAATGGCGGCCACGGCCCTTTTTAGACACTGCTCTTCTAAAGAAAGGGTTGTGACCTCTATTAAGTGGAAGTGCATCATGGGGCACTTGAAAACGTAAAAAATGTGCAATTAAATAGGTTTCGCATTTGCAAGAATTTAAGCGATTGACTTTTACAATGCCAATAGCTCAACGTTTTGAAAATGCGAAACCTATTGTATTGCAAATGCTTGTGTTATATTGTTACCCTTAGTTGCTGTACAATGTTCCGTTGCCCAGATGGCTGGTTCTGTGCTACAAAACAGCACAAATAAATTATTGTTCCTGAATCTCACTTTCCTATCTGTTACTCTGTCCACTGATAGATAAAAACTAGCCCTCTTTAGAATTTTTAAATTTTCTTACCCTGGAGGGTTGGCAACCAGAGTGCAGACAATGGATCAAGCAATACTCAACCCAGTTAACCAGCATTAAGGTCAGTAGGCAGCCTCAACCCCAGAATATCAACATCTGTATTTCTGGCTCTACAGTGTATTCATGTAATCATATGATCCCCAGGTGCTGTTGCACTTTGGTACAATAAATTATCTCTTTTCACCCACTTGTAATTAAAGGCAACATTGTTTCTGTACAAGTTTTTTTATTTATGAGCTACAGAGATTTAAACGGAGGATAAAGTTTAATCTTTCACACGCATGTCCCCAAAGGTTTACAAATCACTAATGGGCTTGTGCGGCCAGTACGGATACTTCTCCTTGTCGACCTTTGTCTCTGGGAAGACTATGTTCAGGTCCTCAATCGTCATCTGGTCAAACGGAATCATGTTTTTGAATTGCTCCAGCTGAGGGGAGAATAGGAAAACCATGGGCAATACAATTAATTAGGTGTCCAGAATCACCAAGCAAAGACTAATAAGTCAGAAGAAACAGCAGTTCATAAACAGGAGCAGGGCGAGTGACTGTAACCTACCTCCTTTTCATATTGAGAAACACGAGCCTTAGAAGCTTGCACATACTCAGTCGCGTTCTTGTTCTGGAAGAGAGGAATGCGAGAGAACATTCAGCAAAGTATCATCAGTGGTGTAATTGAAGGAAGAAAATAAATCACGTGGGCCTAGCCATCTGAAGACTGGTATATCACAATTCTAGACCAGCCCTACAAGGAACTTGCGACTAAGTTTACTAATATTTACAAGAATCTATGAGAAAGAGCTGACAAGACAAACCAAAGACTGGCCAGATAAGAGGCCCAGTCTACCTCGCTTTAAATCAGTTTTCCTGCTGAATACATTTCCCTGATCAAAAGTCTCAAACAACTTTCAAACAGCTCCACTGTTGGATGATGTCTATTAGCAACACCTTCCCTCCTTCATTACCTCATTGAATTATTCCTTTCAACTGATTTTTCGCTGGCTGACCACATACTGTTTGTCCCCAAAAACATGGAAGTTTTGAGATCATTTCAGTGTGCCAGTTGGCATTGCTCTGGAAAGTATTGTGCGCAGATCCCAACAGTAAACTGCTGAATGTCTCCTGAAAATTTCAGATCTTCCTGCGGTTACACTTCTTAATATGGTTTTGTTATGTGGGGGTGAGTTGGTTGGTATGTTCCCTCATGTCTATCTGCAATATTTCAAAAGACCCCAGAGCACAAGCAGGTCATTGAAAGTGCACCTGCTCAGTGTTCATTCAAACAGTAGCAACAACATGCATACATTTCTTTAACAAAAGACACTACTGCAATGGCTGAGTGCCAGTGCTCAACGTTTTGCATTTTGTTGCCGATCAAATTTTAAGAGGCCTCCGCATTCCAAGTTAAACTTACACCCCATGTTTGCGAGGCCAAGTAAGGTTATTGTATTCGCCTAACTTCTGACAGTAAAAAAAACCAGAGTACAACTGTTTGGGGAAGAACAATCTGTGTCATCATGGCCATGACAACTAATTTACTCTTTAGCAAGACCATCCTTAATGGCAGACACCATTTCAAGCTCACTAGGTATATGTGGCATTGGCATGCTATGTGGGTATGTTCTCAAGAAATGGAGCGTAAATAGGGGGTACAATTTGAGTTATATGCTAGTGCAATAAACTGACCTAACTAGCCGTTGTTGTCACAATTACCTGCTGCTCTAACAATCCTCTATTGCTGGGCCATGTCAATAGCTGAAGTACAGTGTTACAACTGGGTGATTCTAGTAATCGTGGAATGGACCCACACCAATGGAGTCAAATGGTGCACCCACTCCTGCAAATAGATCCCTTACAGGCAAGCACTGCTGAATTGAATCAATACTAGGCCATTTACATTTTTGAAATTCGACCTCCGAGATTACATCTCTAGATTACAGGGGTGCATTGCTCTAGTCAGAGTACCTCGAACTGTGCAAAAAAGGTACGGTGGAAAGAGCCAGTGAAAACTGAAGAGAATAAGACATGTAATGAAAGAAGGAAAGAATAGAAGATGGAAAGACAAAGAACTGACAGAGGGGAAATAAGGATGCTGAACAATGTGGCTGACAGGAGGGAATGGCAGCGATGAGGGAGTGACGGTGGGAGAAGAATGGGGAGAAACCAGGCCAGACGGAGAATAAGAGCGGGAGGGCAGCGGGAATAATGAAGAATGACTGGAGAATGATAGAGAAATGGATAGAGGACAAGATGGACAGAGTTTGTGAGAAAGGGTGATGGGGAGCAGGGACAGCGGTAGGATATTACTGACGAAACTGAGAAGCAAAGAAGAAAAAAAAGAGTCAGCATACTGAGACAGAGGGAGATATGCAGAGAGAGCAGTGGGTGGTGGGTAGGCATAAGGAAAGAATGAGGCAGAAGCAGAAAGTAATAAAAGATCAATGGTAAGGCTAAACAACTGACCTATGGAAGGGATATGCAGGAGTGAGAATAAGGCAAGAGGATAAGATGCAGAAAATGATTTATGAGAGTGAGAAAAAGAAGGCAAGTGGAGGCTGAGAAATGCAAAAGGCTGGAGAAGAGGAAAAGGATTGATATTTAAGAGGAGACCTTGAAAAACAAATAGGAAGGTAGCAAGAGGTGGAGGATGCATAAAAGGAATAGGCAGGTATGCACAATGTACGGAGAATACACACAATAGGGTGTAGCAAGTAAGTCAAAATGTTAACATAAATGTGCAACCTTTGAACTTAAGTCCACGTGAGTCGTTCGGTATTGGACCTGGAATAACAGCACTGGGGCATGGGACAACTGCATCAAATATTACTGAGTGTAGGAATCTTGCATATTGTACCAGAGATAAATCAACCACCAAGTCATACCTACAGGACTTTCCTCAGTAAAAAGACTGGAATTAAGAGTTCACAAGCAGGAATCATTGCAGAAACCCAGACTGCCCCACGTTATTGCCCAGTCCGTATAGGGACTACAGCGGGATTACCTTAGACGTCCAAGATAATACAGGGACCCGGTGGTACCAATGGCAGATACACGTGAAACCAATACTGCTATCACTGGGTATAATATGGACACTTAATAACTATGAGCCCCTTATACTAAGAGGCCTTACTATACAAAGCTGAGTAATCCTACATAACAAAAGGTAAACTTCCCATAGAACCAGGATTACACAGAGACCGGTTATAAAGTTTGTCAGTATACAGTTATCAGTTATATGTGAAGAGCACAAAGTAGTCAAGCAAAACGTTTAAACATGCTTACAGATTCTGCTTCTTGAGCATTGATCTTAGCGGTCTGAGTATCAACAGGCTCTGGAATTGTCAATGCACTGAACTGCAAAACAGAATTAAAAAAAGAGAAGATTAGGCATGATTCAGAAATAACCAAGCTGCAAAAACAAAATGAAACCATTTGGGGATATTCAGGGGCTCTGCACTTCCAATCAGCCTTTCTTCTCATGAATAATACAGGATTTGAAAGATTAAGAAAAAGAATAAAGAAAAATAAAATTATCAGCCGACGTGTCAGATTTGTAAAGAGATGGATTTGCATGCTCCCACCCCACTCTTGAAGCCTCAGTGTATGCAAGAGGGTGAAAATGTCTACCCCTGCTGTGTTTGCACAAAGGCTGCTTGCTATCGCTGCAAAAGTACCAAAGTCGGAGTGAGCAATCTGTGCAACCAGGGAGGCCCAGACTTGTTTGAAGCCTTGTGAGCCACTTCTTGGGCGAGTGCAAGTCAAAAGAGCAGGGTGTGCACTATGTTCAGAGGATCACTCAGACCAGTTGATTACTCCAGAGCTGGGACGTGAACAAGCGGAGTATATTTAGGCACAGGAGGTAAGGAGATGAACATCTCAATAAAGGAGAGGGGATGTAGTAGCATACCAAGAGAGTGGAAAGGGTGTGTGCAATAAACAAACTCTTTATGTAATCTCTGCATGCAAAAAGAGCTAAAGCCTTTACTTTATGCTTACGTAGTGGCACAATTTCACCTCTCCAATCTCATTTCCTGTGCAGTTGGCCGTCCTAACTTAACTAAATCATCTGTAAAGGACCGCACATTCTAGCTACAATAATACATTTTCTTCTCCAGGACACTGCCCTACCCCTTAGTCACCTTCTGCTCTTACCTTTGCACTGCCTGACTCTCCTGTCCCGCCTCACACCTGCTTCATCTTGTCTTTTTGGATATTTCTAAATTAGTTTCACTTCTTCTGAGAAGCATTAAACTTGACTGCTGTTGGGTTACATCAAATAGTGCAACTACAGTAGGGTGGCCTTTACTCGGACCTTAGGCAAAACCAAAAAATGTAGGATCGGTCACAGGCTCTCACAGGAACGATGATCAGTGGGGGCAATTTAAACAAGCATTGGCATAGTCAACAGGTCACGCCTTTGGGACCTTATCAGTGTTTAGTTATCCAGCACAATATCCTTGGTGCAACATCAACTGCTAAACACTTATTAGGGCTTAAACTAGCGTAAATGCGATACCTATTTCATTGCAAATGCTTGTTTAAAATCATGAAGAAACAGAGTAGGGTGGCCAGGGACCACCCCCGCATATTTTCTTGCGTCACTGAAGAAAATATCATGCAAAGATCTGAGATCTTGGAACGGAACCACAAAGAGATAAAAGGTGTCGGTCATGCACCAGAAGATAAACTGTACAAACTGACTCCGCCTACTGATGCTTTAGAAGTGAGAATGGCCCAAGTCTGGCTGGAGGTCTCTGAGAATGCACAGGAGGTCAAAGCCTTTGCAAAACAAGCAGCTGAGAGAGGATGACGAGAAGTTAGAATTACACTCTAGAAAGAACAATTTAAGAATCCTGAATGTCCCGAAGGGGGTGGAAGGGCCCGATTTTAAAGCTTTGATCATAAAAATCCTGAAGGTGGGTTTTTTCAATAATAGGCCAGACCCTAATCTAGTGACCGACACCCAGAGGATACGTGGGAATACAGTTTAGGCAGAATCCCAATTGAAAAACACTGAAAAAGATCTCGGTGAATTTCCAGTCCTATGCATTGAAGCAGCAGATCCTTTCATGCGCCCTAAAGGCCAATTCCCTGTTATGTGAGAACTTCCTGTATCAGATCAGGTCTGATATTGAAAGGATTACTGCCCAGAAGCAGCGTGAACTGGGTAGGTAAATGGAGGAGCTAAAGGGCCTAGGAGTTTCGGTCCAGTTTAAATCCCCGGCCAAGCTGAGAGCCATGTGGCAGAATGAGATGCATAACCTCAGGGGAGGGGATGAGGCTGATTAACTGATCAAGAATGTTAAGCACGCAGGAAACTCCAAAAGCTAATAGGCTAGACAAGTAGGGGGAAAGACATAGGTGTTGCGTCGGAATAGCTAGCTAGAGAAAGGGTGCTTATTTGGGTCTTTACTTTTTGTGTTTTCTTATTCATTTAGGGAGGGCGGTGGATTAGTTTGTGACTGGCAGGCACATATGGGGGGGGGGGTGAGCAACCTAATGGGGAGCATTATGGTAAAAGAAAAAAATCCTCAAAATTAACTGCGCCTCCTTAGAAAATAGCAGTGATAGAAGGACTGCACTTCAAACCAGATTAAGTATAAAATTAATGACGTCTTAATAAAGAGGATTACATGGAATTTCAATGGGTTAAGTGCCACGAAAAAGCAGCAAATGATGCAGGAGTTCTTGAATGGAACGAGGGTGCAGGTGATATTACAAGAAACCCAATTAAACAAGGGGAGAAACGCTAGCCTTTGTCCCGACGAGCGCAGGAACAACAGAGCACATGGCTGGCAGCACACATGACCAAAAAACACTGCACGAGCACATGTGGGTCCATTAATAAACGGATGGTGGTGCTTATAAATTACTCAGCCACCGCACTGTTTTATTAGGGATAGTGTAAAGAGTTGGAAAACATTTTACAGGCTAGGTACACTGCCTTTTAATTAAGGTCAGTTGATATGTGCATTCAAGGACACATTCACAAGATTGTTGACGCGTTGTCACTTTCTCGACAGTAGGTGCCACTTAAACCTGCAATAACATTTCCAGTTGGTGTCGGTTGTGCATAGTGTTTTCTTGCTGCAAACGTCCTCGCTGGTATGAAGAATGTGTTCCTTCTTTTCTGGTTCCTATTAGGTTGTTTAATGTTTGATAACCAGAACTTATTTCGCGCTCTTTTATAAAGCGTACTGGGGCAACTCAACGCTGTATGAAACTGCAGGATAAATAAAATAATTACTGCGCTCGGGTTCTAATACAGCCGCCAAAATTCACTTATTCTTTGCAATGTGCCGTTTTGGTTTTAGGGGGGGGGACTGTGCGTCCGTGGACTGTTGCGCGAACCACAGAGGAATGGGGCGAGTCTACCTTCAAACACAGAACATGTTAAATTAGGACACGGGTTAAGCCGGGGAGGGAAACATGGGAAAGCTTACACTACAGTAAAGCGCTCTTCAAACTTGTTAACAATTCATAAAGCATGTTGTCTACACTATTTCCGACATCACATTGACAGACAATTTCCCATAAAAAAGTGCCTCTAGAACCCAGTGTCGTAAAAGATTACGAGACGTTTACATATTCCTTTCCCAATAACAAAATGTATTGAAAAACTATGGCATCAACTTTTAACCAAGACAGCAGCATTAACTACACAAGACCCCCAGAAAAGCAACATTTCCGCATAACACGGAAAGAAAACAAAACTCATACAAAACATTTGGGAAATTGGCGAATTGGCAGATTTCTCTTAGTTCGGTCTCCGCAAAGCTTTTTTCCGCGAAGGACTCGGGAATAAATTAACGGATTAAACCGATGTCGGCAAGATTCCAGCCCTAGGCCATAAATGAAACTCTCTTCCATCAGCCATGTTTCTATCCATGTGATCTTTGATAAACAGCGGCGGTAACAACGACGGAAAGGGACCGGTCGGTCTAACAGTGGATATATAATAAGGGGACAGGGTTATAACAGCTGTCAACACCCAAAGTGTGCAGGCAATAACAGTATAAGGGCCCAGACCCCAACCTCAGATAGGCAAACACCGTCTGTGCCAGTCTGTTAAAGGACCGTTCTCTGCGCTTTAATAATAAGCTCAATAAGCTTGGACCTTAGACAAACAAGGGTCACTGCCTGCATTCCACCTTCTGATTCCAGGGCCATGCTCTGCCTTCTAAGTGGGTGCTAAATAAATAATACATCTTTCGGAAGGTGCTTGTCTTTTGTAAACTGATTTTGTGAGCTGGTTGCCTGGAGGCCAGACTACCTTAATGACGGAGCTATTTAGAAAAGCTAAACCACACTGCACATTTACCCCATTGGAGGGAACGCCGTCCTGCTCTGCAATCAGCGCAGTTTATGGTGAATGAGGAATTAATGCAGTATAATCCTAATGCCTCTAGAAGCTGCATCAGAGAAGATTCCGCGGTGCAAGGCACGCAGATCCCCGTGACTGGATACTGAGCCTCTGACGTGATGTTCACAGGGCCCTTGGTAGGCTGAGGTAATGTTGGGTTCGAGAAACCGGGTTCACTCTCCTGCCTTCCCAGCGCTACCTAATTGTGGGCTATGAAGTGATAGCATCGCAATGCAAGCAGCCTGTCAAACAAGAATAAGCCCGCGAGTGGTGAGAGCGAGCCCCAGGCAATCTGTTTTTAATTATCGCGCCTGCGCCTGGGCATGATAATTTAAAACAGATGGTGCCCGTGCTCGTAACCGCAAGCCTTAGGCCATGGCCGGTTACATTGGCTAGGAAAGGCGGGACATGCACCTGCCTTTACCCAATTGCGTGCTGGCTTTTAAGGAAGACGCACGCGCTGCCAAAGGCTCGACCTAAAAAGGGGGTAATGAATATGCTACTTACCAGTATGCATCTGTTCTTGGCATGTAGGGCTGCTAACATTCATATCTGTTGCATTAGATCGCCGCCTAGTGTTGGGTCCGGATGATCGCACATTGTTGTCCTGGAAGAGTCTTCGAAGTATCCTGAGATAGGTGGCTCCCCCCCTGGACTACAGTGCGCATGGGCATCGGCTCCATCCCCAGATTGTTTTTAGCCATTGTGGCAGAGATGGAGTGTAAAGGATGTCCATGCTAATGATTGAATGCAAGAGTATGTCTGCAGCTGCGACAGGCACCGGGGAGGAGGGTGGGCGATATGAATGTTAGCAGCCCTACATGCCAAGAACAGATGCATACTGGTAAGTAGCATATTCAGTTCGAGGCATGTGGGCTGCTAAATTCATATCTGTTGCATTGAATACATAGCAGTCCCTCCATTAGCGGCGGTTGCCCGTGCCAGCTGCAGAAACCTGAAAAAGTGTCTTGAGAACAGCCTGCCCAACAGCTGCCTGCTGTTTGGAATGCACATCAACACAGTAGTGTTTTGTAAAGGTATGTGGTGTAACCCATGTGGCTGCTCTACAAATGTCCTCTAAAGGAATGTTCCCCAGGAAAGCCATGGATGCCCCCAATTTGCGTGTGGAGTGCGCCCTTGGGGGTATTGTTAAGGTGCATTTAGCCTTTTGATAGCAGATCTGGATGCACTTAACAATCCATCTGGCTATTCCTGCTTTGGAAATAGGGTTGCCCTTGTGCTGTGGCGAGAAGGCAACAAAAAGTTGTTTTGTTTTTCTAAAGGGTTGTGTCCTGTCAATATAGTACATCAACGCCCTTCTAACATCCAAAGTATGGAGCATTCTTTCCGCCACCGTTTGTGGGTTTTGGAAGAATGCAGGCAAGTCAATAGTTTGGTTGAGATGAAACTGTGACACCACCTTCGGAAGGAATTTAGGGTTAGTACGTAGTACCACCCTATTTGGATGAATTTGTATGAATGGCTCTTGTATTGTGAGCGCTTGCAGCTCACTAACACGTCTCAGTGACGTAATAGCAATAAGGAAAGCCACTTTCCATGTTAGGAACTGGAGTTCACATGAGTGTAGTGGCTCAAAAGGTGGTCCCATCAGCCTGGTGAGGACCACATTGAGGTTCCACACCGGAGCTGGCGGTGTCCTTGGGGGAATGACTCGTTTCAGACCTTCCAGGAAAGCCTTAATGGCAGGCACTCTGAAGACAGAGAGATGTTGCCGGTTCTGAAGGTAAGCTGCTATGGCGGATAGATGTATCCGAATGGAAGTGTAGGCTAGATTGCACTTGTAAAGATGTAACAGATAGCAAATGATGTTAGGGATAGATGCATCTAGCGGGTTTATGTTATTGGCTGTACAGTGAAGAACAAAACACTTCCATTTAGCAGCATAGCATGCTCTGGTAGTCGGCTTCCTTGCCTCCTTGATGATGTCCATGCATTCTGGAGGTAGGTGAAGGTAGCCAAACTCTAGGACTTCAGGAGCCAGATCGCCAGGTTGAGCTGTTGCGGATCTGGATGCTGAATGTCTCCATGGTTCTGCGTCAAAAGCCTGGGCGTTAGGCGCAGCCTTTGATGCGGCACCACCGAGAGCTCCAGAAACGTGGTGTACCATGCTTGGCGTGCCCACGTTGGAGCAACTAGGATGAGCGTCATCGAGTGCTGCTTTAGTTTTCTTGCCACCAGCGGTATCAGAGGGGCTGGTGGAAAAGCGTACGCAAATTTGCCTGACCAGTTCATCCATATCGCATTCCCCTGCGATTGTGGGTGAGGGAACCTGGCGGCAAAGTGTTGGCATTTTGCGTTTTCGTTTGTGGCAAACAGGTCTATCTCCGGATGACCCCACTGCTGGAAGTACGGGCGGAGTACTGATGGGTGTAACTCCCACTCGTGCATTTGATGGCTGTATCTGCTGAGCAGATCCGCCATCTGATTGTCCTTGCCCGGGAGGTGTTCTGCCATGAGGAAAATGTTCCTCTGAATGGCCCACTTCCACATGCTCTGAGCCAGATGAGACAGCTGTGGCGAGGGGGTGCCTCCCTGCTTTTGAATGTAGTACATCGCTGTCATGTTGTCCGTCCGGACTAACACTACCTTGTTGCACAGATGTACATTGAAGGACTTGAGCGCCATGAAGATTGCCATCAGTTCCAGATAGTTGATGTGCATCTTCTGTTGCTGCGTCGTCCATAGTCCCTGCACTGTGTAAGTGAGCAGATGAGCTCCCCATCCCTGGAGAGATGCGTCCGTCGTCAGGGTAATCTGTGGCACTGGCTCTTGGAACAGTCGGCCCTTGCAAAGGTTGTGTGGAGTCCACCAATGCAGAGAGTTGAACGCCCGACTGGTAACCAACACTAGGTCTGTCAATTGTCCCTGAGCCTGTGTCCACTGGTTTGCTAAGCACTCCTGGAGCGGACGCATATGTAACCGTGCGTGAGGGACTATGAAGATGCAGGAGGCCATCATGCCAATCAACTGCATGAACACTCTCGCTGGAAGCGAGTGTTGTGGTCTGAACTTTTGGATCAGAGACTGCATGCTGTCTATCCTGACCTGGTTTGGCTGAGCCATAGCCGTCAGGGTATTGATCGTCGCGCCCAGAAACTGCCGGACATGTGCTGGCTGAAGGTGCGACTTCGGGTAGTTCAGCGAGAAGCCCAGATTGTGAAGGAGGTGAATGGTAGTGGACATGTCCGCGGCGCACTGTTGTTCCGACTTGGCTTGAACGAGCCAGTCGTCTAGGTAGGGGTAGACATGGATATTCTTCCTCCTGAGGTGCGCCGCCACCGTCGCCAGACACTTGGTAAACACTCTTGGGGCGGTGGTCACTCCGAAGGGTAGGACTTTGAACTGATAATGCCTGCCTTGGATAGTGAACCTGAGGTATTTTCTGTGGGATGGGTGTAGTGGTATGTGGAAATAAGCATCCTTGAGGTCTAAGGTTGCTAAGAAGTCCCCTTGGTTTAACAAGGGAAGAATCTGTTGCAGTGTAAGCATATGGAAATGTTCTGACAGTATATACAGGTTGAGGGGACGCAGATCCAGAATGGGTCTGAGAGATCCGTCCTTCTTTGGAATAAGGAAGTACAGGGAATATACCCCTGTGCCTTCCTCCTCCACTGGCACGAGCTCGATTGCGCCTTTTTGCAGCATCACCACTACCTCCTGCTGCAATAAGTGCAAGTGCTCTGCGGACATAGGCCGCTGCCTTGGTGGAATGTTGGGTGGAGTGGACTTTAACTCTAGACAATAACCGTACTGGACAAGTTGTCGTACCCACCTGTCTGTGGTGATGTTTGTCCAGAGCGGCAGGAACTGCTGTAGTCTCCCCCCGACAGGTGTTAAATGGTCGGGGGGCAGTGACAGAGAGTCACTGTTTGTTTGGGGCAGAGGAACGGGAGTTGTTGTTTCCTCTGCCACGTCCTCTGGTGCTGTTTCCTCGATAACCCCCTTTATTCTGCTTTGGGTAGGAGGACTGTGCTCCACCTCTAGTGAACTGTGATTGTTGACCCATCTGTCCTCTGGTGACTCCACGTGCACCTGAGCGACGAAAAGTGTTGCCCCGGAATTGTTGTGATTGAAGGGCCCCCATAGACTTAGCTGTTTCGTTGTCTTTCTTAATCTTTTCGAGGGTGGTGTCAACATCAGGACCAAACAGTCTATCAGGATTGACGGGTTGATTGAGTATGGTCGTTTGAATGTCCGGTTTAAACCCTGATATGCGTAGCCACGCTTGTCGTCTCAGCATGACGCTAGTGTTAATAGCCCTAGCTGCTGTGTCAGCGGGATCAAGTGCACACTTTATGGCTGCGTTGGAGATGAGTTTGCCCTCCTCTATAAGCAGTTTGGTAGCCTCTTGAAACTGCGAAGGCAGGTGTTCTAAAACTTGCTCTAGGGTGTCGTAATGCGCCCTATCATAACGTGCCAACAGTGCTTGTGTATTCGCAATCCGCCAGAAATTTGCGGCTTGCGCAGCTACCCTTTTGCCCCCTGCCTCAAGCACTTTAGACTCCTTGTCTGGGGGAGGAGCTTCACCCGTCGTCTGGGAGTTTGCCCGTTTGCGGGCATTCGCGACCACAAGAGAGTCTAGTGGCAACTGTCCCCGAATGTATGCAGGGTCTGCAGGTGCTGGTCTGTATTTCTTTTCGATGCGTGGATTGACCACCCTCGCCCTGGTAGGCTCTTTAAAGATGTCCGCAGCATGCTTAAGGACACCTTTGAGCATAGGCAGTGTCTTTACTGTCTTTTCGGAGACTGAAAAAGTGTCAAACAGAAAATCTTCCTCCACAGGGTCAGCATGCATGTCCACATCATGATTAGCAGCTGCCCGTTCAATGAGTGCATGAAAACCTGCAGAGTCTTCTGTTGGGGATTCACGTGCACTGAAAGGCTGTGGGTCCTGCCCCACAATCTGTATCCCTTGGTCGCCTATGTCGTCATAGGAATCCTGCTGTGCATCGGGTTCATTGATGGGGAAAGTGTACTGGGCATCTTGTCCATAGTCCTCTCCCTCAGAGTGTTCGGGGGAAGGTGTCGGACTCCTTCTAGGAGGAGGCTGGATAGGTTCAATCAGGACTGGAGCGTCCTGTGCAAGCCTCTTCTTCTTCAGTGGGATAACATAAGAGTCCACTGGGTGGGAAGTGATCTTCCTCTTGTAAAGGGTCAACTTGCCCGTGTCTGCGTCGATAAAACGCTCCGAATCGTCTCCTGAGTCGAGTTGTCGACCCGATACTCCAGCAGACGTGGACGAGTCCGATGTCTTTGGCGCCGTCTTTGGCGCAAAGGCCTTTGGTGCCTCCTTTGGCGGCAGAAGGAAGAGAAGTTTGCTAGCAGGCTTCGCCGGCATGTCCATCGGCTTCTGTTGCGACGGCGCCGGAGCCGTCGTCGTAGAGGCCTTATCCCGAATTCTCTGGAGTGAAGGGGCGATGAGGGATGCTTCACTCACGGCGTCACTTGGCGCCGACGAGGAGGCCTTCACCTTGCCTTCGGAACCGACGTCTTGTGGTCCCTTCGGAGTCTTAGACGTCGATGCTGCAGCCGTAGACACCGAGTCCTTGGACCGATGTGTTGAGCTTCCGCTCTTTGATCCGTGGGATCGCACAGGCTCCGTGTCAACCACGCGTCCGACTAACGACGTCCCAGTCGGCACCGGAGTCTTGTCGCTGGCTTTGGCGGACTTTGACGGCGTCGTCCCGGTCGACCCGTGCCGGACGACCTTCTTAGAGGATGCCTCCTCCGTTGACGACTTCGGCACTGTCGAATCGACAGTTTTCTTCGACTTCTGTGGACCGGAGGCCGACGGAGTCGATGAGGTAGCAGGCTTTGGTGTTTTCGGTGGAACGGCCGCCATCTTAGATGCACTCGAATCCGTTAGTTTCGGTTTCGTTTCGGCCATTTTAGGTGTAGTCGATACCGTTTGTTTCGGTTTCGATACGGGCTGCGTAGCAAGTATGTCCGTGGCCGGGCCTGAAGGCGGGGCCGTGGCTTGCGGTACGGGGTCTTGGGTAAGGCCGAGTGGCGATCCCGTGACCCGAGCCTGATCCGCGTAACCTTCGGGGCATAGCTCATCCCCTGAGCTATCTTCCGCGGCCCCATAAACTTCTTCGACGTCCCCTACCTCGTCGACGTATTCAAGGCCTTGATCCACGACTCCGTCGTCGTCTTCCGGATCCGCCTCGATCTCCGTCGCGGCCGGCGAGATTTCAAGATGATGGCTTAGGCCCTCTTCCTCCTGTTCGCCGAAGATGTTCTCTGGAGCCGGGGCCGCTTGTCTGGCCTCGAGGCGCACCGCGCGCCGAAGCTTGAGCGTCTTCTTTGACCTGAATCTGGAGCAGGCCTTGCAGCTGTCCTCGTTATGGTCTGGCGAAAGGCATTTGTTACAGACCGGGTGCACGTCGATATGTGGGTATTTGGACCCACAGACGGGACAGTATTTAAACGGGCTCCGGGCTCCGCTACATGCTGAAAAGTTCTGGTCGTGTTGCGATGAGAAGGCCTCGATGTCCGAAGAGTGATACGACTCCGCAGATTCCGACTCAAAGAGACGGAAGAACTCGAGACCGTACGCAAACAATACCGACGTAATGAAACTAAGGCCTTTTGGCCGTAAAAAAGCTAGTTTTCTCGGTTCCGACAGAGAGACGTCGAGACCGCATCCGAACCCAATGGCGGAAAAAAACAATCTGGGGATGGAGCCGATGCCCATGCGCACTGTAGTCCAGGGGAGGAGCCACCTATCTCAGGATACTTCGAAGACTCTTCCAGGACAACAATGTGCGATCATCCGGACCCAACACTAGGCGGCGATCTAATGCAACAGATATGAATTTAGCAGCCCACATGCCTCGAACATGCCTGTTTCAGTGAGTCCAGACTGGCAGAGAAGTGATAACAAAAGTTGTAACCAATACAGTCAAACATTACTGCCGATTATCATTCATAACAAATGACAGATGACTCATAATTAATAGGGTTTTCACATTTATCTAGTACAGTCTATTATCGCTAATGTACAATTGCCTTTTCTCTGCAGACAGGTAACCCCTCTGGCATGAGTGGTGTTTCGTAAAGCGGATTTGGATAGGTCTTGCGTTTTTTTTTTAACCTAATCCATGTTAATTCAGAGGGAGACGTGGGTGGTCTGCTTGGTGGTTCCGGGTCTTGTGACACTCTGCCTAAACCTCGGTCAGCAATGGCAGGGTCGTTTGAGTGTGGGCAACTAATATTGTACCCTTTCAAAAGATCTTGGTGGTTGCAGCCCAGATTCTTTCTAGTGCAGTGTTAATAGATCTTGTAGAAATGAGAGGGACCCTTGAAGTAGTAAAGGGAAATGAGGTTAATAGATCTCCCATTTCTCATCTGGGGTGGAAAGATCCTACTCTGGGATCTAGCTCTGTGCTTCCAAGTTTGAAAAGATCAGTTCCGGTCCTGCATTGTTGTTTGGACTGTTTCTGTTGGATGTAGCGCCCCCAAGTTGTTGTGCCATATAGTTCACATGCAAATGTTGCTTTGATGTGGAAGTCATTATGTATCTGTGTGCCTGGTAACCTAGGTCTCCCTGTCTCCTTGTATTTCCTGCCCCAACCACGTAGTCTGGGATTCCTCCCAGCCCCAAAAGGGACGATATTCCCCTGGTTTCTTGTCTCATGAGAGTTCTTGCCTTGAGACTATGTCCGAGGCTCCCAGGAATACACGGATGAAAGAAGACAGATGGAACAGAAGGGAAGAGAGATTGACAGATAATCAAACAGGTGTGGACCTTACGAGACATCTTAATGGTGCGAGCTATACCTCTGCCAAGATCCAATGATGGCTAGCACTACGGTCTGCGACATGAGTAGTATCTCTGCTATACTACCAAGAAGGGTCAGAGATAGCTTTTCTGTCAGCACTGAACAAGATCTCAACCAGCTGAACAAGGCATTTATGTGCAACGGGGTGGGATAGCTCTGCTGCCTGTGTCAAATGAGGGACACCCGTGCTGACTGCAGCAAGCATGGGCTATTTTTGCTGTCTGTAGCAGTTGAGAGATAACTTTGCTGCAACCAAAATATCTTTCTACCAAGAGACTGATCCACCAAAGGTAAGAGGAGGCTCTGCTGTCTGTTGCAAGGCAAGTACTGATTATAGCAAGTAATGAGGGAGGGGAATGTGGTACCGCCTGTGACAGGTTAGAGGTGGTTCAATAAGACAGCAGATCAAAGGATGGCTCTGCCATTAGTATTAAGTGGACAGCCTCTGGGTGGGTACTAGTCTATTCCCCTCCATTCTCAGCTCTCTGCCCAGGACCGCAATGACAAGCAGGCCTTAGAGCTCTTTTTCTCTAAACGATACATTTACCTTTCATGGACAGTAAGACCTTCCCTATCCTCTTGCTGAAGAGCACAGATATCAGAGTTCAAAGGAGTTACAGCAAGGGCGTAGGGCTAAGCCGGGGTGGGCATCAGTCACTACATTTTCTGAAGTTTTGACTTCAGAAAGAAGAGGGGCACCACAGAATTGCACAAAAGCTATCACTTGGTCACTAAGAGTCAGGCACAGGACCTCAGTTAGTTGGGCCTAGCCTGCAGTTCTCTGGCTCGGTCCCTGGGCTACCGCTGATGGATGCGATACAGGGCGCAGAACTCTGGCCCATTTTGCTTCAGGTTTTCTAAGACAGATGCTTTCAGTGGCCACCTTCTGTTGCACTTTGATAGGAGTCCGATACAAGGCATTTTGTTGGCAAAAACATACAGGTGTTTTATTACAGTAATTAAAACAATGGCATATTTTCATGTGGACTAGACAGTGTCGTTTCACATACCCGTAATGCCTTAAAAATGTTCCTTGCCATTGCTTTTCTGCAGTAGTGATATTTTGTGTAAAGCGGGTATTCAAACTGGTTCTAGAAGTTTTTCATTTCTTCTGTTGGGTAGTTAGCCAACTTCCAAATTAGCCTTTTGCTACACTTGGCTTTCTATGGCTTTCCTGTCAGGTAAATATGCCCTGTCACCTTTATTCACAGCTTTACTGTTGGACCAAAGGTAATGGTAATATGTTCTAGGATATAATCATAGCAGAGATCATTTGTGGATCTTAACTGTCAGGAGGCTTTCCGGTGTCAGAATTATTAGTAGTAATACTTAGACACGCACGAGTTTCATCAGGTCTCTGCTCCCTTTTCAGTCTACTCGCTTACCTGAATATTGGTAAATGCCTGAAAAGAATACCAACATGAGCTGTCCTGCCACGATCTACCAGTGAATGATGCAACGGTTCAACAGTGCCCCAAACAACTACTCCAAAACATGCTCTTCATAGTAAGTAGGTAGTTTAACAGACTGGGCAAAGCCAAGGCCAGATGAAATAGCCACATACTCTGTCCTTTTTTTCCTCCACTACCTATTCGTATGAGAAACTTACCTTCTTCTCAAACTCGTCCACCATCCCAGCACGGGCCACAGCTGTCCGATAATGGGCCCAGTCAATTGCTGGGGGCTTCTCTGGAAGAACTGCCAACCTGTTCAGTTATAATAAGATATGATTTAGAACAGGGATCTCCAACCTTTTGAGTAATAAGAGCTACTTGGGATACACGAAAATCGTGAGCTACTAATATTAGAGTTGTAACAGTAACCACATCTGGGAAGATTACATTAGTGGCCACCATGTCCAAGATTAGCAGTAGTGCATCAGGAGGGTTGCCAGCAGTAATGTGAAAAAGGCTTTGTCCATTTGGAATACCTATGTGCAGGAAATACATGCCTGCCACAGCTGCAGTGCTCCTGGCACAAAAGTAATCATATTAGTAATAAGCCTCCACATATGATTTATCACTCAAAAATCACCTTTAAATATATTTTGGAAATTCAAGCCATTTTTCTCCACACATCAGCTTATGAGTTCTGAAAATACACATTTTTGTGAAGATTACGCAATGTTGTCATCATATGTTAATTTAACCAAACAAAGTCACAGTTTGGAAGGCTGTGATGCACACAGGAGAGTTATTGACAAGTAGCTGGAGAGCTACCTATAGTTCACAAACTACTCGGTGGAGAAGTCAGATTTAGAAATCCCATGTAGTCTAATGCATCACCAGACTCGGTCCCATACCATGCTCCTTCCATAGATTGCTCCCAGGGGCAAACTTACACAAACTTGTACACAGATCAACACAGTAACAAATCAAGATGTGATATAGGTCAAACCTGAAACGCAATGAGAGGCAACGAGTAACAATGCAAAATTCTCACTATTGTAATGCAACCTTGATGCATCAAAAATTGATTAAGAAAAAACAAAAACGTTATTCTTAAATAGTGACATCGCATCACTGTCCTATATGCATCCTTGAGTGCTGTGGAGGGTTCATCTCTTGTGAACATGTAGTGATACGTCAAGCCCTCTCCCCCCCCCCCCCGCTCCAGACTCACATGATGTTGCTAAACTCCATTTATTCCATAAATAACCCACACAACAGCAAATCTTACAAGGTGATTCAAACTGTCACTGCAGTATCTGGGGCTTCAGCACTAGTCACCTAGTTATGGATGAGTCGCATTCCTTTCAGCATTTAATAATGGGAATTTTTCAAAGGCCATCTATTTTTTGGTCTGGTTTGGCAGTACAGCAATTTGCAAACTATTGTTACAAATGTTTTAAAATATACATATAGTGACCTTTGGCTCAACCCAGGAAAGTATTTCAGTCTCGCATCCTGCTATTTTTTATTAGGTGTATTATTCCACCTCCTAACCCTAAAATGTATGACGGACTATTTTACATCTCAAACGTAATGTGAAAAATCACATTTAATTATTTACCTCATGAATGTGTTATATAAAGCAAGTCTTTTTTTTTTATAATTTCACTACAGAAGGCTTTAAAAAATAAATTGTCACGACTCAAAATGCAAGTCTGATCTGTTCGCTTTACCAATGATTGTATGGTTTAATTTGCAGTCCTTCAAAAGGCAACATCAGTTTCTTACTTTTGAAGGAGAAGATAGGAGAAACGTACACAAGTCCTCGTTTGTATCCATGAGTCCCTGACTAAGTGATTGTCTTTCTTTCCAAACTTTTTGTTTCACTGAACAGTAATCCAAGATGCACAGAGAGCATGATAAGAGAGAAGTCCCTGAAGTGTATACTTTGGCCAGGGCTGATGAAGTTTTAAAAGGACTCTGAATACCACCAGAACATGCTATGCTAGGAGTTCCACAAGCATAATTTAGCCCAGCGAGTACTATTAGTATTTTTGCTTGTCTGGTCATGTTTCAGAAGTGCTTTGTAACCTGGTGTAGAATGTTCATGGGAACATCCTCTAAGCCTTCTCACGTCAGCCTGTTCTTACCTCCCTTAGCTTCAGCTGCTCCCTTATCTGCATTCCCAAGTCTTTTGTCACAAGCAAACTCAGATAACTGCTCCCACCTCTGTCCCGCCAGCATCTGCTTTTCTGCACCTTCACAACATTTATTCATAGTTACCTTATGAGGTGTTACTTTAAGGCCATCATTAAACAAATATATATATATATATATATATATGTATATATATATATATATATATATATATATATATATATATATATATATATATATATATATATATATATATAGGCCCTTGTTCTGTATTACTAACGCAAAAGTACTAAGACAACTTTCACTTGCAGTCCCTCTCTTCAACGCAGGCAGTGGTGGGATTCAGTCCCTCCCAGCCAACTATACAAGCACCGTAGAGGCTTATTGACTCTATAATGAAGCAAGTACTCCTAAGATCAATAAAATAGGTAGTCAGGAAAACACAGGATACTGCTCCACATTCACTATGTCCAGATCAGTGATATCAACATTGATTTGCCACAAAAGGGTGCACTGCTGTTCTTGTTACTGAACCGGAGAGGCCTAAAGAAAAAAAACAACATCCTAATGACGTGAAATACCAGTTAAAAAGAAAGCATGGATTGGACAAAAAGTGAACTCAAAGGAGCCTCATCTCCTCAGCTCCTTTTCTGTTTTCCCCTTTGACAACATCAGAGCAGGAACAAAGCAGGACACACAGCAACAAGTTAAAAATTAGCCCAGAAACAACACATGTTAAAAAGCTGAAGGCAGCATGGGCAAACCATAGCCAAGATGCCAGGTGCTGCCACCAGAACAGCAGAAAATGTGTGAATAGATCATGCAGAGATCGCCTTTGTAAAATGTAAACATAAACACCAGATAATGTATCACAGAGACAGTTCGGGTGAGGAAAAAAAATTCTTAAGCCACATAAAACCAACAGAAATAGCCAGTTTATGCTCAATTAAGAATCTACAGACTTGAAAATAATGTACATTTTTGGCTTGCTACGAGAAGCTACCTAGATATACAGCCAGAATATGACACTATAGACCTGGAACAGGCGAGGATGCAACTCACTGAAGATACCCATTTCATACACTTGGGTTATAAGATTAGTCAACCTGTAAAAAATTTCATATATCCAACATTGTTTATAGGACACTTCATACTGAGCAAAGGACACTGTCTAATGAACCACTATGTGTTCCTTTCCAATCTCTGGAGCAGTCCTGTGTTGTTTCTGCAAATGACGGCAAGGTGGTCCTCTGAAAAGGATGCTTCACACTCCTTCAATGTTGTCCATTCTTCTTCAATGCGGGAGTCACAATGTACTGAAGCTTTCCCTTATCCCAGATCACAGCATATCTTTAATCTGCGTTGTTCCTTAGGCAGTGCAGGTGCTAACCCACATACTTCCTACTTAGATAATTTACTTGGCGGTTTCAGAGAATCCTACGGCCAGCACATTATCACTCTGGTAAAACGCTTGGCAGGTCAGAGGGTAGGCACAGTACAACTTCAGCTGGAGACCCACTGGCAAAAGCGACTTTTATACTCAGCCTTTGTCATCAGTAGATGGTCTTAAAAGGTTCCTGAAATCCCATCTAATGTTGAGTTACTCCATTCAACTTTTTGTTCCCAAATTTTCTATTACTACAGACTCAAAGTAGGACGAGAGCGACCTCATGGGCGAATAGGAAAGTTTGAGGTTTTTTTTTTTTAGAAGAGCTTCCTAAATACAGTTATTCAGAAGCCCAAGTCTATGTTTTCTGTCCGCAAGGATTTTCTACCCTCCCTTGTACCGAAGTGGATGCAGATACGGACAGGCTCTATTACATTCAACACACCATTAGAAAAGCATTCACACCATTTGGTGTGTGAGGCACGGTGTGTCACAACTTAGAGGCTTCCTCTAAATATCAAATCCTCTATGCTTTGCAAAGCATTCAGCTGACTTATGCACACCACCCACACAAGTTTACAGATAGGTAAACATGATGGGTGCATTTCTGCATCATGTCAGAATTTCAAAAACAATCATTTTGGCTCCTGAATGAACAGAGATGCTCTTTCTTCTGGAGAGGCATTTTCCTGGACTGCAAGAGTCGCTTAATGTGGTTCACTCTTTTATTAACTTCTGTTGCAATCAGGCCCTCAATCATAAAGGTTAGCCATCTAGTTCCTGGGCAGATTGAGCAAATAATCAATGATGCAGGTTTTTAGCACCTGGATAACCTTGCGGGTGATTAGCCGCACTCTCCAAATCAGAGTTGATTGCTTGATTTCACTGTATAGGAAATAAACCCCTTAACTTTTCATTCCATGTTGTTTATTACCCACAGGAGCTTTGTTGTACAGATGGACATTCGTTTTGAGAATAAAACTGACAAGTTAAGTCTATTCTCTTCCCGGATTAGCCACCCATCATTTTACTTTATACCTACATATCAGTTAGGGACAGAAGAAACAGAGTGTAGAATGGGATACTAGTGGGCTTATGCTTGGTAGATCAGTCCCTGTGCAGGCAGCAGCTTCCACTACGGTCCGCAGCTAAGAGGTAATTGATGGCCCCTTCGGGTCTACATGGGTGGCCTATATAGAGTTCATATATTCATTGGGAAGGGGGGTGTAGGGAGAGGGGAAGGGCACACCATAATTACACTCTTTTGCAGGAGTGCACATAAATGTATGTACTCTACTGGGAGCCATGCTTTTACTGGTAAGATTACCCTATTTTCAGGACGTATCACCTTAATGGCTCCTACACCCTTCAGCAATGCAGCACTGACCTAGATGCAAGGCTGTCATTCCGGGTTTTCAGACCGATAAACATGGCCTTCTGGCTGGGCGGCACCCTCTCTGCAAACGCCAACCAGTCAATGGCCTTCACAGCAGCTCTTCGGCTAGCCATTTTTCAGCTCTGAAGGGATGATGGTAGCACCTGAAGAAACAGGAGTAACAAAATAAGACACTGAAGGTGAAACAATCGATTGAAAACAGTTAGGATTTAAAACGATATTGTGGCAGAGGATGGCTCTAAAACAAGGTGAGGCAGTGGCCTCGGACCTCACAGTTTGACATGCTGAGCAAAACCCCTTACACATACATCCATAACAAGCAATGGGGTATGGCAAAACTTCGGGATAAATACTTAGTCTTAAAAGGTTAATGTGCCAGTAAACATTTTGTACAAAATAATTTCAGTGATGCTATCAGCGATGGTTCGAAAAAGAGAGGGATAAGTATGACGTTTTTTCTGTGCTGTGAGCAGACATAAAGCACGTCACTAAGTGGGGCTACAGCATGCTTCACGTAGTCTTGTGAAGACAGCTCAGAAGTCTCCGACTCAAAAAGCAACCTCTGTGCTTGTTCAATGTCACTGAAACCTACGGATGAGGTCTGCTTCACACCGGAGCAATCTTCACTCTTTAGGCTCCGGAACACCAGACAAAGACGTTAGATAAATGCAACTGCAAACAGGGTTCAGGGCAAAGGTTTGTGATTTTATTTAAAGTTGGATCAATACAGGAACAAGCATTGGCAAAGCCAATAGGTTTTGCCAAAGCAAGATCTATTGACTTTGCTTATATCTATTAGCTATGTTATACAGTAGAGTGAAGTGTCATGGCGTAAAGTGGTGTGGAGTGGGATAGAATGACGTTATGTGGAGTGGCATACAGTGGTGTAGAATGCAGTACAGTGGTTTGGCGTAGAGTGGCATGGAGAAGCGCAGAGTTGATTGGCATTGAGAGTGCAGTGGGTTAGAGAAGAGTGTGATAGACTAGAGTGGGGTAGAGTGGCATGGATTGGCATAGTGCAGAGTAGCATGGTGCGGAGTGGCATTCATGGAGTGGGGTAGAGTAGTCGCAATGTGTGGAGTAGAGTGGCACTGTGTGGAGTAGAGTTGCGTACAATGCAGTGGTGTAGAGTGTAGTTACGTAGAGTGGTGCAGAGGCTTGTGGCACAGAGTATCATGGCGTGATGTAACATGCAGTGGTATAGACTGGCACTGCGTGGTCTGGCCCAGAGTACAGTGGAGTAGAGTGGCGTAGAGTGCAGTGGTAGAGAAGATGGGGTAACAGTGCAGTGGTATAGAGTGCAGTGGTGCAGAGTAGAGTGCAGTGGCGTAGAGTGGTGTATAGTAGAGTGCACTGTCCTAGAGTAGCACAGAGTGGCGTAGAGTGCAGTGGTACACAGAGTGCGGTGGCATAGAATGCAGTGGCACCGAGTAGACTTGCAAAGAGTAGAATGGAGTGGGGTAGAGTGGAGTGGCACAGAATGGTGTGGAGTGCAGAGGGGTAGAGTGCATTGGCCTTGGGTACGGTGGTGCAGAGTTGAATGGTATGGCGTGGTGTAGAGTGGTGTTTAGTGGCTTGGGGTAGAGTGGGGTGGTATTATGTGAAGTGGGGTAGACTGACACTGTGTGGAGAGGCGTGGCACAGCGTGGAGTGGAATAGAGTGGACTGCCGCAGAGTGGAGTGGTGTAGAGTGCTGCAGAGTAGAGTGGTGTAGAGTGCACTGGAGTCTAGTAGAATAGAGTTGAGTGCAGTGGCACAGGAGAGAATAGTGGCATAGAATGGTGCAGATTAGTGTAGTGGCGCAGAGTAGAGTGGCATACGATGCAGTTGCACAGAGTGCAGTAGAGTAGTGCAGAGCAGGGTGCAATGGCAAAGTGGTGCAGTAAAAGTGCAGTGGCAGAGTATACTGGTGCAGAGTAGAGTCCAGGTGCATAGAGTAGAGTGGTGTTGACTAGAGTTGCATCGAGTGCAGTGGCATAAAGTGAAGTGGCTGAGTAGAGTTGTTCAGAGAAGAGTGCAGTGGCATAAAGTAGATTGGTGCAAAGGGTGTAGAGTTATGCAGAGAAGAGCAGAGTGCAGTAGCGTAGAGTGGTGTAGAGTCTAGTGCATTGGAATAGAATGCAGGGTAGGGTGTTGGGAGGGAAAATAAGCAACATGGTAGCAGGACGAGGGAGAGGAAATAGAAGCTTCATGGATTGAATATGGGAGACGGACTGAAAACACAAGCACTGAGAGTGCTGGAACACAAAGAAAACAAGCATTTACAATGCAATGGTTTCGCCTTTGGAAAAGTTAGAGCTATTGGCATTGTAAATGACAAATTTTGTATTTATGTGTTGGTTTTGAAAACAGATAAATAAATGGCATTGTCATTTACATTGCCATTAGCTTAATCTCTTGCAACCTATTGTACCCTACGGACGAGCTCAGCAGACAGCAATTACTACTATAGCAGGGTTCGCAGCCCCGCTCATTATTTATTATTTACCCGAGGCTGAAAATACATGTTATTGCTATTCTAAGCCATTACCATACGACACAGTAAGGCATCGGAGGGAGGGGGGTGGGGCAGGGCAAGCCTCAGGAAGAGAGGCTGACTGAAGTACACATAGCCTAGTTCAGAGCCCGACTGTAAGCTGTATTCTCAAAAAAAATACACTTTTTGAGAGAGTGAGCAGTTATATTCATAAATAGTTGCACGCCCGTCAGCCCTGGCCATGGTTTACTGGTATGTCACCGCCTCTACCTAAGAGTACTTGCACCAGTGCGTGTCATGCAGGCTGTCTAAAAACACACATATGGCACAGAAGTCTTAATTTTAAAACATACCGGCACTCTCTCTCTCTGGTACATACTTCATTCTGATGACCAATGGCTTCGTGTGGCAGCTGAGCCCAACTCCAGCACTTCTCCTCCCAGCTCTTCTCAGGTCCTAGTGTGATGCCACCTCACCATACTGTACCGCCCGCTGACAGGAAAGGGGGCAAGCTGGAGGCACTCAGGCAGTAGCATGACATGGCAGTTTCCTGTGATATGTGCCATCTTCACCCAGTACCTTCTGCTGACAGAGGGGCACAGGACAGCCTTACAGGGGGCAATGCCTGGGGCATAATGGGGATGCATGGGACCCACATGGGGCAGGCTGGAGGTACTCCAGGGAGCTGACTGGAAGTCTCCTGTGATGTGTGCCACCTTCATCCATTACCTGCCAGTGACAGAGGGGCACAGGAGAGTCTTACAGGGAGAAATGCCTGGTGTGGGGAGGCAAGGAGCCCACAGGGGCAGGCTGGAAGCACTCAGGCAGTAGCATGCCATGGCAGTCTCCTGTGATGTGCGCCACCTTCATCCATTACCTGCCAGTGACAGAGGGGCACAGGAGAGTCTTACAGGGAGAAATGCCTGGTGTGGGGAGGCAAGGAGCCCACAGGGGCAGGCTGGAAGCACTCAGGCAGTAGCATGCCATGGCAGTCTCCTGTGATGTGCGCCACCTTCATCCATTACCTGCCAGTGACAGAGGGGCACAGGAGAGTCTTACAGGGAGAAATGCCTGGTGTGGGGAGGCAAGGAGCCCACAGGGGCAGGCTGGAAGCACTCAGGCAGTAGCATGCCATGGCAGTCTCCTGTGATGTGCGCCACCTTCATCCATTACCTGCCAGTGACAGAGGGGCACAGGAGAGTCTTACAGGGGGAAATGCCTGGTGTGGGGATGCAAGGAGCCCACAGGGGCAGGCTGGAAGCACTCAGGCAGTAGCATGCCATGGCAGTCTCCTGTGATGTGCGCCACCTTCATCCAATACCTGCCAGTGACAGAGGGGCACAGGAGAGTCTTACAGGGGGAAATGCCTGGTGTGGGGATGCAAGGAGCCCACAGGGGCAGGCTGGAAGCACTCAGGCAGTAGCATGCCATGGCAGTCTCCTGTGATGTGCGCCACCTTCATCCATTACCTGCCAGTGACAGAGGGGCACAGGAGAGTCTTACAGGGGGAAATGCCTGGTGTGGGGAGGCAAGGAGCCCACAGGGGCAGGCTGGAAGCACTCAGGCAGTAGCATGCCATGGCAGTCTCCTGTGATGTGCGCCACCTTCATCCATTACCTGCCAGTGACAGAGGGGCACAGGAGAGTCTTACAGGGGGAAATGCCTGGTGTGGGGATGCAAGGAGCCCACAGGGGCAGGCTGGAAGCACTCAGGCAGTAGCATGCCATGGCAGTCTCCTGTGATGTGCGCCACCTTCATCCAATACCTGCCAGTGACAGAGGGGCACAGGAGAGTCTTACAGGGGGAAATGCCTGGTGTGGGGATGCAAGGAGCCCACAGGGGCAGGCTGGAAGCACTCAGGCAGTAGCATGCCATGGCAGTCTCCTGTGATGTGCGCCACCTTCATCCATTACCTGCCAGTGACAGAGGGGCACAGGAGAGTCTTACAGGGGGAAATGCCTGGTGTGGGGATGCAAGGAGCCCACAGGGGCAGGCTGGAAGCACTCAGGCAGTAGTAGCATGCCATGGCGGTCTCCTGTGACGTGTGCCACCTTCATCCAGCCCTGGTTTTCCCCCCCACTGTTGTTTTCACTCTGGGAATTGTTGCATGTGTTTATATATTTATTTATTTCCCACGGCGCCGGTGCTCGCAGGGTTTTAGGGTGCAGAGTGCTGCCGTTCCATGGTTGATGTTTTCACAGCCAAGAGTCCGTTTGGCATCAGTGACCGAGGTGGGGGGGTTGTTATGGCATACATGTTGCCCGCAGGTACATTATGGGGCCACCCGTTTCCACCATGTGCATTTTGGGGACCAAAACATGGGACCTAGTTGATTTTGTGGGTGCTCAAGGTGTGCACATGATGCTAAGCGGGGACTCAATGTCTTGGGTGGTCGAGGGGGGAAACGAGGACGACATTGGGGGCCCCCTCCCACCCCCGCTGTATTCGTAGACCCTGGAGCATCACTTACCTGGGGGTGGTCTGTGAGCCCCAGGGGTGGGGGCACCCCGATCCTCGGTGCTGGTCCTCAGGGGTCTGTCCTCTTCGGGGGTCTGTCCTCCTCGGGGGGGTGTCTGTCCTCCTTGGGGGGGGGGGGTCTTTCCTCCTCGGGGGTGTCTGTCCTCCTCGGGGGGGGGTCTTTCCTCCTCGGGGGTCTCTCCCTCCTCGCTCAGGGTCTCCCAGCAGTGCTCCTCAGCTTCAGTCCAGTCCGTCCGCAGCGTCCTCCTGGGCCTGGTAAACTGCTGCGGCTCCGGAGCAGACCATTCCACCCGAGGGAGGGGGGGCTGGGCCAGCGCACTAACAGACGAGAAGGGGTGGGCCACGCCAGACCCTCACTCACAGACCCCCCCCCTACAGGACACCCTACCTCCAGACCTGACGGACCCGCCCGGGGGTGGCACCGGTCCCTGAGCCTCCTCTCACTGTGCACGAGGGACTCCCACCCCCCTGCCTGGCCCTTGGTATCTCCCAGCCTCGTGATCCGTCCCTCCCACATCCTCCTTCCCTTTCATCACTGCGGGGGGGGGGGGTACCCCCGCTTCACCTCTCATGTAGCGCTCTCTGCTGCTCTCAGATCTAAGGCGCTACTGATGACCCAGAGGGGCGCTCAGCTCAGCCCCTTCGGAGGCTGGTGCTCCTCTCTGCATGTCAGTCATATGCAATGTGTGAAATAACAGAACAGAGAAGAATCCAGCTCACTAAATAGGTCGTTCATCTGCGTCACATTAGGATGTTCGGATATTTCTTGGGCAACGTAGACTTGTAAGGACACGGACGGCGGGAGGGGGCGGGAGGGGACACGGACGGCGGGAGGGGGCGGGAGGGGACACGGACGGCGGGAGGGGGCGGGAGGGGACACGGACGGCGGGAGGGGCGGGAGGGGACACGGACGGCGGGAGGGGGCGGGAAACGTGCACAGGACAGCGAGGGGGGGGGGCGGAAAGGCACACGGAGGGGGCGGGACGGACGGCGGGAGGGGGCGGGAGAGGACACGGAGGGGGCGGGAATGGACAGCGCATCTGAATTCACTTTCAGTGAAAGGGGAGGGAACGGGGAAAAACGTAACTCCGCCCTGGGAAAAAATCTCGGGAACGCCCCCGAATCTGGTCCGGCCTTGACGGACAGATCCGGCACCCAATGGCTAGCCTCCATTTATGGAGCTAGCCAATGAGAGCCGGGGGACGTTCCCGAAGTGCTTAGTGTAGACATAGGATTTCACCTGCGCTGAAAGTCTGCGCAGAGCGCAGCCTTTCGGCAGGCGAAACCCAAAAATAGCTCAAAAACTAGAGCAGTAGATAAACACAAGTACTTGGTCAATGCTCCAGGGAAGGGCCAAACACAAGAATAGGACATGATGCCTGCGTGCCATGACAAATGGGAGCAAAGGAAACGAGCAACATTGAAGTTAATAAATGGTACTCTATGGGTGGGCTGCAAGCCCAAATTATGTAAACATGTCTCACAAAGACAGCGCATACGCAGTCTAGGCGAAATATATATATATATATATATATATCCTACTGGCGATAGCCAGTAGGTATATATAGTTAGGATTTTTTTCCTATGGGATTTTTGAAAATTCTATGTCGAATAACTTTGGCGTTTGAGGACAGAATTGGCTGAAATTTTCAGGAAAATGGAACATTTTATTTCTGAGCAGCTCCTGAAAATTTGGGGGGGTTTCGTCAAGGGGGTGCCGAGAAAAAAGGGGGTCCCAAAACGTGTTTTTCCCATGCAATTTTCCATAGGGCGGTTGGCCTCACTTTTAGCCTGAACGGCTGAATGGATTTACACCAAACTTGGCAAAATTGTAGGGACTGGTAGCCCGATGTGCCTTTGCTATGTCTCAAGATATAGGCTCCAGTGGTTTTTACGAAAATTAACTTTGAAAAATATATATTGGGCTACATTGGGCTATATATATGTTGGAGCCCAAATGTAGCCCAATGTAGCCCAATGTAGCCCAAAGATGGCCACCAGAGACAAAAAAAAACAAATGTAGCCCAAATATCAGCCAGATGTAGCCCAACTATAGCCCAATGACAGAATGTCCCAGAGTGTTCTAAAGAACAACTAGAGTGCTAACAGTCCTACTTATTACAAAGGTATGGCACACCTGAAGCCATTTTGATTGGAATAAAGTGGTAACTCTTAAAACATTTAATTTAAAAAGGAGCAAAATGAGGGGGTTCATTTTGCCATAGAAAGTATGATTAGCGAATATATGACGAAATCCCGCATACCATCAGTCCGCAAAAAAAATCCCACATGTACTATTAGGCCGCAAATTAAAATAACGAAAACTTTTAGAACGAATATGCCTTTAGCATACACTAAACAACTAAACTACCCTAAACCCTAAAACACTACCCCCAGCATGACCCTACACTACACAAACAGTACAACACTACCCTAAACCCTAAAACACTACCCCCAGCATGACCCTACACTACACAAACACTACAACACTACCCTAAACCCTAAAACACTACCCCCAGCATGACCCTACACTACGCAAACACTACAACACTACCCAAAACCCTAAAACACTACACCCCAGCATGACCCTACACTACGCAAACACTACAACACTACCCTAAACCCTAAAACACTACCCCCAGCATGACCCTACACTACACAAACACTACAACACAACCCTAAACCCTAAAACACTACCCCCAGCATGACCCTACACTACGCAAACACTACAACACAACCCTAAACCCTAAAACACAACCCCAGCATGACCCTACACTACGCAAACACTACAACACTACCCTAAACCCTAAAACACTACCCCCAGCATGACCCTACACTACGCAAACACTACAACACTACCCAAAACCCTAAAACACTACACCCCAGCATGACCCTACACTACGCAAACACTACAACACTACCCTAAACCCTAAAACACTACCCCCAGCATGACCCTACACTACGCAAACACTACAAAACTACCCAAAACCCTAAAACACTACACCCCAGCATGACCCTACACTACGCAAACACTACAACACTACCCTAAACCCTAAAACACTACCCCCAGCATGACCCTACACTACGCAAACACTACAACACTACCCTAAACCCTAAAACCTAGACCTAGGGATTTTAGCGCTCCTGAGGCGGAAGCCGGGAGATAGTTTTATGAATTGATGTTTTAGAAAAATTGTTGTTGTTTTAAAATTGCGCTGGTGTGTTTAAAACTTGCACATTGATTTTACCAATTTTAATTATTTTGCACCTCACACTAAACTCCTCTTAAAGCTTTCTGCACTGTCCTACCTCGCGCCTCGCTCGTACAAGGACTCGCAGCTCCCACGGAGCCGAGTTGGGCATTCTGTTCACGATACCCACAGGGGCCGACTCAATTCAGCGGCCATCTTGAGCGAGGACGAGGTTGCCGCGCTAGTGTTCGCGAGGCAGAGCTGGTCACGCGGCGCGGAAGCGCATATATTGAAACGGTCACTCTACGCGCTAGCGTACGCGTTTGCGGACGCCGCGCCCTACCGCGCCAAAGGAGCGCCTAAGGAGAGCCCGTCTGTGCCCGTCCGTGCCAGACCGGGCTTGGACGTGGCTAGTGGGTAATACTCATGGATCCTCCCCCTCTCTCGGGCGTCAACTACAGTGGTGATCTGCTCAGAGCTTTGAGAGGTAGGGCTAAGGATATCTGCCCTGGGGAGATACTCTCAGAGGAGGTAGCAGTCCCATGTCCTTATTGTAAGCCCACAATCCCCGCGAGCAGCAACCTAGTTAGCTTTTCTCTTGCACTGATCAATTGTCGCTCCCTTCCGAGGCATACCACTGAAATCAACTTGCTCCTAGAGGAACGAGATTTCGATATTTTATTTTTAACTGAGACATGGCTGAATGATGACTCAGACCCTCATATAGTGCAAGCTCTCCCACCCAAGTATTCCATCGCCAGACAGGACCGCATGTCCGGTCGAGGAGGAGGTGTGGCGATTATCTATAAAAACAATCTCATATGTAGAACCTCGGATAGTCCACTCTTGGAATGTGAGAGTATTGGCTTCTCTATATCCTTTTCGCCTACCTGCACCTTCTCTGGGATCCTGGTTTATAGACCCCCAGGTGATTCTCATGACTTCTGCAACAATCTGTTAGATAAGATTTCCCTTTCCATCAGCAGGTCCCCCAATTTTACCATCTTGGGTGACCTTAACATTCACCTGGATGAAGTCAATGCCGTGTCATCGCAATGTCTACTGGATGCCCTGAGAGTGGTACAACTGGAACAAATTGTGACTAGTCCCACGCATACTGGCGGCCATCTATTAGACCACTTTTTTACTAATCTTAAAAACATAGAGTGTGGTCAGCCCAGTTTTGTACCATGGTCTGACCATGCACTACTGTCCTTTAGGTGGTCCCCAGTAACACAGACCCACAAGGCCGCCATTCTAAAGAAGGTCAGTCGAGTATGGTCTAGATTACCCGCTAAAAACTGGGAGGCAGCCCTGAAAAGCTGCCCGCCCGCCCCCCATGAGGATCCGGTTGTTGCCAATGAAGCCTTTGAGCATTGGATCAACTCCACACTAGACCCTATTCTGCCCAAAAAAGATCTATTGCACAGAGAGGGCCCCAACAAACAACCCTGGTACACCAAGGAACTTAAGGAACACAAACAACTGTGCAAACGTGCGGAAAGGAAGTGGAGAAAGAACTACGCAGTCGCCGCGAAAAACGAATACAGGTCATCCCTGAGATCATACAAAAACCTATTAAAAACAACACAGGCCGCCTACTACCAGAGCAAAATTGCGGAAGCAGCTAACGCCCCTAGGGAAATTTTTAAAATCTTTCAATCCCTAGTCAATACATCCAGGACTATTAGCCCTGTTTTGAACCCACAGAAACACTGTGAGGAGTTAGCTATCTTCTTCGAATCCAAGGTGTCGAATATCTACTCCGGCTTTGCACCAGTGATAGATTCCCCAGATAATTGGGAGAGCGGACAAAGGGGGGACCAGGAAGTAGACCCTAATCCAGTTGCAGATCTTAAAGTCCTCCCACCTCTGGATCTGGATGGAGTAGAAAGTCTCCTTGCTAATCTTAAATCAGGCTCCCCGTTAGATGCTGCACCTCCGGCAGTTCTGAAACAGGTAGCAGGGACAGTGTGCCCTGTGATAAGGCAGGTCATTAATGCATCTTTGGCCTCTGGTGTTGTGCCCCCCAATTGGAAGAAGGCTAAGGTCAGAGCCTTGCTAAAAAAACCTAGCTTGGATCCTGAAGACCTGGCCAATTACAGGCCCATTTCTCTTCTACCTACCATCAGCAAAATAGCTGAAAAACATGGTTCTCTCGTCCTTTATTGAATCCACGGATGGATTACACTCCACCCAGACAGGGTTCAGAGCAAAACAAGGTACAGAGACAGCTCTGGTGGCGGTAGTGGAGGCAGTTAGGGGCATTGTTGATGCAGGAGGATGTGCTGCGGTGGTCCTGTTGGACCTCAGCGCAGCCTTCGATACTGTAAACCATTCTCTCTTGCTGCATCGACTGCGTCTCACAGGGGTCTCCGGAGTGGCCATCAAATGGTTCCATTCTTTTCTATCAGAAAGAAGCTTTTCCGTCTTTGAGGGAGAGGTGTCATCCAGCCAGCTGCAACTGAATCATGGCGTTCCCCAGGGATCTTCCCTCAGCCCCACTCTATTTAATATCTATATGAGACCTTTGGCTGAGGTGGTTCTTCCCTGGGGAATCCAACTTGTTACCTACGCCGATGACACGCAGCTGGTTGTATCCTTGGTGAGGAACGATGCCCTAAATCAGGGGGATCAATAATCTGACCCCGTGTCTCACCAAGGTTCTGGAATGGATGACCTCCTCCTGTTTGAAGCTAAATGGGACTAAAACTGACATTATGCTTCTGGGCTACAAAGCCCCAATTAATTTGGACCCTTGGTGGCCTCACTGCCTGGGACCCCCCCCAGCACCCAAGACTCACATAAAAAGCCTGGGGATCTGGCTAGATTCCTCCCTTGGTTTTCACTATCAGGCTAAAAAGGTAGCTGCAACCTGCTACGGGCTGTTGAGAGTCTTAAAAAAAGTCCTAGACCTCCTGCCATTCGAAGCCAGACGATTGCTGGTCCAGTCGCTGATCTTGTCGCGGGTGGATTATGCAAATGCCGTCTATATGGGAGCTCCAGTCGGCACCATAAAAATTCTGCAATCGGTGCAGAACTGTGCCGCTCGGCTGCTCATGAAAGTCCCCAAAAGATGCTCAGCGAAAGCCGCACTTCAACATCTCCACTGGCTACCCATCAAGGGAAGGATTACTTTCAAAACATTGTGCTTGGCGCATAAGTCCATCTATGGCGCTGGACCGCAGATTCTGGATCCTCTCTTCTGTCGCCATCAATCAGTGAGATCTCTGAGATCCAACCAGCGGAACTTGTTGGTAGTTCCCAGGATAAAGCTGGCGCGGATGGGTGGCCGCCGGCTCTCTGTGCATGCAGCTAAAGAATGGAACGCACTCCCAGATAACATCAGACATGAGTCTAATCATCTCGCTTTCAGGAAGCGTTTAAAGACACACTTGTTTCAATAGTGTCTTCCTGTTCCCTTGGTCTTACAGCGCTGGGATGCTCAAGAGTAGCCATGCGCTATAGAAGAAGGTATTCATTCATTCATTCATTCAAACACTACCCCCAGCATGACCCTACACTACGCAAACACTACAACACTACCCTAAACCCTAAAACACTACCCCCAGCATGACCCTACACTACGCAAACACTACAACACTACCCTAAACCCTAAAACACTACCCCCAGCATGACCCTACACTACAACACTACCCAAAACCCTAAAACACTACCCCCAGCATGACCCTACACTACGCAAACACTACAACACTACCCAAAACCCTAAAACACTACCCCCCAGCATGACCCTACACTACGCAAACACTACAACACTACCCAAACCCTAAAACACTACCCCCAGCATGACCCTACACTACGCAAACACTACAACACTATCCTAAACCCTAAAACACTACGCCCAGCATGACCCTACACTACGCAAACACTACAACACTACCCTAAACCCTAAAACACTAGCCCCAGCATGACCCTACACTACGCAAACACTGCAACACAACCCTAAACCCTAAAACACTACCCCCAGCATGACCCTACACTACGCAAACACTACAACACTACCCTAAACCCTAAAACACTACCCCCAGCATGACCCTACACTACGCAAACACTACAACACAACCCTAAACCCTAAAACACTACCCCCAGCATGACCCTACACTAAACAACCACCACAACTCTACACTACACTAACACAACACTACACTACACTACACACTACCCTAAACCCTAAAACACTACCCCCAGCATGACCCTACACTACGCAAACACTACAACACTACCCTAAACCCTAAAACACTACCCCCAGCATGACCCTACACTACGCAAACACTACAACACTACCCAAAACCCTAAAACACTACCCCCAGCATGACCCTACACTACGCAAACACTACAACACTACCCAAAACCCTAAAACACTACCCCCCAGCATGACCCTACACTACGCAAACACTACAACACTACCCAAAACCCTAAAACACTACCCCCAGCATGACCCTACACTACGCAAACACTACAACACTACCCAAAACCCTTAAACACTACCCCCAGCATGACCCTACACTACGCAAACACTACAACACTACCCAAAACCCTAAAACACTACACCCCAGCATGACCCTACACTACAACACTACCCAAAACCCTAAAACACTACACCCCAGCATGACCCTACACTACGCAAACACTACAACACTACCCAAAACCCTAAAACACTACCCCCAGCATGACCCTACACTACGCAAACACTACAACACTATCCTAAACCCTAAAACACTACGCCCAGCATGACCCTACACTACGCAAACACTACAACACTACCCTAAACCCTAAAACACTAGCCCCAGCATGACCCTACACTACGCAAACACTACAACACAACCCTAAACCCTAAAACACTACCCCCAGCATGACCCTACACTACGCAAACACTACAACACTACCCTAAACCCTAAAACACTACCCCCAGCATGACCCTACACTACGCAAACACTACAACACAACCCTAAACCCTAAAACACTACCCCCAGCATGACCCTACACTACGCAAACACTACAACACAACCCTAAACCCTAAAACACTACCCCCAGCATGACCCTACACTAAACAACCACCACAACTCTACACTACACTAACACAACACTACACTACACAACACTACACTACACTACACAATCACTAACCCACGAAAAAATTAACACAAACCCACTTACCTCTCTCGTCATCGTGGTTTTCACAACGCAAATGCATTTACCATACATGCCTTTAAAACGTAATTCTTTGTAAAGGCATGCGCGATAAAGGCACATGCGTTTTGAAAAAATGCGGGATAATGGTATGCGAGGTCAATGACCTTGCGGGATAATGGTATGCGGACTGAAAGTCTGCGGGATAAAAAATGCGGGAAAATGGCTGCAAACCATGATTAGCAGCAGACTTCCCTGGTGAGCACTAGCTTTACTACAGTGATCTAATGAGCAACTAGAGTGCTAACATTCAGAATTTATGGCAAATGTGTGACACATCTGAATGCCTTCTTGATAGAACCAAAGTAAACAAGCATTGAAAATGCAATAGATCTCGCCCTCGTTTAAGTTAAAGCCATTCTGTTTGTAATGAGGTGGCTTTTTAGCTTTGCTTTTATTAGTGTTTTTAAAACTTTCATGTAAATAACATGCATATGTATGCATATATGTATATGTATGCATGCATTTATATTTATATAGATATGCAGATTATATATGTTTATATATGTATATTACCTACTGGCGATAGCCAGTGGGTATATATAGTTAGGATTTTTTCTCTTTGGGATTTCTGAAAATTCTATGTCTAATAACTTTGGCGTTTGTGGACGGAATTGGCTGAAATGTTCAGGAAAATGGCACATTGTGTTTCTGAGCAGCCCCTGAAAATTTGGGGGGGTTTCGTCAAGGGGGGGCCGAGAAAAAGGGGGGGTCCCAAAACGCGTTTTTCCCATTCATTTTTCCATAGGGCGGTTGGACTCACTTTTAGCTCGAACGGCTGAATAGATTTACATGAAACTTGGCAAAATTGTAGATATGGTTTGCCCGACGTGCCTTTGCTATGTCTCAATATATGTGCTCCGGTTAGCGCCCCGGTTCGCGTACCTGACACGTAACGGAAATTCGCGAAGCGAAGCTGATTGGCTCTCAGGTGTCTGTCAACATTCTAAACAGTCCGGAGCGGCCGTCATCTTGTCTCTCGGTACGATCGAGAGACAAGATGTGGTGAAAAACGAAGGGGGAAATGAAGGAAAGGGGGCAAGGTAGACCACTCCTGACCCCCTAGGATTGATGAGGGGGATATTAAAGTGCCCCGCGGGGCAAAAAAAAAAAAGAGGCGCGTCCCGGTACGCGAACCGGGCATCTCACCGGGCAGCTCACCGGGCAGCTAACCGGGCAGCTAACCGGGCAGCTAACCGGGCAGCTAACCGGCAGCGTAGCTGTCAACATTGTAAACAGTCCAGAGCGGCCGTCATCTTGTCTCTCGGTACGATCGAGAGACAAGATGTGGTGAAAAACGAAGGGGGAAATGAAGGAAAGGGGGCAAGGTAAACCCCTCCTGACCCCCTAGGATTGATAAGGGCGATATTAAAGTCCCCCGCGATTTTTCGCGGTAGAGGCGCTTCCCGGTACGCGAACCGGGCAGCTAACCGGCAGCGTAACGGGAGTCCGCCATCTTGTGTTTTTGGAGCGTCCGGTTCGCGTACCGGGTAGCGTCCCGGTAAGCGTAACAAGGGGAAAACCAAGAGAAACAGTAAAAAAAAAATTAAGGGAATAGATTTCCAGCAAACTTGGCAAAATTGTAGGGACTGTTTGTTTGATGTGCCTTTGCAAGGCCTCAAGATATGTGCACGTGTGGATTTTGTCTAATTAAGGTTAAAAAAAAATATATATCTGTAAGCGTGCTCCGGCACGCTTACGTTACGGGTTTTGTTTGCGCTGCAGAGCCGATACGTCACGGTTATGCGACGCATCATGAGGCGTCTCACGTGGCTACGTGATACGTCACGTAATAAAGAATATATTTTACAGCTATAGATATTAGCTTTTAAAAAACCAATGAAATTCACTGAAAAAACCATAGGTTATAGACCATATATAGTTAGGAATTTGCATTTACAAAACCTTGAAAATTCACTGAAAAAACCATAGGTTAGAGACCATATATAGTTAGCTGGACATTTTATTGACATAAAACCAATGAAATTCCATATATAGTTAGTTGCACTAACTATATATCGCGCACCCGCAATGCACTGCTGATGATGTCACATATTACATCATTCATGACATGGTCAGTGACATCACTGATGACATCTCAAATGACATCACTGATGACATCACTGATGACATCTCAAATGACATCACTGATGACATGACACACCAATACCAGTTACTACATACGCACTCACTGATTCCTACGTCTACACACACATTCACTCATTCACCCATACAATCACTCATACATACAGTCACTCATTATTACAACACTATCATATGCACTCATACACCTATGCAGACACTCACACACTGCCACTCATCCATGGAGTTACTCACACACCTAGTCAGTCCTGTAAAGAATCAATCACACTTCCATTTCCTCATCTATACAGTTAAACACAGAACACCATACTTCAGTGACATCACTGATGACATCACTGATGACATCTCAAATGACATCACTGATGACATCTCAAATGACATCACTGATGACATCATGACACACCAATACCAGTTACTACATACGCACTCACTGATTCCTACGTCTACACACACATTCACTCATTCACCCATACAATCACTCATACATACAGCCACTCATTATTACAACACTATCATATGCACTCATACACCTAGTCAGTCCTGTGAAGAATCAATCACACTTCGATTTCCTCATCTATACAGTTAAACACAGAACACCATACTTTTCACACATATACTAACACATACTTACTCTCTTATACAATCACTGATACAAGTACACATTGATATGCACAGAGTCACACACCTCCCAGCCAGCCACACACACACTCAGTCTTCCATACATCCACTCATTCTTCAATATGTAAAACATATTTAAACTTTACAAAAACACACAGACACTAGATGATGTCATCAGTGATGTCATTTGAGATGTCATCAGTGATGTCATCAGTGATGTCATTTGAGATGTCATCAGTGATGTCACTGACCATGTCATGAATGATGTAATATGTGACATCATCAGCAGTGGATTGCGGGTGCGCGATATATAGTTAGTGCAACTAACTATATATGGAATTTCATTGGTTTTATGTCAATAAAATGTCCAGCTAACTATATATGGTCTCTAACCTATGGTTTTTTCAGTGAATTTTCAAGGTTTTGTAAATGCAAATTCCTAACTATATATGGTCTATAACCTATGGTTTTTTCAGTGAATATATATATATATATATATATATTCGTGATCAAGGGAGCTTGACTCCCGAAACGCGTTGATGTAACTTTGAATAAAGTACCCCGATATAAAAATACCCTCTTTCGAGTGCCGGATGATTTCCTTCTTCATGAATGTGGATATCCTATTGTTGAATATATATATATATATATATATATATATATATATATATATATATATATATATATATATATATATATATATATATATATAGATATAGTAGTTAGGTAAGCTGTTCCACAGGAAAAGCGTTTTTGTGTTGCTAATAACTGTGGTACCGTTTGACGAAGCTCCAACAAACTTTCCAACAAGGGGCTACTTTTTGACTAGTTTGTGCATGGAAAGTTTCTGGGTAATCAGACAAGCAGGAGGCGAGAAAAACAAGCATTTGCAATGCAATAGGTCTCGCATTAGGAAAGTTTTAGCTATTGGTATTGTAAATGACAAATTTTTTATTTATGTGTTGGTTTTGAAAATAGCGAAATTAATAGCTTTGTCATTTACAATGCCAATAGTTTTAACTTTCGCAAATGTGACACATATAGCAATTTGTGGTGTATTTACATGACTTAGATGTATTGATATTACAAATAACAATGGCTTGTAATTTTTTTAATAACTAATACTTTTAAAAAGTTCTTGTAATTTATAATGGCAATAGCTCAAACTTTTGTAAATAACTTTTGTGAAGATTATGTTCATTGTATTTTATTATGAAGAAAATCCAAGAACAGAAGTAAAATATTAACATCTTTTTGTGACATTTGTAATGAAGCTTGAAACATTGAGAGAACATATTTGAAACAGTTGTTGTTGAATGATTGCACAGATTGAAGCTGTGGTGGCGCTGAGTGATGCTGTGGCTATCAGTGACGTTGTGGTGCCCCTGAGTGATGTTGTGGTGGTGCCGAGTTATGCTGTGTTGATGCGATAGATAGAGTGAGGGCGATAGATAGATAGCGTGAGGGCGATAGATAGATAGCGTGAGGGCGATAGATAGATAGCGTGAGGGCGATAGATAGATAGCGTGAGGGCGATAGATAGAGTGAGGGCGATAGATAGAGTGAGGGCGATCGATAGATAGAGTGAGGGCGATCGATAGATAGAGTGAGGGCGATCGATAGATAGAGTGAGGGCGATCGATAGATAGAGTGAGGGCGATCGATAGCGTGAGGGCGATAGATAGATAGCGTGAGGGCGATAGATAGATAGCGTGAGGGCGATAGATAGATAGCGTGAGGGCGATAGATAGATAGAGTGAGGGCGATAGATAGATAGAGTGAGGGCGATAGATAGATAGAGTGAGGGCGATAGATAGATAGAGTGAGGGCGATAGATAGATAGAGTGAGGGCGATAGATAGATAGAGTGAGGGCGATAGATAGATAGAGTGAGGGCGATAGATAGATAGAGTGAGGGCGATAGATAGATAGAGTGAGGGCGATAGATAGATAGAGTGAGGGCGATAGATAGATAGTGTGAGGGCGATAGATAGATAGAGTGAGGGCGATAGATAGATAGAGTGAGGGCGATAGATAGATAGAGTGAGGGCGATAGATAGATAGAGTGAGGGCGATAGATAGATAGAGTGAGGGCGATAGATAGATAGAGTGAGGGCGATAGATAGATAGAGTGAGGGCGATAGATAGATAGAGTGAGGGCGATAGATAGATAGTGTGAGGGCGATAGATAGATAGAGTGAGGGCGATAGATAGATAGTGTGAGGGCGATAGATAGATAGTGTGAGGGCGATAGATAGATAGTGTGAGGGCGATAGATAGATAGAGTGAGGGCGATAGATAGATAGAGTGCGATAGATAGATAGATAGCGTGAGGGCGATAGATAGATAGATAGCGTGAGGGCGATAGATAGATAGATAGCGTGAGGGCGATAGATAGATAGATAGCGTGAGGGCGATAGATAGATAGATAGCGTGAGGGCGATAGATAGATAGATAGCGTGAGGGCGATAGATAGATAGATAGCGTGAGGGCGATAGATAGCGTGAGGGCGATAGATAGCGTGAGGGCGATAGATAGATAGATAGCGTGAGGGCGATAGATAGCGTGAGGGTGATAGATAGATAGATAGCGTGAGGGCGATAGATAGCGTGAGGGCGATAGATAGCGTGAGGGCGATAGATAGATAGATAGCGTGAGGGCGATAGATAGATAGATAGCGTGAGGGCGATAGATAGATAGCGTGAGGGCGATAGAGTGAGGGCGATAGAGTGAGGGCGATAGAGTGAGGGCGATAGAGTGAGGGCGATAGAGTGAGGGCGATAGAGTGAGGGCGATAGAGTGAGGGCGATAGAGTGAGGGCGATAGAGTGAGGGCGATAGAGTGAGGGCGATAGAGTGAGGGCGATAGAGTGAGGGCGATAGAGTGAGGGCGATAGAGTGAGGGCGATAGAGTGAGGGCGATAGAGTGAGGGCGATAGAGTGAGGGCGATAGAGTGAGGGCGATAGAGTGAGGGCGATAGAGTGAGGGCGATAGAGTGAGGGCGATAGAGTGAGGGCGATAGAGTGAGGGCGATAGAGTGAGGGCGATAGAGTGAGGGCGATAGAGTGAGGGCGATAGAGTGAGGGCGATAGAGTGAGGGCGATAGAGTGAGGGCGATAGAGTGAGGGCGATAGAGTGAGGGCGATAGAGTGAGGGCGATAGAGTGAGGGCGATAGAGTGAGGGCGATAGAGTGAGGGCGATAGAGTGAGGGCGATAGAGTGAGGGCGATAGAGTGAGGGCGATAGAGTGAGGGCGATAGAGTGAGGGCGATAGAGTGAGGGCGATAGAGTGAGGGCGATAGAGTGAGGGCGATAGATAGATAAGAGTGAGGGCGATAGATAGATAAGAGTGAGGGCGATAGATAGATAAGAGTGAGGGCGATAGATAGATAAGAGTGAGGGCGATAGATAGATAAGAGTGAGGGCGATAGATAGATAAGAGTGAGGGCGATAGATAGATAAGAGTGAGGGCGATAGATAGATAAGCGTGAGGGCGATAGATAGATAGCGTGAGGGCGATAGATAGATAGCGTGAGGGCGATAGATAGATAGCGTGAGGGCGATAGATAGATAGCGTGAGGGCGATAGATAGATAGCGTGAGGGCGATAGATAGATAGCGTGAGGGCGATAGATAGATAGCGTGAGGGCGATAGATAGATAGCGTGAGGGCGATAGATAGATAGCGTGAGGGCGATAGATAGATAGCGTGAGGGCGATAGATAGATAGCGTGAGGGCGATAGATAGATAGCGTGAGGGCGATAGATAGATAGCGTGAGGGCGATAGAGGGCGATAGATAGATAGAGTGAGGGCGATCGATAGAGTGAGGGCGATAGATAGATAGAGTGAGGGCGATAGATAGATAGAGTGAGGGCGATAGATAGATAGAGTGAGGGCGATAGATAGATAGAGTGAGGGCGATAGATAGATAGAGTGAGGGCGATAGATAGATAGCGTGAGGGCGATAGATAGATAGCGTGAGGGCGATAGATAGATAGCGTGAGGGCGATAGATAGATAGCGTGAGGGCGATAGATAGATAGCGTGAGGGCGATAGAGTGAGGGCGATAGATAGATAGAGTGAGGGCGATAGATAGCGTGAGGGCGATAGAGTGAGGGCGATAGATAGATAGAGTGAGGGCGATAGATAGCGTGAGGGCGATAGAGGGCGATAGATAGATAGAGTGAGGGCGATAGATAGATAGAGTGAGGGCGATAGATAGAGTGAGGGCGATAGATAGATAGCGTGAGGGCGATAGATGGCGATAGATAGATAGCGTGAGGGCGATAGATAGATAGATAGAGGGCGATAGATAGATAGATAGAGGGCGATAGATAGATAGATAGAGGGCGATAGATAGATAGATAGAGGGCGATAGATAGATAGATAGAGGGCGATAGATAGATAGATAGAGGGCGATAGATAGATAGATAGAGGGCGATAGATAGATAGAGTGAGGGCGATAGATAGATAGAGTGAGGGCGATAGATAGATAGAGTGAGGGCGATAGATAGATAGAGTGAGGGCGATAGATAGATAGAGTGAGGGCGATAGATAGATAGAGTGAGGGCGATAGATAGATAGAGTGAGGGCGATAGATAGATAGAGTGAGGGCGATAGATAGATAGAGTGAGGGCGATAGATAGATAGAGTGAGGGCGATAGATAGATAGAGTGAGGGCGATAGATAGATAGAGTGAGGGCGATAGATAGATAGAGTGAGGGCGATAGATAGATAGAGTGAGGGCGATAGATAGATAGAGTGAGGGCGATAGATAGATAGAGTGAGGGCGATAGATAGATAGAGTGAGGGCGATAGATAGATAGAGTGAGGGCGATAGATAGATAGAGTGAGGGCGATAGATAGATAGAGTGAGGGCGATAGATAGAGTGAGGGCGATAGATAGAGTGAGGGCGATAGATAGAGTGAGGGCGATAGATAGAGTGAGGGCGATAGATAGAGTGAGGGCGATAGATAGATAGAGTGAGGGCGATAGATAGATAGAGTGAGGGCGATAGATAGATAGAGTGAGGGCGATAGATAGATAGAGTGAGGGCGATAGAGGGCGATAGATAGATAGCGTGAGGGCGATAGATAGATAGCGTGAGGGCGATAGATAGATAGCGTGAGGGCGATAGATAGATAGCGTGAGGGCGATAGATAGATAGCGTGAGGGCGATAGATAGATAGAGTGAGGGCGATAGATAGATAGAGTGAGGGCGATAGATAGATAGAGTGAGGGCGATAGATAGATAGAGTGAGGGCGATAGATAGATAGAGTGAGGGCGATAGATAGATAGAGTGAGGGCGATAGATAGATAGAGTGAGGGCGATAGATAGATAGAGTGAGGGCGATAGATAGATAGAGTGAGGGCGATAGATAGATAGAGTGAGGGCGATAGAGGGTGATAGATAGATAGCGTGAGGGCGATAGATAGATAGAGTGAGGGCGATAGATAGATAGAGTGAGGGCGATAGATAGATAGAGTGAGGGCGATAGATAGATAGAGTGAGGGCGATAGATAGATAGAGTGAGGGCGATAGATAGATAGAGTGAGGGCGATAGATAGATAGAGTGAGGGCGATAGATAGATAGAGTGAGGGCGATAGATAGAGTGAGGGCGATAGATAGATAGCGTGAGGGCGATAGATAGATAGCGTGAGGGCGATAGATAGATAGCGTGAGGGCGATAGATAGATAGAGTGAGGGCGATAGATAGATAGAGTGAGGGCGATAGATAGATAGAGTGAGGGCGATAGATAGATAGATAGAGTGAGGGCGATAGATAGATAGAGTGAGGGCGATAGATAGATCGATAGATAGATAGAGGCCGATAGATAGATAGAGGCCGATAGATACATAGAGTGAGGCCGATAGATAGATAGAGTGAGGCCGATAGAGTGGTATTGTGTGGAGTGTGTGTTGCATTCAGTAGAGTGTAATTATGTGGTGTGTAATTATGTGGCACTGAGTGGGATTTGGAGTGTATGTTGTATTCAGTAGAGTGCAATTGTGTGGCGTGTAATTATGTGGCACTGAGTGGGATTTTGAGTGTATGTTGCATTGAGTGCAGTGTAATTATGTGGCGTGTACTTATGTGGCACTGAGTGGGATTTGGAGTGTATGTTGCATTGAGTGCTGTGTAATTATGTGGCGTGTAATTATGTTTCAAGAGACAATGGTCCCAAACATCAATTTCAATTTAAAAGCAAAAATAAATATAGACCAAAATTGGAATCTATATTAGATGTCCAGCCGGACAAATTTTAATAATTAATACAATCAAATGTGGCAAAGGTATCAAACAGTTTCCAAGTGGGACACAAGCCTGTGTCCAACTACCACATAAATACAAACATAAGAAAACAGACAATTACAAGGCAAGAAAAAGTCTGTAAATTGATCACAATTAAAACAGACAAATAATAATTAAATACACTTTCTGTGATTTCGCAATAAAAAGGTGTTCCAATCATCAAGTGTAAGCTGTCGACGACGTTTCGATCCCTTTTTAATGCGGGATCATCATCAGGACATATCAATACATGCCTTTACTCCTGTTGTATTAGGCTCTTCTATTGGTATTTCTAGCGAAATTTCCAGTATAAATCAATTGTTGGCTCCACAAACTGATAAAATGATGGCAAGGCAATATCATCAATTATGGTGACATATAATCCTGTGGTGCACTCCGGTGGGATGGCGTAAGGGCTCCAAAATGGGGAGTCTTGTGCGTCGTTATGACGAGTGAAGCAAACGAGCGAGTCAGTGCTCAATTAGTTTCCGGTCAGTTCTAGTAAAATAAAATGAAGCTTCCGTAATAGGGGGTCTGACACATCCAATACCAAAATCAATCAATCAATCAAGGCATTTGTAGAGCGCACTACTTACCCGGAGGATCTCAAGGCGCTTGGGGGGGGGGGGGGTGCTGCTACTGCTCGAACAGCCAGGTCTTGAGCTTCCTCCTGAAGGAGAGGTGGTCTTGGGTCAGGCGCAGGTCGGTCGGGAGGGAGTTCCAGGTCTTGGCGGCCAGATAGGAGAAGGACCTTCCTCCTGTTGTCGTTCTTCGGATGCGGGGGACGGCGGCGAGGGCGTGACTGGCTGATCAGAGATGGCGCTTGGGAGTGTAGAAGTTGATGCGGTTGTTGAGGTAGCTCGGGCCTTGATCGTGTAGGGCTTTGTGTGCGTGGGTGAGGAGACGGAAGGTGATTCTTTTGTTGACGGGGAGCCAATGCAGGTTTCTCAGATGTCCGGAGATGTGGCTGTGTCGTGGGATGTCGAGGATGAGTCTGGCTGAGGTGTTCTGGATCCGCTGGAGTCTCTTCTGGAGCTTGGCGGTGGTTCCGGCGTAGAGGGCGTTGCCGTAGTCCAGTCGGCTGCTGACGAGGGCCTGGGTGACCGTCTTCCTGGTTTCGGTGGGGATCCAACGGAAGATCTTCCGTAGCATGCGCAGGATGTTGAAGCACGACGAGGAGACGGCGTTGACTTGTCTGGTCATGGAGAGGGAGGAGTCCAGGATGAAGCCCAGGTTGCGTGCGTGGTCTGTCGGTTTGGGTGCGGGGCCCAGGGCGGGGGGCCACCAGGAGTCGTCCCAGGCGGAGGGCGAGGAGCCCAGGATGAGGACCTCCGTCTTGTCTGAGTTCAGTTTCAGGCGGCTGGTCGTCATCCACTCGGCTACGTTTTTCATCCCTTCGTGAAGGTCGGCTCTGGCGGCGGCGGGGTCGTTGGTCAGGGAGAGGATCAGCTGGGTGTCGTCAGCGTAGGAGATGATGTTGAGGTTGTGTTGGCGAGCGATGGCCGCGAGGGGGCTCATGTAGACGTTGAAGAGGGTGGGGCTCAGCAAGGATCCTTGAGGGACGCCGCAGATGACTTCGGTGGCTTCTGACTTGCACGGTGGTAGACGGACTCTCTGTGTTCTTCCGTCGAGGAAGGAGATGATCCATTCCAGTGCCTTCTCCTAGATTCCGACGTTGCTGAGGCGCTGCACTAGGGTGCGGTGGCAGACAGTGTCGAAAGCTGCGGAGAGGTCTGGGAGGATGAGGGCAGCTGTTTCCCCGTTGTCCATCAGGGCTCGGATGTCATCGGTGGCAGCGATGAGGGCGGTCTCGGTGCTGTGGTTGGCTCGGAAGCCAGACTGAGTGGTCGAGGGATCCATTCGTCTCGAGGAAGGCGGCCAGCTGTTTGTTGATGGTCTTCTCGATGACTTTGGCTGGAAACGGGAGGAGCGAGATGGGGCGGTAATTCTTGAGTTCGGTGGGGTCCGCTGTGGGTTTCTTGAGAAGGGCGCTGAGTTCGGCGTGCTTCCAGCTCTCCGGGAAGGTGGTGGTGTTGAAGGAGGTGTTGATGATGTCCCGCAGGTGGGGTGCGATGACAGCGTCGGCCTTGTTGAAGACGTGGTGAGGGCAGGGGTCGGTGGGAGATCCGGAGTGGATGGAGTTCATCATGCGGACGGTGTCTTCGGTGCTGATCGGCGTCCAGGCGCGGAGGGTGGTGGTGGGGGGCGGTGGATCGTTCGTGGCGTGCATCGGTTGAGTGCTGAAGCTGTTGTGTATGTCCGCGATCTTGTTGTGGAAGTAGGATGCGAGGGAGTTGCAGAGGTCTTGCGATGGGGTGATGTCGTTGTTTCCGGCGTTGGGGTTGGAGAGCTCTTTCACGATGTTGAAGAGTTCCTTGCAGTTGTGTGCGTTGTTGTCCAGCCGGTCCTTGAATGCAGTTTTCTTGGTGTCGCTGATCAGTTGGTGGTGCTTCCGGGTGGCAAGCTTGAGGGTGGTCATGTTGTTCGGTGTTGGTTCCCTTCTCCAGGCTTTCTTGAGGGTTCGGCAGTTCTTCTTGGAGCTCTTGAGTTCGTCGGTGAACCATGGGGCCTTCTTGCTGCCGGGTCTGCTGGGCGGGGTCCTCAGTGGGGCGAGTTCGTCCGCGCAGTTGCTGATCCACTTTGTGAGGTTGTCGGCGGCCTGGCTGGGGTTCGCTGAGCTGGCGGGAGGGTGCTGGCTCAGGGAAGCGACGAGCTGGTCGGCTGTGATCTTTCTCCAGCTTCTTCGAGCAACCTGTTGCTGGTGGTGGTGGATCGTCGTTCTTTTGAAGGTGAAGTGGACGCAGCTGTGGTCCGTCCAGTGGAGTCCGGTGGCGTGGCTGAAGGCGATGTCTTTGCTGGATGAGAAGACGGCGTCGAGTGTGTGTCCGGCGAGGTGGGTGGGGGTGGTCACCAGCTGCTTGAGTCCAAGGTTAGCGAGGTTGTCCAGCAGGGTGATGGTGTTGCGGTCGTTGTTGTTCTCCAGGTGGAAGTTGAAGTCCCCCAGGAGGATGTAGTCGGCGGAGGGGAGGGCATGCGGGCTGATGAGGTCGGCGATGTCCTCGCTGAACTGTGTGCGTGGTCCCGGGGGTCGGTAGATCAGGGTGCCTCTGAGGGTGGTTTTGGGGCCCGTGTGGATCTGGAAGTGCAGGTGCTGGGCGGTTGGCAGGGTGTCGTCGGTGTTGGTCTTGATGTGGATGGTGTCTCTGTAGATGATGGCGATGCCTCCTCCAGTCTGGTTGTCGCGGTCTCTTCGGGTGATCTTGTAGCCCTCTGGGATGGCGATGGCGATGTCGGGCGCTGAGGAGTCGTTCATCCAGGTTTCCGTGAGGAAGGCGACGTCAGGAGCTGTGGTGTCTAGGAGGTTACAGAGTTCGACGGCGTGTCTGTGGACGGAGCGGGTGTTGAGGAGGATGCACTTCAGGTGGTTGCTGCTGGTGTTCGGCTTGGCGGGTGCTGGTGCGGGGCAGGTCCGGATGCAGGTGAACTTGCAGGCGTGGCAGCTGAAGGGTCTGTGGGTTCCTCTCGGGGTGGCTCGGTAGCATCCAGGGATTCGGCCGGTGTTGAGCGCGTTGAGGGTGGCGGCGTCGTAGGTCCGGCAGGTGGGCTGGTGTCTGCGGGGCCCAGGGGTCCTGGCACTGGGCGCGGTCCAGGCGCGGACGGGCGCAGACGGGCTTGCCTTTGGCGCGCCCGCTGCGCGTGCACGCTGCGCGTTTGCCACTCTGCCATAAGTGGAGAGTGGGGGGGGGGGACCACGGGAGGGCAGCTGGGAGGCGGGAGCGGGGAGGGCACAGAAAGGAAGAGGGCGTGGCCGCGTGGACGGCGGCGGGGAGCGGGGCGGGGAGGGCACAGGGGGACAACCAGGTGGGATACACAACAAGGAGACAAAATGCAGGAGGGCACAGGGGGGACAGCCAAGTGGGAGGTACAGTAACGAGGGAAAAAGGAGAAAAACACGTCAGCAGTAAAATACAGAGAAACGGGCAGCCGAGTCCTACCGTGGAGCCTGCCCAGGGGAGGGGGGCGCTCACAGAGTGCGAGCGGAGCTATGCAGCAGGGCAGGCCGCCGAGGAGGGCGGACCTGCAAGGAGAGCGAAGCTGGGAGCAGCAGCAAGGAGAGAGGGCACCGGCGCAGCTGGTGGCCGTGCGGCGCGGGAGTGTCCTGCAAGCAGGTCACGCTGGACTGCGCCGTGCGGTCCCTATTTATGGACCAGTGGGCGGGAGGGCAGCTGGGAGGCGGGAGCGGGGAGGGCACAGAAAGGAAGAGGGCGTGGCCGCGTGGACGGCGGCGGGGAGCGGGGCGGGGAGGGCACAGGGGGACAACCAGGTGGGATACACAACAAGGAGACAAAATGCAGGAGGGCACAGGGGGGACAGCCAAGTGGGAGGTACAGTAATGAGGGAAAAAGGAGAAAAACACGTCAGCAGTAAAATACAGAGAAACGGGCAGCCGAGTCCTACCGTGGACGGCGGAGCCGGCCCAGGGGGGGGGGGGAGCGCTCACAGAGTGCGAGCGGAGCTATGCAGCAGGGCAGGCCGCCGAGGAGGGCGGACCTGCGAGGAGAGCGAAGCTGGGAGCAGCAGCAAGGGGAGAGGGCACCGGCGCAGCTGGTGGCCGTGCGGCGCGGGAGTGTCCTGCAAGCAGGACACTCTGTAATTATGTGGCACTGAGTGGTATTTGGAGTGTATGTTGCATTGAGTGCAGTGTAATTATGTGGCGTGTAATTATGTGGCACTGAGTGGTATTTGGAGTGTATGCTGCATTAAGTGCTGTGTAATTATGTGGCACTGAGTAGGATTTAGAGTGTATGTTGCATTGAGTGCATGATGGGGCCCGCAGTACAGAGGCTTCTAGGCGTGGGGAACAAGGGTTTACTACAGAAAGTGGTGTTTGTAGCGCTGCAAAACAGGTGCATGAGTAAAACAAATGCACTCACCAATGCCGGAAAACAAAACTCAGCACTGTTAACAGGCGTCATCCTGTAGCCAAGCAACAAGCAGCAAGCCACGCACACCACTCACAAAGAGCATCCTCTTCTAGACTAACAGAAACAGAGTACCTCGAGGAGCGCAGGCGTCCCCTGCAGCTTTCATGAATCCCTTACTCTGATCACCACAACTGGCACTCACCGAAGGAGGGGGGCATGGATGCTGTGCAGTCTGGCACAGAGGCGCAACTAGAGCCAAATTTCGGGGGGCTACTAAAAAAAGGCAGAGTGGAGATGCAGGGGCCCTAAGAAAGGGCGGCATGGGTGCGCTTTAAAAAATACATTGTCAATTTAAATAAGGCGAACTGCAGCATTGCGTGTGCCAGAGAAGGGCTGCGCATGACATCTCAAAGCAATCACGGCACCCGCGCCATTAAACTGAAAGTGCGGCATGGGTGCCCTTTAAAAACAAGCCCGGGACTGGTGCGCTTGCGGGCGCTTGTGACCGCCGCTGCATGCGAGAGATCAATTATAGTTAAATAGTAAAAGAATGCAATGTCAGGGGGGCCTCACCTCGAAGAACTGACAGCGGGAAGGTAAGAAGAATAAACGCTTGTGAAATAAAGTGCAATTCCTCAAGTTAGGTTGGAGGCACAAAAAATTGTTCATGTGAATACGGCGAACAGTGGCATTGCGCAGGCCAATGAAGGGCTGCACATAACAACGCTATGCAATCATGATCCATTAAACTGAAAATGCGGCATTGGTGCGCTTAAAAAAAGAAAACATTGTTAATGTAAATACAGCGAACCGTGCCTGTGAAGGGCTGCGCATGACACCTCTATGCAATTGCGGCACCCACGTCCTTAAACTGTAAGCGTGGCATGGGTGCCCTTTAAAAAAATTAATTGGCAATGTAAATATGGCGAATCACAGTATTGCCTGTGCCAGAGAAGGGTTGCGCATGACACCTTAAAGGAATCACAGCACCCGCGCCGTTAAACCGAAAGTGCGGCATGGGTGCCCTTAAAAAAATACATTATCAATGTAAATACAGCGAACCGCAGCATTGCGAGTGCCAGAGAAGGGCTGCCCAATGACACCTCAAGTAATTCACGGCACCTGCGCCATTAAACTGAAAGTGAGGCATGGGTGCCCTTTAAAAACAAGCATTGGCCGCGAGACCGGGCCGAAAATAAATATATTTTTTTATAACCCGCGAGTTACTCCCCAAAAATCATGTGAACACCGAAATGTGACAGCAAGGTTTCAGGTGGTGCAATACGCAGGACTAAAGGACCGAATATCTGCGCTGCATGCTTGAAAGTGCACAGACTTCCATACTGCTGCTGCATTCTGCTGGTCATTTCTACTCGCCACAGAAGTCTGTTTTCTTTCTAGTCCGGTCCCCATTTCATAGCAGGAGACAACCATCGCAATGACTGTCCCTTGGCAGCATGTCATGCCAAAACAGAAAGCGACCCGGCGTTTGTAGCAGTGTGCATTACGGACTGTGATGTTTAAAGCAGACTCTCTGTGTGAGCTACGTCCTTTGTGATAAGAGACTGTTACTCAGCTGAGAGACACCAGACAGAGGGGAGTAGCAGCCACATCCAGCCAGGGGACACGGCTGTTACTGAAGCCAGCTTCTAGCAACAGTCTATAAAAGAAAAAAAATCGCTTGACGCCAAAAGTGGCGGGGGAGCGGCTTCCTTTGAAGTCTGATGGGGGAAGGTCGGGAGAGCGGCTTGCTTTGAAGTCTGATGGGGGGGCGGGGGAGCGGCTTGCTTTGAAGTCACAGACAAATGGTGTATGGAGTGCGATGTGGCTGGTGATGCGTACGCGCCTGGCACACATGAACTGTGTCTAATCCGCAGCTTGGGGAGACTTTTCGAACGCCTTACTAGAATCTCGACAAACAAGCATTGCTAAAGCAATGCTGTAGGTCGAGACCTAAAAAGGGTGGTGGTCCCAAAACGTAAAATCCCTATACATTTTGAATAGATTTCTTTAAGACGGGCTACAGAAAAAACTGCAGAACAGAATTACACCAAATTTGGCAGCAAGCTAGATCTTGGTCCACAGATCTTGCAGTTTTGTGATTTGGTTTAAATCCATTCAGTAGTTTTGGCGAAATTAAGGTTAAAAAAGAATCCTATTAGGACGGTTGGGCCCGTAAGAATCTCAAAAGACTCTTGAGGGAGTGCCAAATTAAAAATAGAGCATTCCAATTGGCCCATGGAGCTTCATTTCCCTTGGATCATCTCGCTTCCGCGGGAGCCAGACTCTTGAGGGAGCGAACGCTCTGATTGGCTGCCAGCAATATGAGAAAAATGTTGCTGGCAGCGATTACAGGACTCTGGGACTTAGTCCTCTGTCCTGAACATATTTAAAACAAAAATATAAGCGGGCAGTGTACGGATACCCTGACCCCCTAGGCCCCATGTGGGGGGCCAAATAAAAAAGGCAAGAATTGCTGCGATCCCACGGTATCATAAACAAACAAAAAAAAACACAACAAAATGGCAGCTGTGCAGATGTTTTAAAAATGGGAGGGCAGCACGTTCCCCCCTCCCTTAGCCTTTAAAAGCCCCGGGGAGCTCAACAACGTGGACACAATTAATATACATGGGTATGGGGGGGGGGGGCCATCAGAGGGACCGGGATCCACGCCAGGGGGCATACTTTCCAAAATGGGGACAGGCTGTGTGCCCTCCTCCCCGAGCCTCTACAGGCCCAGGGACTCCCATCCCTGACTCACATGCTATGTCCCAGGGAGCCCACCCCAGGGCATAGCGGTTTCCTAGCCTGCACCAGTGGGGGGCTGAAAAACCTCTGTTTGCATGGCAAGGTATATGTGGGTAAGGGGGAAAAATTACTAAGTGATTTTTCCTAATAAATATACCAACCAGAACATTACAATACCAGTCATGCAAGCAAAAAACAGGTCAAGTGGAAATCCTACCTACGAACACAAACTACAATTACAGAAACTGTAGCTATAAAAAAATCTTGCAAAGATATATATTACCGCTAAATGTGCTGGCTCGCATTAAATCACGCAAAAAAAGTAATACCTTAGTTTTTACTAATAAAAGACTTCCATGGTAAAAAAAAAAATTATGCATCAGTCTTAATTTGTTTATGTATAGCCCAGTTGAGATCCAAACACTGCTTGTTGCTGGCTGGAAAGTGCTACCAGTAAAAGGGAAGAATTTAAAGGGCCAATTGTCCTTCAGGACTGTGCTAGAAGCACTACGGGTTTAAAAAGCACATGATTTTTAACACTTTACAAATTCCATAATTGATTAACTTGCGTACAGTGTTTCCGTCAAAAAACATTCCCAGCTACAAGAAAAATGCTGCTAATCTAACTCAAGGTGAAGGTCCTATCTTTTCAGCAGAAAGAAGTATAATGGTTCGGATACAAAGTTGGAAATCTTCTTACTTGCCTCTTAACTTTAGGCATACGATATTCCCTTATGTTTCTTATGAAAAAACAGACTTACTGGCCCTGCCAATGCTTAGGGTATTCCCTAATGCCTCTTACTGAAAATCAGACCTACTGGTCTGCCAATGCTTGTTGATGTTTTTAACAGCGCAAACACACACGGTCTATCTTCATGCAACTAAATTCGTTGTTCCCAGATCCCCTTTTATACCAGGTGGTCTACGGTTCCACAGTACGTTGTAGCCCTGGTTCTCTAATCCCTGGCCACGTCCACGTTTCCTTTCTCCAAGTTCTTTGTCTCGTTGCTTCCTTAACGCTCCTTCATTTATACTGCCTCTCTCCCTTGAACTGCACTTCCATCTCATACCATCAGAATAAGGTTATTAGCAGGGATTCCTGCTCCATTCTGTCAACTGCACTTACCGGTGCTCCGTGGTATGGCGACCGGAAGTCAAGAGAGGTCACCGCTGCTTCACCACGAAAGGACGGAGAACCCACCAATCAGACAGTGCAATACCTTCCGCACCAGAAGTCAGTACAAGCCCGAACCAACATGGCTGACGAAAAGTCTTTCACCGGAACTTACGACACTTCCTCTCCAAATTAAAAAAATCTATATCAATAATTGAAAGAGGATAAAGCAATCGAAATGAACACGTGGCGGCCATGTTGAAGTGGAAAATAATTAAATGCTACATAGGACGCATTTCATACCACTGTTTTAGCGATGTCGAATGACATGTTTACTTTTGCATTTTCAGAAACAAATGCAAAGCTGTGATTCTAAGAGAAATCATTTATTCTCACCGTGCCCGAGAAAAGAAAAAAGAATCTGCTTTTGTGTGTACTCTGGTGCTAATATAAAGCGTTGTGATGCCATGTTTGCCATATATAAAACTGTTAAATAAAAAAAATACCATCTAGAACTTTCACGTCTGCCGGGTCCGTTCGCGAGTAGCGTAATATATTTTAATTGCGTTTGTATAGCGCTTGCTACCCAGCGTTGAAGCTCCTTATGTTGGGCAGCCACTGCTCCGGAGCTCAAAGTTAGCGATTAGTCTAATATTTATTGGTTATAGGGTGGATTGTTAGTTAGGTGGGACTCGGGAGAATAAATGAGCCAGAGGAGATGCAGGGGTATTATTTAGAAAGGAGTTGGTTTTGATGTTTGAAATGAGATGTCGGCAATTAGTAGAAATGCAATAATAGAGGTAAAGGCAAATCTATAAGTGACAGAGAGGGCTGTGTTCAGAGGAGGTGTGCAGGGATGGAAAGTGTCATTCTAAGGAACAATCATTTACAATGCAATAGGTCTTTCATGAAAGTTTTAGCTATTGGTGATGCAAATAATAATGTTTCTTTGATTTTTATATTTTGTCAACAAATTTCCCAACAGTAGCAGAAATAATGAAAGAAAATTCACGATAAAAGGCAAGGGTGTAGTAAAATAGGCTGTTACTATGTGTCCCTGTGGGCATCCTCTATTAGCCATATAAGGTACTGCACCCTTAATGCAATAATAAAGAGAAAGATTACAGCTGAGCATAAGTTTCCATTTGTATTTATTGAAAGTGAGATTTTTGTTACCTTGCGCTTAAAGATTGCATTATTAAAATAAACAACAATGGTGCATTTTTAAAACTCAAGCTAAAAAAAAAATCTCACTTCCAATAAAAAGAAATCAAAACATATGCTCAGTTGCAATCTTTCTCTTTATAATTGCATTAAGGATGCAGTTCCTTATGTGGCTAAATGTGGTCCCTTTATAACTCCACAGGGACACCTACTAACCACTTGTGTTACTGCAATTGTTTCTTCCTCCACTAATTTTATTACTTAAGCTACTGCTGGGATATTTCTTGACAAAAAAAACTGTAACAAACATCATTTGCAATACAAGTAGCTCAAACTTTCAGTAATGCGAGACCTATTGCATTGCAAATGCTTGTTTTGTAGTACTGCAGCTCTGTTGGGTCAAAGCACTGCAAAGCTCGGGATTACTATTACCTAATTTGATGGTATTGAATTTATTGGAGTCAGGTTGCCCTTGCCATGACTCAAACATAAAATCTGGCTGAAGTGCTTAATTTGTGCCAGTGGTTTCCGGTGCTCAGCACAAGCAATACATTGTCAGCACCGGAGCTTGTAAAAGCCTGCCACAAGGTGGCTGTAAAGATGAATAAGGCTGGTAGGAGTAAAGTAATCCTTTATTCCATGACAAGCAGGTACATCTCTCTTCTTCATCAACTCTCCTTCAACTGACTCCTCAACTCTACATTCTGGAACCTGACTACAGAGCATCAATCAGTTGCCATAGTGCTGGATGCATGCACTGCACCCAAGACACCACATCTTCCCTCTTTAAATTTGAAAAGAAAAGTAAAATAAATACAATGTGAATAACATCATAGACGTCATAGAACAGTAAAATACATGTAAAGATAATACGAGATAAAGTGAATAATGTGGAGTATAGTGATACTTATAGTAGTGGTGTAACCCCACTTCTTTTCTACAAAATGTTACAAATGAAAAAAAAAATACTTTAGATAACATAACTTATCGTATTCATATTCAATAAGCTTTATTCGATTTGTAAAAACAGAATCATAAAAGCATACAGTTTAAAATAGCACATTAAAAGAAATTCCAATACACGTGGACTAAATACGTTAAAAAGTAGTTAAAAATATACAGTTCTTAATGAAACATAAAATTCAAAGGAAGCCATAGTGGACTACAACAGTTCCAAAGGTGCATTCAGTATAGAATTACTAGAGCGATATACTGTGCCCATTCCAATTATATTGAGTTTACATCGTGTTCCTGCATCTGACGATCGCCCTCAGAAAAGTAGATACAACTACAATAGTATGTACATTGTCCAGGCTTTTTAGTTTATGATATGCTCCTCGACAGGTTCGCAAGCCCCATGATATAAGTAAGGGTTTTAGCAATCTTTCCCTTGGATAACTGTAAAATCTGCAAAAAAGTATGCAGTGGATGTTAGACTGGTAAGAAATATTGTCACATGGACAGATTCTTTTGTCTCTTGACCAATCATTACAGTGTGGGAAAGTGATTATTCTAAAGAGAGTATCCGTACGAAAACGGGTCAGAAGCATGCGATTGAAAGGGGATAATTCAGTCAGAAGATACTGCTGTACCCCCTCAGTAACGGTGATCAGGTGATGTTCCATCACCGTGCTCTTTAACTTTTCGGCCCGCCATCTTTTACTCTCTAGATAAGTTTGAGTTTGAGTTTGAGTTGGGATTTGTAAAGCGCGTAGCTACCCTCGGGCATCCCAGCGCTGACAAGACCTTATATCCAGAGAAGAAGAGAGAAGTAAAATGGAATGTTTAAGGGAAGAGCCAGGTTTTCAATTGTTTCCGAAAGGTGAGGAGGTTATGTTCTCTCCTCATGGCCAGTGGGAGGGTGTTCCAGAGTCTTGGGGCATTGTAGGAAAACAAGCGGCCTCCGGATCTGGACTTTCTTATCCTTGGGATGCTGGCAAGGGCGAGGGAGTCAGATCTTAGTTGTCTATGGGACTGATGGGGTTTCATCAGAGGTCTGAGAATTGGGGGGCCTTTATCGTGCATTATCTTGTGGGAGATGCACAGGGTCTTGAAGGTAATTCGCTCCTTCACTGGGAGCCAGTGAAGGCTTTTGAGAGCTGGTTTCGCCGAGCATCTTGCTTTGGTTCCCGTTAGGATTCTGGCCGCTGCGTTCTGAGCCACCTGTAGTCTATAAACAACTGAAGCGGGGGCCCCCAGGTACAAGATGTTGCCATAGTCCAATCTGGAGTTGACCAGCCCCTGCATCAGTAGCTTCCTCGACTGGAAGGGGATCAGGTGGAGAATCTTTCGGAACATGCGGATAAGGCCGAAACAGGTGCCTGAAGTTTTTCTGGCCTGGGTTTTAAAGTTCAGGTCCTGGTCTAACCAAATGCCAAGACTTTTCACCTCTGTTTTGGGGTTGGGGGAGTTCCCATACAAGATGGCCAGGAGAGGTTGGTGGGAAGCTTGTTAGGGTTACCCAGGAGGAGAATCTCCGATTTATCTCCATTAAGTTTTAGTCGAGATTCACACATCCATTGGAAGACCCTATCTAGGCACATGGCCAGGTTGTCTAAGCTGTTACTCGACTGGTTGATGGAGACCACCAGCTGGGTGTCGTCGGCGTACGTTACTGTTTTGATGCCGAAGGGGGTAACAATGTCCTCAAGAGGGGACATGTAGACGTTAAAAAGTGTGGGGCTCAGGGAGGAGCCTTGAGGAACCCCACACTGTAGGGGGAGGGCCTTGGACGTGGTGATGCCATCTGACACTTGGAAGGATCTTTCCTCGAGGAAGGTTTTGATCCAGGCCAGGGCGGAGTCGGCGACTCCAATCTGACTAAGCCGGTGGACAAGGATAGCGTGGTCCACTGTGTCGAAGGCGGCACTCAGGTCAAGGAGGATCACTGCCACTGATCCTCCTGCGTCTATGATGCTTCTAGCCTCTTCGACCACGGCAAGCAGGGCGGTGTCGGTACCCTGTCCCGGTCTGAACCCGGTCTGGGAGTGACGTAGTAGGTGGTTAGCCTCCAAGAAGTTGGACAATTGATGGTTTGCGATACGTTCGGCCACTTTGCTGATCCCGGGGAGGAGCGATATGGGTCTAAAGTTGGTAGGATCCGTGGGATCTAGGTGGGTTTTTTTTTAGGAGAGCTTTGACAGTGGCTTTCTTCCAGTTGGCCGGGACAGTGCCATTTTTAAAGGAGGCATTAATGAGGTTGGTAATGAGTGGGGCTACCGTGGGGGCGACCAGTTTTAACTTGCTGATGGGAGCTGGGTCTGAAGGGGAGCCACTTTTTATAGTTTGTAAGGTGGATAGGAAAGTCTCAGTGGTGATCTGGGGGAAGGATCGTAGACATGTACCCTCTGTGAGGGGGGGTGAGGGAGTAGCAGTTGGTGGGGGGGTGGGGGCTGGAAGTGAGGTCAGAATTTTCTCGATTTTTAAAGAGAAAAATTCGGCCATCTGGTTGCATCTGGCGCCCTCTGGGTCCGGCGGGGGTAAGGGGTCTTGAATTTTTGTGAGGAGACGAACAATGCGGTACGTTTCCTTTGCAGAGTTGGCTGCTGCTGCTATCTTTCCTTCAAAGAAGGTAGCCTGTGTACTTTTTATGGAGTTTTTATAGAGCTTGATGGCAGCTCTGTACTCTTTTTTGCATTTGGTCGTCCAGTTTTTTCTCCATACTCGCTCAAGTTTTTTGCATCTTTTTTTTAGATTTCGTAGTTCCTGGGTGAACCATGGTGATCTATCTGTTTTTTTGCTACTGGAGAGGGGTTTGAGTGGCAGAGTGGAGTCTAGGGATTGGTTGATCCACTTGTGTAGTTGGACATCAGCTCTGGAGGGATCTGGGTCCAGTATAGGTATAGTGGAGGATAAGACTTGGGCCCAGGAGTTTATGTCCAGGTTTTTCCATGGGCGAGAAGGAGGTTGGGGTGGATGTCTTTCGAGAGCCTTAACCACGAGTTGTAATTTGAAAGGGACTAAGAAGTGGTCAGACCAGGGAAGAGGGATGGGGGGTTGAATTGTAAGTCTCGTGAGATTGGAGAATACAGGGTCCAGCAGATGTCCTTTGACATGAGTAGGAAGGTTGCTTAGTAGTTCAAGCCTAATGGAGCCCAAGTCTGCTTTAAGATCCGCAGCTGGTTTGCTAGAGGGGTCGTCAAAGTGGAGATTTAAGTCTCCCAGTAGCGTGAAGTTAGGGGATACGCAAGCGAGGGAGGATATGGATTCAATTAGGGAGTCGTTAAAACGTCGTACCGGCCCCGGGGGGGCGATACACTAGTAGCCCTGAAAGGGTGGTCGAGGGCGGCCGATGGATGGAGAAGAGAACATTTTCGCAGTCTAAAATAGGGCTTTCTTTGAATTGGCAGGACAGGTAGTCTCGATATATGATCGCTATTCCCCCACCAATACCTACGGGTCTGTTCTGATATTTTATGAGGTAGCCCGGTGGGAGTGTTTGGATAATGTCTGGTTCTGAACCTGACGTGAGCCAGGTTTCCGTAAGGAAGAGCGCTTCTATGTCCGAGTCCTTCAAGAGTAGATTGATTTCAGTGTGGTGCCTCGAGAGGGATCTGCAGTTCAGCAGGGCCATGTCGAGGCAGATAGGTTTTGAGGGGGGGTAGGGACTGAGCTTGTAGGGGCAATTTAAGCATCAAGAGTGTCCTTCCTCTGGGGAAATAGAACCGTTACATAGGGTAGCTGGTAGGTCTCTTAGTCTATGCAGGGTATTATTAGAGTATTTGATGTTTGTTTGAATGGGAGAGGCAGGGGATATGGGCTCTGGGCTTGGACTGGCGCGGACGGGCACAGACGGGCTTGCCTTAGGCGCTCCCGCTGCGCTCGTCCGCTGCACTTCCGTCCTAGGCACATTTTATAGGTGCTTGCTGACGGTGAAAGGGGCGTGGCCTAAAATGGGGGCGTGGCCTGCGCCCTCGCGGTGCTCGTGGAGGGGAGTGAACAATGTCAGGCCACGCGGTAGCGTTAGAGTCCGCTCCCCGTGCCTGTTGTTCTGCTCAAGGTGCCCTGTAAGTGGTGAGTTGTTTTTAAAAGATATATCAAGTAGCAGTAAACAGATAAAAATTTTAAAATCAAAATGTGCAAAATGTGCTCTCCCGGCTTCCGCCTCAGGAGTGGGGTCAAGTCTAGTGCCAGGCGCTCGTAATCAGCGTTTTATCCGGTTTGTTGGGGGCGTGGCCTAAAATGGGGGCGTGGCCTGCGTCCTCGCGGTGCTCGTGGAGGGGAGTGAACAATGTCAGGCAACGCGGTAGCGTTAGAGTCCGCTCCCCGTGCCTGGTGTTCTGCTCAAGGTGCCCTGTAAGTGGTGAGTTGTTTTTAAAAGATATATCAAGTAGCAGTAAACAGATAACAATTTTAAAATTTGCTGTAAGAGGAGTTTTTTCAAGGTTATTCTGGACACCTTTGCCATGCTAGCTGGATTGGAAAAGTATTCTGGGTGCCCAATGTCTTTCAGGAGCTCTTTAATGTAGCTAAACCATTTGATGTTACCAGCCCCATCTAAGGCCAGACAGTCATTTAATACATCTCTAATCAGGGTGGTCTCTGGGTTTACCCAGACATTGTGCCATAACAAAACAGAGGAAGATTTTATAATGTCTGAAATGTATGGCAAAGCTAATTCGGTGTGAACCACATATGTTGCGGTGCTCTTGGGAGTTGCCAGTAAATAGCCAAGAAAACAGTTTTCAACGCGTTGGATAGAATCCACCTGCTCAATCCCCCAAAGACCAGCTCCATAGGTACCAGTCGAGATGCATTTGGCCTTATAAATCTGAAGGAGTTCTCTAACTGGTCTCCCCCCCAGCTTTTTTGCAAAGTTAATCAGAGCACTTGTAGCTCTTGAGAACGCAAGGCCCCTAGCAGTTACAGCCGGCTGCCAAGAACCCTTTCTCTCAAAGTTTATACCGAGATATGAAAATCTTTCGGTGAGCTCCACCTTTCTGCTATCCAAAAAGATTGGGCAGGGTATCCTTCTATTCTTAGTTCCGCATGACATAGTGAATGTTTTTAAAACATTCACGCGGAGGCCTCTGTTTTTCATGAATTCTGAGAATTTTTCCACTGCCCTTTGCAGTCCAACCCTAGTCTGAGTAATAATTGCGGCGTCATCTGCATAAAGAAGTATGGGTATAGGTGTCCCATTTGCCGTAGGGTAATCGTGATAGACTTCAGTGAGGTGTTGTCCTACGTTGTTGATATATAGGGTAAAGAGCAGGGGTGCTAAGATGCACCCCTGTCTTACTCCTCTGTGGATCCGGAACATGTCAGAGCACTTGCCCTTCCTGCCAAATCTGACATGTGCACCTGCGCCATTATAAAGTTCTTTAATAAACGTAAGAATTTGATTGTCCAGACCAATCTCCGATAGTGTTAACCAGAGCTTCTCATGGTCCACACAATCGAATGCGGAACTTAAGTCCACATAATTTACGAAAAGATTTCTTTTTTTGGCCTGGACATACTTAGCTGTTAGTAGCGCCAGATTGAGTCCCTGCTCTATGGTGCCTTTGCCAGCTCTAAAACTATATTGTAGGTTTGAAATTACATCTTGGTCTTCCATCCAAACCTGCATTCTATTTAGGATGATCCTACCTGCGACCTTCATTAGACCATCGAGTAGCGAAATTGGTTGATAGCAGGTAGGATCATTCCTATCCCCCTTTTTAAAGATTGGAACTACGATAGCCTCAGGCCAAGTGGGGATGAATCCTATGTTGTTAGAAGAGTTGAGCACATTGGTGAGCATGGGTGCCCAAAGATCGGTCTGAGACTTAAATACGTCTATTGGGATGCAGTCCGGCCCTGGTGCCTTCCCAGACGGGCTTTCCTTGAGTGCCCTTATGACTTCCTCATAGCGGAAGTGAATTCCCAGTGGGAAAGAACTCGTTAATTTCTGTTCCACGCATGCACCAGAGGCTTTAGGCATTAATCCTGGGAGCACTGTCTTATTATATAGGCCTTCAAAATGTGTTACCCAGGTTTCTGCGGGGATAGCTAGATCTATTTGGGGTCCCTGGTTATTTTGCAAGAACGGGGCATTTACTGCCTTCCAAAAGGCTATATTGTCCCTCTTCTCTGAGGCTTCGTGAAGAGCAGACCACGCTATCTTTTTTAACTCTTTTTTTCTACTTATTACAGCTGCACGATAGACGCGCCTGGCTGTCTGGATGTTTTCCCGAGACCTTGCGGGGGAGTGTAGTGCTTTCTTTAGAGCGGCAAGAGCCCTAGTGCATTTCCCATTAAACCAGCCCTGACTCTCCTTTGGGGGGTGGCGAGGCGCTCTTGTTAGCAAACTTTTTATTCCAGCGCAGATTTTTATGAAGGAATCAACAATAATTTGGTGTTCACCTTCATTGGAGAGGCATTTTAGCAACTCCTCGTAGGTATTCTCAATAAGCGTTTGGATGAAATTCATAGGCACCACTTTATCCCATTTAATACAAAACCCATTACTGCTCGCTAGTCTAGGTGTTACATTATATAAGATGTTATTCATTGGGTTTAAAGCAGGATCCTTGTGCTTCAGAGTTACCGAGATGGGATAGTGATCGCTGAGGGCGGTGTCTACAGTGTCACAATTTAGTACGGCCCCTGCATATCTAGTTGATAAGAGCGTAAAATCAATAATTGAGTTGCATCCCCTCCCGTTGAAGGTGAGTCTGAATGGTTTAATGGGGGTGCAAAGCTCATTGACAAATGACAAAATAAAATGGGAGGACATTGAATTCAAGAGATCCCCTAGTTTCGAATGGGAAAAGTGGGTCGGGGCCTCCTCATTGAGATCCCCCTACCCAAAGCAAAGCCATGTCTCCCACCATCTGCTCTTCAATTTTTAAAAGGGCTGACAAGAGATTATTTATAGCGGGCTCAATTAAAGCGGGTGGAATAATATTATAAAAATTCACCAGTGTCATATTTTTTAAACGATCCCAAGAGGTGACTATTATTTGGTAGAATTCGTCAGTAAAGAACTTAACGTTTGGGGATACAACAGAAGATGAAGTATAAGTGCATAAACCCCCCTTGTGTCTACCACTTTGGCTGGGCATAGCTGGGGTATGAAATGTTTTATAACCCAGAATGTGTAATTCCTTGTTGGCCCAGGTTTCTTGAACGCATACAAGGCTATGCTTTAATACCACTGCTCGCCATATTGGATTGGTAATTTTGTCGGACAGGCCCGCCACGTTCCAGCTTAAAATACTGCTGGAAGGTGGCGACTCTATGATGGAGACAATATTTGTAGCCCTTATTGTGGTACTATCTATAATTCCCTGTGATGGTATCAAACCGGGAGGGATTCGATGCTCCTTACGGTGCACTATTAAGTTGCTTCTGGGGGATCCAGCTGTGAGTAGCTTGGTCCCATCGGTTGAGTTAGCAGTGTTTACAGGGGTATTAGAAACCATACTAGTTAGCAAGAAATTTATTGTTCCCTTGTCTTTAATTTTAAGGGTTTTGTTTAAGGGATAATTAAACCGATTAAAGTTGCTTTCGTTCTTTCCATATTCCCCTGGGATGACTTTTGAGATGTTAATATCAGAGGTTCCATCGATGAGAGACACCATAGTGATGGCCGAGACAGTATTGGCTGCGTAGTTTACCTCAACCTCACTCCCCCCGCACTCTCTCCCTAGAATTTCCTGTGTAGGGGGTTTTGTGGTGGCCGTACAAATGCTGTGCTCTGTCCGTAACTGGGGGATAATGGGTAGAATTCCTTTAATTACAGTTAACGAGTCAGTATGGTTTGGCGCACACGGGATCATGGGCATTACATTGTTGAGTCAATCTACCCCATCCAGTCCCTTAAGTGCAACGAATCGATTAGAGGTATGAATGTTAAAACTTGTGCCCCCCACGGTCTTTTTATGTGGGTTCATTGCTCTTAATGGCTTAGGTAGTAGGAAAATGGGGTAGAAATAGCTCAACTCATGTATCTGAATCCCCTCCCCGCCACCCTCATGATACCAATCACTAAGATACGGAATTACCCTGGTGTCCCTGAAATTGACGATTATAACGTCCCCCTGGATGTCTTTAGGCCTCTGTCCCACCCAACTCAACCTTCTCACGTGCAAGATTTCACCATTAATATTGGGGGGTAATGGCCTGTTGGTTCTTAGCCAATAAATGACTTTGTTTTTGAGGTCAGAGTACCCTTCATTTTTCCCCGTTACCAGTTCTGGGACCCCCGTCAATACAGCAACATAAGGAGCCGCTTCTGGTGGCAGGTCTATTTGTAGGTTAATACCTTTGAGATTCCTGGTGATTGGGTGCTCCCTGGCGCTATTTCCCTGTCTTTCCTCTAGGTTATTGGTGTGTCCTATGGATCCTACTGCCCTAGGTGTTGTTGAGTGAATGATTGTTTTCAGTGGAATCGATGTATTATCATGCGATGTTTGCGGGAGGTCTAATATTTTATTCGCCTTGCTTGAATTATGCATGGTAGTTTGCCCATGTGTAGTTTTATTCTGGTTAACATCTACCAGATCCTTTAAAGAAGCAGTATTTAAAGTAATTTTTTCTCGTATGGACCCCAATTGGTCACCTATCCTTTTCACTCGTTCCACTAATGGCAGTAATAGTGATTTCACTAAGACTTCAATATTCCCCATTAACTCTTGAATTGGAAGAAGGGGCACGAATATCTGGTCTGGAGCTATTGTTCCCTGCTCCTGTCGATTGGCCTATTGGAAAATGTGAGAGAATCTTTGGTAATTTGGCTTGCCTACCCTTTTGTCTGTCCACCCCGCTTTCTCTTTAGTGTAGGCCTTTTGGTTGTGGTAAGAATCGAGATTTGTTTTTAGGGTCGGACTTTGGAGAGTTAAGTATCAGGGATTCCTCCGAGATTATTTCTAGCGCAGGGTCTATACTAGAGTCCTTGTTACTATGTGTCCTACTTAACTCAGCTAATGGTGTTACATCTTGTGACTGAGAAGGGGTGCTGGTGTCACTATGTAAGGATTATTCTTTCCCTGTAGTCGGGGTCGTCGCTAGTTGAAGGGATCCTAGTGATGAGCGTTTATTCTGGAGGAGTTCTGTAGAGAGGCGGCGCTCAGTGATGGCTATCTCATATTCTAGCACCGAGGCCGCCCTAGTAATAAACTGATCTAGGGTCCCTCTTACTGACCCACCCACTAGGGATTTTCTTCCCTTGGTGCGCCTTGGGGACATGTTCCACTAATGTGTGTCCTTCTCCACTATGTACCTTGGGTACGAAAAGTAACAAGTCACAATAGTAATATGAGAACAATATAATAGTAGAACATATAGATAGTACTACTATACTTTATATTGCAAAGTCCTGAATTACCAATTGTTCAAATGAAAAGAGGTTTGCCCTGCCCAGCCTCTTGTGGCCTCTGAGGGCCACAGAGGGCCCGCCCTTGTCCCAGGCTTCTCCCGGCGAGTCCTACGCTGTGCGCGGTTTTTACAGCGCCTCCGGGCGCGGGCAATGACATGGGCGGCTCCCGCCGCTACTGTTCCTGGGAAATGTAGTCTCTCGTCGGCCGCGGCGGTGGAAAATGCGGCGGCAGGAGAGCTACAGGGCAGTCACAAGGAGTCAGATTGTCAACCAGGCAGCAGGTAGGAAAACCAACAATGCCCCCACAAGCAGCAACAGCGCCCGCACCCCTAGGGCTGTGCGCGGTTTTTACAGCACCTCCGGGCGCGGGCAATGACGTGGAGTCAGGTACGTGGCGGGTGTATCTTGGGGAAGATGTACTACTGTTTGCCCTAAGAACCTCAAGACTTCTTGCTGTCCAATGAGGGGTGTCTCAGTGAGTGCTGGACTCTACTTGTAGGTCAGTAAGTGGAGAGCTCAGTCTAGGCTATAACATAACTTCTAAATCGCACTGGATCTCTCAATGACCTACCAACGCGTGTAGTTACAGGTTTGTTACTCATAGCTTGATCAGGTAAGGATGCATTGACAGAAGAAACTTCATAGCTAGAAGGAGGTTCCTTCTCACAATTGATAACTTCATCCCACATCCAATCCATCGATGGTGATTTGCTATTTCTTTTACAATCAATGGAAACATTACCTTTGCATTTTGCTTTTCTGTTGTGATGCCAAACCTTTTTATTGCTCAATTTAGCAGATTTAGAGTACAGTTCTGTAACTTGCAAGGGGGGGGGGGGGGTTACTACACCCGTTTTTAACTTTAGTCCCAAGTTTTATTTTAACCCAGTCACCAATTTGTAACTTCGCTTCCTTGGTGGAATGTTTTTTCTCAAATTCATTCACATATGATTCATGAACCTTGCGTGATTTAGAATGAACTAAGGCAGGTGACCATTTTCCACAGATTTTTTCTCATTCCACGCAACATTATCTTTCGTAAATTATTCTCTCCCTCTAAGAATCCTGAAGGGCAGCCGCGGCCCGTGGAGGGAGTTGGGTGGGGCAGGGAGGCGGTGCAGGGGAGAAGCAGGGTGGACAGTGGTAAACAACGGAATATGGATAATTGCAGGTAAGTAAACAAATTAATAAATAAAACGAATTTCGTAGCGCACCATGCATCGCAAAATTACTTACCTGCAATTGTCCACATTCCATTGTTTACCACGGTCCACCTTGACCCCTTCCCCGCACCGCCTCCCTGCCCCACCGAACTCCCTCCACGGGCCGCGGCTGCTGAAGGGACTATAACTTGTGCATGTGGGAGTAATTCTATATGCCCAGATGGTACTGTATAATTCTTTCTCCCAATTCTTGTCCACACTAATAGCTGCTTGTATACTTCCCATAATTACTCTGTTGAACCTTTCAACAATGCCATTACCTGCTGGGTGATAAACAGGTGTTTTTTTAATCATTAATCACATTTCTTTTTAAGAATTGGAGATAACACTCGGATGTAAATTGTGGACCATTATCACTCAAAATGTTCCTAGGAATACCTTCAAGTAAAAACAACGTTTCTAGGGATATGATAATTTCTTTTGAGTCACACTTTTCTGTGATCATAACTTCTGGCCATTTAGAATAGTTGTATATGACAACTAGAATATACTTCAAACAACCATGTCTGTCTTCAATGGTACCTAGCCAATCAATACTCAAATCTTCCCAAGGATGTTTTGGTATACGTCTCATACCAAGAGAAGGTTTGAATACACATTGGGATTTGTCAGAGTTAGCACAAGTGGAACATTGTTGAACAAACCTTTCAATATCTTTATCAATATTGGGCCACCAAAAGGACATCTTAACTCTGGATTTAAGTTTGACTATCCCAAAATGACCTTCATGTTTTATGGATAAGATTTTAATTCGTATGTTTGAAGGTACTACCACTCTTCCACTCTTCCACCTCTGCAGAGATGACCAAAATCATCAATGTATAACTCTTCTTTGATTTCCCGAAATGGTTTTAAATCGTCTTGTAAACTAGATTTGTTGGGCCAGCCATTAATAACATGTTCACGAACAAGACTTAGGGCCAGATGTAGGTAATTCCGATTTACCTTCTCTTAAATACCGAATCATACCGATTCGGTATTTAAGAGTAGGTAAATTGGAAGTAGGCAGATGTAGGTAATTTTTATTTTTCAATTAGATTCGGTATTTACCGATTCTGGAAATACCGAATCGGTATTTCCCATTGATTCCTACGGGCCTTGAAGCCCATAGGAATCAATGGGAAATACCGATTCGGTATTTACAGAATCGGTAAATACCGAATCCTGGCAGGGGGGACGGGGTGTCACTTTGACACCCTGTAGCACCCCAATTGCAGGCTTGTGTGCCATGCGGCACACATACATGCCCACAGGGCATGTCTGTGTGTCACATGGCGTAGGTGTACATGCACAGATGTGCATGTACACTGGAATTCGGTATTTTACCACCCAATCGGATTGGGTGGTAAAATAAGAACTCCTAAGGGTCTGTGGCACTGCAAACTGTGCCACCTACATATGGATTTACAGAATCGGTATATTTACCGATTCGGAAAAATACAGAAGTGGTAAATTTACCGAATTGGTAAATATACCGATTCTGTAAATGCCGAGCCACCTACATGTCAAAAGCCAAATACCGGCCGGACATTTTATCTTCCTGAAATTCTGTATTCCATTCTTCTTTAGAAATAGCAAATACTGTGGAATCACCCACATCATGAACCATAGCAACATTGTAATCCTCAAACATATCATATAGTGTGTCATGAAAAGGTAATGGAGATCTACTGAGGTAATCAGCAATTTGGGTTTTTTCCAGGCAGATACTCAACCTCATATGTATATTCCAACAATGTAAGGCTCATTCTAGCTAACCTGGGAGTTGCTTTCAACATACCATCAAGAGTGAGAACTTTAAGTAATGGTTTATGATCATTTCGCCACGTGAACCTGGTGCCCCAAATAAACTGCCTAAACTTTTCTTTGGACCAGACTGTGGCTAACATCTCTTTCTCAATAACTGAGAATTTCTCTTCCGAAGAAGTAAGGGAATGAGACGCAAATCCAATTGTTACCTCTGAACCATTATCACAAACTTGAGACAACACTGCACCTAAATCTTTTCCACTAGCATCAGTGGTGATGATGCTGTGAGCTGCACTATCAAAAGCTTGTAAAGGGAGGGCAGAGACTAGTTCGTTTCTGATTCTATCAAAATCATTTTGAAGAGCATCATTCCAATGAAATTCTTGTCTTATTTTGAGGAGTTGTCTAAGATCAAAAGTTTTACTTGCAACATTTTTTACAAATTTGGAGTAAAACTCTGCCATCCCCTAAAATGATCTCAAATCTTCCTTAGATTTAGGAATGGGAGCATTTTCAATAGCACTGATTAGTTTCTTCTTGATAAGAACACCATCACCACTCACCTCTTGACCCAAATACATTACAGAGTTCATACCAAATTTACATTTCTTGAATTCAACAGTTAATCCTTTGTCAGTCAGTATGCCCAACACTTTAAAAAGTCTGTCATCATGTTCCTCTCTGTTCTTGCCCATAATTAAAATGTCATCTTGGAAGTACGTCACTCCTTTTATGTTCTTGAATAACTTGTGCATAAGCCGTTGAAAAACAGCTGCCGCCGAAGCTATTCCAAACAGCATACGGATAAAACAATAGCAGCCAAAAGGTGTGATGAAGGCAGTTAAATCTTTGCTGGAATCATGTAGTGGTATTTGATGGTAGGCGGTAGTTAAGTCGATGGTTAAAAAACATTTTATTTCCTTCATTTGAGCCAGGAGTTCATCTATCCTGGGCAAAGGAAACTTATCTATTAAAATGTTCTTGTTCAAGTCTCCTAAGTCTATGCATAACCGAAGACGGCCATCCGATTTTCTCACGACGACCAATGGGGCCAACCACTCAGCACTCTCAATGGGCTCAATCATCCCTTTCTTTTCTAAACTGTCTAATTCACTCATGACAGCTTCCTTAACATTTATAGGAATGTTTCTGGCCTTGTGACTAACTGGACAAGCATCCTTCTTGAGAATGATTTTATGTGAAAAACCAACTAGTTTGCCAACTTCACCTGAAAAAACTTTGGGAAATTGTTTAACTTGGTTGTCATTTTTAGGGTTTAAAATGATACCTAAAGAACCCTGGTCCATCCAACCCAGGACAGAGGGACCAACTTCAGCCACATATAACTTTCCCAAGGTTTTCCTACCTTTGAATTCAAATATTTCTTCTACAAACCCAACAATAGGAATTTTCTCACCAGTAAAGGTTGAATATCAGGAAGAAACGCGTTTTTATTTAGGTTGATGGCAAAAAACTCATTCCAAACATCAAGTTGGATAATGGTGTATGGGGAACCAGAATCAGGTACAATATTAATAAGGACGCCCCCAATTTTTATGTCGCAAGTAGGCTTTTTCTTAGAATTCGAGTTAATGTTTGACACTGTGTCATCAGATTCACAACTGTCTAAGGTGCATAAAATGCCATCATCACTGGATGAATCAGAATTAATATTTGTTGCATCTTCACCCTAATTGATACAACCAACAGTCTACTTTCCTTTGTTGAATTTAATTCTACAAGCTTTGGTGAAATGGCCAACTTTACCACAAAAACTGCATTTAGATTTCAGGGCAGGACACTTAGTATTGTTGGCATAGTGGCCCTTATAGCCACATCTATAACAGTTGGGGGTTTTGTCACTCTTGGGTTTATTGGGGATAGTAAAATTATTTTTTACATCAGAAGGTGGACGTTTGTCGTTCTTCTTCAAGGGACTCACGCCTGAGCACTTTGCCACTGGATTCAAGCAAGCCTGGCTGAAGACGGCTGAAATGCCAGAAACCGGACCTAGGAAGCTTGTTTCCGGTCCAGGGAAGGCATGGCTTGGCCGTTCGGGCTGGACTGTTCCCATGAGGCACAGGGTCAGACTGATTTGCATATGGCCATGTCTGAACTGGGGTGGCAGAGTGGGCTAAAGAACGGTGATGGATTAAACTCAGATGTTTTGAATGGGTGTGAGTGTTTGATTGGTTCAGATGCTCCGTCCATCACCACCTCCTTTTGTACCGCTGTGTTCGCCATATGTTGGCAGGGTATGCTCAGACGTGAGTCCCTTGCTCACTTTGCCACTGGATTCAAGCAAGCCTGGCTGAAGACGGCTGAAATGCCAGAAACCAGTCCTAGGAAGCTGTTTCCGGTCGAGGGAAGGCATGGCTTGGCAATTCGGGCTGGACTGTTCCCATGAGGCACAGGGTCAGACTGATTTGCATATGGCCATGTCTGAACTGGGGTTACAGAGTGGGCTAAAGAACGGTGATGGATTAAACCCAGATCTTTTGACTGGGTGTGAGTGTTTGATTGGTTCAGATGCTCCGTCCATCACCACCCCTTTTTGTACCGCTTTGTTCGCCATAAGTTGGCAGGGTATGCTCAGACGTGAGTCCCTTGCTCACTTTGCCACTGGATTCAAGCAAGCCTGGCTGAAGATGGCTGAAATGCCAGTAACCGGTCCTAGGAAGCTTGTTTACGGTCCAGGGAAGGCATGGCTTGGCAGTTCGGGCTGGATTGTTTCCATGAGGCACAGGGTCAGACTGATTTGCATATGGCCATGTCTGAACTGGGGTAGCAGAGTGGGCTAAAGAACGGTGATGGATTAAACCCAGATCTTTTGACTGGGTGTGAGTGTTTGATTGGTTCAGATGCTCCGTCCATCACCACCCTCTTTTGAATGGCTGCAAATCACTGCAGATGTCAGAGACAAGCATTTAAGGTGCGTCTGGAGCAGTTTTTCATCAGCAGGTGCCCATAGAATGTTCTCCTGCTGTGATATCGCAGAGAATCAGGTGGTCATGAGTAACTGTCAAAATGCCACTCGTTTTTCCCTAGTTTTTTGTGCCTTTCTGCCCTCTCTTCCACTCGTTTTCCCTCGTTTTTTGTGCCCTCCTGTCCTCTGTTCCACTCATTTTTTGTGCCTTTCTGCCCTCTGTTCCACTTGTTTTTTGTGCCTTTCTGCCCTCTGGTTCACTCGTTTTTCCCTCGTTTTTGTGCCCTTCTGCCCTCTGTTCAACTCGTTTTTTGTGCCTTTCTGCCCTCTGTTCCACTCGTTTTTCCCTCGTTTTTTGTGCCTTCTGCCCTCTGTGCCACTCGTTTTCTCCCCGTTTTTTGTGCCTTTCTGCCCTCTGTTCCACTCGTTTTCCCCTCGTTTTTTTGTGCCCTTCTACCCTCTGTTCCACTTGTTTTTTGTGCTTTTCTGCCCTCTGTTCCACTTGTTTTTCCCTCATGTTTTTCCCTCGTTTTTTGTGCCCTTCTGCACTCTGTTCCACTCGTTTTCCCCTCGTTTTTTGTGCCTTTTTTGCCCTCTGTGCCACTCGTTTTTCCCTAGTTTTTTGTGCCTTTCTGCCCTCTGTTCCACTCGTTCTTTGTGACTTTCTGCCCTCTGTTCCACTCGATTTCCCTCGTATTTTGTGCCTCTCTGCCACCTCTGTTCCACTCGTTTTTCCCTCATTTTTTGTGCCTTTCTGCCCTCTGTTCCACTCGTTTTTCCCTCGTTTTTTTGTGCCTTACTGCCCTCGGTGCCAATTGTTTTTCCCTTGTTTTTTGTGCCTTTCTGCCCTCTGTTCCACTAGTTTTTCCCTCGTTTTTTGTGCCCTTCTGCCCTCTGTTCCACTCGTTTATTGTGCCTTTCTGCCCTCTGTTCCACTCGTTTTCCCCTTGTTTTTTGTGCCCTTTTGCCCTCTGTTCCACTCGTTTTTGTCCCCTTCTGCCTTCTGTGCCACTCGTTTTTTTCCTTGTTTTTGTGCCCCTTTTGCCTTCTGTTCCACTCGTTTCCCCAGACGCTGTGCCCCCTGTGGCCCCGCCCCCCTGACTGCCCACGGCCCATTCGCTGCCCCCACCTCCCGATTGTATTGTTGTGGTCTCGCCGCCCCTGCGCCAACATTCACAGCTCTTGTGTGCTGTGAGGACGCAAGGGCGGTTCATTTTTCACTCCGACAGGCACTCGAGTCCTGCGGACCCCCTGGGAATGTCTCACGGACCACAGTTTGGGAAACGCTGTATTAGACCGTGCAGGTGAGTTAACTTAAGCTGATAGGAACAGGTGTTCTGTTAATTCAGAAAGTGAATGAGCAATAAAGACGCCTTTAAACCTTGTTTTGGTCTTGACACATTTGCTGTCTGTTCAAAGACAGGGGTCAAATATCAGTTTGTCTTTACTAATTGTTCCTTATCTGTTCCTGGAAAACAGGTGTTACATTTTCTTTCTCTTATTATAGTTAGTGCTTTTTGTCAAGTGAGTTATCTGACAATAGTTGTGCAACAAAAGGCTGTAAAATGTTAGGGTTTCTTGTAACACAACTTTTAAACAGCTTGTAAATGAATAGTACAAGTATTTCAAAATATATCAGGAATTATGAAAGAACTTTTATAATTCAGAAGTGTGGTGCAAACAAAGATTTACATAGGACCAAAACAAATCAGAACACTTTACTTGGTGATGTGCAAATGAGAAATATTTGCAGAATCTTGATTTACAGACATTGTACCCTATATAGTTTTAAAACCACATGTACGGTGGGAAATTCTGTGGCCATTTCACTTTAAAATCTGCTGTTTGCAAATGACATTGTGCTGCTAGTTTATGCTTTCGTTATGTTTTTAATAAAAGTGACAGTTTTTAAACATGATTTGAGAAACATACCTACCCCCTCGCTGATGACAATGCGGTTAATGAACTGAGGCAAGTCAGCTCCCCTTAAATGGCACTGACCATGTCAAAAAGTACCTGCTGTAAGTAGAGGGTTGCAAAATCAAAGGCAGATTTAAATTGTCTCCTAATGGGGATATCTGTTCTAATGGTCAAGTCGTCTGTAGGACAGGGTGACTTGGATCACAACAATACAAACGTGTGCATTTGGGCACATTATGAATGCCCATGTGGCCCAGTTCCATTAACTTCTGGAAACTCTGAGTTTATATTAACACAATATGTCCCAGTACTACTCTATGGCAGGCATGGTACAGTAAGTGGCCAATTTACTGGACATTTAGATTCAGAGTGCCATGCAGGTGGCAGACAGTGCTGAGAGTTTCCAGTCTGCCATTTACGCAAAAATATTTGGTTGAAATATGGGCACAGCTTTAAAGATCCACTAAAATGCACTGATGGGATTAATGCTTAGGGCCTCAAAGGTGGTCAGCTGGCTGGTAGACCCCCCCATATCTGTGCTATTGAAGTAAAGTGCTTATTTGAGGGCACCTGGGCCTATATCAGCTGACTTGGTGACAATGAGCTTTATGAGAATGTTACAAGCAAGATAGAATTAGCAGGACTCAAGTTTACAGTGTCCCTGAAAAGTTAGTAAAAAAGTGCAGATTTGCTTAGGAAGCAGTAGGGCTTTCCTGTGAAGATACCTACTGATCCACAGGGAAAGGGAGTGCGTACATACCTGGGCACCAGGTTGTCCTTTTCAAGAAGATGCAGCAGATGGTGAGCTATCTGACAAAGACCGGTGGGCCCATTTAAAATTTGTAAAAGTTCCTCGCTTTAACAACCCCGCTTTCACAGATGCGGGTAAACACAGCGCTGATCTGCTGTTTATCATAAAGGCATAGATGTTTCTCTAGTCTAGCTTCCTGTTTCACATTCAGTAACTTGTAGCCCATAAATTGGAAAGGTATACACCAGTATACCAGGCCCAGAATGCAACCCAATAACTTTGACTGGATGAGCAGCTCAGGATTGGGCTTCAGAAACCTGAGAGCTCTGTAAATACCACCAAGTGGAAAAAGGCAACAGTTTGCCCTGAAAAAGGGAGCTTAATAGTGATAATCCAGAGTAATAGACATTTGTCATAATTTGAATACCAATTTACTTCAGCTGTTTAAAAAACATGTAAAAGTATGTTTAAAATAGATATACTTTGCAAAAATCGACACAACTGCTTTTATCCTATAGGTATCTAATTCAGTCATAATCTTAAATATTCTAGCTATTACAAATAAGAATTTTCTATTCTATTAAGGACAGAGAGGTGACTCTTATGCATTCTCCTTCCTATTATATTAAATAGCAGCCATGACAAAGGTCAATATTGATAAAGTACACAAAAAAACTAAAATTAAACAGTGCTTGGAGAATAGGACTACAAGTGCCAAGCACAAACTAAACAGTAGCCAATCATATTCTAGCACTTTCTGTAAGTGGTCCTATTCCCTTTACCACCAACTATTTCTTGATGCAAGGGCTCAACCATGCTTTCTTAGTGTTCTTCACTCTTCATTCTTCTTTTTGATCTGAAAATAAACACAGAATTAGAACTCACTGACCATTTTAGTAAAACTATGCGATACAAAAGTTATCAGAGAGGGAATAAATACAGACAAATTACTTAAATACTATAAAAACTGTCCTTAATTGAATTGAAAATTCTTCTGTGAAATAGCTAGAACATTTTACATGCAGCATCAGGATTGGAGGTGATGCTTGTGTAAACCTGAAGCTTTTCTACAACAATTGAAAAATGGTTGGTTACTGTGAGGCTATTGTTGAGGGGGATGAATACCATTCTCAAGCACCAATCACAATCATAGGGTGAACCACAAAAGTCAATAAATCAACCCGTGCTTAGTGCTCTGGTAGCTTTGAACAAAGCAGTCAGGCTTAAGTTAGAGGCAATGTGTGTGGTATTTAGGCAGCACACAAACAGTAATAAAGTGAAACTACAAGACAATCCTACACAAATTTAGAAAAAGAGAGTAACATTTAATAAATACTTAATCAAAATCGAAATTCCAATAAGTAGAACCAAGTATTTAATTGCAAAGATTTAAGTAAGTATAGCGCCTAGAGGCCAGTGCACCACCCTTGGTTATCTAGTCTTGCTAGACTGGGGGACAGTTCCGGCCGACCATGATGTAGCACAGGCTGGGTACAAGGACCATGTTAGTCCAGCTGAAAAAGTTATTTTCTCACAGTCCGATGCGAAGAGTCCAGTTTATGGTGGAGGCAGCAGTGAGGCGTAATGAGAGTGCCGCGAATGGTTTTTGCTTTAACGCAACTTGCAGGACAGGCGTCGCTGATGGTGGCTGATGGTCATCGCTGCAACACCCAGATCCTGATGGATGTTTTGAAAAGTCTTTGCTTGCGCTTCAGGTTGGCAGTCACTGCGCGCTGTAGATGCTGAAGTGCAAAATGCATATCTTGCGTTGCTAGTCGTCGCTGGAAGTCGCTCTCGCATGAAGAGTCAGGGCCACCGGAGCTGCGTGTTGGTACAGTCAGCAAGATCTTGGTGCAAATGGGACTGTTCGTGGTCATAAAGAGCTTAAAACTTCAGGATTTCTTCGTTTTCCTCAGAGGAGTGCTCTCTACAGTCAGCCACGAGTCCAGGACCTGGTGAGGCACCTCTTGGGCATCTGGAACTACCAGGGCTCAGGCAGGTCAAGATACAGCATATCAGCTGGACAGTTGCAGGGATGCCTCTGAAGCTTGTTATGTCCCTGTACCTCAAAACAGGAGGTATGCCAACTGACTCTTGGATTCACTCCGGTTAGCATAGGATGAAGGGACCATCATTTAGTCTTCCTTCTTAGAAAGCAGGGCAGGCCTCAATCATGGCAGCAAGGCAGTCCTTTTTCTGTAATATTCAAAGGTCCAGGAGTGTACTCAACTGTTGGTTTGTAGGTTCTGAATTTATGCTAAGTGCCAGCTATGAAATCAGAGAAACTTCTAAACTTCCCCCCCACATCTGGTTCTGGAATTTCCTCCCTTCCTCTGGCCAGGATCCAAGTGGTCTGGGGTGACAAAAGACTGGTGTGAAGTTCTTTTAGAATCCAGTAATCTACTGACCTCAAACTACTGGTTTGATAATCTTTTCTACTCTAAAGGGACCTACTTATCTTGGCTGAAACTTTCGTTTTCCTTTAAATACAAATGATGAATGGGCAACCAAACCATATCTCCCTTAACATGTCTTGGGCCTACTCCTCTCTTTGTGCCTACATGTGGAATCACATATTGTAATGTTATTTTGCCAACTCAACAGTCCAAAATTAACTCTGGTCATTGACCCTACAGGCATAAATATTGTTCTCGTTTCTGATTTACTCTTTCAGTTTGTACATCTGTTTCTGTATGTTAACTAGTGGAAAACTGTGTATCTACTCCCAATCTTTTGATGAAAGCCTTCCAAAATCTTGAAATGAACTGAGTGACCTGGTCCGAAATCACTGCTTTTGGAATGCCGTGTGTTCTCACAATATGTTGAGTGAATAATTGTGCTAATTGAAAATCCTTAGGAGTGGTATTTAAATAAATAAAATAGCTCATTTTGGAAAAGGTGTCAACAAAACCTTGACCATTAAATCCATAGAGTGTGCCATTCAGCCCTTCAGACTGGGACGACTCCTGGTGGCCGACGGCACTAGAAGCAGCCCCAACATCCACCGACCACGCACGCAACCTGGGAATCATCCTCGACTCGATGCTCTCAATGACCAAGCAGGTCAATGCCATCTCCTCCTCCTACTTCAACACCATCCACATGCTCCGCAAGATCTACAGATGAATCCCAACAGATACAAGAAAGGCAGTCACCCAGGCCCTTGTCAACAGGAGACTCGACTACGGAAACACTCTCTACGCGGGAGCCCCGACCAAGCTCAGCAAACGACTACAACGCAGCCAAAACGCATCGGCACAACTGATCCTCGACGTACCACGCCATGGCCACATCACCCACTACCTGAGGGACCTGCACTGGCCCCCCGTCAGCAAGAGGATATCCTTCAAGCTCCTCATCCACGCACACAAGGCACTTCACAAGACTGGCCCAGCCTACCTCAACAGACGGCTCTCCTTCTACATCCCCAACCGCCAGCTACACTCCGCCGACCTCTCACTCACCACCATTCCGCGCATCCGAAGAACAACCACCGGCGGGAGATCCTTCTCCCACCTCGCCGCCAAGACATGGAACACCCTCCCACTGAGCCTACGGCAGACTCAAGACCTGCTGACCTTCAGGAAGATGCTCAAGACCTAGCTGTTCGATCAGTAGCGCCCCCCCCCAGCGCCTTGAGTATGTAGTGCGCTTTACAAATCACTGATTGATTGATTGATTGAGTGCCAATGCTGAGACGCTGTGGGTAATGGGTGGAGTTTCCCCTGCAGTGCTTGTCTGTTAGACATTCCCTTTATGCATTTTTCACAGCTTAACACATACTGTCTAATCTGAGTGTTCTAGTAGGGCCACCAAAAATGTCTGTTCACAAGATCCATTGCCTTTCTTATATGTATGTGTCCCACCATTGCATCATCATGACAGGTTTTTAGAGCCAATTCTTATAATTTTTTTTAGTTGCCAAATATAATTCTCATTTGCAGAATGGAACATCATTCCATACTTCTCTGTCAGAGCTCCCCTGTCTCTAGTCTGCCCTTTTTTTAGTCAATAGAACTTCATATATTCTTTTTGTGAAATCTGAATACTGTGCTGCATATGCACATTTCTCAGTTGGGTTGATGGGCTGTTTCCTGATATGTTATGATCTTCAATATTTAGTTGAAAAAAGGCATCTGCTTCTTCATTAGATGGACCTGGTTTGTAAGTTCTTACAAAATGAAATTCGGCAAACTATGAGAACCATCTCAATGGACCTGGGGTTGGAGCAGATTTAAAAAATGGAAGATTTCGATGATCCGTAAAAACTGTTTCCACATACTTAGTTCCTAACAAGTAATATCTCCTTTCTTGGAATGCTTCTTTAACCAATAACAGTTTTTTTTATCAGCAGTCAAATAGTTGATCTAAGGGGCAGTTAATTTCCTCAAGTAAAATTCAGATGGATGTAAGGGCCATGTGAGGGCTCGCTGTCGCAAAGGCTCTTGAGTCCTGTTCCCCCCGCAAGTGGCCGGCACCACAACTCCTAATGGAAGCCACCTTGTTTGGAAAGCTCTACGTGGCTTAACACATTGAGCATCACTGTATGATAGGGAATCTGTGGTCATTTAGTGTTTGTTGTGTATACAAAAAATGGTTGTTGTGCGCTCATATATTATGATTGGTGGGTCCCTACATGTTGGTGGGTATACCATGGTTTCATGGTGGGTGAATGAATATGTGAAGGTTGAGGTCTGTGTACCTTGTAGGGTGTTTCTGTGCAAAAAAAAGTGTTTCTAGTATGGTGTTTTAAATAGGAGTGTGTAACGTTGGTTTAATTTGCTTTCATGTAAATACATACCATTTTGGGAAAATTGAGTATAATTACATGAAATACAAAACTGTCATTTATCCCTATATTTTTTTGTGAAGTGCATCCTTGAGTCTCATTTTGACACGAGGACGCATTTCGTGCTATAAAGATAGCAAGAACAACACAATTGCAGAGAACAGCATCTCACATTATGGTTGTAAGCGCTCCTGCACCGTAATTTTGGCTTCAACTGTGGCATAATTGTGATGGGGCCGGATTCCATGTTCTAGACTTACTCTTGAACCCCTGGTCGATAGACCTTTGTTCCCTGCTTAAAAGTGTAGAGAGGAGAAACTAATTTGTCAATTATATATCACAATTCTAATGACCTATGACTCAGAAAGATCACCAACTCCAGGTTCTAAGTTTAGTTCGTTTATTACACAGCCAAGAACAATTGGACATACAAACACCTCAAGATGAGGGTGTAGAAGTTCATTGGAACTAATACAAAGCCAAACCTATGGCAAAATTAAATTGGTAAAGCATAGAAAGGATGACCAATTCTAGAATCAGGACGCAGAATATGACTGTGCCTACAGCAAGATTATTCTTCATTGGAGGTTCTTAAGTAAAGAGCATTAGTCGGTCCCTACACTACCACTAACGTGACATCCCTACTTAACATTTTCCCCAAGCAAGTTCAGGAAAAGGTGTCAGCGCGTGAAGACTTCCTAAGAAGTACACTCAGGTTGAATGGGTCAAGTAGCATTAAGCTACAGAGTTCGTTCTAAGATACTCCTTCTTCTCTCTTGATCCGATCTCCTCTCCTAACTCTCCTCTGTCCCTAGCCCCAACACCAAAATCTTAAGACACACCCACCATTACATCACACAATCGTCTCATCCAGCTCAACTTCTCCACGTAGGTAACTTTCGAGATGATTTCGATGCTCCCAGCCTTTGGCTCGATGACCTTGATTTCCAGGCCTTCTCTAGTGAGAAAGAATACCATCCCACATTATTGGCACTGCTCGTTTAAAAGTATCCTCTCCTTCCTAAGCCTAACTCTTAAAACAAAAGCGTTATTCTAACTAACAAAGATGAATTTCTCCACCTGCAACGGAAAAGTGAGAAAGCATGGATTCTGCATGCATATATACATTTAGAACAGCTCGTTTTCAAAGACCCAGGGAAAAATATACATGAGGCCTACAGAAAATCAGCTAACATAAGAATCACTATAGAACTTCAATAAACATACATGAACATTAATACAGTGCACGTTTAAATCAATGCGTTACACAATCAGTGAATTCATTTCTCATTAGTTATTTGTAAAACGAACATTAAGAGTTCTTCATTTAGAACATGATTACAATGTTAATTTCTCCACGTTGTACAAAATACCTCTAACACTTCATTTTACACGTTAATACATTACATTCTAACACCCTAATGTTAAAACAACAAAGCATTATATATGTAGGTGCGAACTACTCATGATTATAACGCACCCCTACAAATGGAAGAGCACAGTCATGCTCTATCAGTTCCCCCTCTGATGACAATTGTCATCATAATCTACCACAATTCCCTGTTGAAAGAACTGACCTAAACAGAAGTTGTAGCCAGACTTCCCTGTCAAAACCTTTCTAGGCTTTTGAGATTCTCATAGTGACTGCCCTGCAGGCTCTCAATTCTTCTCTCCCTTTGCCTAAGAGAATTCTCAACCTGTCTTGCCTTGTGCCACTAATAGGGTCTTAACACAAAAAGCAAAAGAATCACAGAAATCTCGACTATCATAATTGGCTTCAGGATGTAACCAAGAAATCCCTTCCCAAGATTTGCAAACCAAATTCCAATCTTTCCAAATCCTTGTCCCAAACTCCCTCCGTTGTCAGGTCATGCATCTCATGGTGTATCTCAGTAATGTTACATATATACTTCCTCAGATCATTGCTATGATCTGGGATATAAGTGCAACACTGTTGAACCCTAAGCATTTTACAGACTCCTCCTTCCTTTGCTAACAGCGCCTCTAAATCAAGACGGTTCTGCATCACCATAGCTCTTATCGATACCATCTCCCCATCTATAAGCAACAAAGACTGAGCTGTATTCGCTGACAACTTATCCACAATAGCTGACAACCTTCTAATCTTTATGTTGTTCAAAAACAGTCCCAAACTAGGTATCATTGCTCCAAACACATCTCGAACAATCTCTCCTGCAGTGTTATTTAGTTTCTCTCTATTGGGTGGCTTCCCTTCTAACGGTTCCTTATCTTCTATACCTTGGGGTACACAACAGCCACATAGCATTTGCCAGACCAATTCAGTGATAATCGTACATATGCATTTTTCCCCGCACACAATGTACACGTTTGGCACCACTTGTACTGCTTTCTGTAAGAACTTTTTTGCAATGGCTTCAACCGTGAAAATGTGATCGCAAACATTCTGTCCCACAAAGATCTTATCATAGTAGGTCTGTACCTGTCTGAAGCAAAGTTTTCCTCGCTCTCCTCCTTGGTCCAATCAACCTTTCCTTCTTCACTATTAAGCTTAGCTGTTAATTGCCTAAGCCAATTTTCTACTTGATCTACAAACTTCTTCTCTACGTCAGTCAGCATGCAGGTCAAGTTATACTGATGTGCGTAAGCTGTGTCTAACGTTACAGTAGGTATGAAAAACTTCCCTATCCTCTCTTCCTGCTCCAAGTAATCATACTAATTCAGGTGCCTCTAAGCTGGAACCTCTGAAAGCACCACATCATAGTTAAAGAAATAATATTCATAATATCCCTTACCATAAAACATGCTAAGCAACAAGCTATAAGTAATACCATGCGCCAGAGGAAGGTGATGACATCAAACCCCTCCTCCACTGGCTGCTGCATACACACATAACAGTCTCTCACATCCATCGTGTTTACATACTCATATAATCGCTTCACATAAGCATTCATCGTATAATCACCTTTAGACAAATCTACATGCAACATGCAACTAGTTTGATCTAGCATAGCTCGTTCAGCTCCTACTGTACCCTCTTTTGTGCTAAAAGTGATAGGTGAGGATGTCCCTTGTACTCTCATCCCTCAGGTTCTGCTTTGTGTGAACTTTTAACAGACATAAGAAGAACTACTGCTATAACTACTATTACTCCTACTATAAGTGTACCTATTATACACTTTGCTCTACGGTTTGGATTTCCAGACTCCATCTTCAACTGATTTGGAGTTGTGACAGCAAGAGGATTAAAGCAAAAGTCTCTTTCTCTGCCTCTCACTGCTGTTTAAGTTCATGCACAGTTCCTTGAAGTCACGGAAATCAATTTTGCAGTTCATTGTACAATTATTTACACAGTTCAAAAGAATTTCCTTAACCCTCTTTCTTCTTCTACGGGAAAATCCCTAATTTGATTATTCTTTCACTAGGACGTTAGGTTATCTTCCTTCGAACAAAGACTTTTTATTTACAGTTCATAGTTCAATCAGTAATCCTTTATAAGATCAAAGCCAATTTCATCAATGACATGCTGTAAAATTTCAAGACGAACTGCTACAAGCTCCTGAGCTGGTGGCTGATACCCAAACGTTGGTAATGACAGATCACGCAGTATCAAACCTCACAAGCCACTCAATATAGGAGGATTTGGTACAGTCACTGTCAACACTCCATTAGCTTCTATTCCTGGAACTAATACTAGTTACTCGTGCAGACCTCAGTCTCCTGGTCCTCACTGTACACGGCATCTGTAATCAGATAAGCCCACTCCGGGGCAGCGTATCTCTGGCACAGTACTCTTACTCTCCTCAATCTCCTCAAGCCCCCTTGTGCTTGCTCTGTGTCTCTCAGTTCTTATTCAGACGTTTCAGATACAGGGTCAAGTTCTCTTTCAGGAGCAAGTCTCAAGTTCTGCCTCTTCTGTCTCACAGGCCACAAGCTGAGTCTGACTCTGTACCACTCGCAATGTTACAGTCTCACTCAGAGTCAATAACTGGGCCATTGTGTGGCGTGACCCCCTTCAGCTCGTTCTGGTGGGTAACCAGCCTCGTGAGGAACCCCCACAGCTTGGCTTTTTCTCTCCTGTGGCCTGGCAGACACGGCTGGACTTTCTTCAGGGAGAGGAGCTGTTTCTTCTGAGGGTTCTGAAACTCTCTGGGTATGGGGAGGCATGAATCCAGTTCGGCAAGCCTCCACACTTCACAGCTGTATTTGTCACCAAATTCACTTGGTACGGACCTCTCCAGCGAGCATCAAGACAGTTCTTCCTCACATGCTTCTGGACAAGTATCCAGTCACCCGGCCACAAGTCGTGACAGAGATCCTTTGAGGTCGATGCAGTTGCAGATTTAACCTGGTGAGACACAGAACGGACCACGTCAGCCAGTACTTATAGTCAAGGGTTAACTCATCGGTGATGTTTATCAATGATGTAGACGGCACTTCTGGCAAATGAATTGCCCTCCCCCATCAATATTTCATGGGGTGAGAGTCCTGTTCTCCTATTGGGAATGCTATGCACACTCATTAACACCAAATGAAATGCATCAGGCCATTTCAAAGACGTGGAAGAGCACACCTTCATCATCGTCATTTTGAGAGTCCCATTAATCTGCTCCACAAGGCCATGCACCTCCAATATGATCTGATCAATTTGCAAGGTAGTACACAACAGCTTTATAATCTCACTGTGGGAATGCATTCCTCTATCTGACTTCTATGAAGTTGGAAACCAGGAGTGCAGAATGAGCTCTGTAAGTAACATCTTTGCTACTGTTAGACCTTCACACCTTCTCATTGGTTATGCTTCCACCCACCGTGAGAAAAAACACACCACAACCAGAATGTATCTCAATCCATTACACATGGGCATCTCAATGAAGTCAAGTTGGATCCTGTTTACAGGAACCCCGGGACTTCCAATGTGACTCAGGGTAACCACAGTTTTCTTTCCCGCATTAATCTGTTGACATGTAACATATCTGTGACACACCGCTTCAGCAAACACACGGAACTGTGGATTAAACCACATTTTTCTGAACACTCGCACCATGGCATCTCTCCCAATGCGAACTGCTCCATGAATCTGTCTTGCCATAGGGCTCAGTAAACAATCTGGCAAAACACTGCTCGACCATCTGTTAAAACCCAAATACCATCATCTCTTTTCTCACAACCTGCTTTAATCCAGCCATCTCCTTCTTGGTCTGGCACTTCTCTCTGTAGACGCATGACCTCATCCCAAGTGTCTGCTATGGCTAACATCATGCTGAGCTCGGTTCTTTCTGTGCTCTCTCCTGTATAGTCCCCATTAAAAATGCAACCTTGTTCAGCACAGAAATGTGCAACTTCATTCACGTACCTATTGCCCAATGTTACCAACTCTTTCCCCTTCCCATGGATAGTACACTTGACCACAGCTACTTCTTTTGGTCATTGCAAAGCATCCAACAATTGTCTCCCATACTCCCCATTTCTGATGGGAGATACTAAAGACATTTGGAACCCCCTCTGTGACTTTAACTGTCCAAAGTTATGAACCACACCAAACCCATACTGGCTGTCGGTGTAGATAGTGACTCGGATTTGATCAGAAACGAGGCATGCACGTGTCAAGGCAATGATCTCAGCTACTTGTGCTACTTGTGCGGAGTGTACTCCCTGTAAGCAAGCAGCTTTCTCAACCCCAGAAATGGTACAAACAGCAAACACTGCCCTCAAGTAACCCGCATTGTCTCTTAGGCATGAACAATCAACAAAAAGGATCTGATTCAGGCATAGGTTCCTGGACTATGTCAGGTTTGGTGCAAAGTTCAGTCACATCAAGACAGTCATGGTCCTCACAATCTTCCCCTCAGTGTTTGAAATAGGCATACACAGAACAACTTTTCACAGTCACGTTCTCAGAGGCCAAAATAACTTGCTCATAGCGTGTGAGCCTGTTATTGGTCAAATGCTGTGTTTTGGTTCTCTTCATCAAGAGCTCAACTGAGTGTGGAACATGAACAATAAGAGGGTGACCCATCACAATACTTTCACACCTTTCAATGCTGACACCTTTTTTAGCAACGGATCTGAGATGTCCGGGCAATGCTGAAGCGACAGAATCTAATGTAGCTGAAAAGTAGGCAATTGGTCTACGGACACTCTCATGCATCTGGGTGAGCACAGGCAGTGTACACCCCTCCCGCTCAGAACAAAACAGCAAAAAAGCTTTCTTGTAATCAGGCATTCCTAGAGCCGGAGCGCGAGACAGACTTTCTCTCAGCTCCAGAAAGGCAACCAAATAGTTGTTATCCCATGGTACCGGATCACTCACATCCTTGTTTGTCAACCTCTGCAAAGGTTTTGCTTTCAAAGAGAAGTTGGGAATCCACTGGCGACAGTAGCCAACCATTCCCAAGAACATCCTGACTTCCTTTTGCGGGGTAGGCACATTAATTTTCATGATTGCCTCAATGCAGTCTGGTGACACCTTCCTCTGGCCTTTCTCAATGCGATGACCCAAATACTGGAATACAGGCAAACAGCACTGGAGTATGCTTGGGGACACCATGCACCCGTTTTCTGCCTGGTGGTTTAACAGTGCAATCATGTCAACCCTCCCTGCCTCCTCAGTCTCCGATGCAATCAGGAGGTCATCAATATACTGCATGAGTACGGCACTCTGCGGCAGTACTAGACTCTCAAGGTTCTTTTTCAAGATCTGATTAAAGACTGACGGACTCAGTATACCCTTGAGGAATACAACACCATGTTAACACACGATTTTCCAGACGGAAATCAAATAAAAATTGTCTTTCCTGGTGTAAGGGTATCAAGAAGAACGTCTGACATAGATCAATCACAATAAACAATTCAATTTCACAAGGAATTTAGAATAAGATCACAGATAGATTTGGTACCAAAGGACAACATGGAACTACAATTGTGTTGACCTTTTGCAGGTCCTGCATGATTCTGTACTTCCCACTTGGCTTCTGCAGGCCCAAAATGGGAGAATTACTTGGGCTCCCCCTGATTTCCTTTAGAATGCCCTGCTTGATCATGGACTCAATCACAGGTGAAATTCCTGTCACCATTTCCGGAGTCAGGTTGCACTGGGTGTTCTTCGAAACTCAACATGGCTTGATCTGTATTTTAACTGGCTCAACCCCTCAAATCAGTTCTATTTCTTCTCCTGTGAAATCCCACACCACTGGAGAGATAGAGTCTCTCAAGTCATATGGCAGGCATCCCACTGTCAGCATGGGGAACATCTTTATGCAGAGAGTCTGATTTGCCAATTTGAATGAAATGTAGTCATCGTTAGTTGCAGCTCTACTCCATTGGGCGTGCAATGGATGGTACAATTCAGTTTACACAAAAGGTCACGACCCAACAAACAGACTGGACTAGAATCGCATACCACAAACTGGTGTTGATCCTGAAATGTTCTTATTCTCCCAGGTATCTCGTCTGTCAACGGATTGGTCATTCTCTTATTTGTGACTCCTACAACTTGGATCGTTTGTCCTGAGAGGGGTAGGTTTGGGACTACTGCGGACCCCACAGAAGAGTGGGTAGCACCAGTATCAATCAAGAATGTAATGGGGTGACCGTCCACATCTGCCTCCACATACAGTCCTCTCTGGTCTACCTCCAAGACTGCTCCAAGGGTACAGACTTCCTCCCCCTGCAGGCACCATCACTGTAACGGGTCTAGATCGAATTTGAATAGTGCTTCAATAAAGGGCATTTGCTGGTACACTCGATTTCCTTGTGGAACTCTCTGGGGTTGGGGAACCTGCTCTTGCTGACTCAGACTCCCTCTGTTCCTGGACCTGGGTCTTGTTACAGTACTTACAACCTCAGGTACCTGCACTATCTCCTCACCTTGAAGCTGATTTGCTGGATTTAATCTACACTTGCGCTTCCAAGGCCCGATCTTGTGACAATATTGACATGCAGTGATTTTCTTTAAAGTACCAACATCTATTCCTGTTTTGGGATCTATTCCTCTCCCTCTTCCCTGTCTAGTGGGAGTTGACCCATTCTGGGTACCTCCTTTATTGTTTCCCTGCATAAAACCCAACATCCCTCCACTAGTCTGTGCTTGTTCTACCCTATCTACATTCCTCATCAGGACCAACATTAGTTTATTCTTTATCTTCCTATGCTTAGAGCCCATTTCGTCACTATAATATCTGGCATACCTCAGAATATCATTCACGGATTTGTTTTGCCAGCAGACCACTTTTGGATAAGCTAGAAGGGATACCCACTCACCATCCGTCAGTTCCTTTTCCAAGTCTGTGACCCACTTGGCTCGCAGGGCAGCTAGTGGTGAAGGTATCGTCGCTCTTATACTTGCATGCAGCCCCTTCGTTAGGTGTCGGCCTGTTCCCATTAGATGCAACATGTGTAGTAAGTCGTGTGTTGGCGGTAGCTTTCCATCCGGGGCCCATGCACTCTTGACATAATGGATCACCTCAGCATGTAATAGGAATAAAGTATTTGGTAGGCGTGTATGAAGTCTGTATGTGACAGCAGAGTGCCCTCTATGAATAGTGCTCCCACTGTAGTTACTCCCCCCACCTCCCACCCTGTCAGTTGATTATGAGTCGTGGTTCCCATTGGAATGGGGAGACCCAGCAGTGGGATATTTGGTGCATATGGTATCAGTGGTGCTGTGTACTTCCATGCTTGCTTCCAGTATCGCAGAGCAACCTGCAAGAATGGCGACTGGGCACATTCAATTGGGAGTGTGCTATATAATAAGGAATGCAATTTCTCCAGGGTGATCAATCTGGGCGTGTAGGCGATTTCATGAAGGTTATGGTCAGCTAGCAGGTATGAGAGCTACTGCAGCTGGCTTGCCATACAGTATGCTCTTAAGTCCGGGGCTCCCATCCCCCCCGGCGCTGGTTGGCAGTGGTAGTTTTTTCAAGCCAATCCTACGTTTTCCACTACCCCATATTAATTCCGCCTATATTGAGTCTAATAATCTGAATACTTTTGAGGGCATTATTATTGGGAGTGTAGTGAAATAATATAAAACTTGTGAAAGCATAACCATTTTTGCTATTGCTAAGTGGCTTGCAACAAATAGTGGAAGAGTAATCCAGAACGCTGTTTGCGACCACAGCGAGGCAATTGTGCTCTGTGCATTACCATCCAACGTATCATGTTGTGTTCTGTATATCCTTCCCCCAAATATTTAAAAGTAGTTGGGGCTACCACTACGCTATCTCTCCCAAAGCAAATTGCGTGAGGTAGACTAACATCCCTAAAAGTGAATGCTACAGACAGAAAATTAATGCACAATCCTGTCAGCTTGCCAAATTTGGTAAATAGTGGCGCTACAGTATGGAGCCCACTGTTCAGATCTCTAACATACAATATTATGTTGTCCACATAAAGTGATAGTGCATGGATCGTCAGTCGAACAGGTATGCCCCACTCCCCAGCTGACGCATGTAGTTTTTGAGCCAATGGTTCTAGTGCTAATATAAAAAGCATGGGGGAATGCGGGCAACCCTGCCTGGTGCCCCTGTGGATCGTGTATTCCTTGGAGATTTATACACCTGTTCTTGCATGAGCTGTTGGAGTGCCATACGGTAGCTTGACCAAGTTCAGGTATTCCATAGGGATACCGTATCAATCCAGCACCGCCAGCATATACTTCCAACTTAGCGTATCACACGGTTGCCGGAGCTCCAGGGATAAGCAGCCTGCGTACGGGAGGTGCTCCTAGGGGGCCCACATCACAAGCGATATAGCCTACGTACATTATGGATTGTACTCCTATGTTGTACAAATCCACACTGGTCTGTATGTATTAACATTTTGAGATATGGGAGCAGTCGAATCTCTAATATCTTGCTGTGCATTTTATATTCTGTATTCAATAGTGATAGGGGTCTATACGCTGAGATGTCGGTACTATCTCTACCAGGTTTAGGCAGAGAAATCACAAGTGCCTGGCTTGTGGTCAGGGGTAGTGCGCCCGTGTCCAGTGCTGCTGTGTATACATTTGTTGCATATAGCTCTATAGAAAGGCCGTCCAACCCCGGGGTTTTATTCCGTGGGAGGTATTCAGCTCTTCTGTATCTGTTTCTGCTAAAGTAGGCATTTGCACTTCCTGGAGGAAACCTCTGATTTCCTGTGTGGGTGTCTGTATGGGGATATTATATAGGTGCTCATAGTATTCCAGGAAAGCCTAATTTATTGCTACTAATTAACTGCTGTGTTACATAAAGGGGAACAAATCTTTGTTATTTGAACTGATGGAGGGGGATCTCGTATTGTTCTTGCTAACTGTGTGCCGGTTTTGTTCGCCTCCGCATGAACTCTTTGGACTTATGTCCGATAGTCACTTGTCCTGCATAACCTGGGTATGCAATTTTCGTACTGATTTGTATCTCATTCACGTATATTAGATGGAAGGGGCGGTATATCTTGGTTCTCAGCCTACTATTCACGTGATTGTATCATCATAGGGTTAGTGATTATGCATCCTCCACCCGGAGTTGTACCCCTGGTTAAAAACAGTAGTGATCAGCGATATATTAAGGGGTCACACGTGGCTCTTTGAAAATACTCATACAGCCAGAAATTGATTTTTAATTCGTCTGGATTCGAGATATAGAATTAAAAATTGCTATGGTGCGCTCTTGAGAGTGGTAAGGGGTCTCACACACTCAAAATTGGTGGTTTATTTAAAAAGGTCGACATGTTTCAGCCCTTGGTAGCCTAGATAGGTCAGGTGGGCTTTCTTCAGGACCGAAGTGAATAGTGAACTGAGACAGTGGGCGTCTCAGAAAGTGTAGTCTCCAAAAAGAAATTTTCTTTTTGTGGAGAAAAGTGAGAAAAGAGATATACTAATCTTTTTCTAGAGAAGGTTTCACGGTACCTGTAAAAGACAAGAAACAGAAGGGGGGGAGGGAAGGAGGGGTGGGGTTTTGTTTTCAGTAAAAGGGGACATGGACACACAGAAAAGTTTTTTTTCTGTTTTTTATAGCATTTCTAAAAGTTACAGCAACTAGAAAATGGCAATACTTCAAAAGACCACTCATGCAATGTCATGGCAAAGAGTCACTCTCTCAATCTCATTTGTTTCCAACAAGTGATCTTATAGTGATATAAAGGCAAAATATCTCTTCTTATTCTGAATAAATGTGAGCGTTCGTGTTTCGCATTGTCATTTATCAGTGCTACCCTTGTTTACTGAAATGCGGTTCGGTACATTCATTCATGGCCTTTCAAGTGTTTCAGTCAAAAAATGGTTGTGTGCCTAGTTTGGCGCCCTGTAGTCTAAAATTGCCGCAATGATGTGATGTACGAATTAATCTCGAGATAGGTATATATACACACATTCAGTACGTTCATGCTGCGTTAGTATCGTTACTCATGTTTTATAATGAAGCAACGCCTTCTGTAGGTTATTTGTGCCTCAATGCGGAATAGTACTAGGGATGTCGAGAGGTTAGGTTTTTCGTAAATTTATTGAGCATGCAGAATTCACCATTGAGAGAATGTATGGGCAAGTGCTAGTCAAACATGTCCCACATACCTTCAGTGTTTAGATATTGTGCCTCAACGGGTTCCCAGTGAGTCCGGGAGGCCTACTGAATAAATGTAAACATTCTGTTAAAGAACGGAAAGAAATACGTTACAGTTTGCGGCGGTGTTCAGTGGTCCGGCTGCTACCTGCGGTCTCGCTTCAATCACGACTTGTGTTGACTCCACCAACCTGGGCCCGGGTGACGTGTTCTGCGTCCGGGTGTGGTTTTAATGATCATGGTGGGGGAGTGGAGAGTGAAGACAGACTCGCGGTGGATTCTATAGTGTGTCTTCTGAAGGCGCTTTTGCATAGTGAAATCAGAGTTGTTTTTAAATAAAAATAAATTAAATCAAAATAAAATAAAATAAAATAAAATTAAAGAAGGTTTTCGGAGTGGCTGCCTTTTATGTTTCTACCCTGTACGTTAAGGAAACTGAGAGTAATTAATTTCAATTCTTGAATAGGGTTGTACTCTGCTCTATTCGGGGTTCATTCGCCACCGGTCCAATTAATAATTAGTGCTAATTCCCTGAATGCATTCGTATTTAGTTTTTGTTGGTAAAATATATGGTCTATGCTGGGTAATATTTTTGTGAGAGTCTTTCCCTTAGTACATGCAGTCAATGGCATTCTGCATAATTTTGACATAATGCTTGGAATATTAGTACTCAAATTATGTTCGCATATCGGCTATTCCTAAGACCCAACCAGGGGATATGGTTGTTCAGTGCTTGTGAGTCAGTTTGCAATATATGCTCCCACCTTTGTTCCTTTTCGAAGAGGATCTTTTCTGTGTTATGGCTCTTAGTCATAAGGGTTTCCAAAATGATCCATTTCAGATCTTCAGTTTTATGGCCTGCTTCTATGTAGTGATTACTCATTTTGGTGGTACTCCTTCTGCATTTCACATTGCTCCTGTGTTCACAAATTCTCTGCTTCACTTTGCGGCACGTCATGCCTATATAGCGCATGTCGCATGGGCATGTGATCATGTAGATCACATGGCTGGTGTTACAGTTTGTGTGGTTTCTCATTGTCCATCTCAAATCAGGTAGAAGTTGTATCACCTTGACTGTTTCTGTTAGAGCGCAAACTGAACATGAGCCACAAGGGAAATGTCCTGTGACTGGGGGATAGTACCACAGGCGGGTGATCTCTGTTCCACGTTTCTTGGGCGGTGGTCTGGTATGGACCAGCATGTCTTTTAGGTTGTGCATCCTTTTGTTGGCAAACCTCGGATTTGGACAAGTGAGGTTTGCAGAGGTTAGGATCCTCCAATTTTTGTTTATTATCTTTTTTACGTTATTTGACACAATGCTGTATGTTGTTACGCAAGTCATCAGATCTTGTTCAGGTGCCCTTTGTACTGTGTCCAGTAGACTGTCTCTGTTTTGATTCCTTGCTCTCTTTTTACATTTATTGATGACTCTTTGTGGGTAGTTACGGTCCTTCAGTTTTTCACATAATTCATCTGCTTGTTTTTGGTATTCATGGGTTTTGCTGCAGTTCCTTCTCAGTCTAAGGAATTGACTGTAAGGGAGGTTTTACCCGAGGGGCCAGGGGTGAACACTTTGATAGGAAGTAAGCTATTCTTTGCTGTGGGCTTGAAGAAGGTTTTTGTCTGTAGAGTATGGTTTTCGGCGTAGATAGTAATGTCCAGGAAATCGAGTTTCTTTTTGTCTGCTGTATATGTGAATTTCAGCCATTCGTCTCTGGTATTGATCCATGAGTGGAAATTCAGGAGGCTCTCCATATCACCCTCCCAAATGATGATGATATTGTCTATGTAGCGCCTCCAAAATCATATCTTCTGTTGGAAGGGATTGTTGGCATTGTTTATGTGTGTTACCTAGAAATTGCTGACATAAAGGCCGGCCACACTTGGGGCGAATGTGCTCCCCATAGAGGTGCCATGGCACTGTTGGTATAGGGTGTCGTTGTATTGGAAATAATTTTCAGTAAGGGCCAGACTGCAGCATTCGAGTACGAAATGTCTCAGGGTTTTGTAATGCCAGTCAATGCTGAAGAGTAATGTTTCCAGGGTGTCTAAGGTCTTTTGTTGGGGAGGCTAGTGTAGAGACTCTCTACATCTAGCCCCCGGATCATACTTTCTTCTGAGTAGATCACGTCTCGTAAGAGATTCAGTAGATCTCTGGTATCTTTGAGATAGGTAGGTGTCTTCTGTGTTATTGGTTTTAGATATTGATCCGCAAATTGTGAAAGTGGTTCAAGGACTGAGCCAATCCCGGAGACAATGGGTCTTCCGGGTGGTGGTTTGTGTGCCTTGTGGGTCTTAGTGAGTGAATAGAAATATGGTATCCTAGGAGTACTGGTCTGTAGGAATTCGGCCTCTTTTTTGGAAATTCATTAATTTGTCTCAGCCTCTTCCACCATCAGTGCGATGGTCCTTTGTAATATTTGTGTGGGATCTGTGGTGATTATTTTATAGAATTTCTGGTCTGAAAGTAGGTCCATGCATTGTTGGTTATATCCTTCTTTGCTTAGTAGGACTATCCCACCGCCTTTGTCTGCCTGCTTTATCACGATCTCGTCATCATTTCTTAAGTCATCAATGGCCTTTTGTTCTGCCTTTGAGATGTTGTGAAAGGGTTTCTTGATTGTGTCACTGAGTTCATCTACTTCCTTCATGATGGCTTGTTCGAAGGTAATGATTTCGATTGGAACTTGTGAATTCAGGGGACAGAATCTTGATTTCCTCCGTAAAGATGTGTCTCCATCTGGAGTCGGGTTCTCTTGATTGTTGAAAAAAGCCTTGAGTTTCAATTTGCGGCAAAACTTTGCGATCTCGCACTTGATTTTGAAGATGTCCAGATTTGGAGTGGGCACATATCCAAGTCCTTTATTCAAGATATTTTCTTGGTCTTTTTTGAGGATTTTGTCTGTAAGGGTTACGACAAGGGTGTTGTGCTGGTTCCAGGTTTTGCTCCGGTCATGCTCCTGGTGTGGACCTGTCGTTCCTGGTCTGACCAGGTCACCCCTTTCCGTCTCAATCTCTAGTTCACCTGGCCTCTGCCTAAAAAAAGGGAGCCATTGTTGGTAGTTTGGTGCCGCCTGATGTTGAATTTGGGGGGTCGTTGGTGGTGGCCCTTGAAAAAATGGATTCATCCATCCATGGAAGTGTGGATTATATGGTTGATATGGTATCCCTTGTGGGTGGCTTTGGTAGTTGGGAACATGCCACATGTTGCGTCCTCGGCTATTTGCCCTTCTATTTTGGCCCCTGCCTCTTCTATGGGTGGGACCTCATCGCCGCTCCAGTCTGATCCATCTGTTGATGACCCACTGTTAGAATTATAATCTGAAGCATTATCATTTGTTGTATAGTCTTTGTGGCTGTAGGGGTGTATGCGCTCAAAGGAAAATTTCTTGAGCTCCTTTCCAAGTTTCTTGTGTTTCACTCATCTCTCTGTTGATTTCATCCAGTCTTTTTTTGTATACCGTGACATGAACCATATTCTTTAGTTTAGTTTCAATGACTTGAATTTTTATTGTTAGTTCATCAGTGAGTCTAGTGGCGGTCTTTATTATAAGCACTAGGTAATCTCTTGTACACTTCCATGAAATGGCCGACCAGTCCTTTCTAAGGGCAAGGTCTTTTAGAAATATCCGCGGTGCATTGGTCACCCAAAGCTCTTAGTCATTATGATTCCGTGGACAGCCGTCCTGACTTGTTCTCTGTTAGTTCATCCCATTCGTTGGTGTGTGCCAGAGTTTGGGTGAGGTCTTTGTCCAGTAAAAGCGGGGGTCGAGCGAGTATTGCTTCAATCTCCTCAGTTGAGTAACTAAGGCCTAGGTTTTCTGCCATTGTCCAACTACTTCGCGTTAAGTAGAGACTGGTTCGGCGTCGTTCTATTGGCCGAATGCTCCCACAGCTGTGCGCTGCTAATGATAAAGAATCAAAGTGGAGGGAGAAGGAAGGCGTGATCCATTCAGCTTCCTTAGTCTTAATATTCAAAGAATCAAGTGGGGAAAGGATCACTTTTCCTGCATAACCTGGGTATGCAATTTTCGTACTGACGTGTCCCAATAAAAAACCCTCATTCACGTGTATTAGATGGAAGGGGCGGTATATCTTGGTTCTCCGCCTACTATTCACGTGATTGAATCATCATAGGGTTAGTGATTATGCATCCTCCACCCGGAGGTGTACCCCTGGTTAAAAACAGTAGTGATCAGTGATATATTAAGGGGTCACACGTGGCGCTTTAAAAATGCTCGTACAGCCAGAAATGGATTTTTAATTGGTCTGGATTCGAGATATAGAAATAAAAATTGCTATGGTGCGCTCTTGAGAGTGGTAAGGGGTCTCACACACTCAAAATTGGTGGTTTATTTAAAGAGGTCGACATGTTTCAGCCCTTGGTAGCCTAGATAGGTCAGGTGGGCTTTCTTCAGGAAAAAGTGAATAGTGAACTGGGACAGTGGGCGTCTCAGAAAGTGTAGTCTCCAAAAAGAAATTTTCTTTTTGTGGAGAAAAGTGAGAAAAGAGATATACTAATCTTTTTCTAGAGAAGGTTTCACGGTACCTGTAAAAGACAAGAAACAGAAGGTGGGGAGGGGGGGAGGGGTGGGGTTTTGTTTTCAGTAAAAGGGGACATGGACACACAGAAAAGGGTTTTTTCTGTTTTTTATCGAATTTCTAAAAGTTACAGCAACTAGAAAATGGCATTACTTCAAAAGACCACTCATTTTTTTTTTTTTATCTTTTTATTATTTTAACACACAAACAAGACAGTAAGGAGGACCATCACGATTACACATTGTTCAGCAACACTTCTCGAGAGAGTACACGACAATATTTCAATACAGTATCAACATTTCAGGATCTCATTCTAAAGTCTGTAGCATCATGTCCATCTCCCTCAAACCGCTTCACTCCATGCCCCAGCCCAAGGCTCGAGGTCTGTAATCAGTGCTCCGTGTGTGGCCCTCCCCAGCGCCGATGAACTCCCAGCCCCCCACCCCTGCCGCCGAAAGCATAAGCAAGCTAATGTGTGTTTGCAAAGTCTTATCCTAAAGCATGTGTCGTGAACTGGCCATCTCAGCCGGCACATTACAAAACATCATGTACTCCCCTATGTCGGGGATCTTCCCTCCCGCTCAGCTTCTTCAAGGTCGGGGGAAGCCGCTTGCTCCTGCTCCCCTTCTGATGAGGACTCCGATTCCCAGTCCACAGGTGCATCCAGCAATCTAAGTCCCATCACCAGCGCCTCCCACGCCCGCGCCGCCTCCAATGTCTTATCGTTATGGGATCTAAGGGCTTGCTGCATACGAGTAGAACTCTCGCTACCCGCCCACATGAGAAACGCTGCTTTCCATCCAGCATAGCTAGGGCCATGCGCCGCCTTCCAATGCGATGTAATTTCCCGTTTAGCTAGGATAAGACCCAAGTCCATACATTTACTAGTTATTTTATTCTTACTGGTGTTTGGGAACCAGTGCAGTAGACAGGCTCCTTTATCCAGTTCAACCTGCCTCGCTGTTACTCTGCAGAGGGACGAATTTACCTCCTCCCAGTACGTTCCCATCTGGGGGCAATCCCACAGCATATGGCACAGATCTGCTCCCTGCTAGCGGCAACGTGGACAGACCGCTGTATCCACCCTAAAATACGGGTTAATTTTTGCTGGCGTCAGGTATGCCCTATGCAATACAAAGAACTGAATATGTTGGAACCTAGCATTCCTGGTGCCCTTCCATGCTCTTTTGAGTATATGTGACCAGGCCGTCACCGGGATTTCTCTGTCCAAGTCCGCCGCCCAGCGTACCCGCAGTTTCTGCAATGGGTTAGAATCCTCACCTAGCATGCGTTTGTAGAGGCAGGTGACTGCTTTATACGTGCCCGCCGCCATCACAACGTATTGACAGGCCTCGCTTAACGGTGGCTCCAAGAGGCCGGCGCCCCAATGCTTTTGTATGGCCGTTATCAATGCTGCATGCAGTAGGAACTGGCCACGCGGAAGGCCGAAGGTCTCTTGCAATGTGGCGTAAGGCAGTAGAGCACCATCTGCATATAAGTCACCCACCATCTGCAGCCCCAGTTCTTCCCATTCCGCCAGTCCGGACCAGTCACCACCATGTGGGAGCGCTGTGCACATGCCCAATGGTATTTCTGGTGAATATGGGCGATCCTCCCCAACTCTAGTATGATAACGTTTCCAACAATATCTCAGGGTGCTCTCAGTGATCGATAAATCCGCTGACCTCAATCTTTGTTGTAAAATTATAAAGGATAGAACATGCCTCTGCACTTCCGGAATTGTAGTCCTCTCTGGTCCCCTGAACTCCAAGGCCACTGATTGAGTGAGGACCAGGAGTTGCGCAGCCAGATAATATAATTAAAAATCTGGGACTGACAGCCCCCCCTCTATTCTTGGCCTCATTAATGTGTCTAGTGCTACCCTGTGTCAACCCGCTCCTCAAATGAAGCCACCCACAACTGAGCGCAATCGCCGAAAGAATGCAGCTGGAATCTTAATGGTCAGGGTCCGAAAGAAGTACAATAGGCGAGAAAGCGCCACCATCTTTAGTAGTGCAACTCTGCCTGCCACCGATAATGGCAGTGTCTCCCAGAATCGCATGCTACTCCTCAAGCCCCTCATTGCTCTCTCAATATTACCTTCCAGGAGATCCTCATGAGCGTGATATATCTGCGTCCCCAGATATGGAAGGCACCGAGGTTCCCACACCAATTCTGGCAGCAACAGCGGCGGAGCATTCCCGCTCGACACTGGGAATACGCAAGTTTTTGTCCAATTTACTCGCAGACCCGAGATGGCTCCGAAGCTGTCTAGCAAGTTCTGCGCCCCAACTAGTGCCTCTCCTGCATCCGCCAGAAACATGAGGAGATCATCCGCATATAGCGAGATGTAATGTACTTGACCCCGGAGCTGCAAGCCCCGATATGCCTCCCCTATCCGAGCGCGCGCCGCAAGCGGTTCAATCGCTAGAGCGAATAACAGCGGGGACAGTGGGCAGCCCTGTCTGGTGCCTCTCCCCACTGGGTATGACGAGGATATAGTCCTGCCCACCCGGACCCTGGCAGTCGCCGAGGAGTAGAGTATTTTGGTCCACTGAACGTATCCGGCGCCAAGCCCGAACCCCGACATAACTGAGAACAAATATATCCATTCAAGGCTGTCAAACGCCTTGGCAATGTCCACTGATAGCACCAGTGCCTGCCCTGTTCGTCCCCACTCCCCATCTAGTATTCCCAGCAATCGACGCACGCTACTGGCAGTGTTGCGCGTTGGTATAAAACCCGCTTGGTCCGGGTGTATCAGTCGCGTCATAAAGGGGAGAAGCCTGGTAGCCAGTACCCGGCTTAGTATTTTATAATCAGTCCTGAGCATTGAAAGAGGCCTATAAGCAGCCGGGTCCGTCGGCAGCTTACCCGGTTTAAGGAGTGGGACTATAATGGCCTCCCTAGTGGACGCTGGCAGGAGCCCAGTTTTCTTCGCCTCTTGGTACATTACCAGCAATCTGGGAGCCAGGAGGTCTATATACGTTAGGTAGAATTCGATGGGTAAACCGTCGCTGGCCGGCGTTTTATTGCGCGCCAGTTGTTTAATAGCACAACGAATCTCCGCTAACGTGATGTCTTGACCGAGCGCATCCACCTCGTCCTTCTCAAGGACAAGCAGTGTCAATCCCTCCAAGAACGCAAGAGCGTCCTCCTCAGCCGCAGGCAATTGCCTTCTGTAAAGCTCCGCATAGAAGGACCGAAATCGATTATTAATACTATGTTGCTCATATTCTACTTGTCCCGTTGCGGAAGTTAATGCCAAGATTGGTAAACTTCTCGGAGTGGGGTCAGCCAGCCAGGCCAGCAACGTGCCCACCTTGTCCCGCTCAGCAAGGGCACGAGCCAAGTAAGCCTTGTAATCAAAGCACCGTAAGCGCTCCACCTCCGCAGCCACCGTCTCTCTTTCCTAGACAGGACTGACTCCCGCGATCCCGAGCCCTCCGAGTGAGATCTCTCGGCATCCCGAAAAGCCCGTTCGCTCGCATCTATCTCCTGCAGCAGCAATTTCCTGACTCCCACCCACTTGGCGATGCATATCCCACGGACCACCACCTTGAAGGCGTTCCACTCAAGAGCCACCGTCACAGCCGTACCCGCGTTCTCCGCAAAATAGTGTTCCACCCCATCTCTCAATTCCGCACTAAAGACCTGATCCTCCAGCATCTCTGGACGCAACCTCCAGGTAGGGATCCTAGGGCGCTCCGCGATCCAGTAGAAGTTCACCAATAACAGATTGTGGTCCGACATGGTGCGCGTTAAGTATTCGCTACTAGCCGCCAGCCCCGCCAGGCCGGAGCTACACAAGATGGTGTCCAATCGGACGTGTAGGTCATGCAGTGACGAATAATAGGAATAATCCCTTTCTTCTGGGTGCTGCGCTCTCCAAACATCAAGGAATCCCCAACTATCTTGCCAGCGGGCTCGTGTCCCTGCTAACCTGTTAATTGGGGCCGTGGGCAGTGGCGGGTGTGACCTATCCATGGAGACATCAACTACCGATTAAAGTCCCCCCCCCCCCCCAATATCACCGGAGTCGTGAAGTAATCCGCAAGGGCCAAAGACAAGGTCCCCAGAAAGGATGCCTGATCAATATTAGGAGCATAGATACTGCAAAGGGTCACCTCACGTCCATATAGGTGGCCTCGGAACGCAACATAACGACCCTCGGGATCTACCAGTTGGGCCTGCAACTGGAATGGAACCCCTGCTCTAACCCAAATCAGGACCCCTCGTGCAAAAGCTGAATAAGTGGTAAAGTATAGCTGTCCGCGCCACCTACGCTGCAAGGCAAGCCCCTCCGACTTAGTTAAGTGCATCTCTTGTAAGAGAGCTATATTCGCGCCCCTACGTACCAAATAAGAGTGTATCCTATATCTACGCTGCATGGAGAGCAATCCCCGAACATTCCAGGTTATACATTTGATATCAGGCGACTGACCAGCAGCAAAAACGATACATTATCTGCCCACCGCAGCCCTTCCCCTCTGGCCGCTGGGCAGTAACATCCACAAATACGAGCACAACACACACCAGCAAGGTCTCTTCAAGTAAGTTCAATGGCAGGCAAATCCCCTTAACTAAACAACACCCATCCCCCAACTCCCTCCACCCACCCAACACAATGCCCCCCCCCCCAAGAACAGGCACTAACATAGTGAATCCCATCCAAACTACCCCAATGACATGCTCCATGCAAGATTAAGGCACTGTGATTGGTACTATCTGGTGGGGCGTGGATAGAGCCCAATGGACGGCTTGCTAGAAAGTCTACAACACTATCAGTGCCAGCCCCAGTAACCCCCTACTGACACTATACCTCCCAGGCCCCCCAGAGCCCCCACATCAAAGTCCCCCACCCCAGTCCCATGTAACCTGCTCTGCACCCTCAGCCCTTGCCTCCCCAGCATGTCAGAGCCATCTTTCTCTTAAGTCAGAGTGCACCATGGAGAGGAATAACCTACTTCAGACCCCCATCGAGCATGGCACAACCCCACAGTCCCCCCTCCAAGGAGCTAACATTACAGCCCCCCAGTACAGGGCAAAGGTCCCAGTCCCATAGACAGCAAAGTGACTACTCATCCAGCATGCCATCTGCCGTCCCAGGAGTAACTGTGGGCTGTTGTTGATCCTCTGATATAGAAGTATCCACCTCTGATTGTCCCTTGTCACTACCAGCATCTGACACTTCCGGCTTGGGCCTCCGTAGTTCAACCGATATAGCTGACACCGCCTCCAGGGCTCCTTTGCGCTCCATGGCCGTCTGTGAGAGCGATGGTTTCCGTAAGCCCCGCCTTCGTCGCCGCAGCCGCTGCGACCGTCGAGGTTGAGCATCAGCAGCCAGGCCCTGCGCCCCAGGCATTTGGCCATCTTTCCCTGCTCTGTATAACCCCAGCCATTCCCACGCCTCCTCCGGCGTGTCGTGAAAGTGGGCTTTCCCATCCACTGCAATGCGCAACTTAGCTGGGAAAAACAGAGAATATTGAATACCTTCCACTCGTAATTTCTGCTTCACTACTTGAAAGGACATGCAGCGTCGTTGTGTGTCGAGTGAATAGTCCGGAAATATAGTGACTTTGCTATTGTCCACTTGGTATGGGCTATCAATCCGGGCCCTCCGGAGAAGCAGATCGCGTTCACGAAAGTGCAGCAAGCGTGCCACCACCGGTCGCGGGGGGCGACCCTGCCGCAGTGGTTTCGTTGGTACCCGGTGCGCCTGTCCAGAGTGTAGAAAGTAGAGAGCCCCTCAGGGACCACAACGGTTTGCAGCCAATTTTCCACGTAGCTCACCATGTCCGACCCCTCAATTTTCTCCGGGAGGCCCACCACGCGGATGTTGTTGCGTCTGTTTCTGCCCTCCGCGTCCTCAGCCCTCCGTTCAAGGGCCGCAATTCGATCCAGGACTCCCACCATCGATGCCGACAGTGCGGTCTGCTTAGGGCCCAACTCCTGAAGCGTAGTTTCGGTCTGTTTCACTCGGTCCACAAGTTTCGAGTGGTCTGCTCGCAACAAACCCAACCCCGTCGTGACCAGTGCGATGTCTTGCTGGAGGGCAACTCGAGTGTCTGATATGGCCGCCAGTATTTTGTCCAATTGGAGCTGGATCCCAGGCCCTTGTGAAGTGTCCTGCTCGCCCCTTTTCTCCTGAGGTGGGGATTCAGCTCCTAAAGGCTGGGGTCTTCCTCCTTTTTTCCACGCGGTTTACCCATGGTCGCTAGTGATAGGTTCCCGGCGCCCTACACAGCAGTACCGAGTCCGCTCTCCATCCAGGTACACAGTGTCGCTCGTTTCCCGCCTTACAACGGTCTCTGCGTACTCCGTTCCCCAGGGCCGTACCACTCAGGAGGGGCCCCAGGCCCAGCGTGTCGTCCAGGAAGGGTTTTTCACAGTCATACACCTTCCTTAAGCAGGGGATCAGTCCTCTCGGCTCACCTGTCCTCTACGAAGCAGCTCCTCTCATAGCGTGCTATATTAAAGCTGCCATGGTGCGCCCCAGACCCATGGAGGGGAGGGAGGAAACTCAATGTCATGTATTTCTCCTGTTGCCACGTGGTCGTGCTCATCTAGGACCCCTAGGCCAGTGCACAGTCCCACTGTGCTCGCTGAGGGGCAGGGTCAGGGGGCGGGGGCACTCCGGGGCCATCCATTAAGCCCAGCCCAAGAGAGGTCGACCAGCACCGGCCGTGGGGGACAGACCGCACCCCCGTAGTCATTCCCTCCGTGTCCCAATGGCGCTCTCCTCCAACGTCAATGCCAATCCGGGCCGGGGACAGCCAGTCGCATCCCGCGGACCTGCTGCTAACCGCTCCCCCTGGACTGTTCAATCGCCACTACGTTGACGCTAGGGGGGGGGTCTCCACAAGGTCGCCCGCCCAGCACACCGCCCATTTGCCCAAGGAGGTCCGTAGTCTCAAGCAATTGCCCTGCCTGTAAACCGCCTGGTGTGGTAGGGGCTGCCGGTAGTAAGCAACTGATGTGCTGCACCGAGCACTTCAGGGGCGCCACAGGAGAACTCCCGAGGAACACCCCAGTGGGTGTCTAGAGTATGTCTGGGGGGCCTCCGGTCCAGCAAACGTCTACGCCTCCCTGTAAGCCCTCGCGGTGACCCCGTGTGGCGCAGGGTTCCAGGGGAGGCCAACAGGGGTGGGCCGCACTTTGCTCCCAGCTCGGCCGCTGAATCTCTCCCCTCTAGGCTCCGGATCGGCACACTCCGGTGTTCGGCCTCCGTTTCACGGCCTATCTCCGGGTCCGCCTCTTATGCCCGGTAGCCCTCTCAGCCTGCGGTCCCCAGGGCAGGCTGCGCTCACTTCTCCGGTCAGGACGTTTGTCCATCCGGAGTTATCTCTGCTGGCAATCCTCCGGTCTCCGCAGGGTCCAGGCTCGATCACAGACCGTAGCCGCTCACTGCAGGGCTCGGTTAGTGACAAAGGTAAGAGCCAGCGCCCTCTTGGGCCTGTCGGCACTCGGCTCTCGCGGTCAGCTCCGCTCGGGGATACGGCCCGCTCCAGCCCCCCTCTGGGCAATCTTCAGTGCCCCCTCCACTCCGGGACGTTGTGCGCCTCAGGGGGTCAATCCGGGGGTCTTGGCCGGCATCTAGGACAGGAGAATTACCGGGTTTGGGCGCAGAGCTCAATGCTCACGCAGCCTTCTTCATCGGCTCTTAAGCCACGCCCCAAAAGATCACTCATGCAATGTCTTGGCAAAGAGTCACTCTCTCAATCTCATTTGTTTTCACCAAGTGATCTTATAGTGATATAAAGGCAAAATATCTCTTCTTATTCTGAGTAAATGTGAGCGTTCGTGTTTAGTATTGTCATTTATCAGTGCTACCCTTGTTTACTCAAATGTGGTTCGGTACATTCATTCATGGCCTTTCAAGTGGTTCAGTCAAAAAATGGTTGTGTGCCTAGTTTGGCGCCCTGTAGTCTAAAATTGCCGCAATGATGTGACGTATGAATTAATCTCGAGATAGGTATATATACACACATTCAGTGCGTTCATGCTGCGTTAGTATCGTTACTCATGTTTTATAATGAAGCAACGCCTTCTATAGGTTATTTGTGCCTCAATGTGGAATAGTACTAGGGATGTCGAGAGGTTAGGTTTTTCGTAAATTTTTTGAGCATGCAGAATTCACCATTGAGTAAGTATGGGCGAATTTTGCGAATCAGCGGTTCGCGAATTCGCGCGAAATCGCAAAGAAATCCGCGAATTCGTGAATTTCCCCGCAAAATCGCGGATTTTTTTGCAATTTGCATCATTCTTAACTGGAGTACTTTCTACTGGCTAATCAGTAAGTGCTACCTCGTTGGGTAAATGTATAGTGCTTTTCCTGCACTACAGCTGCCTAAAGTGCCAGAAGAGTTGTCGCCAGTGACCATGTGTGTGTTACTATGCCATCGCGCCGAAGGGCGCAGGGGTCCCTTGAGTGAGCTGTCCACATTAGTGGGTAAATGGCGGGAATACGGTGCACACGCTAGTGTGTGGGCGAGGCTTCCATGTGAGTTCACATGCCTCTTGTGTGTATAAATGGTCAGAGACCGATCAGAGCAGCAGATGGGGAGAATGAAGCTCCAGTGACCATGTGTGTTACTATGCCATCGCGCCGAAGGGCGCAGGGGTCCCTTGAGTGAGCTGTCCACATTAGTGGGTAAATGGCGGGAAGACGGTGCGCACCGCTAGTGTGTGGGCGGGGCTTCCATGCGAGTTCACATGCCTCTTGTGTGTATAAATGGTCAGAGACCGATCAGAGCAGCAGATGGGGAGAATGAAGCTCCAGTGATCATGTGTGTTACTATGCCATCGCGCCGAAGGGCGCAGGGGTCTCTTGAGTGAGCTGTCCACATTAGTGGGTAAATGGCGGGAAGACCTTGCACACCACTAGTGTGTGGGCGGGGCTTCCATGCGAGTTCACATGCCTCTTGTGTGTATAAATGGTCAGAGACCGATGAGAGCAGCAGATGGGGAGAATGAAGCTCCAGTGACGTTGTGTGTCGCTATGCCATCGCGCCGAAGGGCGCAGGGGTCCCTTGAGTGAGCTGTCCACATTAGTGGGTAAATGGCAGGAAGACGGTGCACACCGCTAGTGTGTGGGCGGGGCCAAACAGGCGAAGCTTCCATGCGAGTTCACATGCCTCTTGTGTGTATAAAAGGTCAGGCACGATCAGAGCAGCAGATGGGGAGAATGAAGCTCTAGTGATTTTTTTGGGGCTGACTGAATTTGACCTTCAACTCAGGCACCTGCTTTATCTGTAAGTGCTTCCTGTTCTCCTGTTAACGGAGCCTCCTTGTCTACTTTTAACTATTCTCTGACCCTGCTTCGACGGTCAGAGCAGGGTCAGAGAATAGTTGCAATTAGGCAAGGAGGCGCCAGGAAGCAGTTACAGGGTTACAGCAGGTGCCCAAGTTGAAGTTAATTTCTTTGTAACCATTTTGTAACTGGTTACAAAGAAATTAGCTTCAACTTGGGCACCTGCTGTAACCCTGTAAGTGCTTCCTGAGCAAAATTTGTCCCGCTCACGAATTCGCGGATTTTGCCGCGATTTCGTGCGATTCGCTGATTGCGAAGTCGTGGAAAATCCGCAAATTCCGTGAGCGGAAAGAATTTTCCGCCCATACTTACCATTGAGAGAATGTATGGGCAAGTGCTAGTCAAACCTGTCCCACGTACCTTAAGTGTTTAGATATTGTGCTTCAGCATAGACCATATATATTCCCAACACAAACTAAATACGAATGCATTCACGGAAATTAGCACTAATAATTAATTGGACCGGTTGCGAATGAACCCCGAATAGAGCAGAGTACAACCCTATTCAAGAATTGAAATTAATTACTCGCAGTTTCCTTAACGTACAGGGTAGAAACATAAAAGGCAGCCACTCCGAAAACCTTCTTTAATTTAATTTAATTTTATTTTGATTTAATTTATTTTTATTTAAAAACAACTCTGATTTCACTATGCAAAAGCGCCTTCAGAAGACAGACTATAGAATCCACCGCGAGTCTGTCTTCACTCTCCACTCCCCCACCATGATCATTAAAACCACACCCAGGCCCAGGTTGGTGGAGTCAGAACAAGTCGTGACTGAAGCGAGACCGCAGGTAGCAGCCGGACCACTGAATACCGCCGCAAACTGTAACTTATTACTTTCCGTTCTTTAACACCATGTTTACATTTATTCAGTAGGCCTCTCGGCCTCACTGGGAACCCGTTGAGGCACAATATCTAAACACTGAAGGTACGTGGGACAGGTTTGACTAGCATTTGCCCATACATTCTCTCAATGGTGAATTCTGCATGCTCAATAAATTTACGAAAAACCTAACCTCTCGACATCCTAGTACTATTCCGCATTGAGGCAAAAATAACCTACAGAAGGCGTAGCTTCATTATAATACATGAGTAACGATACTAACGCAACATGAACGTACTGAATGTGTGTATATATACCTATCTCGAGATTAATTCGTACGTCACATCATTGCGGCAATTTTAGACTACAGGGCGTCAAACTAGGCACACAACCATTTTTCGACTGAAACACTTTAAAGGCCATGAATGAATGTACCGAACCGCATTTGAGTAAACAAGGGTAGCACTGATAAATGACAATGCTGAACACGAACGCCCCCATTTATTCAGAATAAGAAGAGATATTTTGGCTTTATATCACTATAAGATCACTTGGTGAAAACAAATGGGATTGAGAGAGTGACTCTTTGCCAAGACATTGCATGAGTGGTCTTTTGAAGTATTACCATTTTCTAGTTGCTGTAACTTTTAGAAATTCTATAAAAAACAGAAAAAACCTTTTCTGTGTGTCCATGTCCCCTTTTACTGAAAACAAAACCACACCCCTCCTTCCCTTCCCCCTTCTGTTTCTTGTCTTTTACAGGTACCGTGAAACCTTCTCTAAAAAAAGATTAGTACATCTCTTTTCTCACTTTTCTCCAGAAAAAGAAAATTTCTTTTTGGAGACTACACTTTCTGAGATGCCCACTGTGTCAGTTCACTATTCACTTTGGTCCCGAAGAAAGCCCACCTGACCTATCTAGGCTACCAAGGGCTGAAACATGTCGACCTTTTTAAATAAACCACCAATTTTGAGTGTGTGAGACCACTTACCACTCAAGTTTACAAGTTTACAAGTTTACACTCTCAAGAGCGCACCATAGCAATTTTTAATTCTAGATCTCGAATCCAGACCAATTAAAAATCCATTTCTGGCTGTATGAGTATTTTTAAAGAGCCACGTGTGACCCCTTAATATATCACTGATCACTACTGTTTTTAACCAAGGGTACACCTCCGGGTGGCGGATGCATAATCACTAACCCTATGATGATACAATCACGTGAATAGTAGGCGGAGAACCAAGATATACCGCCCCTTCCATCTAATACACGGGAATGAGGGTTTTTTATTGGGACACGTCAGTACGAAAATTGCATACCCAGGTTATGCAGGACAAGTGATCCTTTCCCCACTTGATTCTTTGAATATTAAGACTAAGGAAGCTGAATGGATCACGCCTTCCTTCTCCCTCCACTTTGATTCTTTATCATATGTCCGATAGTCCACGATGTGCAGCCTTTCAAGGAGGTCCGCCTATTCTATACACACCTTCTGTAATTTTTCTGCTCTGTCTGGGGACTCGGCTGCTTCCTTCTCTAGTGTTCCAAGCTGGGATTCTACTTCAACTAGACTATGTGCAATCGTTTGTCTTGCCCCTACTGTTGCACCGATTGTTGTGCCCCTCACCACCACCTTGAACACCTCCCATTCCACCAGGGGGGAGGTTGCGGTTCCAGAGTTATGGGAGAAGAAATTGTTGATCACACCCGATATCTGTCCTTTAAAAGAACCATCCTCAAATAATTGAGGGTTAAATCTTCACGTTGGGACCGGAGTAGGGATCTGACCCCATTGGAGTTTGAGCTCCAATGAGCTGTGATCCGATAATGGTTTATCTATATATGTAGTGTCCAGAACCCGTGGTAATAGGACAGGGAAGCATAAGATATGATCCGTCCGCGTGTGCAGTGCATGCACCGGGAAGTAATGCTGTTGGATCATGATGCTGATTTCTGGTCTCAACCCCAACACAAACTTGGAAACAAACTGTCCCATATCCTTAGAGTCTTGATTATTCAACTCACTGTACTGTTTAAAGGCTTGCAAGAGCCTTTCGTAATAAGCATGTACAGTCTCCTTGGGCACTTGAGTGATTCGATCTATCTTAACCCAATCAAGGTCTTGTGGTAAGACCTTAGACTGTAACCATGTGATTACCTGCTCAAACTTTTTCATGACCAAAGGTGAAGGACCATGCGTCATGTGGTCTCATTCTCATTCGACAAACAACCAATCAACAGCAATTTTACAAGCAGACCACAAATTACTAGGTACCACAATGTCAAACAAAGTGTTCAAATCAGTCCACAATACTATTGAGATTTTAACAAAGCAATCGACTTGCTTGTACCAATCAGCAGATTTCTCCCTCAGCCAAGGAAAGTCGTTGGTAAGAGCTGTCAAATCACCCATGCTCCAAGGCACATGCACATACCCTCTACTCAGTACCTCTCGCAATGGGTATGCCTCTACTCCTGCTCGCCCTCCTCCTGGAGGTGTTGTATCTCCTTTCCCTTTCTTGACAATCTTTTTTTTTTACCATCTTTCTTCCCACTTCTCGAATATATGTCTTCAACCCTATGACCCGTTTCTCTTCCAGTTCCCAATCACTGTAAATCAGTCTCTGACTACCCTGCAACAATTTTGTTTTGGACAAATCCACGTCGTACTTCTGGGCTGATTCCGTCAATTTCTCATGTGCCCTTCTTGCCTTTCGAGTAACATCTTTCACCACAAACAACAGCTCATCTTGCTCATACAGTTCTATTCTTTCCAAAGGCAAATTTCCGCTGATTATCTCATCTGCTTCTGCTTTCAACCTTACCACGTCTAGCACTTTGGCCTTTACTGCAGCTTTGATTGGTCCCTGACTTGATGCACTACTGTGTTCTTCCCTTTCGCTGCTCTGATTCCTCTGGCGATTTGCTATTACTGTCATATGTAAATGTAAATGTATACTTGTAAAGCGCACTGTTACTCCATCTCGGAGTGTCCTGGCGCTGTATACCGCCGGGGAACCCGTCCTGGCTTTCCCTGTGAGATGGTCCCTCCTGGGCACCCCCAAGGTGAAGCCAGGCATCCCTGGCGCTGATGGGGCCTTTGTGGAGATTAAGCAAGCTATTGCCCAGAGTTGCAGAGTGGGACCCATGGTTAGCTTAGGCACCTAGGCGAGAATTATCGAGCCCGCGGACATTGACACAAGACCCTGCCACGACGGGGATTGAACCCTGGTCCCGGGCTGACCTCTGCTTCAGGGTCTGCCGCTTCTAACCAGTGAGCCACATTTCTCCACTTCTCCTCTGCGAGACATGCTGATCTCCAGAACCTCCCTGACACACGCCTACTTTAGATATTCACCCCATGGGTCCTCTGACTGTAGCTTCCCACATCCTTAGGTCTGAATGCGAGTCTGCCAGTGACACAGTTCATACTGTGCTAGACCCAACACACGTCCCAAAAGGGTCTGCGGTAGCCGGTAACATGGGTACTAACTTCCACAAGCACCAAATATGGACCATTTATATTCATGGTCACATTCCCCCCTGACCTGAGTTGACTCTTTCTCCCAATCCTGACTGTGGCTGACTACTTCGTTCCCCTGAACTTGGGTCATATACCGAAACAATAGGTCCAATGGTAACCGGTATCCTAAGGGCTTCTGGTACCCGCATAGCGGCGTTGACTCCACACGTCTCCGTACCTCCAGATATTGGTATCCCTATTCTTTCCATCACCGTTGAAATCTTTCCCACTTCTCTCGCACTAGGGTCTTTCAGCAGTACTCCCCTTCTCTCCATGGTCTCTGCATTTGAAAATTCCTGTCTTACTTTGTCTGAATCTGGGTTGCACGGTGGAGGACGCTCTGCTACTAATATATCTAGCAAACTGTCATCAGTGTTACACTCGTCCTCTCCACTCCTTTTCCGAGCGTCTCCCTCCTTCACTAGTAATGGGTACAACCTCTCTCCCTCAATGGTGTCCAATCTCCACATCTTCAACTGTGCGTCCCATCGCGCATCATGATACTCCTTCATCGCCATTTTCATCCCTCCCTGACATCTTTGCCTGTTCTTTGCCTGTGCTGCTCGCATCCAAGCATCTTATGCCTCAAATTGTGTTGGTCTAGGTAGAGGCCACAATAAAGCCATCACTCCTCTCAACTGATATAGCACCTCTAATCGAATTGACCCATAGCGTGGAAAAGCCAAATCTCCCTCCTTTTCAGTAATCTTATGCTAATTTTTAAGCCAAACTATGGTGTGAAGACCTACATTTGTGGCCATATAGTGTGCTGGTGTGTTCTCTGGTGATGCTTACTCACCCACTTGGGTCACTATTTCTCTATCTTCCCTGCAAAGGTCACGTAACACCATAAAGCATCGCATGATGGAATCAAATTCTTATACCCCACAGATATCTTCGTTCCAACATCCTGATGACAATACACCAATCCCAGTGCGGCTTGACACCGCGTGGCACACCTCGATGTCACAATTCCCCCTCACACAACAGTTCATCCTCCTTTACAATACTTTCCTGAACATTCACACACTTCACTCATAGAATGTCGCAACTGCCTGTCCACCAAAACGACCGGGCAGTTACATATCTGATTGTCTGTTCATGAAACGACTGGACCATCTCGAGTAATTGTCTGTCTCACCACTGGCAACTGTCTGCCGTGAAATGACCAGACAGGTACCTCAGACCATCTGCCCATGAACGGCCGGACAGTCATATAAACAAATTGATAGGATCCACTTGCTCATGATCATTAACACACAGTGACCCACGACCTGCGTCGGTCACTCGAATTGCTGTAGTCCGCCCTTGTGCATTAACTTTCCACGTCTTCTATCAAGCTCTCTCTCACATGTTTCCCTATCACCAGTGGGTTGTCGATAGCGCTTCACGAGTCCCACAATCAGTGATCAGACAATTACAGCACTCAGTGTCTTCTACACCTCAATTCTTTCCCAGGACCTTAGGCAACTCATCGAGCCTGATACAAAACCAAAACAAATCGTATCACATGGACCACGCTTGTTCGGCCCGAAACCACAATCACAAGACTCTCATCCCAACTCTGCAAGACATCACACAATCAAATCATCTCGCACAGACATCCCTGTTCACACTCACACCACTGTGAACTGTTGTTCCCGCCGCACCATTATTCTCCATCGGCTTCCAGCATTTTCCGTCATTCTCCTCCTTCGACTTCCTGAACTCTCATTCTTTGGGCTCTTTAGTGTTCTATGACTAGTTTTCCCTACGTTCTAGATCACTCTCTCCTTAACTCCAATAGGAAACCATTCGATATTGCTACCACCTGTTAGGGGTGAGGTTCCACACTACAATTTACTTCTGGAACACTCTCTGGCAGATGGATCCTTGGTTCCTGATTTGCAATACAGAGGGAAGAGACATCTCACAACAACAATTTATGCAGCAATTTCTGGGCCCAATAACTCATGAATCCGAAGAATCACAGACTCTGGATCTACGTTTAGTCTATTTATTACAAAACTAACAAGCATTTACAATGCAATGGTCTCGGCAATATTATAGTTAGAGCTGTTGGCATTGCTCTTTTAAAAAAAAAATGTTTATCCCTAAATAAATGGCATTGTCATTTCTATTGGCAATAGCTTAATTTTTTGCATATGTGAGACTTATTGCATTAGCAGAGAGAGAGAGTGAGGTATTTAAATAGAGAGTGAGGTAGTGAGAGAGAGTGAGGAAGTGAGAGAGAGAGTGAGGTAGTGAGATAGAGAGAGTTAGGTAGTGAAAGAGTGAGGTAGTGAGGGAGAGGGATGTTGTGAGGCAGTGAGATATAAGCAGAGAGTGATGTTGTGAGGTATTGAGAAAGAGAGAGAGGTAGTGAAAGAGAGAGTGAAAGTGAGTTAGTGAGATAGAAAGAGAGCGAGTGAGGTAGTGAGATAAAGAGTGAGTGAGGTAGTGAGATAGAGAGAGAGAGAGAGTGAAGTTGTTATGTAGTGAGATAGAGAGTGAGGTAGTGAGAGGGGTGGCAGGCAGGTGACCACAGACCTCTTACCTTGATCCTAGCTCCTATGCCTCGATGCCTCACAGTTTCCGCGGCGTGCTAGTGAGGCTGTGCAGAAGGTGACCAGCAGGAGACCAGACCCTAATCTCTTGAGTGCAATCATACATGGACAGCGGGGCAGAAGGCAAGAAAAACACAAGTGCAATCAGGGGGAAGAATCTATCAATGGAGCAACACTCGCCAACGAAAACAGTTAGCAGTGCAAGCTTGTGCAAGTACCTTTATGGAGGGATGCGCTCCGCAGATAGGTATATGTTGCACCATGCCTCCGCTTAAACGCACACCTTGCCAAAGCACCTAAGAATAAACGCAAGCACTGATCCCAGGCTACGCATGTGCAAGCTGGCCTTGAGCATCAAATGCAAGGAGGAGCGGACGCACAAAGGCAAAATAGGAGAGCAGTCAGGTACATACAGCTCTTGCAGAGCTTCACACGTACATGGCCCGGGGTCATGCTTTCGCTGAGTCTAGCCCGAGAGCCGTCAGAGAGGCAGCACATGCTCATTACACTCATTGTGTGATACGTCACAGCATTGCACTGATCACTGGAAGGTTGCATGCTATGCTGAAGCGATGACGGGCGATGACGGGCGCCAGTATCTGGAGGGAGGGGGAGGGGGGTTGTGAAGAGCATTAAATTGGAGGGGGGTACAGATGTTCCAGGGAGGGAATTCCAGATGCAGGCTCCACTTTCACAGAAGCGCCCGTATCCCGCGTCTGACACTGTTCCCTTGGTTCATCGGCGTGAGCCGAGGGTTGGCAATGTGGCCTCAGTGCCTGAAAGTGAGGGTCCTTCTGGTGGGCGGGGCGTAGAATCATGAATAACATCCCGCAGTGCACGGTCAGTCAGTGAAGGCTTCCCCGTCCCTTCAGAGCTGGCCCACTGATGCTTCCTAATTGCAAAACTAGAAGTACCGCAGCTGCAGGGAAAGTGCACATCGAACCAGATGGATTGGGGAAAGAGGCATGTGACTCACTGGATCGCAGACTGGGAAGGGGTGTCTGCAGCTGCACAGTAAGAAGAAGGGAAAATAAACGAACATGCGGAGAATGACGGATGGGCTATGGGCAGTTCTCCAACATGGTACACAGGGAAAGGTCGTGCCGATGTGCCCTGGTGGTTGAAGTGAACAGGGCGTGACTCGCCAACCCATGCAGCTGTTTTCCACGGGTGGCTGTACCTGAGCAGTTGATCCCTGTGCCGCCCTGGCCTGCTATCTAGAGGCGAACCATGTGTCCACAACAACCGGTTCCCTCGGCGCTGAAGAGCGTGCTGCTAATGGAAGAATTGCGAAGAACACCCAGGCGTGCTAGGCCTAGCCGCTACACTGCCTCTAGGTGCTAGGTGCAGCCCTTAAATGGCACTAACCCCGGGACTTCTAGCTGTTCCTTCCAGTCTGGATTGGAAGGTCGAGTACACACAGCAAGAGAAGAAAGGTCGACTGTGTGCCTGTAATATGCCATGCGCAGGTACGGGGTGGGAGTGATGTCGGCATGGCGTGTACAACTCTCATCAGCCCTGCCAACGCTGCTTCCTGGAATCGTGCACACAAGGCCCTTGACGAGTCTGACACAGGCTTTCATTTCCAATCCCGTGAAAGGCTCCCAGGCCAAAAGTTGAGTTTCAGGCACTATACCTCACCCTGGCATTCCAGTTGTTTTAATCAAAGGTGTTGTGGCATTCGTTGTTGGACGCCAGGCTGATGGACACGCAGGACACGGCCAGCACCAGAAGCACCCAGGTGAATCACAGCGGTGCCTCCGCCATGGCAGCCCGGAGGTTGGGGCGGGGTTGTGGGCCTGGGGTCTCAAGCTGAGCACAGAGCGCCACCGCCTGTCTCCTCCTGCACAGGGTGGCCCTCCAGTATGCCCGGCCCACCCAACGTCCTGTGTACAGGTCTGCCCTCAGCACCCAGTGCCTCTCAAGGGCACGTAGTGCGCCGCAGCTGCAGATTTCCTGTCCCCGTCTGGGAGCCAAGGTTTGGGACGCAGAGTCCTGGCACCGCTTTGATACTGTCACAGTGAGCGAGTGCAAATGAGCAGAATTCCCAAACTCTTGTTTTTGCCGCCCTCTCCCTTCTGCCGCCTTAGGCGACCGCCTAGTCTGGCCTAATGGTGGAAACGGCCCGTGCTTTGAAGTGGTAAAATAAAACCAGCCTCACAGAACACCCACGCAGGTACACATAATATCAGTGGCTTGCACAACATTAACCACACAGACCTGATCGGTGAGAACACGCACATGCGGAAGACAGGCACCACCCAAGTCTGTCTCCGAGATAAAATGAACTTATGTTCCGCTGAAATGCAAAAAGGAGGAATCCTCAAGGAGAAGTGGACGCACTATCTAGTGTGGCCCCAAAAGTGAGAAAAAGACCAGTGGGGTTACTACAATGGAGTATCAAAAGAAAGCACATTATTTTCACATGTAAATAGATTTTTAATACGTTCAGAGCGCTTTACATAGCACCAATTACGTTACTCAAGGACGCACATTCATTTTGTGAGGCATGGGGATTTGCCCAGAATCACAGGAGGTTTTCGCGATATTCCCGAGACTTGAACCGTGTTCCCCAGGTCCGAGGTCGAGCGCCCTAGCCGTTAGGCCAACTCCTCTCTTCTTACCACTGAATGCAGGAGCAGGTTAACTGAGTCATGCCTTTCGTTGCAGAAGCAGCATGTACTATCTATGTTTGGGTGATGCTACAATGACCCATGCTTATCACATGTGGTGTACTTGTAGGAAGAGTAAATAAACTTAAGCACTTTCCCTCCCTCGATGCTTCGATGCACCAGAAATGCTTTAATATCAACGGGAGGCAGGCGAGCGTGGGTGAAATAAAAGAACCAGCGTTTGTCGGGCGATCCGCCCATCCTGCATAAAGAGAAGACTGCGACCTGTGTACTTTTGAGAAGAGGGAGGAACACTACAAGCTGCTCTACCAAGTCGCACAGATGAGAGAGTGCATGCCCTGGGAGCAGGCGTGAGCACGAGCAGCGTTCTGAGTTGTGGGAGGCTGCTTTCCAGGAGGACAGCACCTGGCCACTGCGAGCGCGTTCGCGCGCGCGTGGCCGGCGCAAATTGCCTCCTTCGGCAGCAATGCGCGCGGCCAGGTGCTGTCCTCCTCGGAAGCTGAGTGCAAATGAGCAGAATTCCCAAACTCTTGTTTTTGCCGCCCTCTCCCTTCTGCCGCCCTAGGTGACCGCCTAGTCTGGCCTAATGGTGGAAACGGCCCGTGCTTTGAAGTGGTAAAATAAAACCAGCCTCACAGAACACCCACGCAGGTACACATAATATGAGTGGCTTGCACAACATTAACCACACAGACCTGATCGGCGAGAACACGCACATGCGGAAGACAGGCACCACCCAAGTCTGTCTCCGAGATAAAATGAACTTATGTTCCGCTGAAATGCAAAAAGGAGGAATCCTCAAGGAGAAGTGGACGCACTATCTAGTGTAGCCCCAAAAGTGAGAAAAAGACCAGTGGGGTTACTACAATGGAGTATCAAAAGAAAGCACATTATTTTCACATGTAAATAGATTTTTAATACGTTCAGAGCGCTTTACATAGCACCAATTACGTTACACAAGGACACACATTCATTTTGTGAGGCACGGGGATTTGCCCAGCATCACAGGAGGTTTTCGCGATATTCCCGAGACTCGAACCGTGTTCCCCAGGTCCGAAGTCGAGCGCCCTAGCCGTTAGGCCAACTCCTCTCTTCTTACCACTGAATGTAGGAGCAGGTTAACTGAGTCATGCCTTTCGTTGCAGAAGCAGCATGTACTATCTATGTTTGGGTGATGCTACAATGACCCATGCTTATCACATGTGGTGTACTTGTAGGAAGAGAAAATAAACTTAAGCACTTTCCCTCCCTCGATGCTTCGATGCACCAGAAATACTTTAATATCAACGGGAGGCAGGCGAGCGTGGGTGAAATAAAAGAACCAGTGTTTGTCGGGCGATCAGCCCATCCTGCATAAAGAGAAGACTGCGACCTGTGTGCTTTTGAGAAGAGGGAGGAACACTACAAGCTGCTCTACCAAGTCGCACAGATGAGAGAATGCGTGCCCTGGGAACAGGCGTGAGCACGAGCAGCGTTCTGAGTTGTGGGAGGCTGCTTTCCAGGAGGACAGCACCTGGCCACTGCGAGCGCGTTCGCGTGCGCGTGGCCGGCGCAAATCGCCTCCTTCGGCAGAAATGCGCGCGGCCAGGTGCTATCCTCCTCGGAAGCTGAGCCGCTAACTATAGGTCTCTGGCGAGAGCGAGCTTCGCTCGCTTCTAGCCGAGACCTAAAAATAGTTGGACATACAAGCACCTCAAGACGAGGTTGTAAAGAAACATTTGAACTAATACAAAGGCAAACCTACAAACAAAGTTTAGTCAATGTAGCATAAACAGAATGACAAACTCAAGAACCGGAATGCAGGCAATGAGAGCCCCCACGTCTAGGTCAGACTTCATCAGAGACTCGTAAGTAAAAAGCATTAGTCTATCCCTACACTATCCCTAAGTGGAATCCCTACTTAACATTTTTCCAGTCAAGATCAGGAAAAAAGGTGTCAGCACGTGAAGACTTCCTAAGAACTACACTCTCGTTGAATGGGTCATGTAGTATAAGCTATAGAGCTCGTTCTAAGATGCTCCTTCTCCTCTTCGTGTCCCCCCTCTTTTCTCTCTCTCATTCCCTGGGGCACTGTGCCTAATTCCAAAATCAAAGTCACAAAACAGGCCCATTCAGGTCTCCTGATCGACTCATCCCACTGGACACCTTGTCATAGGTGAATTTCCACTCCACCTCAGCACTCCCAGCTCCCGAATCAATGACCTAGATATTCACAGGCCTTCGCTAGCGAGAAAGAACACTGTCTCTCGTTATCAGCATCTAATGCGCTCACTGTACCTTCTTCTCCCTAATCCTAACTCCTAAAACAAAAGCTTTAGTCTAACTAACAACGATGAATTCACCGCCTGCAACAGAATATGAGAAATAACAAAATCTAACATGCACATGAAATTCAAACTAGCACATTCAACACCCCTTTAGAGAGCATCCAGGGCAAAAAGCATTTCAATGCCTACAGAAATCGGCCAACATAAGAAAATGACATACAAGCCTTATAACGTTGCATATAAATGAATTCTTTACCGAACATTTCTGAATCATCACGTTACATGAGCACCTCAAATGTCAATACGTGTAAGTGGTGTATACATAATTCTACACGTTACTGCTTTCAAGCAAGCACAAATTATTCTGCAACATTGATTTGTGAATGTTATGTAAATACGACTTTACCACATAATTTCCATGTTATTACAATACATTTCTAACCTCCTCATGTTAATACGACAAAGAATAAATGCAGGTGCGTATCACTCATGATTACGATGCACCCCTACAGATGGAAAGAGCACCATAGCGCTCCATCAGACACCGGGATGAACCTCGCCAACATTGGACTCAAGCAGCTAGTCACCTCTCCGACCCATGCAGCAGGATATACTCTTGACTAAGCATGGGCGGATTTTGCGAATTGGCAATCCGCGAAATTGCGTATTTACGGATTCGCAATCCGCAAAATCCGCAAACTCTCGCGAATTTTGCGGATTCCTTTTTTTTTTGTGATCGCAAGTGTTTCTGCCATTTCGCAAGGGTTTTTTACCACTGCCACCCTCTGGCTCACCCATGCCACCCTGTGGCTCACCCATGCCACCCTCTAGTTCATCACTGTAGATTATGGGGGGAAAAGCACACCTGCCCTGCCTCAACTGACATGAATGAATTAGGGGCTGATTAATGTGTCACTGAATTTGAACTTCCAGGCTGGCACCTGCTTCCTTATCTGTAATTGCTTTCTGTTGCAGTGTAATTTTTTTATCAGGACCTTTGTTGTATACTTGTAGCTATTCTCTGAGCCTGTAGGCAACTGAACTCTGAAGGGGCCCCTCAGGAAGCACTACAGGGAATGGTTACTAATGATAAGATTGAACTTTTGCACCTGCAGAGTGCTTTCAGTTTTGCGAAAATCCAAATATCCAGCAGCATCCACAAAAAGTAATCCTTCCAGGCACTACAGGGAATGGTTACTAATGATAAGATTGAACTTTTGCACCTGCTGAGTGCTTTCAGTTTTGCAAAAATCCAAATATCCAGCAGCATCCACAAAAAGTAATCCTTCCAGGTCAAGATCCAAATCAAAGTGACCAGCACATGAAGAAAGCACTGGGAGGAGCCTGCTGGACAGGAACAGGAAGTTGGAGACTGTGGGGCACTTCCTTCCTCCCCCCCCCCCAAAATGGACTCCTTGCAAAAAAAAGTGCAGGCAAATGTCAACCTGAGGAGTTATTCTGATAAAAATCATAATTTTCAAGGTTTATGCTGCCTGCTGGTGGATTTCTTGTGCGAAATTGCAAATTTTGCAATCTCGCAATAGCGAGATTGTCGCTGACCGCCGCATCTACGTGTTCGCAAGTGTTTACTCTCGCAAAATTGTATAGTATTCTAGTTGGCAAGTGCGACCAAGCAAAAAATCCGCTTCGCACGGATTTACGAATTTTCGGCAAGTTCGCGAGAGTTCGCGGATTGCGAATTTGCCGAAAATCCGCGAGCGGAATGGATTTTACGCCCATGCTTACAGTCTTGACCCTTTCTTCTCCCCCAGTGAAAACATCACCTACAGCCAAACCTCTGTACTGACCACCACTGTGTCCATTTTGCCTTCACCAAAACCACCACACACCAACACACACAGCACCCCCTTCCGCAACTGGAGCAAGGTCACCGAAGAACATCTCAATGCCTCCCTCAGAACTACCATACTGCCAACATCCACAGACGCTAATACCTCAGCACGCAACCTCCACAGATGAATCTCTAACTCCTCCGACGTACTAGCTCCCCTCAAGATAGCCCCCAGCAAGCAACAAGGAGTTTGCCAAACCCCACAGCGAGACCACAGAAGTCCCTCTCTCCCAAGACCGCTGCAAGAATATGGTACATTACAACGCAATGCATTACATTGCGTTCTTTTACAATGCGGTCGTTACAATGATCGCGTTGTTAGTACGCAATGCATTTACATCGCAAGTCATTACAATGACTTGCACTAGGGGGCGCGCTAGACATAGGAATGATATTATTATTTACTATTCCTACTCCAATTTGCGCAACAGTAGAAAAGGTGTTGAAATTAATTTCCAATACCTCGGCGCCCCCTACTGCATGTCATTGTAATGACTTGCGATGTTAATGCATCGTGTACTAACAACGCGGTTGTTGTAACGACCGCGTTGTAATAGTACGGCGATGTAATGACAGCGTTGTAAATGCTGTTTCTCCACTGCAAAAAACTTGTCACCTACTTCCACCACAACATCAAGCAGATCTATGACAGCTTCGACAACCAAGACCCTCCTATCACTCATGCCACCACATCACGAGATGATGATGCCCTTCAAAGGACTCTGCTAAACTGGACCCTGTTCACCACAGAAGACACTCACAAGTCCGGTGAAGAGCATTCACTCTGGGGCCCCCTCAGATCCCTTCTCGAACCACATCTTTCAGAGAGCCGCCACCACCATCGGCCCAAAGTATGTTGCACATCAGCTGCTCCATCGAGCCACCGTCCCGGATGACTGGAAACATGCGGAAATCAACCCCCTGCTGAAGAAACCGTCAGCCGACCCGACAGACCTAAAAAACTTCAGACCCATCTCCTTGCTCCCCTTCCCAACCAAGGTCATTGAGAAGGCTATCAACGCCCAACTCTCTGAGTTTATCGCAGCCAACCACACCCTGGATTCCTCTCAATCCGGATATCGAAGCAACCTCAGCATCGAGACCGCCCTCCTCTCCGCCACCGATGACTTTCGCTCCATCCTCAACCCGGGAGAAACAGCAACCCTCATCCTCCTTGACCTCTCAGCTGCCTTCGATACCATCTCTTACCGCACCCTAATCACTAGACTCCATGATGCTGGCATCCACGACAAAGCCCTGGACTGGATCAGATCCTTCCTTACCAGTAGAACACAGCGAGTCAGACTTCCCCCGTTCCTCTCGGCACCCACAGAGATCAGATATGGGGCGCCTCCTTCCTGAGCCCCACGCTTGTCAACATCTACATGGCCCCGCTAGCTGCCATAATCCGAATCCCGGACTCAACATCGTTTTCTACTCCGATGACACCCCGCTGATTCTTTCCCTCACCAATAAGCCCTCCTCCGTCAGAAACAACTTTCACCAGGGGATGAAGTCTGTCGCCACATGGATGAGAGACAACTGCTTCAAGCTCACCTAGGACAAGATGAAGTCCTCATTCTGGGGCCCAACACCTCTGAATGGGAAAACTCCTGGTGGCCCGCCGAGTTAAGAATCCCTCAGCACCCACTGCACCCACTGACCATGCACAAAATCTCAGTATCATACTGGACTCCTCACTCACCATGAACCACCAGATCAACGCCATCACCTCATCATGCTTCCACACTCTTATCCTGCTTTTGAAAACCTTCAGATGGATCCCTACTGAGGCCAGGAAGACGGTCACCCCAGCAGACTCGACTATGGCAAAGCACCCTACGCAGGCACCACCCAGAAACTCCTCAGAAAACGTTATAACATGCAGAACGCTGCAGCCAGATTGGTCCTCAACCTCCCCCGCAGCCACATCCGTGAACATCCTACAAGTAATCGACTGGATCCCAGTCAACAAAAGAGTCTCCTTCAAGCTCCTCAGACATGCCTACAATGCCCTGCATGACACTGGACTTCCATACCTGATCCTCCGCCTCTCATTCCATGCACCTACCAGACACCTCCGCCCTGCTCAACTGGCCCTAGCCTCCGCTCTTCCCTCGGATCTGCAAGACCAGCACCGGAGCAAGATCCTTCTTCTACAGTGCCACCAAATCCTGGAAAGTCATGCCTCTTCACCACCGGCTCTCTCCATCTCTGAAGCAATTCAGGAAGGATCTCAAGACCTGGCTCTTCGAAGAAACCACAGTGCCCAGCTGCACCTGCAACCCCCACCTTCCCCACAGCACCTTGAGACCCTCACGGGTGAATAGCCACACTTAGCAAGCACTGCTGGTTGATTCATTGAAGGGTGACTGGTCACCTTTCTGTTCCTTATTGCTATAATGGGGTGTTGAACTGGTACTAATGAGGTAAAACCTATTCCCAGACAGTTAACAAATTTAAAAAAATCAAAATAATTAGGTAATAATATTACAAAATGTGGCACATCACACCATATAATTTACCTTTTCTTGCTGCATAATTTACTCAACCCTCCAGCATAATTTGTAACCCTAGGCAGAGCTGGCAGAGCAGGACTACGCAGAGGTCCACGGAGTTGGGAACAAACTCTGTGGAATTCCGCTCCGCCCCGCTCTGCTCCACCACCCGCCTCCAACCCCTATTAAGAATGAATAAAAAAGATATTAAAGGTAAAAAAATAAAGACTTACCTTCACCACGGCGTCCCTGGGCTGCCGTCCTCCTCTGCCTCGCCATCTCAGAGTGATCTGCTCATGCGCGTGCACCTGTGCATTTCTCGCAAAGAATGCGCATGCGTGGGAGCGCTCGTGCATGCACAGATCACCCTGAGATGGTGAGGAAGAGGAGAACAGCAGCCCGGGAATGCCGCAGTCAAGGTAAGTCTTTATTCTTTCACCTTTAATATACTTTTAATTAATTCTTAATAAGGGAGGAGGAGGCGGGGGCTGGTCAACTCCGCTCCGCTGTGGAGTGTGCAGAGATTTGCCTACTCCACGTTCTGTAGGCAAATCTCCGCACACTCAGCCGGCGGAGCGGAGCTCTCCACCCACGCCTAATAATTTGGCCCTACTTGGACGCACAATTCCAGTGGCTGTGCTTAAGGCAATGAAGACTACAACGTATCGGCGTCACATGTCATCCATACTGGTAGGCATTATATGTTAAGACTGCTTAGTCTACAGAAATCCAAATTTGGGATTTAAGACATAACATTGGGGTTGTGTTTACTAATAAGTCATTATTATTATCCAAAGGAACCCTATGTATCAACCTCAGAATAATGAAAAATTAGAGAAAAACAACAATGCTGCTATTTGATTTTGGTTCATAGCTCACTGTGCCTTATTATGATTTTATCTTATGAACACCAATTGAACAAAATGGTTATTGGGACAAAAATAGTAACCCACTGAGCTGTCTACATGAAAAAACAATTATTTGATCTGCATATTACACATTGTGCTTTGCTGGAAGCTCATACAAGGCAAATTCAAATCTCACAAATAGATACATTGATCAACTCAGACAAGACAGACTCAGATCTCTCAAACAGATACATTAATCACCAGAGCTAAACAGACGGTTTTATCTGATAAATTGCTGGCACACAACTGATCTTGGACCCTGAAAGAAGTATAAAAATGCAACCTCCATAGAGCTTGAGAACTTGGCTCCTAGTGATGTTACACCAGCATCTGAGCAAAATCAGAATGCCATGCCCTAGACTGTGGCAGGAGAGGCCCATTATCATTCTGTAGGTGATAATTGGATGGCAATCAGAATGAAATGATAATGGGCCAATAGCAATCTGTGCCAGGTTGGGGAGGGGCTGCTGCAGGCTCTTGCAGTTCAAAGCTGGAGTGAGAACTGTCCCCTATAGTGAGACTAACCGAACTCTGAGGCTGCTTACAGGGGGACAGCGCAGGGCACTCCAATGTCCAGAATTACAGACAAAAGGCGCCAGTGAAAGGGATCATCATGGACAACAGGCCCAAATAACAGACAGTCTGTGAAATTTACGGACGGTTGGTCACCCTAACAAGAAGTGCCTCTGCCTCATAAGAGGGCTGAGGATGTGTGGGGGACCTTGTAGATTTATGCCTTCTCGTGGCCTTCATTACCCTTACAGTCCATGGCTAGCATGTGGGCCTGGGGTATCCCATCAGAATATCGAGTACAGAATGTTGTGGAGCTAAAATATCCTGGCAAAAATATTGAGTACCAAAATAGTGTGCAGGTAAGTTTATATAGGTAAGTATAGGCTTACTAAAATTAACTCCACACCTATGAACCCTGAAGAGATATGTGTATTAAAGGCACATAGATATGGGGCCAGATGCATCAAGCTAAAAACCGGTCGCAAAGGGGCAGATTCTCAGAATCTGCCCCTTTGTGACCGGTATTTTTGCATTTGGGATGCATCATCGCAAAAATCGCAAATAGAGAATTCGCTAAATTGCGATTGTGTGCATTTAAGGAATCTCAAATTGAGATTCCTTAAATGCAATGCATGAAAGTTTCAAAAATAGCGAATTCGCTAATAGGGCACGCAAATTACCACGAAGTACAACTTCATGGTAATTTGCAAAAACTTTGAAAAATGCACTTTTGTGCATTTTTCAAAGTTTCATGTTGCGCACACACATGCCCTAAGGGCATGTGTGTGCGCAACATATGTGCACAGATCAAATTCAGGGGTGCAACAGGGTGGACACCCCGGCACCCTTGAAATCGCAATCTCAATTTGCGAATCGCTAATTGCGATTCGCAAATTGAGATTGTCTTCCCATTCATTCCTAAGGGCCTCTAGGCCCATAGGAGGAATGAATGGGGAGGTATTCCTTAATTGCGATGCGCAATTTGCGAGTCGCAATTAAGGAATTCTAAGGAATCGCTATTTTGGTAGTGATTTCTTGATGCATTCCATTTTGCTATTCCTTATTAGCTATTCCTTATTTTTCGCTACTAAGGAATCGCAAAATGGATGCTTGATGCATCTGGCCCAGTGAGTCGATATTCTGTCATACAATCAGGACTGTGGTGCACACACATTTTTCAAGAATAAGGTCTTAAAACCCACCTGCTGATTTTGAGGCAGTGTATCTTACTCATTTCTGAACCTGAGAGGAACTTTAGGGTTCACCCTTTTTATGATCAAATTGAAAGTAACCTAGGTCTGCTCGAAGACCCAACTTGCCAGAACAATACACAATTGGAGCAGCAGCACATATAGAATGGAAAATTTAACTAAGATGTTGTTAACACAAAAGAATCTAGTATGACACTTCCTCATAAATAACAGTGTCTGTTGAGATCCAAAGGTTATTCTTTCTTCCTTTATTAATTTGTATTTAATTCCTAAAAACACCAGCCAATGTGTTTTGTTCACTTAAACACTGGACTTCTTCAGGGCAGCTCAAACGTCAAATGCCTATATCAATCTGAAATATGGACACCTAAATTCAAGGCGAAATTCCAATCTGTTTGAATTTTGTTTGTGCACATCGCGCTTCCTGGAAGAAGCTATTTGCTACAGGGATATTTTAAACATACCCTTTTCTGTCGCTTATGCTGTTTAATTTAGCCGCTTTTCCCCCGTTTTAAACAACTGTTTAGTATTTTAAAATAACTGTCCTCGCTTCCTTACCTGGGTCCTAACTTCACGGAACGCTTTCTTGCACAGCGGTATTACGCCGCAAGCACCGCCATTAGGGCGGGCCGGTCCCCGCGCTTTGATTACTAGGGGCGTCATCTTGGGTGGGGTGGAGTGAGACTCCTCAGCTATTCGCTGAAGCCAGTCACGCGGACTCGCTAGAGCCCTTTATAAAACAATGGAAACGACGCGCAGCGTGTACGCGCATCGTGGGCGCCGCAGTAACGCCGGAGTCACGCCAGAGTCCAGCCCGTCTGCGCCCGTCTGCGCCCGTCTGCGCCCGTCCGCGCCGAGGACGCGCAGGACGCCTGGACTCTGGATTCTGTCGATGCTACATCCTCTCTGCACAGCTATTCCCGCCAGGAAATGCTGCGACTGAAACCCCGTAGATCCGGATGTATGCATTCTTTGGAACCAGACAACCTACTCCTCCCCTTACGTTGTGGCTGCTTCCCTAACTCCAGGCCTTCCAATCCCCTATGCAGGTCTTCTCCCGGGTTCCCTGGCGCCATTGGGCCTATAACTATGATAGCAGAAGGTATTCTGGTCAATGCCCGCTCTCTTGTTAAAAACAAGATCATGTTTAGGGAAATGGTCTTAGATAGAAATCCGACCCTAGTGTTCATTACTGAAACCTGGGCCAAAGATTCCTCTGGCCCTGATCTAATCGAAGCGGTCCCTGAAGGGTACTGCTTGGCTAGATTTGACAGACAGGGTCGAGTGGGAGGTGGTATAGCGATCCTCCATAAAGACCACCTTCAATGTCATACTTCATCTATTTTGGACTTCCCGGACTCTTTCCAAGCCCTTTATTTTTCCATTAGGGAAGCACAGTGTCCCCTCTTCCATGGAATTTTACTATACCGACCACCAGGTCCCCGGACTGATTTTACCTCTAAACTTCTTCAGGCTCTGGAACCACACTTTGGCCAAGAAAACTTTTCCATCCTGGGTGATTTCAATTACCACCTAGAAAAACAGGACACTCCTGATACCTCAGGACTTATTGAGGCTCTGGCTTCCTGTGGGCTTACGCAGCGCGTCAGCGGTGCCACTCACCGGGCAGGCCATACGCTGGATGGAATTTTCTCTAATGACGGTCGTATAACCACTAAGGACCCAGTGCATCTATCCTGGTCCGATCATTTTGCAGTTCCATTCCATCTGGAATATTTCCGGAGAAATGATAGTAAAAAAGGGAACCATGCAATGGTTACGGCTAGAAACCTTAGGGATATTAGCAGCCATTCTTTTGCGCCCTGGACTGCTAGCCTTTCTATTAAAGGCAAGGACAATGTACAGACTGCAGTTGGTCATTTCGAACGAGTTGTAACTGAAGCTATGAATGAGCTAGCTCCTATACAGACCCGACGCCGAGCAAGGAAGAGACCTTCGGCTCCATGGTTTTCCGACTCCCTTAGACTCCTCAGGCAAGAAGTAAGGAGGAAGGAAAGGCTTTGGCACTCTAGCTGGGATTTTAAGAATAAAGAGGCCCACAAACTCCTTGTCAGGAGATATAAGGCCGAGATTGTGCAGGCGAAACAAGATTACTTTGTTTCCCTGACAACCTCGCTGTCCTCTCCGAAGGAGCTTTTTACAATTGTCGACTCGTTAGTCACACTACAATCCCCGGACCCTGTGATTCCTTCGAAGGATTTATGCGATAAGATTGCCTTATTCTTCCACACTAAAATATCTGATATCCATCTGGCTCTTGAGAAGCAAAGAGCTTGTATTAGTGTGCCCACTACCCTGGTCTTACCGAATGTACCCGCTATCGACGCCTCCCCTTTGGACATCTTGGATTCCTTTCCACCTCTAGAATTGCAGGATCTTGAAGTACTGCTTAAAAAGATCAAGTCTGGTTCCCCTTTGGATACTTGCCCTCTGAAAGTCATCAAGCAGTGTGGGGAGGTCCTTCTACCACCATTGCTAGACATTATGAACCTAGCAATAAGAGATGGTGTCTTCCCCTTGGAATGGAAGAAAGCAGTAGTAAAACCTCTGCTAAAGAAGGCCTCCCTGGATCCGGAAGTCCTGAAAAACTTCCGACCAATCTCGCTGCTTCCTGCCCCTGCGAAGATGCTTGAGATACATCTAAATAAGCATCTCGCGGCTTTTGTAGAAAGCTCGGGCTGCCTTGACTCTTCTCAGCATGGATTCAGGAGGGAACACAGCACCGAGTCGGCCCTCACTGTCGTGCTTGATAACATCCGCTCGACGGTGGATAGAGGCCAGACCACCCTCCTGGTCCTGCTAGACCTAACTGCCGCCTTTGACACCCTCTCTCCCTCAGTTCTTTCATCTCGTCTGAGGGATGTGGGGGTGAGGGACGCAGCTTTGGACCTTCTAACCTCCTTCCTTACTGGGAGGGAACAGAGAGTCAAGTTGGGTGAGTTTCTATCTCCATCCCAGTCTTTGCTATGTGGGGTCCCACAGGGGTCGGCTCTCAGTCCGACCTTATTTAACATCTACGTGACCCCACTGGCCAGACTCATAAGAACTTTCGGGATGGAGGTAGTTTCCTATGCTGATGACACTCAAATACTCGTCTCTCTCTCCCATTCAGATGTGCAGACCGCCTCCAAATTTAGATCATGTATGGAGGCGGTTGGTCACTGGACGATACAGAACTCCCTTAAACTGAATGGGGAGAAGACTGAGGTGATGGTGTTTGGCGGGAACGAAAACATCTGGTCTTCTAGCTGGTGGCCTGATTCTCTTGGAGTGTGTCCCTCCCCCACTTTATCTGCAAAGAATCTTGGGGTGATGGTAGACCCTGCCCTGGATATGAGCAGACAGGTGAGTAGGACCATCTCCACCTGTTGGGGCCTTATCCATACCCTGCGAAGGATCAGGAAATATCTTTCTGCGCAGTCCAGAAAACAAATAGCCGTTGCACTCATCAGCTCTCGTCTGGACTACTGCAATGCGCTGTATGCGGGGCTAAATAAGACCCTCATGCAGCGCTTGCAGGTAGTCCAGAATGCCGCGGCCAGATTTGTCTTGGCTGTTCCAAGCCGCTCATCGGCCACTCTGGCCAGAAAAACGTTGCATTGGCTCCCGGTAGAGTACCGAGTACGTTTCAAGGTCCTGTGTATGACATACAGGGCTATTGCCAGAAACTGTGTCTCTGGAGTAGGTTCTATCATCTCCCCCTACATTCCTGAAAGGAATCTGCGTTCCTCCGGGAAACTGCTTTTGTCAGTCCCTCGGGTGCGAAGAGCAAAATGGGGTGGTAGGGCTTTTTCCACTCTAGCTCCGAAATGGTGGAACGATCTTCCCCTGGATCTAAGGTCCTTACCCTCCCTGCAGACTTTCCACGGTGCCTTAAAAACTCGCCTTTTTCTGAAAGCCTATGTGTAAAGATGATTGATTCAGACTTTCGATATTATTGTTAGGCGCCTTGATACCTGCGGGTTATTGTTCTTGCGCAATATAAATTTTTATCAATCAATCAATCAATCAATTTCCGATGCCGAAATGTGGCTTCACAGGACTGTTCCAAATGGCAGTCCTAGTCGTCATGTGTAACTATAAATTGAATTCCAAATAACCATGAAGTAGAAGAAGACATAAGGCATTGTTTTTCAAGTTGAAACAAATGGCAGTGGTGTATTCAACATAATATAAGCTGGACCACGTAGTGGAGATTATCCACCCATCCGTAAGCACCGCAATTCCAGCTCGTCCTGTAGCAATAGCAACTCTCTGATGAAAAAATGTAGAGTTGTCAGACACTACAGTGACTAGCACCACTTTCCATTTTCCCCTTGGCCAAGCAGTACCCCTGTTCCAATTTGATACACTAGGGCAGATTATAACTCATGAAGAGGCCTTATAACATTGTGTCTGGCAAATACAATTGATAGACTAGTGTGAGTGAAGAGAATGGGTTTGACTTAAGGGACAGGAAGATCTGGCGCTCTAGCAAATACGATTGTATTTAGACTAGTAATTCAAAATACACGGTGCCAACAGGTCAGGGGCAACAAACTCAGGCAAGAAACAACCCCTGTAAAGGTGAAGGACAAGTTCCACACCATACAAATGAGTCCAAGTCCTGTGCACATGTATCAAAATGTCAGGTTCTAGTGTCAGAACCCAGTACATCGATTAAGGTTCATGCAGAAAACATAATGAAGGTCGAAATCAAGGGTTGCGTAAAGAATATATTTAGAATTCACACTTGATCAGTACAAATGAAAGTAAACCAGCAGACACGTGTTTCGTCACACCGTGTGGGAGATGTGACACGTCAGGGCTGAGAAGGACATAAAATTGAAAACAATAATTAAAGAGTGGCAGAAAAATAAAATGAGTATTGGCATTACTGGGATTAAATGGTAGTATAATGGTGAAAAGGTGATAAAAACTGAAAGCCACCTATTAACACTGTGGAAAACCTGTAATGTGAAAAGGCATGGTAAAGTGACATCAACAACATAGAGACAGACCAAATATTGTGTGGATGATATGCTGTCTCGAAAAAATCAAAAAAGCAGAATACAAGCGGACAATGTCTTCAGAAGAAGTAATTGGATAATCAGTACAAGCATAGCCAATGTCCCGGGGCTAGTTCTAAGAGAAGATAAAATTGAATATGCAAATGCTTGAGCAGTTCATGACACAAAGTTTGGCAACAGAGTGGTGAACATTTGCGAAGTAATAAATGCAAGAGTGATTAGTCACCTGGGTCCAAGTTAAGAAAGACTCCACAACGATAAGCTCCATGTTGAGTCACCAATGGGTAAAACCCTAAATATCCTCAATACCAAACAACACTTAAGAAGAAAGCTAGGAACATCATTTGTCCATATGACTTAGGATTAGAGATGCAGTATCACAATTGGCGACATTCAAAATGAAACATTATTACCACAAATGCGAAAATGATGAGCTCTAGGCGTGGCACGTGCCATGTACAATATTAAATGAGATAAATGTCAAAAAGTGCTGAAGCGAAATAATGAAATGCATAGACCACCGTAGGAAGAAATGTCTTGATACAGTGAAGTTGTCAGGCGTCGTGGCGAATAGCTAATGAACGCATATCCCTTATATCAATGAAACAAAAGGTAAAGATGCCAAACAGTAAATTACCTGTATGTTTTCAAGGGTTGAATGTAGAAACTGTCGGGGAAAAAAGGGACCAAGTCAGGAAGTGGCGCGCGTAGGTTAGAAAATAACAAAATGTCAAAAGGCTTGAACGTGAGGCTTACCGCAAAACCGGTGATATTTTCAACCCGGCTGCGGAACGAAGTTGCTGCGGACTAACGTTCCGTGCACAGAGCTTTTGCATCTCCTTCTGTAATACAAATATCCCTGGTGCACATGTTGCACCAACGCTATCATAAAAGCGTTTTCCCTCATTTGCTTGCAAAGAAGGGAATAATTTTGCCTCTGCGCCCAAGTGGTATTATGGGTGCGGGCGCAGAGGCAAACATGCTTTTAGGAGGCGCACTTCCAGTGCGCCACAAAAGAATGGCACACTTTCAGTGCGCCTCCTAAAGGCAGCCCTCTGGAGAAGAGAAAGGGGACTCCATGAACCACCCCCTGCACCCACCTGCATGAGGATCTCTCTCCCCTCTTGAAGGTGCAGGCGGCTTACCTCCTGCACCATGAAACACAGAGTGGCTTTTAATAAACAGATGCTCCGTATTTCGCTTGAATGGGGGCAGCGCAGGTTCACGGCTGACCTGGAAGCAGTGCATTCTTTGTAATATGGTGCACTGTCCCTGTTTGCACCTGGCACACCTTTTGCCCTGTATTTATGATACCTGGTCTGCATTTTTTACCCTAATTCCTTCTGGCCCTTTTCTTACTCATCCACCATCTAGTTCTAGCCCTGATCCTAATCCTAATCATCCTGGAACTGAACTGGTCCACCTACTCCCAGTCGTCTTGCTCCTCTCGATCCTAGTCTTTCTGGTTTTCAGGATGCAGGCCCTTCTAATCTTCTCATTTGTGGTCCGTCTGGACCTGACCAACCCACGCCTCCGTTCCTCTGACTCTGTTCTTCTTGGCCTTCCTAGAGCATGCCCCAGACTCTAGTCCTTATTCTCCATTACCCCATCTTCATTGTGTGTCGGGTATACTTCCTTTTGTTCCGTATGTCCATTATCCACTTTGTCTTCTTTGTACCGGTCCCTAGTCCTGGTTCTCCTGGTCTTGTTCCTGCTGGAAAAAAGATCATTTATATTGTATGCGGTATACAGGGGCGTAGCTTGGTCAGTAAGATTCAGGGGGTTGAGTGACCTTCAGTTTTTCCAAAAATCATGCTGGTTAAGATACATTATATGTAAAAATATGTATAATAACTATGGTTTTAAAATAAATAGTCTTTAGATCTGTTTAAGAAATGTATATATGTCTTCTAGTTAAGTATATATAGATATATCGTTTCACACAAACAACATTTAGCATTTAATTTGTACTTTCAATAAGTCACAGAAAATGAACCAAACCATTTTTTATTGGAAATGGAGAGATTGAGATTAGGGGCACGACCAATACCCAAAGATCATCAAAAACCAGAAGGGGGGGAGGAAATGGCAGGAGCGAAAACAGAAACAACAACAAAAAACCAACTCTGGAACCAGTGGGAAGATTAACCAGATCCAAGAAGACAGGGAACTAGCAAACCCTATATGTATAGGGGAAGTGGGGTCAGAAATACCTATGGTTGTTAATTTGTCAAAGAGGGTCTTGACAGGTTATGAAATGTCAGTCTTAAGTAGGGGACTGGGATTTTGTCCTAATCAATCGGGAGGGGATGTTAACTTATTTGTTGACCTGATGAAATTCACAAGACTGTTAAAACTAAAGGATCATTTTTCACGTAATCCATCGATTTGTGACAAATATAACAAGCATTTACAATGCAACGGTTTCGCCTTTGGAAAAGTTAGAGCTATTGGCATTGTAAATGACAACATTTTTATTTATGTGTTGGCTTTGAAAACATAAATAAATGGCAGTCATTTACAAAGCCAATAGCCTAATCCATCGCAAATGCGACACCTATTGCATTTGCACCCACACACACACACACAAAACCAGGTCACAAGCTGGCAACAGAGACACACACAAAAACGGGTCGCAAGCAGGCAACAGAGGCACACACAAAACTGGTGTATTTATTTTTTAAACACCTTTTTGGTATTTACCCATATTTATTTTGTATTTTGAGAATAAATTGAGCCGTAAAATTGTATATTTTTACATTTAGTTTACTAATAAATATGCATTCATACTTTTCTGCCTGGCACGTTTTACAGCCCAGCCAAGTTTCCCCAGGACAATGCGCATTCCAGTTTTTTCTTTGAATCTGGGACTTCTTGTCTTGTTCATACCATTACAAAACCAGGAGTACACGTCCCAGAATTCAAGGGAAAAACACGTGGACTGGAGAGGGCAATACTCTTGACGTGAGGGTTTACTTTACACCCCAGGTACACTCAGTAAGTTTAGTAGACAAACGGTACATCACTATTTCAAAAATATGTTTCCAGATGAAAAATACCCTTCTTCATGCATCTCATTTATGAGATAACTGCACCCAAGCCGAACACGAAGAGATGTTCCATACGCTGGCTTTTTCATTCCTGGCACAAGTTACTATGATGAACAGGTGGGTGTTATATATATTCCCATCAGATAAATATTTTGTCTACATATCTATCTCAGGAGGCCAAATGGTTGATCTACCGCACCGTTTTATCTACTCTAAATTCGTATATATATGCAGATCAAAACAAGTGCATATTTTTAATCGTATGCTACTGTATTTATCCAATTCTACTTTTTTTTATTAGACTATTTTGGCAGGGTTTGAATGATCACAGCAGGATTTTGTATTTGAGTGGGTGAAAGACTTCTTGCAGAATGTTAAACAAATGAAAGCAAGTCAAATGAGGAAATCCAAAGTGTAACACGAATCGTCATGTTTTCCAAAATCAGCCATTTTCCAAAAATCAGCACAGTAATAAATTACACCTATCTAATTTATAAGACCTAAAACATTCAAGGATAGCAAATACCTACAATAGGTACAATTAAATAACACAGGGTGAGAGCAACAGAAGGCACACACTCAGGGTGAGAGCAACAGAAGGTGCACACACGCAGGGTGAGAACAACAGAAGGCACACACGTAGGGTGAGAGCAACAGAAGACACACACATACAGGGTGAGAGCAGCAGAAGACACACACACACAGGGTGAGAGCAGCAGAAGACACACACACACACACACAGGGTGAGAGCAGCAGAAGACACGGGGTGAGAGCAGCAGAAGACACGGGGTGAGAGCAGCAGAAGACACACACAGAGGGTGAGAGCAGCAGAAGACACGGGGTGAGAGCAGCAGAAGATACGGGGTGAGAGCAGCAGAAGACACACACAGAGGGTGAGAGCAGCAGAAGACACGGGGTGAGAGCAGCAGAAAACACAGGGTGAGAGCAGCAGAAGACACGGGGTGAGAGCAGCAGAAGACACACAGAGGGTGAGAGCAGCAGAAGACACGGGGTGAGAGCAGCAGAAGACACGGGGTGAGAGCAGCAGAAGACACACAGAGGGTGAGAGCAACAGAAGACACGGGGTGAGAGCAGCAGAAGACACGGGGTGAGAGCAGCAGAAGACACGGGGTGAGAGCAGCAGAAGACACACACAGAGGGTGAGAGCAGCAGAAGACACGGGGTGAGAGCAGCAGAAGGCACATAGGGCAAGGACAGCAGAAGACACATAGGGCAAGGGAAGCATAAGACACATAGGGCAAGGGAAGCAGAAGACACATAGGGCAAGGGAAGCAGAAGACACATAGGTTAATTGCACTAGAAGACACCAAGGGCAGCAGAAGGCACACACGGTAAGGGCAGCAGAAGACACACACGGTAAGGGCAGCAGAAGACACACACGGTAAGGGCAGCAGAAGACACACACGGTAAGGACAGCAAAGACACACACGGTAAGGACAGCAAAGACACACACGGTAAGGACAGCAAAGACAAACAGGTTAAGGGCATCAAAGACAAACAGGGTATGGGCAGCAGAAGGCACAAAGGGCGAAGGCAGCAGAAGACACAGGCTAAATGCAGTAGAATACACAAAGGTTAACGTCGGCAGAAAGGGTAAGGGCTGCAGAAGACACAAAGTAAGGGCACCTGAAAGCCCAGGAGGCAAGGGCAGCTTTGGAGCCAGAAGAGGACAGGCGAATGCTGAAAGGGTAAGGTCAGCAGAATAGGAATTGATAACGACGGAAGATAATTAAGATATAAAAGTGAAAGGAAACATGGAGGAGGCACGCATTATACTAAAAGGAGAATGCACAGTGAGATGGAAGTGTATCCAGACAGGACATAACGCAGGGGGACGAAACGTGCTGTCAGGTCTCCACTTCAAAGAACGCACAAACAACGTCCTGCCTGCCGACCAAGTTTACGGAACACTTTAGTGTCCGGCATAGTTTACACCTTTGAACAAATATAGTCATCAAAACCCGGTTTCAGCACTTCGTTTCCTCAGTTTTCGTACAATTTTCTGTGCAATGAAATGTGGTCGTGTCTCGGTCACCAGCTCCAAGCCTGCAGCCATTTCTGCGGTTCCTGCCCGCGGCGGTGCCAGGCAGAAGCAGCCCTGCTCTGCCCGGGGAGGCCCCACAACAGTGGGTGGGGGTGTCCAAGGGGCCGTGGTGTGCACAGGACAAGGGGAGAGGAGTCAGGGGAGCATCACCAGCCAAAGGGGTGAACCCTCGGATCTCTACCGCCGGACCCCTGGAGGGGGGGCTGGGCCTCGATCACTCACCTCACACCGCGGGACAGTCCCGTCTCCCCGGGGGTAGCGCTGAGGGTGAACAACGGCCAGGCAGGGCCGGGAACCCCAGGCGGAAGGCGCACAAAAGTCCCGTCCTCCGGCCGCCGCTCGGATCCCTCGTCCCTAGCTCCTCGCAGCCCCGGATCGGCGCTCTCCGGTCCAGCAGACGGAGCCCGGTTCTCTCCAGCGGGCCCCACACTCCCTGGGCGGCCAGTCAGAGTCCCGGGGCCACCCCGCCTCCTCCTCCTGCAGCCGACGCCGGGGTGCAGTCAAGCGCCGCCCGCTCTCCTCCCCTCCCCCACCCGCCCGGCCTGCTGCTGCTGTCTGAGGCGGGAGGAGGGTCCGGACCGGCTCCTCGGGAAAGCTTTTCTTTTTCGCCGAAAATGGCAGGGAGTGGATGGAGCTCCCGGCCACGGCTGCCCGGGGCGGGGGCCCGGCGGGGATCAGTGGTGCACCTGAAGGGAGATGGCACCGGGTAGGGTGACCAGCATGTTAAAGCCAGAATCCGGGACATTTCCCAAAAATACAAGGACTACAATTTTACTTGCGCACAGAATTGCTCCTTAGCAGAGAAATACAGAAGTAAAAACGTACAAAAAATGCTTTTTTATTTTTTAAAGCCAGTAGCATGCCTGTTAATTAAATTGACTTATAACAGCAGCTAACAGATACTTCCCACCGTTTCCAGCTGACCCTCTAAAAACTGGGACATGAGCTTCATTTATTGAAATTTGCCGGGACAGCTTTGCCTACAAGTCAGGTCCCGGGCCGGCAGCCAATCACAGCGCGGCCCGGGACAAAGGGGCGGGGCTTAAAAAAAGCCAGAGAAACGCCCCCGAATCGCGTTTTCCCCGAGAAAGCGTGATTAACAGCCTCTGTCTCCCAATGGCTAGCCTCCATTTATGGAGCTAGCCAATGAGAGACAGAGGCTGGTCATCGATCCGACATAGAACTCAAGAGGTTTTTTAGCGCATGCGCACTACGTGCGCACTTGCAGGCAAAACCTAAACAAGAGCAGGACAGACTTCCCGGCGGATCAGACAAACGAGTGCGTCTCTCGCATACAATGAAAAAATGAGTGGAACCACCCACCCGCATCACCCAAGGCTTCATTTCTCTATGCAACAATAGAACAAAAGGCTTGCTTTCTAGTACAAAAGAAGGGGCAAAAGAGGACCCCTCTGACTAGGTTCCTCTACTGACCATCTACAGGTCAGAGAGGTCAACACTCCCCCTCCGAGGGTCCAGTATACAGGAGTTGTATCCAAGCACAAAAATTGGGCCTGAACCTCATGCCTCGGAGCACGGCCATTAAATATCCCCACTCTATTGTTTCAAATGTCTTTTCAAAATTAAGGGAGACCAGGGCCAATTCAGCCTTACCTCCTGCAGTGTTATGGGGCACACGGGTCTCTCTTCAAAGATTGTGGGATTATACAATGTTAATATTACCTGAATGTTAAATCAATTCAATGCACCATAACATTCTACTCCTTCAGCACTGGTGAGGTCACTTACAAGAATCTAACACATTAATTCCTTTCAAGTGTCATATAAATCTAATACGGTCTTCCCTGTGCTAAACTACTCTAGATTTCTCATCTCCAACACATGACTTATCACTTTGCTCCAAGGACACAGACCTTTAAAAAGTTCATGACATCTTACGAACAATGTGCTATCCTTTAAATATGCATTTAATTGCTGTACTGGGTCATTATAATCCAATATGTTAACACAGCAAAGCAGTTTCATAGTACCTAGACTGGACAACTGGGGGTCTGCAAATTTTATGTCACATGCTACAACTAGGAAGTGTCAGAGATGTACCTGCCTGCAAAAGATTGCTGCATCTTTAACAAGAAAACAAAAAGGCCAAAGAGAAGTTAAGTCAAAGAGCATTTTGGTAGAATAATGCTCATTATTACTCCCACTCTCTGCTGTGTATGGATTTGGTCTCAAATGAATAAATTACCTCATTTTCGAGCACTTCTTAATCCCTGATAAGAAATTAAAGACATTTTAGGTTTTCATAAACGAATGTCGTAAAATTTACACTAGCACATGGCTGCCATTGGATTAGAAGACCAACCCCAAATAAAGCACAATATATTTACATATCAGCATATTTGGCTACTAAAAATATATCTCTCTTAATGAAGGATGGGTACGTTAAAATTTTGATTTTCAGTTGCAACCCTGGTCAGAGAAGGATTTTATACTCCTTGAGGTTGGCCACTTGTCAATGCCCGCACTTCTCTTTAAAAACACCTAGCACAGCTCGTTTCAGGGAAGATATGAACAGGGCCCTCTTTCAGAACCACAACGCCCCCGTTCCGCTTTGCAAGAGATTTATAGTTTACCACCCAATTAGGACGATCGGGAAAACGGGTGTCTGCTCGTAATATGGATATGTCTGTGTATGTTATTTGTCACGAACCAGAAAGACAGCAGTTTGTATATTACATGTTTACCAGTATTACCAACCACAGCAAAAAAATGATTTATTTTCGCAGATTATGTATCGCAAACACGCGGGTTCAGCACTATACAAAGACTACTTAATGGCAAAAGTAAATGTCAAATCTGGCACAAATGGGACGCCATTTTATGGTAAATTTACAAAACATCAACCGTGTCAAAGAAAGGGAACCTATCACGTGTTAAATCCATTTCCCCACTCAGTTTGCGATGTGGAAATAAGAAACGTCCATCACATAACCCTAAATGTTCTTTACTGGACTGAAAAAAAGACATTTATAGTGCTGTGGTAACCTGCCTGATCATTACTCTGTTGCACCACCAGCCCTTTTGTTCAGCCTGGGTTTACGCTGCACGGAGATAATCCCTTGAAACATCGTGTGAATGCTTTTTTTTTTTTATTATTTAATTCGGAAAATGACTCTGAATGGCAGTAAGATCGGGAAATGGAGGGGTACGGCGCTTGCACTTTGCGTTTCCATCATACAAAGAACTGGCACTAACAGGTATCAATAAATACCCAGCTGAAGCCACCTTTGCTTCCGCACAAAATGACCCAGTCCCCGGGACCATATAAGTCTTTCAGCATACTAGCTCCCCCGTCCGGTTCTACTTACTATAGAGGAAAAAGAGGGGAGCAGGATTTTAACGAGGTTGCAGAGAAAGACTGAGCTGAGCACCAGCAGCCAGGCGCAGCTCTCCGCCATGTTGACGGCTACCGTCACAGCACACGCTCTCAGTGGCTGTCAGTAAACCCCACCCCTCCAGACATCGGCATCCAGAACTCCACTTGAACTACACACCAGGCACCGCGAAAAACACCGCAACGCACATAAAACTCTGTTTCCACCAGCCTCAACGTTTAAAAAAAAAAAGTTTTATTATTATTAATTACAAGTACACCATCTGCGCCAACAATCTGGTGAGGAAGCCAGGCTAAGGCTCAGCACCGCCGTGAGGCGTGCAGACGATAATACGGGTCATGTGACAACGCTGGGCCCAATCGGGAACAGAGGCTTTATTTACCACCGCTTCCAAAAACTAACAAGACAAGTCAGGTCCCGGGCCGTGCTGTGATTGGCTGACGTCACGGAGTGTCCCGGGCCGGCAGCCAATCACAGCGCGGCCCGGGAAATGACGTCACTGGGGTGTCCCGGGCCGGCAGCCAATCACAGCGCTTTTTTTAAGCTCCGCCCCTTTGTCCCGGGCCGCGCTGTGATTGGCTGCCGGCCCGGGACAAAGGGGCGGAGCTTAAAAAAAGCCCGAGAAACGCCCCCGAATCGCGTTTTCCCCGAGAAAGCGTGATTGACAGCCTCTGTCTCCCAATGGCTAGCCTCCATTTATGGAGCTAGCCAATGAGAGACAGAGGCGGGTCATCTATCACATATACAACTCAATAGGTTTTTTAGCGCATGCGCACTATGTGCGCACTTGCAGGCAAAACCTAAAAATGTAACAGCCTCTACTGAACACACTGTAAATGAAATAAACACAATTCAAGCAATGATGTCTGTAGAGTTGGAAACTTCTGTTGATATTGAGTTGGTCAGAAATGAATTGGATATTGTGGAAAATGTATTAGTTGAAAGTGGCTTGAAACCTAAATCTAAATTTATACCCACTGGTACACATCCAAACATAGATATCTTTAGAGATAGAGTAACACAAGGATTTTACCAACTGTTAGAACATCCCACTCGGTCAGGCTTACGTAATCACAATCTCACTGCTAATGAATCTGTAGCATTAAAAAACCTACAATCTGATCCCACCATTGTCATACATGAGGCTGATAAGGGTGGTAATGTAGTCCTAATGGACAAGGAAAGTTATATGGGGGAAATAGACCGACAGTTATCAGATACATCTTGTTACATCAGACTAGTACTCACATCAATATGAGACTGGTTGAATGGTGGGAGGTCGGTCTCTTGAGTGAGGAGGAATGTAGATCCCTTGTTTTTACGTGCTGCCAAAAATGCACAAGGGCGGCTCTTTTCCACCTGGCTGCTAAATCATTTCTGGGGTTAATTCACCTACGGAAAGACTTTCCGAGTATGTTGACCTTTTTATACAGCCGATGGTACAAAATCTTCCGGCTTATATAAAGGACACTAAGGACATGTTAGGCAAATTTGAAGGCTTCACTGACTTTTGTTACACTAGACGTCACCAGCCTTTACACCTGTATTAAAAAAGAGTTCGGAGTAAAGGCATTAGAATTCTATTTGGGCAAAAGGACTGCAGATCACCAGAGAGGCAAGATGGCGGCCATGGTGTGGGCTGTGTGAGCAGCTCTGTCCACTCTCCCAGTTTTCCGCTGGTCAAACAACGTTGTAAGGTCGGAGCGGACCACAGCGCCTTATCATAAAAAGTGAGCGGAGATGTAATTGCTTCTTCGGCGTTGTGGGAAGGCTTCGTACCGAATAGAGGAGAAAGGAAAGGAAGGCAGCAAGGAAGCCAGTAACGGCATTTTTTCCTCGGTTCGAGCGGCTTGACTTCTGGTCGGAGCAGAGGATAGAGTACCACTCTGCACCTGAATGAGGGCGTGAACTTGATTGAACTGTGCTGAGGGGATTGACCAGTTTGAGCCGAGCGCAAGCAATGCGCGGCAGCCGCGTTTGGTAACGTTTGTGCCGCTGGTTATGTGAACATTGGGCGGTACGGATTAAATGGACTAAAACCTCTCTCTGGAGGCGCAGGATATTGGAGAAAGCTGAAAGGGGCACGCTGTCTCTGATTCGAGGTTAAAACGTGCAAGTGAGTGACCGAAGCAAAGGCGGTGACAAACAACATTTGCGAACACTGTACTTTGAGGTCGCTCCCTTAAGCTCACGGTCTCCGAGTCCTGCCCGTCTGGCTGTTGGCTGTTTGGTGTTCGGCGTTCAGCGTTTGGAGGGAATTAGGAGGACCCAGCTGTAGCAACTGTCTACCAATGTTTGGACCGTTGTTTCTACTGCACAACAAGAAAAGTCTCAGGTGGCTGCCCGTATTTCACTTTTGTTACAGCCTACCGGTGGTTCGTGGTCGAGGCGGTCCTGCGAGACGAGGGAAAATGCCGCCGAAGGGACCGACTAAGCCTTCTGAGATGCCAAAAGTTACCACGCGGAGTGGGAAGGGCAGAGAAAATTTGGCTACTGAAGGGTCTGAGAGTCCTGCTTCACCCAAGGACCCCACACTGACTGGCGAGACTTGTGAGATTACTGATAATATTGATAACATTGAAAGCAATAATCCCACAATAATAAAAGCAAAAAAAGGTGGAGATAGTAGGGTGAAAACAGTATCTGTTGCGCGAGTGGGTAGGCAAGGAGGCACTGCCGGGCTGGGGATACAGACTCTCCCTGTTATGTTTGAGCGGCAGAATGCCCGTAACACTGTATCTGTGTCACTGACTGAGCTAATTGAGGGAGAGAAAGAAAGTACGGTCTCTACAGTTGCGATCTCCCCAGATGCCTTAATAATAGCAGAGGAGACTATTGCTGGAGCTGTAAGACAAATGGCTCCATTGAAAGACATGAATATAGATTCGGGGGAACGCCGTGCTGATTGGTCTGAGTTAATACAAGAGAATCAAACTATAGAAACAGGAGCTTTAACGGCCACAGCTGAAAATATTACGGAGTGTCATGACAACTTAATTGTTGAGAGAGATTTTTCTGATTTGTCTGATATATGTGGTCAGATGCAGGATGGCGTAGTCCCAAATGATATGAGTGAACATATTTACTCATTATCTGAGGCCTCGCAGGAAGAAGAGTCGAATGCCACTTACGACTCTGATAAAGGAAGTGCAGTGAGTAGATCTGAAGGTGACTCAAGAACAAGTATGAACTCTTCAAATGTGACGGCTACCACTGTCAAATGGCGTATGAAGAAGAAAAGACCCTCGCAAGAAAATCTTACTCCTCCTGGGGAAAGTCTTAATATGGTAGAAGCTACGATGGGGTGTGAAAATGGGGCTAATGGCACCCACTCACGGGCTATAGCGACGCCGTTAACAAATGATCCACCACAGGAAATTATTTTAGCGACAATATATGAGACTATGATGAGCCATAGAAGTGAGAGTAAGGCGGAGAACGCACGCATGCAGGCAACATGCAGTAAAGTAAAAAATGCTGTGAGACGTGCAATCAAAACTGGGACTGAAACTGCTGAAAGGGTCACGGAAGCAGAAGCTCGTATTTCTGCCCTTGAAGATCAAGCGACTATACAAAAAATGGAGCTAGAAACAATTAAGGCACACAGGGATGATCTGAGCCATAAGCTGTCTGAAATGGAAAATCAGGCCCGTAGGAACAATGTACGATTCTTGGGGATTGTAGAAAAGAAAGAAGGCACTGATGCGCGCAAGTTTATTGTAGAATTATTGGAAGAAGCATTCCCTGATCTGACGGACTGGGATTGGTCCAAAGAGGTCCAACGGGCCCATCGATTCCCATTTAGAATTAAAAACCACCGTCAAGGGGAACAGATCCTCCCGAGGGCTATATTGGTTTGTTTTAACAATTTTCGAGCGCGTGAGGACATCTTTGTACGGGCACGAAGAGATAAGAAAGTCTCAGCTAAAGATTGCAGTTTTTTCACCAGACCCGATTTCTGCCAAGCCACAGTCTCCAAGCGATGGCATCTTCGTCAACTGCTCCCAGAATTTCAGAAAAAGGGGGCTGTGGCTTTTCTACAGAACCCGGCTAAACTAAAGGTCGTTTTTAAGGGCCAGACAACATTTTTTTTGTCTGAAGTACAGGCTAAAGATTTTTTGGACACATTGGGATGATCAAGTGCTGGATTGTTGGTATCTTGCGAATTCAATTATATACTCTAAGGGGTTACTTTGAATTTGACTTTGATATTGCCCTTGGGGAGAGAATTGAATGAACTTTCTAATCTTTTTTCCCAGGTTTCAGCAGTGTTGTTTTTCTTTCTATATCTCTTTCCACTGTTTGCAAAATTGTACAGAAATAAGTTTGCGTGGTTTGGCCCTAGGAACTGGGGGAGTGGAGCCCGGTAAACCATTATTTACAGGGACTGATGGTCCCTGTGCCTCATAGGATGGTGTGGGAGGGGGGGGGGGCGAGGGGGGTAGCTGTGAATCTGGGTGGGAGGAAGGGGAGGTCACTGGGGTTTGGAGGTGTGGGGGTGGGGAAAAAACCAGCAGATAGGAGGTTGCTAATGAAGAAAGAAATAAAACAGCAAGAAAGTGCGCTAGTTATATCTATAAATATGGTACAAATTGTAAGTAAAGTTTTGGTTGTGTGTAATACGAGTCAACAGCAGAGACAGTCAAAGGTTGAAATAATTAGTAGTCATGCCACCATTTATGAAAATTAAAATTTGTTCTTTAAATATTTGTGGCCTTAATGACCCTAAAAAGCGACGAGTCTTGGGGAAACTCATGCAGATTTTACAGGTAGACATATTATGTCTACAAGAAACACATGTCCCATGGCATAACCAAGGGTATTTAAAATCAATGGGTATGGAATTGATAGTATGTTCCAAACAAACAGGGACGAAAAGAGGAGTTGCGATTTTGAAAAGACGAGGTTTTGGAAGTATTCTTAAAGTTGCAGCTGATAAATGGGGTCGTTGGGCTATCTCAGGGATTAGAGTAGGCCAAATGAGGTTTACACTTTGTAATGTATATGGACCAAACCTAGACGATGCTGAGCTATTTAATTGTCTAAACTTAGAACTAGCTCAATGGCCGGTGCCAATGATCTTATGTGGGGACATGAATATTAATTTGGAAGCAGCTGTTGATGTCATATCTAATTATGCATATAAGGGTAGAAAGAGGTTGGTGTACAAATCACTTCAAGCTTTGATTATAGACCATGGCGTATATGATGTTTGGAATTGTAAATTTCCAGAGGATGACGGCTTTACATTTTATTCGGCCCCCCATGGGAAATTTGTACGATTGGATTATTTTTTTATCTCAACTTTATTTTTGACAAGGGCCAATATTGAGATTCAACCCAAGTTAGTTTCGGACCATAACCCGATGATCCTTGTGTTAAATCTTGATCAGGGAGAAAGGGAAGAACCTCAACAATGGTCATTTGATAGGAAACTTTTGCTGGATGGCGAATACCGTCAGTTCATGGCTATTAAGATACGGGAATTTTTTTAGATAAACAAAGGTACTGCTCCTATACCGATTGTTTGGGATACATTTAAATCTGTGGTCCGTGATGAAACTTTAAGCTTTTCTAGATTTAAACGGAAGCAGACCCTGTTAAAACATCGACAGGAGTTTGACAAAGTGCTCATGGCGCAGAAGAAGCAGGCTGAGGCGATAAGGGTTGGGGCGGAACCTGCTGTTATCAATTTAATCCAGAGGGAGCTCTCTATTCTTAGGTCTTGGGATTATGCAACCATAGCCGATACTATAGCAGCTCAATTTGTCTTACATAGGGAGGAAGCTTACGAATTTGGAGATAAAACGGGCCGCATTTTGGCTAAAAGGGTAAGGGAAAAAGCTTCCTATACAGAAATTGCCAAAGTAAAAGACCTGCAGGGAATGCTTCGATAGACCAAGGAGGCCGTGCTGATCGCCTTTCAAGGCTATTACCAGAACCTCTACACGGATGATGTAGAAGAGGTTTAATCTGAGGAATATTTAAATGAAGTAATCCTCACTACATTGAATGAAACACAAAAGAATAGCCTACAAGAGTTACCAGGATGGGGGGAAATAGAGAGCGCTATATTAGCACTAGCCCAGGGGAAAGCAATGGGCCCTGATAATATTCCCTTAGAATTTTATCGATTTTTCAGGAATAGTATGAGATCAGAGCAGGTTGAAATATGTCAAGCGCCCTTTAAAGGGAATCCTCCCCAGTCCTGGTCTAATGCTATCATAGTAGTATTTAAAACGAAGGGTAAAAAAGATATAGAGATGGGGTCACATAGACCAATATCTCTTCTGAATTCAGACAATAAAATCTACTCAAAAGTGATTGCTAATAGACTGAATGCGATGATCCCGGGCCTGGTGTCTTTGAGACAACATGGTTTTATACAAAAAAGGGAAACCACGGACCATATTAGAAGAATTGTCTCCTTGTTGGATTGGGCGCAGGGAGAAAATTCTCCTGTGGGAGTGGCCCTGTTGGACGCTGAAAAAGCGTTCGACACAGTGTAACGACCTGCTTCTCTGTATGTTTTGGTGCTTCTGTCAGTCACCAGGTCATTACTTACCACATCCTTCTCAGGTTCCAGAAAGACACCACATTTCACAATACTTACCCAAGAAAGGAATAAACACTGACAACATATAAGACCATTGCTGAGGAGCTCGCAAATAACAAGTCACAACACCTCCCAATCCAAGAGGGTACGCAGAAATTCACAACACCTCCTAATCTAAGAGGGTACACAGCACATGCTCCTCCTAGCAATGTAATTTAGACATCCCTGATGGGAGCCGATTTCCCTCCCGTATCAACAATTACTCATTAGAGGGGAATCGCCCATCCCTCTGTAAGTACTTGGTAAAAAAAAAAGGGTCCCGACCTTCCCTCACAAGGAATGCAAACAAATGATATGCTCTAGGGTTTCTTTATTACATGATAATAGGATGACAAAAGGAAGAAATAACTAAACATCACAGTAAACATTAGTAGCAATCACCAACACATACATATACATAGAGCCTGAAAATAAAAGCATAGTTAGATAACGTTAGATATACATGGAACACCTCACCATAATCATAGGCATCTTGTCATCTGAAGAAGGGTCCGTCTCTCTTTCTCTCTCTCTCTGGTTGGTTCCGGACTCTCTGTTGCACAAACACGACTGCACGTCTGCACCGTGATGTTTCATCAGACCGTCAAAACACCAGACCAGCATCTCTGCATCTCTCTGCCTCTCAGCATCTCTGAATCTCTCGGAACCCCTTTCTCTAATATAGAACTCTATCCTCTATCGAAGCTTCTGGAAGAACCCGCCTACCTTTCTCACAAGATTCCTGTACCTTTCCACACCAAGCACCCAACAGCAGCTGGCCAAGCGTTTTGTTATGGCGCCAATGCGAAGAAGGCACATTCCTCCTGATAAGAACTGGTCTGCTCTGGTTCACTGCCGGTGAACAACACATGTAATCTAAAATATAACCTCTCACCTACAGAGGCTCAGAAGATGGCTGCAGTTTAGAATATGGAGTTGCTCAAGCATAGGCCTCTACTACTTGGAAAGCAGAATGCTATTATACCACGTCAAAGCCAATAGGCTAAAGTCATAATTCACCTAACTCAAACAACACTATGCACTTAATCCCTCAGTATCCACTATGGAGCACCTGTGTGCACCATCACCAACAACACTGCACCTTGACATCCCCTACCTTCTATTCTTTGGCAAGATTATTCTAATGCAAGACCATCCTACATTAAGGCTAAAGTAACATAGCACACTAAAGTCAGTTCACAATGGTGGTGATTGAGGGTCATCACAGATCATCAGACCACTAAAGTGGCTCATGCATTACACAGGGTCTCTTGGAACTTTCTGTGGCAGGTTCTGATGAAGAAGGGGTTTCCAGATGCTAAAATTAAAGCAATAAAGGCATTATATAAAGAACCAGCGGCCTTTATTAGGATAGCCGGGAAATTATCTGGGAAGGTATCGATAGAAAGAGGGACGAGGCAGGGCTGCCCCTGCTCCCCCCTTCTTTTTGCTTTATATATAGATCCCTTTATTTTGGCATTAGAGAAAATTTATGCAATCAAACCTGTTCAAATTCAAAATTCCGAAATCAAAATCTGCACTTACGCAGACGATATTGCGGTTGTCTCCAACGATATTGCAAGTTCCCTTCCTATTATTATAGAAGCTGCAGCAACGTTTGGCCGGATTTCTGGTTATAAACTAAACGTAGCCAAGACCCAAATTATACACTCAGTAGCAGGCCGACCAAAAAATATTAACTGTGATCAAGAGGTCACATATCTTGGAGTAAAACTTATGGCTAATGTTGATAATATCATTGCAGCCAATTTGATACCAATAATTAACTCTTCAAATAAAACCCTAGAGAGATTAAATAATTTAAAATTTTCGCTGGTTGGACGTACTAATATATTGAAAATGCTTATTTTTCCAAAATGTTTGTACATATTTCGTGCTATTCCTTTTTTAATACCCTCTCATTATTTTGCCCGTATACATAGAATGTGCTCAAGATTTCTATGGGGATATCATCGAGCAAGACGATCTTTTAAAAAATGCACGCTACCAAGGGAGAGAGGAGGCTGGGGTATTCCCAATTTCCAATTTTATCATTGGATAGCATTATTTCAACATATGGGGGTGTTGCTTTTACCAGACGATCCTACTGAAGATTTTTCAGCCCCCTCCATCTACGAGATGCTCTTGGGTCAGCAGGCTAAACAATGTTTGAATAGAATGGTGGAACCAAGCTACTATAAAAAGACCAAATGTAAAATATTTTATACAGCTTGTTTTGTTTGGAGGGCAATGAAGAAGAAATTCGGAATCTTAACCAAGCTAACATCGCATACACCATTCCATAATTGCCCTATTCTCCCTGAGATTTTTAAAGATCAGGTGATGGCAAGATGGGAAGAGCAGGGTGTTCGGGTCTTGGGGGATTTGTTTCAGGGGCAAAGCTTTGTTTCCTTTTGATTTCTTATTGGACAAGTTTAAATTACAACATACAGATTTTTAAAAATATCTTCAGCTTCGAAGTTTTTGTGAAGAGAAGCTGTCAAGTAATATGCTTTCTTTCGATAAAATAGAGATTATTGAAGCAATTAAAAGAAGGCTTAAAATGGGTCCTCTGTATCAACTTCTTCTGGTAACGGAGGAAGATGATCTCATGGCTATAGAGAAGAAATGGCAAGACAAGCTGGGTGTTGAAGGAATAATGTTGGAAAGAAGTTTGGAGATAGCCAATAGTGTATTATTAAATGGTTCGCTTCAATCCCAACATTATATGTCGGTGTTCGATCTGTATTATACGCCAGCTAAATTAACAAAATGGAAGTCCGGACGGGGGACCAACTGTAGCCGCTGCAACTCAGTTGCTGCAGATACGATTCATGTTTTTTTTCTGTGTCCAAAACTTTCTAAATTTATATCAGAAATTGAGAGATTTTTTAAGGACAGCTTGGGCATTGGGGTAAAACTAACTGCACAACTGGTTATATTTGGTGTAGAAGAGAGCCCAGTGTATAAATGGTCGATAGCAGATGAAGCTTTTGTTTTTTTAAGTATGTCTGTATATAGATTCTGCATTACGTCCCAATGGATAGACCCGGAACTACCAAATTTTCTAAAATGGCAAGCTAATCTGTTATCCATATACCACCTTGAATCTTCTCTGTATAAACTAAAGGGTATTAGACGGAAAAGGTTTGGGTGTAAAATATGGTCACCAATTGAGAAATGGTTGGGGCAGTAATGATTCTGTTGCTTATATTATTGTATGTAGTACTGTGTATTCTGCTGTTGATGTTCTATAATTCATGAAGCTATAGCGTACGTATTTATTTTGCTATCTAGTTTTCTTACCTGTCTGCTGTTATAAAAAAATCAATACATATAAGGTAATACTAGGACTGCAGATCACCTGTCACATAATAAGGTCTTACTTGAAATGACAGAGATTATCCTGTCGAAAAATTATTTCCTCCATGATTCCAAATGGTACCATCAAATACAGGGAATGGCAATGGGCTCCAGGTTTTCTCCCGCTTATGCCGGCCTCTTTATGGGCTGGTTTGAGCGGGAGCATGCCTGGGGACGACATGCGGCAGGGTGGATGGAACATATCATATTCTGGGGCAGGTACATCGATGATGGTATTATGCTCTGGGATGGACCTGCCCCAGATCTGATGTCCTACTTTGCTTACCTGAATGACAATCCATTAATGTCCGCTTTACGATTGATCATAACAAACAGTCAATTTACTTTTTGGATGTTACATTCTTCATTCAGGATAACTGCATACACAGCCGCACCCACCGTAAGATTACTGCATGTAACAGCACTTTAGATTATGAAAGCTCCCATCTCCAGCACGTCATTGATAACATTCGCTATGGGGAAATGATCCGTATGCGACGGAATTGTAGTACAGAGGAACCTTTCCGCTCTAACATGAGGGAAACTGAAGAGCGCTTTTTGGCTAGAGGATATCCCATGGATACCTTAATGATAGCACACAGAAAGGCACTGAAAGTATAGAGAAAAACGACCTTAGCTCCTGCATCACGGAAAGGCACTGCAAATATGTCAATTGCCTTCAGTACCCAGTTCAATGACCGTAGTATTAGAGTGTACAACATCTTAAGAAAGCACTGGCATTTACTCCTGGACCTACCGAGTCTAGAGGGCACTCTTGCGAGAAAACCAAAAGTGTGCTATAGAAGAGGCAAAAACCTACAAAACACCCTATGCCCTAGTTACATTATGACCCCAAAACAATTTGGCTGGCTTACTCCGACAACAAAGGGCTTCTACACATGCAAAGATTGCAATGTGTGCAAATTGGGAAAAAACAGAACCAAGGATTTCTGTTTTAATACCGATAAGAAACACACAATAGAACATCTGATTAACTGTAACTCTAAATATGTAACGTATATCTTGGGCTGCCTGTGTAACAAGATTTACGTAGGGAGCACCAAAAGGGCTCTGAAAATACGGATACTGGAGCATGTCCGGGCAAGGCACAGTGGGGATCTTAGATACCCACTTACATACCACATGCAGGAAAACCACACAGCAGAAGAGAACTTGTGGTCATTGGCATTGATCATGAACCTGTGCATCCCAGGGCTGGCAACATGGAACTGGCCCTGAGAAGAAAGGAGGCAGGTTGGATATGTAAATTGCGCTGTGTTGAACTGGGCCATAGCACTGAGGATGAACTTCACTACTTTTTGGAATAGCTTACACTAATGGGAAATATGGTCGCTCTTCACATTATTAGGTGGGGAATGGCACATAGTGAACTAATGGTAGTTCAAAGCTTGTGATCATTTTAGGTTAACTACCATACACATGGATTTGTTCTGTTGTTACCATGACCTGTAATTTTTATGCACCCATCCTTTTCCGAAAAACAAATATGGGATCATGTTTGTCATTGTATCTTCTAAAAACATAATTGAATTATGAATCTGCTTCACGTCTGTTTCAGAACTGCACCTTCGTATTAAATTACAAGATGGAAAAATGGGGGTATAGTACTGTCTGTCCTCTGCTCTGACTAAATCCATTTCCACCCATGAGATGTATGTAATCAACTCATTTCTCTTTTTTAACTCATTTTGGATTTCGTTTGGGAGTGTCCATAAGATTGGGATGTATTGCATTTTGCTTATTCTCTACGTATACTCGAGTCTCCTCTTACACTTATGAATCTGCTCTCTCCTCTTTTTTCTCTCTTTTGGTTGCAAATGCATGTACACGTAGGTTACCCTGGCTAGGCTTTACCGTGTAGGGGTGCCTCTTGGTGAATCCGGATTCTCTCGCTGTTTACTTGTGTTTATTATACTTCAATACATGTGCTCCTTAACTATATATGATAGTCTTTTTTGTTATCCTCTGCAATTTCACATTATTGAATTTTCTGCTACAAAGGATATTCGTATTACTTAGTGCATCCACATTATGTATTAAGACTCTAGATGCCAACTTGGGCCACTGTTATTCTCTGTGGTCCAGCATTATAATTTACGCAATTTCTCACTTAAAGATGGCCACCAATGGCGCTTAAAAACACCATGTGAACTACCAGGACCCTTATTACATTAACTTTTGGAACTCTGCAGCCTTATTTTCAGCTGCGTGCTTTCTATTGTTTCCAAGTTATTACCACGTCTTCTCCCATTAAAATGTATACGCTGGATTTTATCCGAACATGTTGTTCGGCTGCCTATTTATTTTCCATACACAATCCCAACATCGTACTTCGGACGCTAACAACAGACATGCCAACCCTCCCGATTCAGGTGTGAGACTACCGATTTGAAGGCTAGTCTCCCGCCTCCCGATTCCTACAAGCAAAAACCTGATTCCTCGGGGGTTTCAGCTGACAGGGCTTGGTATTGTGTAACGTGCTAATTCTTCCAGCAAAGAGTGGCGATGCAGGGGCTCTCGAAGGGGTAAAAAACCAACAAAGCGTCATTAACAAGGGAATCGTCTTTTAAAGACCTGCGAAGTAGAGGGGGGGGCTGTTTCAGCCCGGGGTGCCACAGGGGAGTGGGGGGTGCATGCACTGCCAACAACCTGCCAGGCCAGTGCCCATCACTTGCATCACCCTCTCTGCCTGCCAAATATGCTCCATGCTTCTGAAAGGTAAGAAAAAAACCTGCATTTCCGCTTCAAATGTCCGATCCTACAGCAGCACACTTCCAAAGCCCATACATGCCAGTAACCCGATTCAAAGCCCCATTCTCCCGATTTAAAAAAAAAAAAAATCTCCCACTTTGCTCTCCTGAAATGTTGGCATGTATGTAACAATTATGCGTTTCCTGGAAGGTTTACTCGTTTACATTGCCGCATTACGTTCTAAATTTGCCAAGTTAAGAGTGTTTAGATCGTTTTTGGCCATAACATGATTTGCAAGTTAAATATATCCACACGCTACAAGATGGCCGTTGCTCACGCTGGGTTTGTCACATGACCCGCTAGGACCTCCCCTAACTAGCGGATCACAAGTGTTTCCGATCCTCTCACTGCCGGGCGGACTTTAAAAGAAGCCGGGAGTCAAAAATTAGCTAGCATTCGCGCCAAGAATTTTCAATTCTATTAAGGACACGGAGGCGAGGATTATGCTTCTCTTTCTTATATTTGCTACTCACAGCAGCCAATGAAAAACGTTTTGTATGCAAATAAAACTACATTTCCCATGATGCTTGCCCATACATCACATCCTGAATAGCCCCAATAAGAGCTGCTGCACCCTGTGTCTCCTCCTCTTTCTTTGCTCGAACTTATATAGTCCACACATTAATAAATCCAGTCCAATCCGCTGAATATGTGTCCCAATAATTATCCTTCAACATGGAGAACCATCTTCAAACTGGAAACTTTACATCTTCTAAGCCAGAAGAACACCTGCTCCTTCTTCTTTACTCGAAGCTGAAAGGAATGAGACAGAGAAAACCCGTAACTTCTGTTGATACAGAATATCAAGTACATGCGGGTGGATAATTATTACCAATACTGTAATAAACCCGGTGGTATAATCCTCGCCTCCTTGTCCTTAATAGAATTGAAAATTCTTGGCGCGAATGCTAGCTAATTTTTTATTCAATTACAGGACCGGAGGCTTCGGATTATGCTAGTTTAACGCTTATCCGCACACTACAGTCTTATATCTTCCACCGGTACATAATAAACTGTTTAAATATAGTTTGTGAAAATCAATCAGTAGAATTAAAACTTGCTAAACAATGGGACTCATCAAAAACAAGAATGATAAGTATGGTCCTTGAACGGACTGCGTCTCACAATTGGTTTTGAACATCAATCCTGGCAAAATATGCCCTAAACCATCGGCTATACTAGCCTCGGACCCACATATAAAATGTCAGTAATGATCAACAATAATATGAACAATTATACGAGAAAAACCTCAGATAGTAAATCCGATAATCATCGCTGCACGCTTTAAGGAATGGAAAGAAACACCCACAAAGTGCATTCATTCGAATTCATGTGACCAGGCCCTGACCACCTGCAGTCCAGACATTGTTTACAGAGCAACTTACTAGAGTATATACTGTACCTGTAAAATGCGGCTTGTCTCGCCGTAGGAACACCTAAAGGTGGAATGCCTCGTAACACAGCCTGACAATAGTTAATGTCCGTTCGACATCTTGTTATCTATCTTTTGGCAAAAAGCAAATCATGAGAATTATCCTGGGCTGGTAATTTTACGCCACAAAAAAGAAGCTCGAAGGAAAACCCCACGCAAATTCCGCAACCTGCCTTGAACCGAGAGTGAGCCGCAGAAAACGGCCGAAATGGCCGCTGTAACGGGAACGCTACTAAATTCCCCGTACATTATTCAATAAATAGTTCACAAATCAGAGAATTCGGTCCTCACAAAACTGCCACATGGTGTTCATACCAACCAAGCGACCCTCTGTTGTCGAAACGTATAGCGTGAGTGGGACCTAGAAACACAAAAAAAAGAACGCCCTCAGCGCGTTAAAAAAAACCTGGAAAATAATGTAGACCGGAAACGTAATCGTAACTAAAAGCAAGGTTGGCATACATACCACCTGGGGAAAACTGTACTTACCACATTGCCATTTGTCAACCCTGACCCGTGCCTACTAAAGGCAACGGTTAACCTGCGACCCGTAGCTCCCCGGTGAATCATAAAACATCCGCCCGGATCTACATGAGTGCCTGCATGAGAAAAGGGGAAAATTGTAAGGTAGGAACCGAGCCGGCTGCCACCGACCCAAGGAATATTGGAAAAAACAAATGGAGACCTCCATGCGCGAAAATTGCGACCCCAGTCGCCGGAAAATCGGAGGGGACGAAATCATTTTCATCGACTTTCGTGAGACCAGACCTACCTTCTTTTCTAATGGTATTGACCTCCAACTGGAACGTCTGTAACTGACAAATCAGTCCTGCCCCGAAAGGATCTGAGAGGAAGGACTCAAAAGGGGCTACAAATACTGACTGTCTCTCGGATGAAACTGGCGCCCATAGCCATCTGAAGGCACCCGAGGCCCCAGTCCTTTACTGTCCTGTATGCTAAAGGAGGCATACCGCAGGAACCCCAAATCGGAGAATTTCGGCAGAATGGCCTGAGTCCTGGAACAAGTTCACTAAGAAGGTGTATATGCCTATACCCGCTGGAGGTTCTCGCATTCGAGAAATTGCGCCTACTGAGCAGAAGCCTCAAGAGGCCTGCACGATAAAGAACCAGAATAACTGAAAGATCGGAAAAACTGTCGAGTGACGGTGCCCAAGGTACCGCTACTTTGGCACTCACCCGAATGGAAACTCCTGCACTGATCCCATCGGAAAAACCTTCCTAGCACTGTAGGTTGGGTCGTACAACAACTGAGTTGCGTAGGATTGAGATAAACCTAATCTAAGAGTAACCATTGTATGAAGGTTATAACCGGACAAGTCCAGTACAACATAATCCAATGTCTGGAAGTGTGAGGCCAAGGCCCGTGACTGTGTTATCCACACATGTATATCCCGCTAACTCGAAAAGTAAAATAACTTGGTACTTGGAGCGCTAGAGAGCTGGGATAACGTATACCTAGCATCACCTATCAGAATCGACACCGAAACAACCACCAACAAAGGGAAGGTGGAGACACTAGACTCCCTCCTGAACGCTAAGTGCACGAAGCCGCGTTCAACCAATAACGAATCTGTCCCAAAGGGATCTGTCGCAAAGGGCCTACCTGGATTCTCGAATCTCGGAAGAGCTGGCACAAATGGCTTCATACCGACGCCTATCACCGAACGTGGCCGACGCCGACTAGTCTATTGTTGTGCAGCCTGTCAAGTCTGGAAAATCCCTTTCTTAGACGACTAGAAACGCAGAAGCCTGGCGACGCCGTTGGGCAATTCATCAACCATACCCAAAAGGGGGAGGTCGCAACGCCCTAGTCTAATTCCCGTTGCACGCGCGGATGTCTTACCTATTGGTTAAACCGGAAAAACCAAAAATAAATAGAATTAAAATAAAATAAAACAAAATAAAACAAAATCATGCTCAAGGATTTGTGGTTGGAGAACGATGATGGGCGTCCATCAAGTGCTGTAGTTAGGGAAAGTCATACCTGGGGCGCTGTTGACCACACAAGAACGTGGAGAACATGAGTGTCAACATAATTAGTTCAGGAGACTCTTGCGCTCCTATCAATTAGTTCTCATCCTCCAATATATATCCCACCAATCACCTTCAAGGGATATCCGTATTCAATATATAGTAATGCAAAGCACAGCTCAATGGAGGAGTAGAGGGGGAGCCAACCCTGTGCACACTAAAATAGAGAAATGAATAATATACCGGCTCCTCGGCAAAGCTGTAGTCATTTTACCAGCCCACTGGGCGTCCGAGTCATCGTAAAATACCAGGAGCGTGTGCGCACTCCGAGGGCCAGCCTATTGTTATTGCCTGGAGGCTACCAGGAAATCTGCTCATGTAGAGCACGAGGCAATGTGACCTTGAAACAAACAGGGGACGCGTGCGACGTGCGTAGGCCAAATCGCCCAAATGAAGCTCAAGTGGGTTACGCACACCGGAGCGTGATGACTCCATAACCGCACTTGGCTACTAGGGAAAGCCTTTGGCGGAGAAAGCGCGAGACCGCGCAATGATCAGAACAACCTTATGGAAGTGACATGAATAGTGTTAACTCAGAAAACCTAATCATTGAAACACCTAATCTTAGAACAAAAAAACTATACACAAACTACAGTGACTCTTTTGTAGCGTTGCAACACCAGCGCAGTATGCAGTTCTTGAAAGAGCTTTTGATTCAGTGTACGGCCAAGCCAGGCCTTGTCATGAAGATCAAGCGCAGGCCCAATCAGGCAGATAACATCAGCGCGACATTTCCACTCCCGCAGGAGATCGCATTTTGGACTCTGGTGAGTGAAATCAATAGCGCTACCACGTGCACACAACCAATGCAGTACAAATACTGAAAGCATCAGATTAACATCCATCCCAACTGTAATTTAAATATACTTTCGTAATTGTGAAGAAAAAAAACAAACAACCTGAAGAACCTGGAATCGAACTCTGAACCTCAGGCCAAAACCTTGCCCCTAGGCCACATTGACACAGTGCAACCAATAGGCACGTAAGCCGGAGGAAATCTGTGGACTCTGTCGATGGGGGAGGCTACCGAGTGCAGCGCGGCCTTGTGAGGTGAGCGGGGTTTATTAGGCCACCCGCGTTGAATTCACAGCGCCGTAACAGCCAAGAAAAATAAATGGCGGCGCGCGCCTACTAGAGATCTAACTGAGCCATGACCGCAGCGCGGCACTCCGTGGCAGCAGGGAGTGAAGCGAAGCCCGGGAATGCGGTCGGTGTAATATTAAGATCTGCTCCGGGTGGGAGCGCATCCCCATTATGATGCTCCCAGCGGGAACCCAGTTAACCAAAATACCAAGCTTCAGTGGGAGCCCCCCGCAAAACACACCGCTCCCAGCGGGAGCTTCTCAAGCCGTTAACAGCTGGAAAACAATAGCGCCAGCGAGCGCTAATTGAGAAAAAATGTCAATTTAAAGTAAACAGCATAATGGCCCCTAATACAGCCAAACACACATAAATAAACACCAGTATTCAACATAGCGCGATATAAGCGCAAGCATAATCGCAACATCGCCCAGACAATTTCAACAGTCAATTACGACCTAAATTATCACGTAATGTTCAGAGCACTTAACTGTCTGCGTGAGCAGCAAAGAAAGAGGAGGAGACACAGGGTGCAGCAGCTCTTATTGGGGCTATACAGGATGTGATGTATGGGCAAGCATCATGGGAAATGTAGTTTTATTTGCATACAAAACGTTTTTCATTGGCTGCTGTGAGTAGCAAATATAAGAAAGAGAAGCATAATCCGAAGCCTCCGGTCCTGCAATAGAATTTCAAACTCCATTCGCTGCCGGAGGACGCGCCGCTGTCACCAGGGGAATACTCGTTGTTACCGATCATATTTTTTCATGTTTCATTGCCGTTAGTATCTTGACTTGCAATGTGGATTGTAGATTGCTTAGGAAACTATCTTTAAACTTTGGCTCAGGCTGTTTGGGTGGTTATAAGGGCTATTTATGCTTCATTGCTTTAGCGCTGGGGAAAGGGATGGGTATACAGTTCTTTGCAACCATAGGAATTGCTTTTCTTGTGGGTTAAATACAGGGTTTTGACTAAGGCTTAGATTTCCATTCAGTTCCTTTGGGATAAAGGCACATCCAATGATCAATACAGACTTTATCTGTGGAGTGGTATGTAATATTCATAGGCTCAAATGTGGCAGCACTTCCTACTACGTACCTTGTATTATTATCTTGGTGGATAGATGTGGTGGACTGTTTGGGACATTTTATTATTATCCAGCTTTTTGAGACACGGGTGCGCTTTCTATCTGCACCATTTGCTGACCCTTTGGCAACGTGACATGTCCGGTTCAGAGGCTCAAGGGTATATGTTCTCTTAGCCTCACCCTAGTAGTGTTGATGCTTAGCTGTTCCTTTGTCTGATTATTAGGTTGCATCGGATTGAGATATTTTGGGCATATATCTTATAATTTTGTATGCTCTTTTGTTTCTGATAGATTGGGGTAACAAACACACACTGTTCAATTCTTAACTAGGCGCTTTTGGACTATACACCCAATATGGATTACAAATAGGTAAGCACGTGTATGCTTGCCCCGAATCTTGAGGGGTGTATCTAATTTTATCTTTGGTTATACACTTTAGGCTTTCTTTCTCTTCTTTTACATGACCTATGGGTATTAGATTATATTTGGGGTCCCACATGTGTTATAGAGTGGTCTTGCATTTACACACTTGACCGCTCTGACCTCTCCATACCCGATTAGATGAAGTGTCCAGACTTCACCAGGGGACTTATTAATGATGCCACTTTTTATCCTCACAGACCTATTATCACGTGTTTTTGTATTCAATTTCAGGGTCCACAGATACTTCTCAACAGATGCCTCACTATATTCTTGAAGGACAGTGGAGACATTGACCAGATATATACTTGGAACTATATGACCTTTGTAAGTGGTAATATGCTTTACCTCCATCAAAGCTAATGAGCTCTACTTACACTGCGCAATTTATGCAGAGGCTCACTGATCACCGTTTCTTCTAACCTCTAGATTGGATGAGACTAACCTTTCTCGTCTGTTGCGGTGCAACTCCTGTTTGATCTTCATCCCACATCTTTATTCGAAGTCATTATCTATTAGCAGAAGGTACATTCTTGACTGGATCTCCTAGGTTTCTTTCCTTGCCCACATATTATTATTACTGTTTAAGTCCTAATCATTTTTTCCATCTTGGTTTGACAAAACATTCTCCCTTTTCGCTGCGGGCTTATGTTACACAGGCTTTCTCTATCTTCATTCGATCCTTCTGAGAGGGTGGAGGATATCTTCTGCCAAATATGTTGGGGGGGGGACTAGAGGCGGAGACCTCTCTTTGTCTCCTATGGACGCTATTACGTATGAGTGACACTACTATCTCTTCTCTCTCTCTTTTCTGTTTCAACGCCCCTTAACCCTCCATGGATTAACTTCTTTTTTTCTGCTCACATTTCTTTTACACACCTGTATTTCACTTCCTCCCTCTGTCTCTTTCAAAATACATGTTCTGTCTTCTTCTTTGATCCCTCATTAATAACCTTATGTATTGTTTGTTACATTACATGACGTTTTCAATGCAATGGGTATGTCGTAACCCAATTTAAATATGTTGTAGGTTATAACATCATATCTCTCCAAACACTATTGTTCATGCTGTCTGTCTGCTTATGTCTGTCCATATGTGCAGAAAACTTACACAACAGAATTTGGAGAAATAAATCAGAAATCATATGGTTGTGTCTTGTTTTTAACTCTAGATGTTTAATATGTATATATATTGTTTTTGTACATATATTTGTATATATGTGTTTTTATATGAATTTTACATATGTTTGTTTATGTGTTTGTATTTAACAGCCCTGAAGAAGTCCTTCCAAGGGACCAAACGCGTCGGCTGTATGGTGCTTCAATCTTTTTTGAAATAAAGAAACAAAAACGAGGAACTTCATTTTCTGTGACTTATTGAAAGTACAAATTAAATGCTAAATGTTGTGGTGCACCTGTGCTGTTATGTTCAATTGATTCAGCTCCTTAGGGAACTAGCACTGTTACAGTGGATGCTTTTCAGTGTGCACACAAACCCACTATTAGGATTACTTATTATTAACTGGGGATACTCGTTGTTAGGTGCTGTTTCCAAGAAGGTCCCACTGTTAGGTCTCTTTTATTCATATCGTTTCACACACCGAGTCATTGATAAAGCCAGAGTGGCGAAACACGTCTGTCAGCGCTGAGGGGGGATCTTTAATGAAATAAACACATAATTTTCACGGACTCGGTGTGTGTGCTCCTGCTTGTGTCGACCGATACAGATATTGTCTCCGATCGTGAAAGCCTGTGTAACGCGGTTCACCACCATGTACAGGAGGCACCCAGGACATGTGGCTGCATCGACGGTGAAACCCTGTGTCTACATATATATATATTTTTTTATATCTATATAATATCTCTATATTGTATTTATTCTTCTTATACTTTTTTCCCAGATGGGATTTTTGTATTGTTTTGGTACACAGCACTTTTTTCACTCTTAGGCTGTCAACTAGAGGTAGGGCAACCAATGTTTTTAACTGTTATATTTAACATCTGCATATTAAATTTTAAATGTAGTGGATGTTTTGACTGCTTATGTGCGCTGCTCAATTAATTCAAGTATTTGTACTGTAATTCTGTTTGTTTATTCTTATTTATCCCAGGTGTACTCAGGATCATGCAACCTGGATCAAGTATTTGTACAGTTATCACTCACATTTGTTATTTATAAGGTTACATTTATGTTGCCAGTGCCCCGCATTTGAGTATTTAAATCATGGATAGTATTCTTACTATGTCTATTTTTTGTCAGCTGACAGCATATCACATGGTATTCTGGGATTATTTAAATGTCTTCAAATCACTTGATTGGCGTTTATGTGATCAAGGCGACTGGGATCGTCGAAATGCGTCATGACCGCTTTGCACAGATTTATTTAATTTAAATATAGATTATATCGCAACCAGCAACTTACAGCACATCTAAGAGTTCGTTTTCTCTGCATGGTGCCTGCAAACATCTTGGAGTGTAACCTGATATATATATATATTCACTGAAAAAACCATAGGTTATAGACCATATATAGTTAGGAATTAGCATTTACAAAACCTTGAAAATTCACTGAAAAAACCATAGGTTATAGACCATATATAGTTAGGAATTAGCATTTAAAAAACCTTATTTTACTCACACAAAACCATTGAAATTCCATATATAGTTAGTTGTACTAACTATATATCGCGCACCCGCAATCCACTGCTGATCATGTCACATATTACATCATTCATGACATGGTCAGTGACATCACTGATGACATCACTGATGACATCTCAAATGACATCACTGATGACATCTCAAATGACATCACTGATGACATCACTGATGACATCTCAAATGACATCACTGATGACATCACTGATGACATCACTGATGACATCTCAAATGACATCACTGATGACATCTCATTTGACATTACTGATCACATCACTGATGACATCATTCATGTGATAATACGATGAACCTCTTCAGACTCTAATATAACCTTAGATACACTCAGTGTAAACAGACACTCACAGACTGTCACTCATCCATGGAGTTACTTACACACCTAGTCAGTCATGCAAAGAATCAATCACACCTCAATTTCCTCAACTATACAGTTATACACACCTTACTTATTCAAACATATACTAACACATATTTACTCTCTTTTACAATCCCTGATACAAGTTCACAATGATCCATACAGCCACTCACACATTCACTGACTCTTATGCACAGTTATTTATATATGCCAATTCTCACACGTACTGTGTTTTACATATGTACTTACTTTGACATGTAGCACTGAGATATCCATTCACTCACCAATGCACTCATGCACACAGTCAACCACCCATACAGCTGTTTCCACATGAACTTTTGAACCCATACATCTAGTGAATCAACTGCTCACACATCTATGCACAGAGTCATACACCTCCCAGCCACCCACACACACACTCAGTCTCCCATACAAATACTTGAGCAACCAATCAATAACCCATATACTTACTCATATAGCTACTGATCAACACATGCAGCAGTTTACAGAACAACAAACATAATGATGCACAAATTAAGACAGTTCGTCACTAACCCATGCACTCAGTGAGACACATTTAACCACTCACTCATACAGTCAGGCATGCACCTACTAAATCCTTCATCCAGACACTTCTACATCCACTCATTCTTCAATATGTAAGACATATTTTAACTTTACAGAAATACACAGTCACTGGATGTTGTCATCAGTGATGTCATTTGAGATGTCATCAGTGATGTCATCAGTGATGTCATCAGTGATGTCACTGACCATGTCATGAATGATGTAATATGTGACATGATCAGCAGTGGATTGCGGGTGCGCGATATATAGTTAGTACAACTAACTATATATGGAATTTCAATGGTTTTGTGTGAGTAAAATAAGGTTTTTTAAATGCTAATTCCTAACTATATATGGTCTATAACCTATGGTTTTTTCAGTGAATTTTCAAGGTTTTGTAAATGCTAATTCCTAACTATATATGGTCTATAACCTATGGTTTTTTCAGTGAATTTCAATGGTTTTTTAATAGCAAATATCATAAGCTGTCGATTGTCAAGTACGTGGTAAGAAAAAACATTTTCGTGTTTATGCACACTCATCTGCTTTCAATGCTGCCCCCCCCCCTCATTTCTATTAGGAGTACTCTCTCTTTCCAGATAGTGAAGGTTAGTTAACGCAGGCCTTTGCCCCCGTTGTAATCCGTCGTGCCTGCTTCTCTCTCCATTTGATTGATTGTTATCCAAGCATTTGCAAACAAGCACAGAATCGCCATACTCTGTTTAGTCTTTGCAGATAGTGAAGGATAGGTAAATGCAGACTTTTGTCCCCATTGTAATCCGTCATACCTATTTTTCTCCCCATTGATTGATTGATTGAATCGAGCATTGAATTGTTCGAAGTTGGTTCTCTTAAGGATCTTCTCTGCCTGCAAACGGGGAAGAATAGGAATATTCTCTCTCCCTTTGCAGATAGTGAAGGGTAGGTAACGCAAACCTTTAACACATCGTGCCTATTTCGTTCCTCATTGATTGATTGTTTGCCCGAACATTGACTGTTTGGGAATTGGTTCTTTTTGGAGGTATTCCCTGTTTGCAAATAAAACGAAGGAAAATCTTTGCAAGTAGTGAAAGGGTAGGTAATGCGGACCTTTGTCCCCCGTTGTAATCTGTCATGCCTATCTACTCCCCACTGATTGATGCACCTGTTTCACCCGGACCATTTACTAGAGATAGGTCATCTGGCCCGACCAGAGAGCACCCCTAGTGAAAAGGACATATGCAATAATAACGAAGTGATCACTGTATCCTGTTAACAGAAACTTTAGCATGAAACAACCTGGAAAGAAAGGAATAGGAAAACGAAAATCAGTAGGCCACTGATGAACTTTTTATTAAATAACAAACAAAGAAACGATAACAATACGTAATGATAAAACCTATTATTGTCCTAGAATCAAGAAACGTTAGAAGTAAGCCCGTAATAAGAAACCTGAAAACAGTAAGAGAAACCAAGTGTGACATTGCAACGGCCACAAGGCAACGAGGCTTCATCGCCCCTCACTGCCCCAAAACGTGTCTGTCCCACCGCCTGCCACGGCCAAATAACGGCAAACTGGGAAAGATACAAGTCAGCAGACATCCGCCCCATTCTGGAAACTTCCAAAGTGCAACAGGTTTCCGGCTACGCCCAGCCGGAAGCAACACATATAAGGCGGGTCCTGCTGCCAACCGTCGGCAGAAGATCATCACGTAGGGTGTAGCCGGAGGAAAGGCCGAGGCCAATGGCACCCGTCCAGGGGGATTGCTACGACCACCCTGGAGAGTTGCAAGGGGGGGAATGTCTGTGTCCTCGACCCTCCCCTCTCTCTCCCAGTCCGGCCACCATCAACCAGAGGCCGAGGCCGACGGGATCCGGCCGCGGTGGCGGTAACCCTGGAGAATTGCAGGTTAGACCCTCTCTCTCCCAGTCTGGGCCAGCATCCATGGAGGGCCTGGGAGTGGAGAGGCCACTGCACGAAAGGCCCAGGAGAGGCACCACACGCCAAGGCCTGCCCCACCGGATGAGCCAAGGAACCCGTTCATGGGGCCAGAGCAAAGGGCGTCCGGCCGCCATTCACCGGAGGTCCGGCCCAAAGACGGACGGGACATTTCTTCTTTCTTTTATAATGGCTGCGACAACACTGGGGGGGGGATGTCTTGCACATGCCTCCGACCCCCCCCCCCCCTCGTCCTCATCGCCTGGTCCGGCCATAACAAATGTCAAGCGAGACGCCGTGGGGTGCACAGGGTGGGAGAGACGGTGCGAACAGGCCTCTCCCGCCTCCCCAGGTGGAGGCTTCCCAGCTGCACCCTCAGCGCTCCAGGCGCCCGGAAAAGGGTTCTTCCACTGTGGCGATGCTGCAACGTCTTGCCCGGCAGGGTGGAGCCCGTCCGCTCATTTGACCCCGCGATCGCCGGTAGCTACCGAACTCTCAAAATGGCGGTCGACCTGGCAAGAGCGGGCCCAGCATAAAGAAATGGCCCGGTCACTGGTTGACTCCACCACCGTAGTCCTCCACGACCTTGAAGATTCTAGAGGAGCCGCGGGAGTCCCCGACCCCCGCAGACACCCCCGATGGGGAATGACTGCCATGATCGCCCGTGGAGTGATGAAACTGTAGCCGCGGGACGTCGGCGCTCCCATGCTGGCGCCAGCCTCAGTTTGAATGACTAGAATCCTGCAGACCTCAGTTCCGGTGAAAGCACAGTGTGACCCGGTAGGAAAAATTGTTGCACCCCCTCCCCTTTTTGACTGATGGTTCAAACCATCGATCCTTTCCTTTGCCCTTTTAACGGAACTTTGGACTGCCTCTCCCCCCCCCCCCCCGCGGCACCCCACGCCGTTATTTGGTGGGCGGCAACTTACTGGACATCACCTTGGTGCCATCCAGATTTCAGCGCGTTCTGCTGCCTTGGAACTATTCGCACAACAGACCGCTACTGACGACCCACCCCCCGGGACGCCCCACGCCGGATACCCAAATCAGTGCGGCACCCAGGCAACATCTTCTGAATTTTCATAATTTGAAAGAACTAGTAACATGTCCTCATCAGGAATTTCCTCTTCAATCATCTCATCAGGAATCTCCTCATGAAAAGTCTGCAATGATGATTCTTGTAACTCTATGGTCTCCAAACATTCGATAAATTCACCATCAAGAGATTGATCAAAAAAATCATTCAAGTCATCTCCTCCTTGTGAGAATATTTCATTATTGGTGCTGTCAATTTCAATAAATGTAGTGGATAATTCAAAAGAAATTGCCACGGTCTCTTCATTGTGATCCATTTTATTTTGAAATTTCTTGCTGTAAATTGCAGAAAAAAATAATCACTTTCATTTATCGTTTTTAGTAATACATAATATAAAACGAACTTTATCAAGTATTTAGTATAACAGAAGGACTGAAAATGAATAACAGAAAACATTTTTCAAATTTCAAAAGTGTACAACATAGTTCCCCTTACAAATTAACAACTCACCTTTTTGAAAGTAGGAGAAGTGTTAGTACTGTGTAAATCAAACACCAGAAATTGAGCACCAAAAATTCCTCACAAATGTACCTCAGACAGTAGTATCACAAAATGGCTGTGGTTTCCTCTCATTTTTGATATATACATAACCAATTAACTTTCATCACACACAAATACAAAACCAAAGTAACATTTTAATTGGTTCTAAATTTCAACACTTTCAAATGTGTTTTCCCCATGCAATTTTCCATAGGACATTTAGATACGTCTACAGCCTGAATGGCTGAACGGAATTACACCAAACTTGGCAAAATGGTACATCAAACCTAAGAGGTCAGTGAGGATCTACTATGCCCCCTTATGGTCATTTGCCCCTTCGCTTTGGCCTCCTCTTGTCTCTCGATCCTACCGAGAGACAAGATGGCGGCCGCTACGGACTGTTTGGAATGTTTACAGACGCCGGAGAACCAATCAGCTTCGCAAAGCTACGTAACGCGAAAAGTACGCGAAGCGGAGCGCTGTTACAGATATATATCTTTTTTTGAACGTTAATTTCTCAAAATCCACTGGAGCACATATATTGAGACCTAGCAAAGGCACATCGGGCTACCAGTCCCTACAATTTTGCCAAGTTTCGTGCAAATCCATTCAGCCGTTCGATTATTATTTTTTTTTTTTTTGCCCCGCGGGGCCCTTTTAAAACCTCCACATCAAACCTAGGGGGTCAGGGAGGATCTACTATGCCCCCTTATGGTCATTTGCCCCTTCGCTTTGGCCTCCTCTTGTCTCTCGATCCTACCGAGAGACAAGATGGCGGCCGCTACGGACTGTTTGGAATGTTTACAGACGCCGGAGAACCAATCAGCTTCGCTTCACAAAGCTCCGTAACGCGAAAAGTACGCGAACTGGAGCGCTGCCTGGTCCGCTGTTACAGATATATATCTTTTTTTGAACGTTAATTTCTCAAAATCCACTGGAGCACATATATTGAGACCTAGCAAAGGCACATCGGGCTACCAGTCCCTACAATTTTGCCAAGTTTCGTGCAAATCCATTCAGCCGTTCGGGCTAAAAGTGAGGCCAACCGCCCTATGGAAAACTCAATGTTAAAAACACGTTTTGGGACCCCCCTTTTTTCTCGGCCCCCCCTTGACGACACCCCCCCAAATTTTCAGGGGCTGCTCAGAAACAAAATGTTCCATTTTCCTGAAAATTTCAGCCAATTCCGTCCTCAAACGCCAAAGTTATTAGACATAGAATTTTCAAAAATCCCATTGAGAAAAATCCTAACTATATATACCTACTGGCGACCGCCAGTAGGTAATATATATATATATATATATATATATATATGTATATATATATATATTGGAAGAAAACGACCTTCTGTTATTCAGCAACGAGGCAAAACATTGGCGTATAGTTTGATGGATTTCCCCCGCAGTAACACAGTACAGCACTAGCGTATACATGGAGAGGCAAAATGGTAAAAGGCCGACAAGCACGATGTGTAAAACAGTAACAAAGATGGTGGGTCAGTGTAACATCTATTAAATCCTTGGCCGTTTGTTGATGACATGATGACAAAGGTCTAAACAGTGATACACTGTGTTTTTTCCATTCAGTGGTTTTGAATTGGGCATAAATGGGACAAAATGTATAAACACGTTTATTCACTGAAAAGTTTTATTTTATTTTAATGTTATTATCATTTATTTGGTGTTTGGTATTGTGTAAAATGTGACGAAACATTTACCATCGATTGTGTATAAAATGTCACTTGAGTTATCTCTGTTCTATTGTTGCAATGCAATATGTTGAGGGATTTCGACAAGATTTGTGTCTAGGAGATAACTATTCTATGTTGTTTGATGTGTTGGAATTCGTTTGCCATGACAACCAACCAGTTTGAACTTGTCAACCTTGCTAGTATATAGTTGACAATTTTGTGAGAACAGATATAGTGAGCAAGGCGGGCAATAGCGTCGAAAAGCGTCTGGGCTGTTGCAATTGGAATAAAGGAATCTTACTTTGAAAAATATTCACGGAGTCAGTGCCTTCTTTTGATTGAAAAGTTTGGACTGGTTTGGATATTTAAGATTTACCTTCCTGGAAATCTTCACGTTGACCCTCCTCGCTTTGGTGCTCTGTGTTGCCAGGAAATCAAGTGGTTTTGCTTTCGCACAGAGAGAAACACAGCGCCCCCCGAAGCCGGCAATCTGGTCCGTGATCTACTGTCACCGTGCACGGAACAGCTCAGCCTGACCTCGGTGATCGCTGGAGCGCATTGGGAGGGAGGGCGAGGGGGGAGAGAAAAGTAGACCAAAATATTTGAGTGTGAAAAAGGCCGCTTTATTAGGAAACAGGTGCACATTACAATATATATAACCCTGGCAAAGCCTTCCAAATCTAGACCTCACTAAATAAATAATTAACTACAAACCCCGCCCCCACCCCCTCCCCTAAAATTCTTTGGCCCCTCCCCCACCCAACAATACAGCATTAAAACATTACAATAACATTATAAACATAACATCATCAATAAAGCATTACATCATCAATTACATCATTACGTCATCACTTAACACATTACGTCATCAACAACCCCAATCACATAATGAAAACCAGGCCCTCGATAACCAAAACCCTGCCTGACCCTTCACCCCTGTCAAGACCCCCCAAAACCTGAACGGTCAAGCAATGACCAACTTCCCCTTTACCTGTCAATCAATGAATCAGACCAATACTCACCAAAAACTTTACAATAAACAGCACCGAAACAACAAAAGCCCCGCCACCCAGAAAGATTGGGGGGGAAGGAAAACTACACCACCACCCCTTTCTGCCCCCCCCAACTAAGAAAATAGAAGCAGATACTAACAAAACTTCACGCAACTCCAACAAATACAGGTCCATCCCTACTCTGGAAAGGTGAACACCATCATCCCTGAAAAATTCCACTGTCTCAAAGCATATCTCTCTATGAGAAATCCTGCTGAAACCAAGGAAACGGCAACATCTAGAAACCTCAGAATTTACCTTTTTCCTGGCTCTGTCTACAGCTCTGGGATTTACCGCTCCTCTCCAAATCCTACGCGGAACTAGTTCAGTCCAGAAAACATGGCAACCAGCCCAAAACTCTTTAATGAGACTCAAATCTTTCTAGATAGCTCGCAACAATACAACACCCTTAGTGGTACAGAGATCGTTCTCCCCCAAATGAATCACCAGAATGTCAGGACATAGCCCGCCCACCATACTGTTGTTGAGACATGGAATTAACTCTCTCCAGAGCATACCACCTTTCCCCTTCCAAACAATGTTAAACATGTGAGCATTAAAACCCAAAAGCTCTCCGAAGTAACTCTGCGCCGCCTGGACTCGGGCCCATTTCACGAAGGAATGCCCAACTATCCAGACTGTCACCACTGGAGAACGGGGCCCAGCTACTGATCCTGTAAAAGAAGACATAGTTAAAGCTTATGGAAAGGAAGATGACGCATGCGTCTCCTCCGCCTGACCTCTCACGTAACGCTGAAAGCAGTTCGAAGACCAACGCCCCAACCTCATGATATCCCTTTGTGTCCATCCTCTATTAAAAGCTTCAGTTGCAGCACCAATCTGGAAAGAATGTGTACCATATAAATTCCCATCCAGACCCAAGTGTTGTAACGCCTTGCGCAAAACCATGCGAAATTGGTATGCTGTAACAGGAGTGTTATTAATATGCTGGAAAAAAAGAGAATCATCACCACCCCCGATAAATAACGCCAGCGCCGGGCCAACAGCAAAGGGCAAGTAATTTTAGGAGAGCGCGCTTCCAACCACACTCCTTTCCCCAACTTCTTCTGATCAGTTTTGGAACTAGCTAACCAAACATGCACCCCCTCATCAGAACAAAACACATCACGCCAAAAAATTCCACACTTACATTTTGAGCCCAACAACTCCGAAACCCTAAAAGCTCCAAAAAACATAAATGCCATTAACATGGAGAACAAGCAAGACTCAAAGTCATCTGTACAAACCAAAGGCAAAATAGCTATCAACCGAGCCAGCGTCTGCCAAGATAACGGGGCCCTTAATCTATTAGAATGACCTTGTTCTCTAGCCCAGCCCTCAAGCATTCTCCTGCCAATCTCACCCGCCGAAGGGGAATAACCCCAAACCAACTTACCCATGAAAGCTATCCCTGCCAATTTTCCTGTAATAGTTACTCTAGTCAGACCTTTATCCATGAAATCTAAAATGAATTTCACCACATCCTCAGAACGACGCCAAACCTCCTCACGCCTGCAAGCGCCGGACTCCAGAAACTCCCTCCAAGCCAGAGAATAAGATGAACGCGTAGACACAGATAAAGAACCTACCACCAGTTGTAAGACCCGACGTTGCCTACGTGCCACAGATGAATCGGGGTTGGTGATCTGTCTGCCTCCCTGGCCACTCCACGGAATCTCCCCCACTGTGAACGAGACAAAGCATCCGCAATGTCATTGTCCACACCAGGAATGTGCAAAGCACGAAAGTGAATGTCGTGTTTCAAACAGCCCAGCACGAAGACTCTCATGAGCTTCAAGACCTGTTCATCCATGGCGGACTGTCGATTAACAATCTCCACCACAGCCATGTTGTCCACACGAAAAAGCACCTTCTTGTGTGCCAAGACCTCCGCCCACAGAGTCAAAGCCACCAGTAAAGGGAAAAGCTCCAAAAAGGTTATGCTGCGACCACCATTCAACCACTCATCCGGCCATCGTTCTGTACACCATCTCCCATTCCAATACAAACCAAATCCTCCACTGCCTGCTGCATCAGAAAACATTTGCACATCCCACTGGAAGTCAACATCCCGAACAAAAGGTACACCATTAAAAGAAGACAGAAAAAATTTCCACATTCTCAAATCTTCCTTGACACCAGCAGACAAGCGAACACGGTGGTGAGGCAAATGCTGACCTGCAAGGGCCCTGCCCAATCTGCGACAAAAAATCCTCCCTGTTCTCACCACCCTACACACAAAATTAGGGTGACCTAGCAACACCTGAATATCTCTCACCATCACTTTCCGTTTTGACAGCATGGTTTCCAGCAACTCCAGCATCTTCACTTTTTTATCCTCTGGCAAGCGAGCCCGCATTGCCACAGAATCAATTTCAATTCCCAAAAAGGACAAAACGGTGGCAGGACCCACAGTTTTCTCGGGAGCTAAAGAAACTCCCAGATCCTCCATAAGCCCTTGGAAAGTGTCCAGAGCAGACTGGCACTCCGTGGAGCCCGGGGACCCGACAAAGAAAAAGTCATCTAGGTAATGCGTTACCAGTGAGTGACCAGACTGATGAGTAAAGTACCATTGTAAAAAAGTGCTGAAACACTCAAAAAGAGCACATGAAATGGAGCAACCCATCGGCAATGCCTTGTCCACATACCATTTTCCTGAAAATTGTATGCCCAATAGACTCCAGTCATCTGGATGGACAGGCAGCAGCCGGAAAGGAGACTTAATATCACACTTAGCCATCTCAGCAGCTGCGCCCGCGGTCACAACAAGTGACATGGCCACGTCAACTGAGGAATAAGAGACCGAAGTAGAATCTGGATCAATAAAATCGTTTACAGACGACCCTTCCGGCCATGACAAGTGCTGAATAAGCCTGAATTGTCCTGGATCTTTTTTAGGGACCACTCCAATAGGTGATATTATCAAATTATGGATCGGCCAATCATGAAAAGGGCCAGCCATCCTTCCTTCATGCACTTCTTTATTCAATTTCTCTTGCACCACTGCGCCATGCTCCGACGCTGATTTCAAATTAGCAGACCCTCTCCTTTGTCTGGAACCCATGTAACCCAAATGAAATCCAAATTCAAAACCTCCCAACAATTTCTGTTTCACAGCTTCATCATCATAATCCTGAAGTGCAAGGCGCAACTTTTCCAACTTAACCGGCGTATGAGCCCTTGGGCCCAACACCCTGATGACCTCTAGATCCCCTACCCCCTGAAAACTGCTGGGACGTCCCCATACCAACCGCACCTGGCTGTTTCCCCTGTTGACCTCCTGCTGGCTTGTTATCCCAGCATCTAGCCAAGGGGTGCCGCTTACCACAACCGGAGCCTTCATGTCTGAACTTACAATACTCTCTACTACAGGACCCTTTGTTAAATTCCCAGCATGGGCCAACTCCAGACTGCGTGTTTGAGCTACTCCCCACCCCTCCCCGGGTGGGCTTGCCCTGAAAGGGCCGGTAAATTAAGGGGAGACCACTGGCTGTAAAAATCGTCTTACCCCCCGATGCAGATCCCATAGTATGCTGCCATAAATCAGTGTCCAGCTCCCCCCACTTAGCCTCCGGATCCCAAGCCATCCTGGCCCTGAACTCCTCATCATATTGGGACCAAGCAAACCCCCCCCCAGTAAGCTGCGCCTTACTTATAACATCCATGTATTTAAAAAGAGACACGCTGCGCTCTGGAAATTTTTCACAATAAACACTCGCATAAATAAGGAATGCAGCCGTCCAATTCTCAATGGTTAACGGAACTCTAGGTCGTTTTGCAAGCTCAAACTCTTCTTCTTTGGACCCTTCTTTGGACCGGACTTCCCGGTGTAGCAGCTTAAGAATTTCAACATATTCTCCCTTCCAAATTCTCTCTTTTGTAACCAACATTAAATGGGCACCCAAAGGCTTCGTGACCCCCATATAAGGCAATTTTTTCATTTTCAATTCCTTGCTAGCCAAGGGCTCTTTTAATCCACTTGAAGCCTCAGTGCTAGTACTACTCTCCACTTTACCTGTAATCTCTAAAACATCGTCAGTGCCCACAGCAGTGTCTTTAACGTAACGTCCCTTCAGCAACCTCCCTTCACCAACCCCAACAGCCCCTTCCCCACCTGTGCCCACAGACACCATAGTAGGTTTGGCCTGTGCAGCTAACTGCTCACCTGGTAACAAAGAGACCACTCTCGCAGGCTCTGCCCGTGGTGCCGATACCAATGTATCCTGTCTTCGAGGCGCCCTGACTGACGGGCCGTGTTCTCTTCTCTCCTTTACTTGTCTTTGCACCACCTGAGCCTGAAAAACACTACTAGACACATGAGAGGGCTCCCCCCCTCTACTTCCCGTAACTCTCCTTCTTCGGGACTATCTTCATCATAATCCAGGACCACTGAATCAAGTTCAGCAGGAAACACCACACTACGGGTCTTACCTAACCCGGCATCAGCAATATTACATTTTAATTGTTGTGAAGAACCACCAGGAGGGGGAGCAGACTGTACACGCCTGTATCTCCCCTTGCACTGACTCTGTGGCTCCATAGCCGACGGTAAGGTAGACCACCTAGACCTGCTATTCGTTGGGGCCAGCGGGGTCACGCCGGACCCTCGTGTGCTGACCGCGGCGGGTTCCCTCGGTGGAACAGAGAGGGCAGCGCTAGGCATTCTCCTCACTTCACCTCGGCGAAATTGGACTGGACCACGCCCTGCCAAGTCTGGACCGCCGCACCTATCCCTGTCCTGAAAAGAAAAAGTTTGGACTGGTGTGCCAGGATCCCTAAATACAACACCGGACGCAGACCCTATCCCCTGCAAATTAGAACCAACAACCATCCCTTGAAACCTATCCAAAGAACGCCCTCTAATACTACCCCCCAAAGGCACCTCCCTGACCGGAGAGTCGCCTATCACCTCCTCATCCTCACTCCAATCCAAATTATCAACCGCTGAAGAAGAAACCCGAAGAGGAGCCCTGCACCCCAAACTTGACCCTCACCATCCTTCTGTAATCCACGCTGCGCCAACCTGCACCACCAAAATGCTCCCACCCAGGAGAACCAAACATCAAAGAGGTGCCTCCTGCACCCCCGACCAATATGGAACAGCATCCATAGGCCCCTGTACAGGCCAACCACTTACTTGCCTGAAACCCCTGTCATGCTGGGACGTAGTGCCAGGAAAACCAACACCCCCTACACTCCTTACAACAGGTTGCGAAACCCCTGCAGAATCACCCACCACTACCCCTCCAAGCCCCAAACTCCCTGCACCAGCCACATAACCTGCAACATTGACATCACAAGAAAAAGCTCCATGCCCCACCTGTGACACACCCCTACCCCCCCTCTGAAAACGGTCATCCATATCCAAAAAAACAAAAGACCCAGCAGCCCCAGGCCGAGAAACCTCCAAATCCAAAGCAACGCCAGAAACTGAACCCCCTCTCCCCTGGAACCCCCCCCCCCCCACCGACAATGCAGCACCCACAGAAGAACCAGGCGTACAAAACAGCAAAGGACTCCTGATAAAGATCAATTTACAATGGTCAGGCGATTTCAGTAGTTGCTTCCTAAGTTAAATTTGCCCGGCGTGAAAACGCCTCTAATACCATACGAAGTTATTCAATAAAGAGGCAGGCGCTGGAGACTGGAAGACAGGAAACAAGTTTTATTCCGTCGGAGTAGAACACGTCAGATCGGACAACAAGGTATCGTCTCGAGGTGCTCTCCCAACCTCTCTGAGACCTGGTCTTTTATACACTGGTTTAAGACATGTGAACGTCCTTTATTACAACAGGGACATTGTAGAGCATGAGAATGACATCAGAACGATATCCCCGACACCCCCCAGTTCCAGCCCATTCCAACACATGACAACAGTAGAGACCCTTTCCCCTCATATGATTGGGAGGGGGCTATCACGCAGCTGAGTGTTCTGCCGATCTCTTTGGAATGTGTGCGCCTGATCGAATCTCCGGGGGTGGGGATGTCATGATCAATAGTGGCCTCTTTCAGGAGAGGCGAGCGCATGCAGTAATGGGCAATAAACTGTATCCTCGGGCTAAAGGATGACCAGCAGTCAATGCTGACGTTCAGGCTCAGAGGAAGGGGTCATCAAAGGAGGGGTATTCATGGACGGGAAGGAGGTGTTGGTCAGGCGCGGGGTGCGATTCCCTGGGACAGAGTCATGGGAGGGGAGGGTTCATGACTTGTGCATGCGAGTGCGGGGGCAGCCAGGGTGCGCGGGGGAAGGCTTGCATGGTCAGGGAAGTGTGCTGACGGGCGATCGTGAACAGGGAGACCATGGTACCTATAATGGCTGTCGTGTATGCTCGTACGTGGGTCTGCAAGATGGCGTAGATGATGTTCAATACACGAACTAAAATTCCACAGTCCTCCCTTTAACATGTCTCGCCAGCTTGTCAGTTCGGATCGATCCCCATGAGACCACGCACCTCTACCTCGTATAGGGGACTCATGTGCTCAGGTTTAAAGTTCAAAGTCTTCGGGCACATACAGTTGGAAATGAGTGCACATAAAGATGGTAAACATTGAATACCTAAACAACACCCACATAGTATCATGATTGGTATTAGCAAAAACCTGAACAGTCTCCATCCCCAGTTCTTTAAAGTGTCCCAGAACCAGCCTCCAAGCGACCATCCTTCCTGTTCCTGGTGAACCTCCGAGGACAGTCTGTGGAGGTGTTCGATTGCTTTGTAGACCGAAGGTGAGTTATCTGGCACGTAGGTGCAACAGCTGGAGCCGATGATACGGCATGCACCTCCACGGTCGGCCAGAACCACATCTAGAACAAGACGGTTTTGAAGAGCCACCAGGCGGACTGCCTGAAGTTCAGCCGTGTTGTTGGCGAGGATGCCAGCGGTGATATTAATGGTTGTTTCTAATGCCTGAGTTAGGTGTCGGATTGCGCGGCTATTGGCCATTGGTCCCCACAGAGGAACAAGTCCCTTTGCTGCATCCAGGAACTGTGCTCCGGTGGAGTCGGCTTGTTCAACATCTCCAGCGCGCTTTTGCCGGTGGTGGTTGGCTGGAGCCACATACGTGGGAGGAAGAATGAAGGCGATGTAGCACGTACCCTTCCAGCCTTTTGGGAGCCACGTGTAGGCTTTGGTGCCACAAACAAAGTACATATTCGGGGAAGCAACAAAGGAGGGGGGGTCAGCTGAGGCCAATGTTTTGGTGATGCGGCAAGAACTGTGACCCACCAGCTGCGTTCCTTGTCCTTCGAGGCATACGAGTCCTGTGACATTGATGACAGACAGGGCCGCAGTCAGGGTGGCAGCCGTTTGTTTCCGCAGGTGGGAGAAGGTGGATCTGGCTGGATTGTGGAGCACCTGCATTTCGACCCTTTCTTTGGCAGGAATGTTCGTAAGGTAGGTTGAACCTGAAATTGCAGGACAAAAGGGTTTTCCTGTTTTGTTCAGCCAGAACCCATAGTAGAAGTGTGACACTGTCTGACCAGAAGTGGCGTTGTCCTTGTGGCTTTCCTGCATGAGGATCAACCAGGCGAGGCAGGAGCCGTGAACTGAGAAAGGAGAAGGGATGAAGGAGATGGAGTGTCCGGTAGCATGTGGGAGCAACCCACAGATCCAGCAGTTCGTGGCATTTGCAGCAAGGTTGTGCTGGTGCAAAAGTTGTACAAAGGAATTGTTCCAGAATTCCCTACGCCTTTCTCGAAGCTGAGGTGAAAGGGTGATCAGGTGGTGCTCTTTCACGGTGGTTGGCTGGACAGTGGTTGGCAACATTTGGCGAGCGGGTGTGTTTTCCTCCAGGATCCAGAAGGAAGTCATGAGGAGGAGGCAAAAGAGGAAGACAATGAAGAAGGCGATTGTCTTTGATTCGTGCAAATTGTCAGTCTTCGGGTTCCTGTAGTGGGTATTTCCTGTTGCTTCCGAAGTCTTCTTATCTGGCGCTTCCATCATCTTCTTATCTGGCGCTTCCATCATCTTCATTTTCAAGGTGCTCGGTAGTGGGCAGAACCACAGACTTAGTTTAGCTTCTCTCCAGGTAACCCTTGGTTGCTTTGGGTCACCGTTCTGAGATTTTTAACTTAGTCAGTGGCCTACTTAGCCGAAGCTCCCTCCTTTCGACGCAGGAAATACCCTTCTCGAGATGGCACAGTGGGATCAGAGTGTTTTGCAAGTTCAAGTGCCTCGGTATCAGGATAGCAGTTCAATGATGGTCGGTCTTTGTTCAGGAGCTCTTCCTGGGTGCTGACGTTGTCTGTCGTGGCCAGGGTCGAGGAAATCTTTTTGCAGTGATGGGCGTGCAGCCAGTGCTTCTTCCCCTCCACTCGAAGAGCCGTCCGAGTGGTGATCAGTACTTGCCAGGGGCCCGTCCACCGGGGTTCCAGACTCTTCGCTCGTTGAAAGTTCCGGATCAGGATATAGTCACCCGGTTGGATATCGTGACCGGGACCCCTGGAAGTATCGGGGATGGCCTGCTGCACCTGTTGATGAATGACAGACAATGTCTTAGTTAACTTGTACAAATAATCTGACAGCAGGACGTCGGGGACGTCGTGAATGGAGGTCGGTTTGGGGGCAGTCCAGAGGTTCATAGGCCGTCCAAACACAACTTCGTAGGGGGTCAAGTGGTGCTTAGTGGGGGTGGAGCGCATCGATAGTAATGCCAGTGGAAGGGCATCTGGCCACTTAAGCCCTGTGGTGGCCACTATTTTTGACAGTTTCAGTTTCAGTGTAGCGTTGTGTCGTTCAACCAGGCCAGCGGATTGGGGGTGGAAGACTGCATGGAACCTTTGTTTGACCCCCAACCCCTTCAGGATAAGTTGGATAACTTCAGCTATGAAGTGGGGGCCATTGTCGCTCCATAAAATTCGACAAAGGCCGTAGCGAGGAAAAAACTCCTTCAGTAGTACTTTGGCAGTAGTCATGGCAGTGTTATCACGGGTCGGATAGGTATCCACCCATTTGCTGAAAGCACATACAATGACTAATACGTACTTCAAGCCTTGGCACCTCTCTAATTGGATGTAATCCATCTGGAGGACCTCAAAGGGGTGGTCGGGGATCCCAAACCCTCCCCGGGGTACCACAGTTCCTTTCCCGGGGTTGTGTTGTAAGCAGATAAGGCACTGTTGGACTAGGCGTTTGGCTGAGTCGGGGATCTTGCCGTTGTGCCAGACTTTGGAAATTAGTTCAATCATGGGGGCAGAACCTATGTGTGCAGGGGAATGTGCCATTGTCAGTATGGGGATCAAGTATGCATCAGGCAGCAACCATTTGTTTGTGTCCTTTGTCCGCCAGCAGCCTTCATCGTCCCTTAGACCCACCCGTGCCCACTCAGTCAGTTCGTGTGGTGTGCTGGTCGATTGGATATCCCTGATCGTTTCCCTAGCGTTGGTCCATTTTTCTGCTTGCGACCTGGTCACATACATGCGTGTCGTGGCCCTATTCTCAGCTGTGTTTCGGGCAGTGATGTCGGCTAGTGCGTTTCCCTGTCCAACTAAATCTGTCACCTTCTTGTGTGCCTGACATTTGATCACTGCTAATCGTGTGGGGAGAAGGACTGCTTCAATCAGGGCGGAGACTAAATCTCCGTGAAGGATGGGTGTACCATGGGACGTCAGGAATCCCCTTTCCCTCCACAGGATCCCAAAATGATGAACTACCCCGAAGGCGTACTGGCTGTCCGTGTAAATGTTCGCCGTGGTTCCTGCTGCTATGATACATGCTCGTGTGAGGGCAATTAGTTCTGCTGCCTGTGCGGATCGTTGTGTGATGCAAGCAGTTTCGGCTACTGTTCGAGCAGTCGTTACCGCATAGGCAGCAGAAGTGGTGCCATCTGGGAGTTTGATGCAAGAGCCATCTACCCATAGTTCTCCGTCAGGTTTTGTGAAAGCAACGTCTCGGAGATCAATTCTACTCCTAGTCTGCTCGTCTGTGAGAGTCACGCAGTCGTGTATAGGGGGCACATCGGGGTCATTTTCGGACAAGGGTAACAGTGTAGCGGGATTCAATGTCGTGCATCTCTTCAGAGTGATGTGGGGCGCAAGCAAAGTCAATTCGTATCCTGTCAGTCGTGCACTAGTCAGGTGTTGAGTCTTTGTCTGGTTCAAAAGCGTGTCAACTGCATGGGGTACTAATACTGTGAGAGAGTTCGAAAGTACAATTCCCTCACTCTGTCGGATAGAGACAGCAGCAGCGGCTACTGCTCGAAGGCAGGCAGGTAGAGCTCTGGCGACTGGATCAAGAGTGGCAGAGAAGTAGGCACAAGGGCGCTGTTTGGCGCCGATGGGCTGGGTTAGAACGGACAATGCGCATCCCTCCCTTTCGTGAGTGTAGAGGGAGAAGGGCTTGGAGTAATCTGGTGTTCCTAGAACGGGTGCCGAGCAAAGGGCATCTCGCAACTCCTTAAAGGATGCTTGGCATTCAGGGGTCCACGGGAGTGGGAACGGAACATCTTTGGCCAACAGGGAAAGTAGGGGTTTTATAATGAGACTGAAATTTGGAAGCCATTGTCGGCAGAAAGAAGTAAGGCCTACTAATGAACGGACTTGCTTCTGTGTTTTTGGAATAGGGGTGTCTAGGATGGTTTGGATTCGTCGGGTGTAAGTTTTCTCCCTTCTTTGGACAGGAGATGACCTAGGTATGTTACTTGGGACTGACAGAACTGCAGTTTCTTTTTGGAGACTTTGTGGCCATTCTCCGCGAGAAAGTGCAAGAGTTGGATAGTGGCTGTGATTGCAAGTGGAGTGGTGTCGGCCGCCAAAAGGATATCATCGACATATTGGATCAACACCAATCCATCTGGTAGCTGGACGGCGTCCAGCTGCCTTTATAGGGCCTGGCTGTAAATGCTGGGACTTTCAGTGTAGCCCTGGGGAGCTCTACAAAATCGGTATGAGCGGTTTTTTAAAGTGAAGCCGAAGAGATAACGGCTGTCTGGATGGATGGGGATAGAGAAAAATGCATTTTTAAGATCTATAACGGTGAAGGTGGTGGCAGTGGACGGGATGAGGGTCAGAATGGTGGCGATGTCTGAGACTACGGGGTACTGTGGCACCACCACTTTGTTGACTTCTCGCAGGTCGATGATGAAGCGGTACGCTTTCTCATCCCCCTCACCTTGCTTCTTAACAATGGGTAGGATAGGACTATTGCAGACATTACTAACCACTTCCTCTACCACTCCTGCATTTACCAAGGACTGAATAATCGCTACCAATGCCTTCTCGCCTTCGGGCGATATCCGGTACTGTGGGAGTTTCGGGAGTATTGCATCTGGTCGAACAGTTATGTGTACAGGATCGATCATCATTCGTCCTACATCCGAGTCGTTTCTGGCCCATAGGTGCAGGGGTAGCGAATCGAGCAAGGATAGGTCAGCATCTGTTAAAGTGTACATATGTCGTGCGGGGTAGGGTCCGGACATGTTTGGGTTGTCGTACAGGATAACTCGGACTCCTTCCGGGGAACACCTAATAGTAGCTCGGAAATATTTCAGTAAATCAATACCCATAATAGCGTCAGGGGAGTTGGAGGAGAGCAGAAACGTCGTGTCAGTGGGATTGTTTCCTAGGTCAAAGGAGATAGGTACAGACAGGGGATTAGTGGAGGGCGTCCCATCGAAACCTATCGAGGTAATGTGTGAGCCAGACAAGGGTGCCCTTGGAATCAGTCGTTTTGATAACACACTACGTGTCGCTCCAGTGTCTACCAAAAATGGAGACTTTGTACCCAGGACCTTAGCAGTGACATAAGGACCTTGCTGGTCAACACAGAGCTCGACTGGATCCCTCCCTTGCCCCTGGCAGTCCTATGCAGAGTCGTGATCATTGTAGCCATCGGACTGTTGGCACTGATTCTGTCGGGGGCGGTCAAATGTGTTTGGTCTACCAGATCGGTCATTGGTGGTGTCGTGGGTCTGTCCTCGTCCCTGCCCTCCAGTTTTGGGGCCATTTGCCATGTCCCTTGTCTCTTTATTTTTAATCAGTTCCCGAAGGGCTAGGCATTGAGACTTCCAATGTCCAAATTCTTTACAAAATGCACATTGGTTCTCATCAAGGTCGGTTCGTGGAGCGCCAGGGGTGGGGTTGCGGTCTCTAGGGGTCGAATTCCTAGGGGCATTTGACTGGTAGTTTCCCCTATACCGTTCCCTCCCTGTGGTCACTCCCTGTAGTTGTGCAATCATTACTCGTTCCTTTAGGTCCTTTTTCTTTTTCTCAGTTGCCCTTTCGTTCTCGTTCTTTTGGTGTTCGTAATACTGAGCCATCTGAAGGATAGCTGCAGGTTTAGAGGCTCCCCAACTACTTTCGCTAGTCTGTAACTTTTGGGAGACCTCTTGCGATAGCCCCTTTACGTAGTTCTGCACGAATAGGTGTTGTCCGGTTGCGGTGGTCACGTCTTGGCCACTGTAGTCGGAGAACACTGTTTCAAATCGTGAGAAGTATTCTGATACGTCCTCCTGAGGTTTCTGGCGGCAGGCTGTGACTATCGACCAGTCTACCTTCTTTTCTGGGATCAACGTTTTTAGCTTCTGCACTATTTTGTCGGGGAGTTCCAATATGTCTTTTACAGGTTTCTTTCCGGGCTCTCGCTGCCTATCTAGTTCATCGAGTTTTGTCCAGGTGTGTCCGAACAGATCTGTGTGGTCGGCTCTCCGGATTTGCTTCCACACATCAGCCGGCAGACACAACCCGAAAAACAAATCCATGTCCGCTAGAGTCATTATGGTTGAGCCCAAGGCTGTGCCTAATTCGGTATAGAATGCTGTAGGGTTCTTTCTTAAATCGGGCAGGGTTTGTCTAAAAGTTAAAATATCTTGCCGATCCCATGGTTGGTAAACCCAGTTGTACACAACCCTCCCTTTGGCATCTGCATGGTTGATATCATCGTTTGTTCCCTGACCTCTTGGGGGAACCCAATAGGGGGCGGCTTCTCTGATAGGCATCATGGTGTTGGCTGCTTCTAATGAGGGCTCAATCGTCTCAGGGACTGTGATCTTGACCTCTGGTTTCTGTTCTGCGAGGTGGCGGAAGACCTCAAGCGTTTGCATGAAGAGGTCCGTCACATCGCTTTCAGCCCCATCTCCGACATCAACCCTTCTATATAGAGCCGTCACTTTAGCAGGACCCTTAGTCTGGTACCTATCCTCATACGCGTTCAGGGTGTGGTAGCTGAACCGTAAAATAAAATGCCGTCTGTGACTACCGGCATGCGAGTTGTGCATATTCATCGTATATTCTTCGCTCTCTTTTCGTTCTACCAGGGTTTTTGCTATTTGGTCGATTCCATCCCGCTCATCTTTGCTCAACCTGTTTGGTCTGGCCGTTAGATGCCTGCTGATCTCATGCTCATCTGCTGTTGTTACCAACGCGGTTGGTGCGAAGGCCGTAAGAGCCGGGGCACTAGCGCTATGGTCACCTATGTCTGCATTTTGAACTGGTGAGTGTTGTGCTAGAGGTTGGCTGGGAGCATAAGGAGGAGGCATGTAGATAATTGGAGGACCGAGCAGTAACTCGTCATTTGCTCGCTGTTTGGAGGGAATCTCCGGGTAGAGTGCAGCGGTGGTCCTGACAGGGCATTGACCTGTCAGTCCTGATTCTTGCGTTTGTTTAACTTTCTCTCTTCTTCTTATTTCTTCATCTAGTTCTTTTGCGGCTAGATGGGCTGCTTTTCGTAATTCTTTCACTGTTTTTACTTCCTCTCTTTTCCTGCGATGGTCTGCTTCTTTGCGCCACATGCCAATACTAACGAGCATAGTGGGCGTTACCTTATTTATTTTTACAGCTGCTTCTAGTGTTTTTATTTTATTTTCATCAAAAGAACCTGTCAGTGGCCACTGGTTTTTAGGATCCCTTTTTGTATATTTATGCCATAACTTACTATAAGCTATAGCGACTAGTCCTTGCTTAGTAAACATGTCCTTATTAGGGGTGCCCTCCAGTGGAGCTGGATGGTTCATCTCTAATAAGCGGTCCGGGTTGACCCAACTATGAGCCAATGGGGAGAAGATAGGCATGACGGATTACAATGGGGGGCAAAAGCCTGCACTACCTATCTTTTCACTATTTGCAAAGACTGGACAGAATATTCTATTCTACGCTGTTTGCAAACAGAGAATACCTCCAGAAAGAACCAATTCCAAACAGTCAATGTTTGGACAAACAATCAATCAATGAGGAACGAAATAGGTACGACGTGTTAAAGGTTTGCGTTACCTACCCATCACTCTCTGCAAAGGGAGAGAGAATATTCCTATTCTTCCCCGTTTGCAGGCAGAGAAGATTCCTAAGAGAACCAACTTCGAACAATTCAATGCTCGATTCAATCAATCAATCAATGGGGAGAAAACAATAGGCACGACGTGTTAAAGTTTTGCGTTGCCTACCCTTCACTATCTGCAAAGACTAAACAGAGTATGGCGATTCTGTGTTTGTTTGCAAATAGAGAATCTCCCAGAAGCAATCAATAGGTAATACTAGTATTTTCAAACAATCGATCAATCAATCAATTTCGCGATTTGTCGTGTGTCACGACCTTACCCGGACCGCATGGACAGTTTCTTGTCTTCCGCTTCCAGCGCCCGATCGTCCTCTATTCTCTGTTGCTATCGCGGCACTCCTGGTGGTTCCCAGTCAGGCCCGTAGATCACTCGGGAGAGGTCTGCTCGGAATCAGTGAAGTTCAGATGATCGGCTGTCAGACGAGGGTCTATCGGACAGGAGCTCTTCCGATCGTTGCAGTCGTTCACTCTGTCGTCGGGACCTCTCCCACTGGATCCACGTGTCGCTGATGGGCCCCGCGTTTGGGACGCCAATTGATAAAGATCAATTTACAATGGTCAGGCGATTTCAGTAGTTGCTTCCTAAGTTAAATTTGCCCGGCGTGAAAACGCCTCTAATACCATACGAAGTTATTCAATAAAGAGGCAGGCGCTGGAGACTGGAAGACAGGAAACAAGTTTTATTCAGTCGGAGTAGAACACGTCAGATCGGACAACAAGGTATCGTCTCGAGGTGCTCTCCCAACCTCTCTGAGACCTGGTCTTTTATACACTGGTTTAAGACATGTGAACGTCCTTTATTACAACAGGGACATTGTAGAGCATGAGAATGACATCAGAACGATATCCCCGACACCCCCCAGTTCCAGCCCATTCCAACACATGACAACAGTAGAGACCCTTTCCCCTCATATGATTGGGAGGGGGCTATCACGCAGCTGAGTGTTCTGCCGATCTCTTTGGAATGTGTGCGCCTGATCGAATCTCCGGGGGTGGGGATGTCATGATCAATAGTGGCCTCTTTCAGGAGAGGCGAGCGCATGCAGTAATGGGCAATAAACTGTATCCTCGGGCTAAAGGATGACCAGCAGTCAATGCTGACGTTCAGGCTCAGAGGAAGGGGTCATCAAAGGAGGGGTATTCATGGACGGGAAGGAGGTGTTGGTCAGGCGCGGGGTGCGATTCCCTGGGACAGAGTCATGGGAGGGGAGGGTTCATGACTTGTGCATGCGAGTGCGGGGGCAGCCAGGGTGCGCGGGGGAAGGCTTGCATGGTCAGGGAAGTGTGCTGACGGGCGATCGTGAACAGGGAGACCATGGCACCTATAATGGCTGTCGTGTATGCTCGTACGTGGGTCTGCAAGATGGCGTAGATGATGTTCAATACACGAACTAAAATTCCACACTCCCTACATTAGCCTCCATCTCGTTAACAACCATACCTGTATTAGCACCAGATAAGACCTGACCCACCTGATGTTCCAAACCCCCAAAGCCCTCTAGACCACTTGAGGAAAACCTGCATGTAGTATTCCTTTCAACAATAGGCATCCTTGGCACAAAACGCCTTGAAGGGGTTAATAATGCCCCATTCTCACTGCCAACTAAACCTTGTGTCTCTGCTACAACATGGCCTGGAGGGGTTAATATCTGCCCCACCGACTCCCTCATAGGCTGCCATGACCCCCGAGATTCGACAAACTGAAGGGAGCCTCTCCTCACACCACGCACTGCCTGCCCCTTCACAGGCTCCGATTTTCTCTCTCCAACCGGGTCAGAGGCAGAGCGCTTCGCACTCGCTCTCCGCCCCCCCCTCTTGCCGGCCGCCTTCCCAGCAGCTGGTGCTGCCGAGCCAAAGCCCTGCATTAGAGGAGCCCCGCCCGCCTGCATAACAGACGCGCTCGTCAAAGCGCCTCCCGCCTCACTCATAAGCCCAGCGGGAGCACCAGACACCACCGGAGCTCCCCCCACCTCAAACGCCACTCGCGCTGAAGCAGAAGGGGCCGGTCGCGCCTCATTCACACACCCAAAAGGAGCGCCAGACACCGCCGGAGCTCCCCCCGCCCCAACCGCCACTCGTGCCTGAACAGGAGGGGCCGGTTTCCTCGTACGAGACCGGCCCCTCTCACTTACCTGCCCGGAGCGTCTCTTCTTCGGAGAGGAGCACGCCATAACCGCGGCAGAAACACCAGCAGAGGCCTGGCGCTGAGGGCGTGCTGGCCCCCCTCCCACCAACAGATCCATGCGACCTGACTCTGACAGAAGCCTCATCGCTTCTAAGACTCGATAATCCTCCATTTAGGCTATGACACAAAATGGGAAAATTAACACTAAAGGGGGGGCTACCTACAACTCTAATTTAGACACCACAAAAAACGCTAACTATACTCCTAGCCACCAGGTCACCAAACCTAAAATGGTGGCTAGGAGGAGGGAACACAGGAGTTTATAATTGGGCTGGCTAAAACCTACTAGACCAGCCCAATTCTGGAAACTTCTACATTTAGCTTAACCCCTCGCAGCCCTCCCAAAATGCCCGGGGGAGGAGACCTCCCTTCGGTCAGCTCCCTCCCCCAAGCCCCCCATCTGAGTCTCAGGTAAGAGTGCGAGTGTACTGTGTGGCAGCGAGTACGTCCCGCAGTGGCTTATGAGAGAGTTAGTACCGGAGCAAAGTGAACCTGGACAGTGAATATCAAAGTAAAATCGAAAAATTCCAACAATGGCCGAGGAGTGGGTTAAAGAGCGGGAAGAGGCGGCTTGGGACATTTTTAGTGATGCTGACACAACCACAACCACATCCGCAACATCTAAAACTATAAACCAGAATGCAGAACCTGCTCAAAGTGATGTTAAAAAATGCATACATGAACTGTAAAAATTCCGCAAAAACGAAGTCTCCAAATGGTGGGAGTGTAAATCTCTAAAACGGTACCTGGATGTGGGTCGTGTCCCTAGGGGACTCGGGATCCTGGTGGCACCCACGTATGAAAACCCAGACCCGGCAATGCTGCAGGACTAGGAAGACAACAGCGCGCAGTCCTCCCAGAATATGTTGAATATCCTGATTAAATATGCTGCAAGTGACAGGGAAAAAATCCTGGAATGGATATCTGAAGTTTGTAAGGAACTAGAATCGTGGGAGAATCAGGAAGAAATACAAAAAACATGAAAGAAATTAAACACGGTTAACAAAATATGAAGAAGGCATAAAGGAGAGGGATGCGATAAAATTCCAGAGAGAGAGGAATGATTATCTGAATGGAAGGATATATACATTTTCAAGAAAATTTTAAAACATAAAACGCCAACAGCAACTGCAAGTATTTCAAATAAAAGTGTTGAACAAAACGAGTCCGAATGGAGTTCGGAAATTGAATCAGATTTGGAAAGAAATGCGAGTGGTAACCCAATGCGCAAGGCACCAACACCAGTGCAGGAGTTTGTTTTTTTACGCACGGAATGGATGATGAGCCTACGCCCGCGGCCACCACGCCAGGAATTGGCAAAGGGCAAACAGTAAAATCAAAAACAAAAAGCAGACGCAGAAAGGACAGACGCTGGGGAAACCACAGGGGCAAAAACAACAAAAACACAATACAGAAGAAACAGACGCAGGTAAAACAATAAAAAATGGACATTGACAACACAGTCATTAACTTAACAGACATGGAACTCAGCACTAAAGAAAATGAAATTTTATCGCTTGGACTCACGTATTGTACTGACACCAATTTTGATTACGCACAAACAAGAATCGACCTGTTCCAATTTGTGCGCAAATTAAAATTCCAGAAACACTTTATCAATACGAGCAAAAAGCACGTGGAAACACCTATCGACCCTGCACAAAGTGGATCTTTAAATCCAACAGACATGTGCTTACTCAGAGACCTTACAACGTTGGACCAAGAAGACATGCTTAGCCAGATATCGCCCAGTGAGGCAGCTGCCAGATCGGAGTTAGACATATATCAATCAGTGCACACGCCATTCAAACCTAAATCAGTATTCATGCCACTGCTACCTAAGGGTGGTCTTGATCTATTCGCGGATAATGTTATAAAAGATCTAAAAACCTTGTCACTACAAAGTACTAAGGAGTTCATCATTAAGAAACACAACCAAAGACTTGAATACGACAACTTGATCACAAAAATTCAAGCACAACCAGACATTGTGGAAAGATGGTCGGATAAGGGAAGGAACTAAGGGCCAGATGTAGGAGAGCAAATACCGGTCGGTAACGGCCGAATTCGGCCGTTACCGGCCGGTATTTGGGTTTTCAGCTGTAGGGGCCATTATTTTACAGAATCGGTACATTTACCGATTCGGTAAATTTACCGATTCTGTAAAATACCGAATCGGTAAATTTACCGATTTGGTAAATTTACCGATTCTGTAAAATACCAAATCGGTAATTTTACCGATTTGGTAAATCCAAATGTAGGTGACACTCCTGAGAGTGTCACAGGCCCTTAAGAGTTGGTATTTTACCACACAATCCTATTGTGTGGTAAAATACCGAATCCAGGTGTGCATGCACATCTGTGCATGCACACTGTGCAATGTGACACACAGACATGCCCTTAGGGCATGTATGTGTGCCACATGTCACACATGCCTTTACTTCGGGTGCTAGAGGGTGTCAAAGTGACACCCCCTGCACCCTTGCAACATTCGGTATTTATCGATTCGGTAAATACCGAATCGGTATTTCCCATTGATTCCTATGGGCTTCACAGCCTATAGGAATCAATAGGAAATACCGATTCGGTATTTACCGAATCGGTAAATACCGAATGTTACCGATTCGGTAATTCTATTTTAAAAATTAGCTAAAAAAATCTCCCTCCTTCATATTTACTGATTCATAAATACCGAATCGGTAAAATTTGGTATTTTTGAGTCGGTAAATGTCCCTCACCTACATCTGGCCCATAGTCCTGTGGCCATTGACTATGTATAATGAAGAAGCCCAATCTCAATTGCAAGATCAAGAATGTTGCAAACCGGATCAGTCCAACCGCCATTGTGGGGATTAAGGAACGATATCACAATGAACCTTACCGATGGAGAGGAACAGGGCTCATTAGCAAACCTGAATTTGACTTCCTAAAGAACGACTACCCCATAACCCCTCAACTGTACCTAATACCAAAGGTGCACAAAAACGCACAACAGCCCCCTGGTAGACTGATCATCTCTGCCATAGGGAGCCTTTTTCAAAATACGAGCATATTCATTGACTTTTTCTGCGTTTATAAAAGATACAGGAGACTTCCTAACTAAAATATATGATTTTGATTGGAGTGAGAATTATGTATTCATGACCCTTGATGTTCAATCATTATATATGAGCATCAGACACAGTGATGGTCTGAGGGCCTTGCAACACTACCTAGGCAAGAGACCATTATCACTTTACCAACACACATGTATGTTGTTAGAAATGACAGAATGGTGTCTCACAAACAACACCTTAATTTTCAATAGACTACCTTACAAACAAATGCTGGGTTCAGCCACGGGTACTTGCTTCTCCCCCAGTTATGCTAATCTGCATATGGGCTGGTGGGAGGAGCAAGTGCTCAGGGCAACACAACAGCAAGCAATGACAGACAATGTGGTAATATACAAAAGATTCATTGACAATATCTTTATTCTATGGAAGGGTTCAATTGAGAGTGAGACTACATTTGCATCTGACACCAATAACAATAGCTTAAACCTCAGATTCACCTGCACAACAAGCACTACATCCATCCAGTTCTTAGACTTAGAACTCTTTGTGACTAACAACAAGATACAAACCCGCACATTCAGGAAGCCCACAGCAGGTAATGCAATATTGCAAGCCCACAGCTTCCACCCTACCAAACTCAAAGAATCCATACCATACGCAGAATGCTTAAGGATGACACGTAACTGTAGCAGGTAAGGAGATTTGAAGGATTCAAAGGAGGAACTCTTTAAAAGACTGAGAAACAGGGAATACAATAGCCAGACATTAGAGAATGCAGAGAAGAAGTGTGCAAAGAGAAACAGAAAGGATCTCCTATTCCCAGAAAAAGAAGTCTCCACATACACAAAAGACAAAGTCTCAAACAACACCCCTAGACTAATCACAGGCTACAATATGTATCACGCCAACATCCGTAAGATACTTAACAGGCACTGGCCTTTGGTACGGAATGACCCGAGTTTGGGTCCTTCATGTGACAAACATCCGTCAGTCACATTTAGGAAAGCAAAATCAATGGGAAATAAACTACTGTGCAACGCCCCCACTAATATCAAAAGTTCCACGTGGCTTCAGGCCCAAAGGGGGTTCCGGAGGAGTTTTAAGTGCAAGGCCTGTATACATGGAATTAACACCAATTCGGTCTGTAAAAACCTGGGTCGGGGACAATCGATATTTGCCCGGCGGTATTGCCTCTGTGACCCACGAATTATTAATCAATGAAGAGGCAGGCGCTGGAGACTGGAAAGCAGGAAACAAGGTTTTTATTCTCTCCGGAGGAGAACACAGCAAAACAGACAGCAGGTATCGTTCTGAGGTGCTCTAACTTATTTCTGAGGCCTGGCCCCTTATATTCAGCCTTTTGCGGTTTTATTACAGTTTACATACTCATGGCAATGCTTTGATGTACGGAAAGACATTCCCGGAATCCCCCCTTTGGGCCCGTTCCCACACATATTTACAGTAGAAGTCCCCACCCTGGTCACAACAGGTGATGACTATCGCGCAGCTGGATATTCCGCCAATTCATGGAATGCGGGGTTCGATCGGATCTCATGGGGTGGGGGCTTTGATCAACTCGGGGGTCCTTTGATGAGGGAAGCTTTCTATTGCACGGGGAGGGGCAAGGAATAGTATCGGCAGAGCTGGGTGTCGGCCTGGGAACGAAGAAGACAAACGGGCACACGGGGAAAAAGGGGTTTGCATCAAAGGGCCGGGGACCAGGAAAGGGAAGAAGGGAGGTGTCGCGCTGGGAACAGGATGAGGTTCTGAGGCAGAGCCGCGCTGAAGAGGGGTTTATGATTCAAGGCAGGTGCGAGCAGGGGGGGTTGGTCAGCGTGCAGGCTTGGTGTGGGCGAAGGGCTATGTCGGGGGCCAGTGGCATGCAAAAAGGGATGGTCCTGATCGAGGCACCTAAAATGGCGGGCGCGCACGACAAAAGTGTGGCATCAGGGAAAAGGCAAGATGGCGCAGATAATGTTCACCAAACCGTACTAATTTTCCACAGTCCTCCCTTTAACATATTCAAGACATCTTGCTGGTTCATTTTCTACTCAGTTCTATTATGGTGGGCATAAGAAGAAGCAGTAGGAACCCTAGGCGAAGGAGTCGTAAACATTTCATTTAAGATCTCTAGTTTTAGGAGGCGGACCTATTGATAAACTTTGATAAACTTGTTTAGCAGGAAAGTCATAGTAATGCAATACAAAAATGATTCGAAGTGCGAGCAGTGAGTACATTTCATAAGGTGAACTGATGGATTGTTACATAATTAATACAATGTTGGCTGGGAGAGAAACGAGACGTAGCCGAAATGATAGTGAAGGAATGTTCGAAGTTTAGTAAGTTTTCAGCAATTTTCTCATCTTCTGTTGGCACTGTGGAGCACCGGCGGTGGAGCTACGAGTCCAGCTCTATTCTAAGTTCCGTGTTGCAGGGCACGACCTTTTCCTCGCGTTTCTGGTCAAAAAAGGTCTTTTTCGCCCTGCGTCCTTTGGGATCAATAGTCAATAAGTTCGGGTGGAAGAAGAGTGTGCAAATAGTCCATAGGGTAGGTCGGAGAAAAAGGGGATGGAGCAAGGCCAGATCGGGAACAAACTAGGGGAACGAGAGATTTCAGATAGGCGGGCTCATGACCGAGTCAAGAGAGCGGGGACCTTTCGGCACACATTCGAACATGGAGCAGGGGCATCAAGTTAGCCCTTTCCTCTCCTTTTGTTGGAGATAGTGCCTCGTCCTGTAGCTCTGTTCTGTCGCGGTCACGCCTTGGCCCATGTCGCAGACGTTCCATAGTCCGTAGTCAGGCCACGTGCTCCCACATCCGGTCCTTCTTTCCTCCGGCAGCCGTACCCTTGAAGGAGTTTGAAAAAGACAGTCTTTAGAGAATTGGTAGAGGAAAGTAACCACATAAGTCTATTTCTCTCCCAGCCCCAGGTAAATGAGAATAGAAACGTCCGTTATGTTAGGGTTCACAACTGACATATAAATGATCGATGGTGAGCCTGCTGGATTTACTATGACTTTCCTTCACGATTGTTTAATATAATCACGACAGTTCATCTGATGGGGACCCACCTTTGTAATACAAGCCTGACAATGCTATACCGTTCTCTAGGGGTCTATATTTACAAAAAGGGTGTTGTGAGCTATCAGCATGGTACTAACAGGCATCTCGCTGTGGGACGAACATAGGCTAAACATTTTTCATATTATCAATGCCTCCTGCCTTTTACCTAAACATTTTCGCTTTTCGACAATGTTCATTGTAATGGTTCTCTTTGCTTCGGTCTAATCTTTGACTTTGTAAAACATCATTCTGGTTCCTATGCAGCCTCTCACCGCCTAATTACAAAATTAGAAAAGACAGGGGTCTCATGGGCGTCTTATTTTGGGTTATAACGGCATTATCGGCAAAAGGCCACAGTTCAGTTGGTGAGCGTTCAGTGACACTTCCCAAACTCTGAAATTTGCTTATCAAAAATCGCTTCTAGGAACCACAGCTGGCCTGCGTTAGTTGTAAGTCGGCTCATCTTTTACAATCGGGGTGGGGGATAGTTAAAAACTCTTATCGGGGGGCAACTGAACGCAATACTGGGTGCGTCCTGGGAAGATGGGGGGTTTCGATTACTTTTATGGTTTGGGTATCGCGACAATTCGGAACGGGGAAGGTCGCGCTATCTGGGGCACTCTATTCCATCAGGGGAGCCGCTGACGTAGTTCCCTTATTACGGGTCAGATTAGGGAACCTCAGTCGTCTTACCCGTCCTTTCCCTTATGGCCAATTCAAAATAGTTTTCGGAAAGGAGAGGTAGTGGCACAGCGTTAGGGCGATTGCATTAAAGACAAGTTTTGAGCAAATACTGGCGGTATTTGAAGCCAATTGGGTGGTGCGCTAGGGGTGGTAGTCTGCCAATTTCGGAGCTAATCGCTCGGAAGAGTGGGAGTGTGAAGGAGAGAGGGAGAGAGAGAGAGAGAGAGAGAGAGAGAGAGAGAGAGAGAGAGAGAGAGAGAGAGAGTGCAACGGCAGGCTAAATAGTACACGTGCGACAGGAGGGTGGCAGTGTATTCGAGAAAGGCTATTTAGTGCATTACACAGCAAAGGACAGTTATGGGTCTGCGTTAGAATCTTGAAAGCATGCAGTTTGAGGCGGACGAGCATTAGACAGGGTAGAGGGGGCATGCTTTGAGGAAAAGGAAAAAGGAGGTACCATTGTGTCGCACTTTCTTGCACTCTTGGTCCTTCGACCAATTGAGTCAACGCTTCAGTCACACACACACATTCTCTCATAGTTTCGAATCATACGTGACATGGGTTCATTCGTGCAGCCTGGTTTAAGGGTGTTCATTTTTCATCAGATCATACTAATTTTACGGGCTTGTTTGCTACGTGAGTAGTTTGTAGGCGTGCTTAGGTGCCACCTTGCAGCGCTAGTCTGCTTCGTGTATCAGACATGGCAAGGCTTCAGATCTTCGCCACACCTAGGCTGTAATCTCTGATGTAACCTGCAGGGGGAGGGAAAAGAGGGGAAGGGAGGGGGACAACATTCGCGCATATCAAGTACATGGATTCGAGAGTTCTTTACTTACCTCATACTCGTTTTTCCTCCTCGGGGTAGAGTCCTCGGGGATATGGTTTCTGGAGTCGGGGGGGGGCAGTGTGTCCTTATAGGTCGTGTGCGGGGAAGCGTAAAAAGGGAACCAGAGGTGCCTAGTGCGAGGTATCTAGTTAATAGATGTATCTCACTATCGGGGTCCTTAAATCTCCTTCAACGCTGTGACATTCTAGGGTTCTTCGGTCCTCGGGTCAGCTCTGTTCCCTAATACCTTTGAACGTCGTTCTTTATAACATTTACATCGTTTTATTTTACCCTTCTTTTACATTCCCTCATTTATACCGTTCGTTTTACCCATCCTTGGAAGCCGAGGTCCTCCTCCCTGCGAGAGTTCATGAGTCAGTCGCGTACCTTGAAGGCAGAGTATCGTGTCGTAGATCCGATCCGTCCTCCAGGGCCGGGCAACCATCTTCTAATAACCTTAAAGAGAGAGCAGAGTAGGGTGCACAGAAAAGAACTCTCCCGCCCATCCCATATCTCAAATAAAGCATGCAATACCCGTTCATTATTTCGAAGACCTTTATTTTTGCAAAATCATAGCACGTGGATTTAAGAGGGTGCAGTCGTATTTGGCCGGACACGGCAATGGCTAAAGTGCGTACAGTGGGGGGCGTCGTTCTGCAGCAATAAAAACGTTAGAAAAGGGTTATCAATTCACTTGTAGCAAACTAAAACGTCTATCAGTTGGCCGGGGGGCTCGGGGGCGTTTATTTCATAATTTAGAAGCATAGTCAGACTAGTTGCAATCAGATTTCTTATATGCATACCGTGTGCGTGCGTCATAAGCGAGGTTATACATCAGCTATATATATAAAAAAATATAATACATTGTACATTTGTAATCATCATTTTCAACGGGATTCTTTTACATTGTTCGTTGAGTGAGCTCCCCTTTCTTCTTGTCAAGTGTACAAAGGGTCATATATGTCGCAGAACATTAAGTTTGTATAGTAAAAAGGGACACCACGAGGTGTTCGTAAGTTCCTATTGATACCGGCGCCATTTTGGGCGGGGCCGGGTTAGTCCGGAAGTAGCATCAAGGAAAATGTTTCCTACAACCGGCAGTTGGACCAGAGTCCTTTTCGGCAGTTCTAGAATTCATGCTAACAGAAGGAGTGGCAATGTCATGTTTATTTCGTTGGCGATCAAGGCAGTTGTCCCTTACCGGAGGCCTGCAGTGGCCGAGGGTTCCTCCGGGGACCTTTGTAGAATCTTCAAGGCTGTGGAGATGTTGTCGGAAGTGGGGGCTCGTGCTCCGGTGGGCGAGCGACCGAGTTACATTGCTGTTCAAAGTTACTCTAGTGGCCGAGGCCCGCCTTCCAGCGGACCCAGACGCCATTTTGAGGCCCTGCAGCAGTCCCCTCTCATCGAGTCTGTAAGAGTGGAAGAGACCTTTCTGGGGACAAAAATAGAGAGTGGAACTCCGTGTTGTGGAAGTGGGATATTCGGCTGGGGTGCGGCTGTGATGCCCCCACCTGGGGGGGGGGCGAGGGAGACTCGTTCGCGCCGTCTCCTTCTCCCGGTGCACTCCAGGCCGCTCTCTTCCATGGGCATGCACGATGGTCTCTCCACACCCTGTGCTCCACAAGGCCCATGCTCGATGCTGTGGAAGTATGGCCACCTGTGGCGCACATTCGGTGCTGCGCAAGTATCGGTGCAGTCATTGCATATTCGGTGCTCCGAAAATATGGGCACCATTGCACGTTCGGTGCTGCGCAAGTATTGGGGCACCATCACCTGGCTGGGGGTGCTCGGTGTTGGGCCAGGGGCTGGGAGACCTCCTATCCGTGGAGGTGGGAGAGGCTCGTCCGCGTCGCCTCTCCCTCCCAGCCCAACTTGGACGAATTGTTGTGGAGGTACGTGCAGGACATCCCGCAGCCCAGAGCTGCTGCGGCTGTTACGGAGGGGAAAAGAAAGAGGTGCCTCGTTCTTCTCTGGACCGGGCTTCCTTAGGTTATCGGCTGCAGCCGGACTCAGTTGGCCCCGGTCCCTGGCCATTGGTGGCCGGACCGGGTGGACATGTGGCGGGACGACCTGAAACTATCCAGGCCCGTTGCGGCTGGGCCGAGGAGGTATGTGGCGGGACTACCAGCAACTACCTAGGGCCGCTGCGGCTGGACTCCGCTGGCCCCTGCCTCTCCTCCGGCTCCCCCATACGTTAAGATTTACTGACCAAGTGTTGGCAGCAGGGCCCGCCTTATATGGGTTGCCGCCGGTTGGGCGTAGCCGTAACCCTGCCCTGCTTTGGAAGGTTCCAGAATGAGGGGGGGCGAATGTTCTGTTGACTTTCCTGTTCTACAGTTTACCGTTCTTGTTTTTCTAGCGTTATTGTGTTTTTCTTTGTTTGTTATGTTAAAATAAAAGTTCGTGTTTATCAGTGGCTTACTGATTTCGTTTCCCATTTCTTTCTCTCCAGGTTGTTTCATGCAAAAATTTCTATTAACATAGTTTATGTAACATGGAAGCACGTGCAGGGGGATGACGCAGATTCATATATTACGTACACACAAGCTCAGACGGGGGGACAGTAAAAGCATGACACACAAGATCCAGAGACAAACATAAAAACAGTTATTGGCCATAATTATCTTTTTCGTCCGTTAATTTAGAGCTAGGCTGGGTTCCCGTCTCAACGTTGTCCGACCTAGGAAAATTCGAACATGTCGCTGAAATCGTTCTGGCGAAATCTGTGCCATCGGGCATAATCAAACGTGGTGGTTCTATCTGGTCTGTCCATGTGAGTCGGATTCTTCTTCGTCTCGCGCTTTTTCTCATTCTGCCGGCCTGTCTTTCCTGTCGGCCCTCTGCCCCTACTCACGCTCAGTAGAGTCGGGCATTGGGCTTTCCAGTGTCCGACATATCTACAAAAAGCGCATTGGTCTTGCCCTAAGTCTGGCCGTCTTTTGCGTAGTGTCGGGGGATAACTTTTGGGTCGTGGTGCCACGGGGTTGTCCTGTCGATATATTTCTCTACCTGATTTGTCCTCGTCTTTTCTCTGTCGTTACATAGCCTCTCTGCGCCACATACCGAGACTGTCGAGCATAATAGGCGTTGTCTTATTATTGCGAAGGGCTATTTCCAACGTTTCTATTTTATCAAGGTCAAAGGATCCTACCAGTGGCCACTGTTTGTCTTGACTTTCTTTGGTATACCTGTGCCACAATTTATTATAGGCTATGGTAACTAATCCATAGTTTATGAACATGTCCTTATTAGGGGTGCCTTCCAGTGGAGCTATATGGTCCACCTCTAATACACGGTCCGGGCTGAACCAATTATCAATCAGTGGGGAGAAGACAGACATGACGGCTCGCAACGAGGGACAAAAAGTCAGCACTGCCTATCTTATCACTGTGCGCAAAGACTAGACAGAATATTTCTATTCTACGTTGTTTGCAGGCAGTGAATACCTCATGAACAAAATAACAAAGAGTAACCAATAACGAGGAACAATCAATAATAAATAAGATAGAGTAGAATCAATGGGGAGAGTAAGTAGGGCGCAAAAGTCTGCGTCCTCTACCCTTTCACTATCCGCAAAGAGGAATCTGTTATTTCCGGTTTGCAGACAGAGAATCTCCAGAAGACAATCTGCGAACAGTAGTTCGGGGTCAAAGAACCCAGTTAATCAGTGAGGGAGAGGGAATCTCCCAAAAACCGTTAATAAATAATAGAGTCAGTGGGGGAGAAAAATAGGCACGACGGCTGCGTTACCTATCATTCACTGTTTGCAAAAGGGAAAGAGCCTACTGTTTCTCCGCGTGCAGACAGTGAATCTCCAAATAAGTTAACAAAGAGTAATACTAGTATTTTTTTAAACAATCAAGCAATTATTTCGCAATTCGTCGTGTTTACACGACCTTACCCGGACCGTATGGACAGTTTCTTGTCTTCCGAATCCAGCGCCCGTTCGTCCTCTTTTTCTCGTATTTCTCACGGCACTCCTAATGGTTCCCAGTCAGGACCGTAGATCACTCGAGAGAGGTCTGTTCGGAACTAGTGAAGTTCGGATGAACGGCTGCCAGACGAGGGTCTATTGGGCAAGAGCTCTCCCGATCGTTGCAGTCGTTCACTCTGTCGTCGGGACCTCTCCCACTGGATCCACGAGTCGCTGATGGGCCCCACGCTTGGGACGCCAATTGTAAAAACCTGGGTCGGGGACAATCGATATTTGCCCGGCGGTATTGCCTCTGTGACCCACTAATTATTAATCAATGAAGAGGCAGGCGCTGGAGACTGGAAAGCAGGAAACAAGGTTTTTATTCTCTCCGGAGGAGAACACAGCAAAACAGACAGCAGGTATCGTTCTGAGGTGCTCTAACTTATTTCTGAGGCCTGGCCCCTTATATTCAGCCTTTTGCGGTTTTATTACAGTTTACATACTCATGGCAATGCTTTGATGTACGGAAAGACATTCCCGGAATCCCCCCTTTGGGCCCGTTCCCACACATATTTACAGTAGAAGTCCCCACCCTGGTCACAACAGGTGATGACTATCGCGCAGCTGGATATTCCGCCAATTCAAGGAATGCGGGGTTCGATCGGATCTCATGGGGTGGGGGCTTTGATCAACTCGGGGGTCCTTTGATGAGGGAAGCTTTCTATTGCACGGGGAGGGGCAAGGAATAGTATCGGCAGAGCTGGGTGTCGGCCTGGGAACGAAGAAGACAAACGGGCACACGGGGAAAAAGGGGTTTGCATCAAAGGGCCGGGGACCAGGAAAGGGAAGAAGGGAGGTGTCGCGCTGGGAACAGGATGAGGTTCTGAGGCAGAGCCGTGCTGAAGAGGGGTTTATGATTCAAGGCAGGTGCGAGCAGGGGGGGTTGGTCAGCGTGCAGGCTTGGTGTGGGCGAAGGGCTATGTCGGGGGCCAGTGGCATGCAAAAAGGGATGGTCCTGATCGAGGCACCTAAAATGGCGGGCGCGCACGACAAAAGTGTGGCATCAGGGAAAAGGCAAGATGGCGCAGATAATGTTCACCAAACCGTACTAATTTTCCACAGGTCAGGCTTCCATTTAGACACACAACGTACATGATCAGAGTGAGCTATACCTGCAAGACGGAGTTTGCTGTCTAAGTGCTCGAATGCACATGTGGCAAAAGATACGTAGGCAGCACCATACACCAGGCTCACGTCAGAGTACTACAACACCTCAGGGCAATAGCAAATGACGACCAGGCTTACCCCGTGGCGAGACACATCAATGCACATCACGCAGGAAATGCACAAGACTTGACGTTCTTTGTAATAGACAGCATACCCAAAAACTTCAGGGGTGGCAATCGGCAATTGGCATTGAGAAGACTTGAGTCAAGATATATAATCATGCTAGACTCAAAGATCCCTAACGGGTTGAATGCGGACGAGGCACTTAATGTACACCTTCAGTCCTCAGCCGCTTGGCCTGTAAACTTTAACCCCTCCGATATCATCTAGATCTCACCTACTTTAAATTTAATACATTTTAATTGTCACAGTTCACACAACTTTTATTCAAACAACACATGGGACATTGTTTTACTCACTGTATATATAAATCACTCTTGTCACATTGACCTAAGTAATCACCAAAGTGCGCCGATCACCATACAATATGAGCCAAAGTCACTAGAAAAAATAGCCAGCCACGACCCACTGGGGTTAGAAGAAAATGGCCTTCTGTTATTCAGCAACGAGGCAAAACATTGGCGTATAGTCTGGTGGATTTCCCCCCAAGTAACACAGTACAGCACTAGAATAAGACAGACTGATATGTTAGTCAGGGGGGTCTCGTATAGGGGAAGAATATATACATGGAGAGGCGAAATGGTAAAAGGCTGACAAGCGGGTGCGCACGCACGATGTGTAAAACAGTAAGAAAGATGGTGGGTCAGTGTAACATCTATTGAATCCTTGGCCGTTTGTTGATGACATGATGATAAAGGTCTAAACAGTGATACACAGTGTTTTTTCCATTCAGTGGTTTTGACAGCATTCACAACCTTGGAAAAATTGGGCATAAATGGGACAAAATGTATAAACACGTTTATTCACTGAAAAGTTTTATTTTATTTTAATTTTATTATAATTTGTTGTTTGGTATTGTGTAAAATGTGACAAAACATTTACCATCGATTGTGTATAAAATGTCACTGAGTTATCTCTGTTCTATTGTTGCAATGCAATATGTTGAGTGATTTAGACAAGATGTGTGTCTAAGAGATAACTCTTCTATGTTGTTTGATGTGTTGGAATTCGCTAGCCATGACAACCAGCCAGTTTGAACTTGTCAACCTTGCTAGTATATAGTTGACAATTTTGTGAGAACAGATGTAGTGAGCAAAGCGGTGAATACCGTCGAAACGCGTCTGGGCTGTTGCATTTGGGAATAAAGGAATCTTACTTTGAAAAATTTTCACGGAGTCAGCGCCTTCTTTTGATTGAAAAGTTTGGACTGGTTTGGATATATATATGTATGTGTATATATATATATATATATATATATATATAATATATATATATATATATATATATATACATACATATATAAGTCAATGTTTACAAGTCACTGCAGAGATTTCATATAAGTTATTTGATTAGATGCTTTTGGGTCCCTGTTTCATTCATCTATCAGAATATAAATACATTCTTTTAACTATTTTATCTACAAGTGCTTCACTACTGAAATATTGAGGAAAAGAGATTTTTTTGTAATCTTACAAAACAATAGCTTCTGGTACAGCAACACTTGAAAGTCTGAGTTTGTACAATACAACTTTTAATCTGGACATATTATGTTCCTTACACATGTATACCATTTCTATGTAGTTATGTATCTATATATGTATTACTTTTATTCTACTGTAGAAGAAGAAAAATAAATATACATGTATACTTTTTCTATGTAGTTATGTATCTTTATAATTATTACTTTACACCCATTGTAAAATAAGAAAGAAAAAAGAAAAAGAACAAAACACCTTTGACTCCCGCCAATACACTACTCTGTCTCACCCTATGCCTATCGCAATATATTCTCTATCTCAGGGCTGGACTGGAAACAGCAACCACCCCAGGCAGGTTGCTACTCCACCGGCCCTGAGGGTGAGGGGTGGAGGGGAATGGTTGCCGCGAAGCACGGCTCCCGCTTTTCTTACAGAAGGCAGATATTGCAGCACTGCTGCAAAACAGCTCCCTGTAGGAAGAGTGGCCCCCTGCAGCCACAAAATCGGCCCCCACCCCTCAGGCACACTGGGGAAATGCCCTGTGCCGGCTACGGCCATTTTAGTACAATGATTTCCCTAATCCTTTTCTAGATACTCTTTCCTCCTCCATCTCTCCTTTGACTCAACCCAAACCTCATCTTAGTACTATGATCTCCCAAATAGCTCTTTCTAAACTCTTTCCTCTATTATCCAATTCGATCCAAATAACAGATTCACCTGTCCACCGCTCAAATTAACACATATTTCCCTAGAATAATCCTTTTTGTGTGTCGGAGTAGTGTACTAGTCACCGAAAACCATTTACACTCATTGTCAGAGGTAGTAAGCTCTATATAAATACAATTACTTGTGAGGTCCTAAAAAACTATCGGATATTACTTTATCCCCTGTCAAATCGTGACTCAGCATGCAAATGTATTCCGTTGCCCTCAGGAACCAGACACATTAGGCTCCGGCCATGCTCAGCATGTGAAACAGCTGCTTCCAGCCACGACACAACTCAAAGGAGTTCATGGTGTGCTAAGGAACACATTTGCATTTCCCAGCAGGCACAGCTATTCACATGGCTAATGTGCACTGGTACTGCACAGTACTCTAGTACACTGATAGGAAGAATCACTGGAATGGCTGGTACTGGCCCGGATCCGTTTCAAGACTAGCTGTCAGATCCAGAATCCGGCTGAACTCCTCTATATTGTTATATTCCCCTGGGTTTAGGTGCAGAGACCCCACCTATAAGCAGAGGTTCCGCCTCTTCCCTATCTCTGCACCTACATCTGGGAAATTCATATTTAGGACCAAACACAGGACAGAAACATTTCAACGTGCACAGGCTGAGTTGTGAACAAGAAAGCTCATTACGACCCTGGCGCCCCCAGCTGTGGAAATAACATGACGAGAAACGCATCCTTCACTCTTAGCAACTTGCTCCCACTCGCCAGCCTTGTCCGTGGTGCCTTGGCCGCTCCACCCTGCCCTGTTGAGCCGGGCGCCCTTTTTCCCCAACGACCCTGGTGTTCACGAGGATTGGAAACGTTTCTTAGAATCAAAACCGGTCAAACTTTTCCGGAAGACAGGCGCTCCCTGGAGGATCACCACAAGACCAACACAGTAAGTGAACCCCCAGGGGCATCTGTCTTTCAATCATATTACTATAATTTTCCCCTTCCTGTAGCGCGGCGGGGCCTAGTTGAGATTAGGCCGCAACAGCGCTGATATCAAGCACACAAGACTACTACTTGCACACTCGTGGTCGGAAGACCCAGAGCGGTCTCCGGGTATTTATTTATCCCCTTGGTTCGAGTCCGCCCCGAGGGGTGTGTGAATGCGTGGAGATGGCTACAATGTAGTAGAGGGTCCAGGTGGCTGTCTACATCCCTCCTTTCTTTCGGTTATGGACCATCAAGTTCTTTCAGTTCACGGAGACGTATATACAAAGTCCTTCAGTCGCTGACTCTGCACAGGATTCGGCCAGAGACCCTACTTCTGGCTCTGGAATTGTGAGCCGCCGAGGCACTGGATGGAACAACCCGGCCGACTCATTGCCGGTCTTTTGGCAGGTCGACTGGGCAGTATCAGCACAATCTTGACTGACTTGCCGGGCACTCCCTGTGCTGGGCGAGGCAGGAGGGGAGAAATTTGGTAGGGAATCCTGGTAGTCGGATGCTTCTTGGTTCACCTCCACCTCAGCTGTCTTCTTGAAACTGGACACATTCCTTGTCACGGATTGCTGTCCCTTTTGAGCAGTGATCATGGTCCCTTCAACACCCATAACGATTCATACTTCTGGCTCGTAGGGCGTCCGGAACTTCCACCTGGGGTGTCAGTCTTTAATCACCACTCGGTTATAGTAGGAGAGTAGGGTCTGCTTCCTATGGTCACCCCCACTTTTTGCTGTGATTTACTGGTTTTTTGACTTTAGTGTGGCTGTGGGCCTGCTAATCAGACCCACAGCCCAGCTGTTCTCTCTCTAAATTGATACCATGTACCTTAGGTACATACCTAATTGTGAATTGGGCCACCTTTGCGAGCCCCTGTATAGTGTACCATAGGTACCCAGGGCATAGGTGCATCCAGGGCCTACCAGGGGCTGCAGCATGTATTATGTCACCCCTGTCTGGCCATCCAAACTGACACCACAGGCTGACCACTCAGCTTGGGTAAGGTGGTGTAATCTCCCCTTACTTAGCTATAGTATACCTATATCTACCCTTATATGTAGACACATATATACCTATAAGTCACTCCTATGGCAGGCCTTAACAATTCTGAAGGCAGAGTGCTTGGTTTTATGTGAGAGGGTGCTCTAGCATGAGCTGAGCCCTTCTGCAGCTTTTGGAACCATCTCCATATAGCTGTTCTATGATATAGCCATACCATATACTCTTAAGTGCATTATAATCCTCACGGTTAATGCTAACTTTGGTTTGGCTTTATCAAAATATGTTGTGTAAGGTGTCAAACACTTTGAAATACTACCCCCCGCCAGTTCTGGCGGCGGGGTAGCATTCCACCCTTCTAGAGGGAGAAGACATGTAGTTACTGCTTTACCCGGTTAAAGTTAAACAGAGACTCAGCATCACAAAATGGATGCTGCTGCCACAAACACAAGTCTGACCTCCTGCAGTTGGACGAAACTCCAGCAAGGGAGGCTTGGACAATAGGTTTTCTGTTGCGGGAGGTGCTAGCACCTCCCCAGACAGCCTGTAGTGTATTGGGGCAGGGTGGGTTGAATGGAAAGATGCTTTTCCAGACACTGCCTGGGGCACACAAGGTGCTCCATGCATAGCCCGGTTCAAACCAGTTGCTGGGGCACTCCAGCCCCGCTCTTGCGCGAAACTGGACAAAGGGAAAGGGGTGAAACCACCCCCTTGTCAGGTCCACCCATAGGAGGGACCTAGCAGGTAATCCAGCCCCTAAAATCAGTATAAAGATAGGAGCTGTGTCTAGAGACTTTAAATTATCCTGGACTGAAACTCTGAAACAAAACTCTTGGACCTTCGACGTTCTATACCGACTAGAAGCATGAAGATATCTCCCTTGTGGTGAAGGAGTGACCACCCTGTGCAAACAGGCACCACCAGTAACTTGCCGGTTTGCTTTGTCAACGCTCCTGCCAAAACCCGAAGACTCAGTGACTCAGGAACTGGACTTCCAGACTTCTCCGACTCCGATCCACATCCACAGCAAAGCTGAGACCCGTGGTGGACACGAGAGACGTGGGACCGGACTACCTGCACTTTGCTAACAGTGCAAGTACTGAGGCACCTTCACAGTTGTGCATTGGGACTTGAGAAGCCCCAGACCCGAGCGCCATTTGCACCGAAGCTCAGCCCTCCACACTCCACAAGTGCCGCGTGGGGCCTGCTCTTGCATTTCAGCTTGATGCGTCTTCCCAGTTGCTAGCCTGTTGGCTAGTTAGCCCCCTGAAGACTTTTCTTTGAATCTACACCATTGGCCTGGTTGCTCCAGGCTTGCTCCAGCTTCCCTGCAAAGGAGAAGCTCCCCAGACCTTGCTGGTCTGAACTGAAGCCCATCTTCCCTTCCTGCATGGATTGTGTTTGCCAAGGCTTGTTGAGTCCAATCCGGATACCGACACTGCAGTCAACTAGATCCTTTGTGGGACAGCTCAAATCCAGCTCCTGGTTGTTGTCGATGCCTCCTGGTCCTCGTGGCTGCAGATACAAGCTTCGCCTTCTTCACCTGAAACACTCGACATCGCCTGGTTCCTTCCTGGTTCCTTCCTGGTCACTGGCTAGTGACCCAGACTCTGTCCCCTCTTCTATCAGGTTCTTCACATCTTCAATCCACCCTTGGATCCACCCGGACACTTTTCTCCTGGTCGCCTGCAGCACTTCTTAGCGGCTCTCCATAGGAAACAGCGACGAAACCAGACACAAAAAGACACCTATGCACCCGGCTTCCCTGGGTGAGGTAACTCGAGTACTCCAGTGCTCCCATGGGTGTTGACTCTCGAAGTGTCCTAGTTTAAAAGGGTTTTACCGTAGCCCATCCGGAAGTGTCCTTAATCAACTACTTTGTAACTTTTACGTTCCCATTATAACTCTAAGGTAACGCGCGACTCTGTTTAGACACTGCACTCGTCTCCCGTGGGCCTCCTACTTCCAATCCTTTGATTGTACAGTGTAGCCTCAGCGATTCCCTAGGCTCTAGGCCTATTCACTATTCCTGAAGTGGTCCTTATACCACTTACTTAGTATATGGTTTGTGAGGCCCCTAGGGCAGAATTGTATTTGTGCAACTTATAGTATGCTTAATGAGTAACTTGTGATGTATCTCGATCTCTGACCTCATAAAGAGTCCAGAGGGGTTGTGTTAGAAATAAATACATATATATTTCATATATACCTTGTGTGGTGTCTTCCTTCGGCCGCCTGCAGCACTTCTTTTGCAGGTCTCCATTGAAAGCATCGACGAAACCCGACACGAAAAGACACCTTTGCACCCGGCTTCCCTGGGTGAGGTAACTCGAGTACTCCAGTGATCCCATGGGTATTGACTATCCAAGTGTCCTAGTTTAAAGGGGTTTTGTCGTAGTCCATCCGGAAGTGCCCGAAATCAGTAACTTTGTAACTTCTTCGTTCTCCATTATCAGTCAATTGTAACTCGCGACTGTGTTCCCACACTGCACGCGTCTCCCGTGGGTCTCTTACTTCCTAACCTTTGGTCGTCTAGTGTAGCCCCAGCGATTCCCTAGGCATATTCACTATTCCTGAAGTGGTTCTTATACCACTTACTCAGTATATGGTTTGTGAGGCCCCTAGGGCAAAACTGTATTTGTGCAACTTATCGTATGCTAATTGAGTAACTTGTGATGTACTTTGATCTCTGACCTCATAAAGAGTTCAGAGGGGTTGTGTTAGAAATAAATACATATATATTTGATATATACCTTGTGTGGTGTCCTTTCATTTGGTATTCAAGGGATTATAATTGGTAAAACAGCTTGCTTCACATGCTCTCTGAAGTTTTAGCCTAAGACTGCTGGTCCATGCTACCACTAGGATAGCTTGTCTATAAGGTTGACTTTACAACCACCATCAATAAGGGTTGTTCAGACTGGTGCAAGGTGCCCACTAGAATAGTGGACATCATATGCCAGGCTAACTTCTCACATTGGTGTGCAGCGGATGGGATAAGAGCTTGCTGTTATTTTACCATATAATCTTAAGATATCATTCAAAAGATCACATAAGGTACCTGAAGGTACATATAAATCAAGTTCTTATAATACTTAAGTTCTACTGAACTTAGTTGTTGTAGAGCAAAGGGCTTAGCACACCGTGAGGTTCTAGTAGATAACACGTAGTGTAGGTAGGTGCACACACCACACCTCACTAGAAAATGTCCTTAAGAGGAGAGCCTAGTGTGTCTCTCCCCACAGATGTTGCCCCTCCCAGGGCACCTTCTAACTATGACTCTTTTACTTTTATTGAACTTAGAAGTTTATGTTCACTCAGGAAACTGAGACAAGGAAAGAGTCCAACCTTTAAACACCTAGTAGATCTGTTAGTTGAGTATAATGCAGAAAAGGCAGCAACCCAGATCAGGCAGGTAGTAGTGAGGGAGGCCATCCCTCAACAGAAGATTCCCATGATGAAAATCTAGGGGGTTCTGATGATGAAGAGGATGATGATCAGGTCCAAGTTGGAGAACTGAACCAGGTCAACCTAAGGCTACATGGGGCTGGAGAAGAGAGAATCCAATCCAGACCCCCAAGTAGGCCTAACACTGAGCCCAGAAGAAGGAGATCACTTTCCAGTGTTTCCGTCCATTCTGAGGACTCAATAGGGTCAGATGCCTTAGCTCTACGGAGAATGACTTCCCCTCAGAGAAGAGAGCATAAAGCTAGGATGAAGGAAGTGAATCTTAGGATCAAGAGGCAAGAAATTGCCCTTGCAAAAGAGACCCTGGCTCTTGCAAGAGAGCAAAAGTTGAGTGGGTTAGAACCCACTGGTGGCAGCAATATCCCTAGAGATAGGGAAAGGTCAAATGACCATAGAAACCTAAGTAAGATTGTCCCTCCCTACCAGACTGGGGATGACATCCACAAGTGGATAACTGTTTTGGAGAGGGCCTGCACAGTACAGCAGGTACCCCAAAGTCAGTGGGCAGCAATCTTATGGCTCTCCTTTTCAGAAAAAGGTAGGGACAAGCTCCTCACAGTTAGTGATGATGATGCTAACAACTACACTGTCCTGAAGAGTGCTCTGATAGATGGGTTTGGCTTAACCACTGAACAGTATAGGTTGCTGTTCAGAGACACCCAGAAGACACAGACTCAGGACAGGACTGACTTTGTAGATTGTGCCACTAAGGCTCTGGAGGGCTGGTTACAGGGCAATAAGGTCAAAGACTATACAGGATTGTATAATTTGATTATGAGAGAACAAATTCTTAATAATTGTCAGAACCAGCTATTGCATCAACACCTGATGGACTCTGATCTGACCTCTCCCTAAGAATTGGGAAAGAAGGCAGACAAATGGGTCAGAACCAGGGTGAAGCAGAAGGTACAGAACCAAGGTGGTGATCAGAAGAAGCAAGACCAAAAGGGTGGGGAGAAAGCAAAAGACCAGAAGTCTTCGCAAGGTCCCCAAAAAGCTTCTACTGAGGGGGTTCCAAGAAATCCAAAAAGAAAGAATGTCCAAAGAAACAATGATGTAATTTTTGTAAAAGTAATACTCACTGGACCAATGATTGCACCAAGAAGGAGGCAGCTCCAGCCACCCTTGCCCCTAAGGCAACTGTTCCCCCTAGTTCAGCTAATAGTGGTGGTTCTCAACAGAAGGGCGTAGTAGGGTTAACCCTGGGAACTGAGATGGATTCTGGCCTAGTCAGAATACCAACTCAAGCTGTTCTTGTCTGTGATGTGGACATGGCTATGTCCTCTACTGTGAGCCCCAGTAACTTGGGCAAGTACAGACAGACTCCTACTCAGAAGTAGAATAGCGGGGCTGACCTGGCTGGGCGCTTTGGTTCCTTTGTGCTGACCTGCTCGTCGTTGGATTTGAACGCTTTCCCTCTTGGACGCGGCTCTCATCGGAGAGTTGCTGTTGCTGATTCCAGGACCCGCCCTGACCGCCCACACCGCTGCGGGACTGCGAGGCAGTCTTTACACCTGTAGCCTCTTCCCGCAGCGGCCCCGCCCTCCACCCGGTGCACTATAAACTTTCGCAGCACCCGCTGCGCGGGTGCTACTCAGAAGTAGAATAGCGGGGCTGACCTGGCTGGGCGCTTTGGTTCCTTTGTGCTGACCTGCTCGTCGTTGGATTTGAACGCTTTCCCTCTTGGACGCGGCTCTCATCGGAGAGTTGCTGTTGCTGATTCCAGGACCCGCCCTGACCGCCCACACCGCTGCGGGACTGCGAGGCAGTCTTTACACCTGTAGCCTCTTCCCGCAACGGCCCCGCCCCTCATCCGGGAGGATATAATCAGGCAACCCGCCCCGCGCAGCGGGACGCGCGCGGGACGAAGCTCGGGGCGAAGACCGGGCAAAGAGCGGGCCGTTTGAGGCCGTTCGAGAACGTGAGAGATTGGACTGGGCCAGTGTATATTCATCAGGTATTTTCCCTATACCCACTTCTGGACATATTTTGTACTGTCACACTCTTAGGTGTCCTTGAGCCATATTGCCCACTATGAGCAAAATGGAGACAAGGAGCAAAGCTAGCCTGGCAACTAATGGCCCCATTATAACCGCCCCAAATCAAGGCAAAAATCGACAACTATTTTCTGAAGGCAGGTTCCCTTTTGATAGATGATATCACCCTCCTGGAAAGACGAATTTCGCAGGAAATAGATTGGGTCAGGAGGTCATCGTTGGGAGTTATAGCAATGGCGAAAACTCCTGAGGACAGGCGGATCATACATAGCTCACAGCTTGGTGCTTCCGGTGGGGTACAGCAAACCACCTGTATAGATTCTTCCGAAGGAACACTAAGTGATCTAGACGATATGAGTCTTCTTTCACTCCCTCTAACACAAATCACCCAACCACCAAATACTACAGAAATGGGGGAGGATACTGATATAACCATCCAAAGCCCTATCTCCCCGAGGGAAGAACTTGCTACAACCACAGCTGATACCCCAAAATTATTAGGGACATCTAACGTAGATCGAGGGCTAAGGGAGGGTGCAATACAAAAGAGGAAAACTGGGAAACAGTGCACTAAGGAAATGAAGGTAAAAAAAACGAGACAAAAGGGAAGGTCACTACATAACAAAACTAGCACAGATCATAACACCCAGGATAGAACTCCTCCTGTGACATTAATTGACCCCTCCCAGGAATCGTCCACTGACACCCTTACCGAGCCGCCACCTCCCTCCATTGAACACAATTCTGAGTCAGCTGAAGAGGACATAACTTTAGCTGACATAGGCCACCTCCTTAAGTCAATTATAAGCCCTTTGGAAGCTCGCCTGATAAAAATGGAGGCGAGATTAATTAAAATTGAGAAGACTGCCTTACAAGTTATGGATGGGTGGAAATCGGGGGCTCCTCGCCCCACATCCTCCATCATTATTGATCCAAAACATAACAACAACTTGGGTCCCCCTAAACTTGCAAAAGCCAATGAGGCAGGAACAACAACGGTAGCGGGGGCTAAAAACATCAAATTAAATAGCAATCAACCATCAAAATTAAAAGCTAATTTGGGAATCCCTGTGACTTCTGGAGGCGTCCCCAACAAACAACCTCCTATCACGCAACAACAACCACCGACAGTAAATGATAATACGCAGCCCAATTCACAACACAAAAACCCCACCAAACCCCTGTTGAATACCAATCAAAATGTACCTGATTCGAATAATCCAATGGCAAAACCACCAAGAACAGTCGCTGTCAATCTCCCACCTGAGGTAGCTCCATATACTGCTATCTTAGTTGGGGTTCCCGAATTAAAATCAGATTCATATGAGACTGGGGAGTCACTAAAAAACAAAGTAATTAATTGGCTCTCAACACATAGACCGCTTCCTAGAGGTAAGACCAGCGATATTCGCATGGCAAGAAGAGTCTCATGGGTAGGCAAGAGACCCAAAACAATCAGTGGTGACTGTATACTAGTGAGTTTTAAAGAACCAGGAACAGTCTCTTTCATCTGTAGTTCCTTTCTGGAGGATGAAGGGAGTACTATTCACCCAGTCCCTCTTTCGTTTTTCTATCCACCTAACGACCATGTAAATAATGTACAGAGGAGAGGATATTATCAGGACTCATTGGGAAATTGGGAGGGTAACCAGGGAAGGAGGAGAACCCCCCCTTTTATACCCCCTACCCATCCATCCACATATAGCGATTCCCAGGGATGGGAAACTGTACAGAGAAGAGGAATGGGAAGAGGTGCACTTGATAGAGAGGAGTCATGGCCCCGAAAATTTCATCAGCCACCATTCCTACCACTGTCTAATCGTTATGACTGTCTAGAAATGGTCGACTGACAGCTGGCCTCTGTAGAAGGGGCAAAAGTGAGTCCATTAGGGTTTGATCAAGGCAACCATGTTTCCCCTAATCTCAGGGAGGAGAAATCCACTACTGGGACATCAGACCTATCCTACGAGTCAAATAAAAGGGATATTACCCTGGAAGTCTCACTAAGGGACAAAGAACAAATAGACAATGCCTTATGTCCAGACCATACTAGCCCAAGCGCTAGCCAATGTGGCACACAGACCGCCCCCCAAATCCTAAAAATGCTTTCTTGGAATGTAGCAGGCCTTATTAACAAAATAGATTCGGATTCTTGGGCTGAATTAATACATCCAAAAAGCGTTTGCCTCTTTCAAGAGACCTGGACAAGGGACGAGACTTCTTTCAGGGGATTTCAGACGTTTTCAATCCCCGCTTTATGGGGAGGGAGAGGCCGACCATCTGGAGGTCTAGCAACCTGGGTTGCTTCAGACCTAGGATGTATAGCCTCAAGATACCCAGTAGACTCGGAAGATATACTGGCCGTACTACTAGAATGGCCAGGCCCTTTTAAATTACTAGTTATAAACATCTATTCCAGGCCAGTTCAAATAGCGGCCATTTCCAAAACCATAGAGTTACTGTCGTCCTTCCTAGAAACCATCCCTGGGGACATGTCCTACCTAATAGGGGGGGACTTCAACTCTCATTTTGAGCCATTACCTGGCCTACTTGATGGACCCTCCCTAGAGGAGGATTCAAGTTGGCAGGTCCCTCAGACTGAAGCACCCCCTCCCAGAGCTTGGACATCGCTGGCCGTCCAAATAAACACACTAAATCTCACCCATGGTTTGAGAGCCTGTAACGGCCGCACCAGGTCTGACATTCCGTCCAAATGTACATTTAATAAAGTAGGGAGGCAATCCAGACTAGACTACTTCCTGGTACAAATGCAGGTATGGAAAAGGGTACTGGATTTTAAAATAATAGATAGGCATGACAGTGACCACAACACCTTGGAATTAGAGTACGCTATTCCTTCTCTGGGGGAGACGGTGTTATGTGACCAGGAATTGTTAGGAGGACACCTCTTGGAGAATAACAGGAGGCGGATAAGATGGGAAAGGCTCGCCTCCAGTGGAGAGAAGCTAGCCGCCCTTTACGCCGGGATTATTCCTATCCTCGAGGAGGCCTTTGACCTTTGGAGCCCTGACTCCATAAAAGACACTAGTGAGGATTTAGCTCATCTACATTTACACCTAATCAAGAAGCTTGAAGCTGATTTTTTCAGCACAGGGCGACCAAGAGTGCAGGGTTTCACCAAAATTACCTGGTACAATAGCACTTGTAGACGAGTAAAGCGAGACCTCTTATCCACCATAAAAGAAGGAGGCTCCAGGGAGGAGATCCGCTCCAAAAGGAGTGCTTACAAATCACTTATAGCCAACGCTAAAATAGAGTGGGACGTACAGCACTGGGAGAATCTATCCGAGTCCCTAGCCAAAAGGGACTCCCGTAGATTCTGGAGAATAATTAACAATGGAAGCGGGGACCTTCCCTCGGCTGTTGAACCAAACATTGCTGCAAGCGTTTGGCAGGATCACTTCCAGCAGCTATATTCTTCCGATAATGAGGAGTCAGTAACAACAACACCCACTACTCACAACACATACACTTCTGCCCCTTTTACCATTAAAGACATTAGGGTGGCAATAGCAGGGCTTTCCTCTGGAAAGGCCCCGGGCCTGGATGGGGTGCCGGGTGACCTCTTCAAACAGGAACCTGGGATTTGGGCACCCTACCTGATGGTGTTATTCAATGCAGTGCTGAGGGGGATGAAAGTACCGGATACTTGGCTGGGAGCGGAGGTGGTCCCGATATTTAAAAAGGGGTCGCCTCTGCTCCCCGCCAACTATCGCCCAATCAGCCTCATTGACGTGGCCCAAAAGCTGTTTGGCAGATTAATCCTGGATAGGCTTCAAAGCTGGATGGAGGAGACTGACATTCTGAGCCCTCTCCAGGCGGGATTTAGGAAGGGAGTCTCAACGGTCGATCAAATTCCCAGATTAAATATCCTGTATTGGAAGACGACGTATCTAGAAGGCGGGTCACTGTATGCGGTCTTTGTAGACCTCCGTGCCGCCTTCGACTTGGTCCCTCGGGCCAAGTTGTGGGCGGTACTGGCGGATCTGGGTGTCCCTGGAGATATACTCCAGATTCTAATCAGGCTATACACAGACAACTACGCCCGTGTAAGATATGGAAAGGGCGGTAGGCTGACAGATAGGTTCCCTGTCCAACGAGGGGTAAGGCACGGATGTGTGTTGGCGCCGACCCTGTTCTGTCTATTTACGAACGGGGTGATAGAGTATTTGAGTAGGATCCCTAATGTCGATGCGCCACAATTAAACAACGGCAGGGTGCCAGCGATCATGTTGGCGGACGACACCCTGCTGTTGTCAAAAACACCAATGGGGCTGCAGAGGATCTTGAATGGATTCTTGGAGTTCTGTAACGACAGGGGATTAGAAATAAACCCCTCCAAGACCAAATTCATGATTCTCAGCAAAAAACCCAAAAGCTGCCCAAATCCCCGCCTGGGATCTGCATCCCTAGAAAGAGTCCTCGTAATTGAGTACCTGGGTATAACTCTTAACCAGAATCTAACTTGGCTACCACACAAAACAAAGGCAACCATAAAACTAATTCAGAGGGCTGGTGCCATTACGAGAATTGCCAACAAATCCTATCTTCGCCCACTGGCACCTGCAATACATATTTACAAAGCCCAAGCTCGAGGAGGCATTATCTATGGGGCCGAGTTATGGGGACATACACCGCTCCAAACTATACAGGTCGCAGAAAACAACTTTATTAGACAACTAGCGGCTCTTCCATTGAGCAGCCCTCTTCTCCCCTTAAGAATGGACTTGGCACTTCGTCCAATCACTGAAGAACTGGGCCTCAAACCATTGACATATTGGAGACGCCTGTGGAGCAGCCAGGATTTGGGCCACTATAGAAGCGAATTACAGGAGCTTCTTAGGTCAATACATGTGTCCAAAATCCCCTGGCTGAAGTACATAAGGGACATGTGTACGACCCTCGGAGTCCCAGAGCTATGGAGTAACCCGGAAGTAACGTCAACAAGGCTTCCGAGGAAAGAACTTTCCAGACTGTTTTATAGTTTTATGTTTCAGAGAGCTCTGAGCTCAATCCGGGAAGGTTCTTTAACCGACATATTTACCAAAGCAAAAGACTCCTATAGCCCTGAGTATGTTTTAGATGCCATGTCCCCTGTGTACGTAAGAAAGATTTTCCTGCAATGGAGATACGGCTCGCTACCGTTGAGGTCCTTTACTAAATCCTGGGACGGTAATTCGGAGTTGGCTAACTGTCCAGCATGCAACTACAAGCTGGAAAGTGACCTACACATGGTTCTGTTTTGCAGAGCCTATAGTAAAATCAGGCGCTACTGGCTGGTCCCCTATCTAAGGAATCTGGGCTTTCGAACTTATGCCCCAGCCTACAGAGTGCTCAAAACAGACTTAACAGCTCCAACTGTGTTTGCCATGGTGAAATTTTTGACGGCAATGTGGAGAGTACGCGCAAGAATTATAAAGGACTCTAATGCGGCACGATCTATTAATTCTTAATTCAAAATGTACTTACCTTTTTAGACTGTAATCATGAACTTTCAAAAATTTCTAAGTACTGAACTCATTTTTATAAGTTTTATGGTGTGATTATTTGTATATCTTTTATGATCTGCAACGATCGAAATAAAGATTATTTGAATTGAATTGAATTAACAATAAAGTGGCTCAGGCCTACAGGGACACATGTGCCAGTGTCACCATGGTGACACCTAACTTTATGGACCCTGGACAGTTCATACTAGGTGAGAATTACCTAGTGACCAATGCAAGCAATGTCACTACCACCCATAGTATGGCAATTGTTAATTTTTCCTGGGGAGGGGTAACTGGCTTCAAAAGAGTTGTTATTAGTTCAGACCTCTCTGTAGAATGTCTGCTTGGCAATAATCTGGAATCTTCAGTCTGGTCTAAAGTGGAGTATAGGACTCATGCAGAGATGTTAGGTATATCAGCACATGTCCTTGCTGTGACCAGGTCACATGCCAAGAAGTGCAAAACTGAACAGGCCCTGGATCCTGAAATTATGGACCAGTTGCCTACCAAGATAAAGAGCAGTAGGGTTAAGGCAGTGCCTTCCCCCTTGCCTCAGGATGATGATCAGCCTTCCAAGGAAGCTGACTGTGAGACCCAAGAAGGAACTGTCCTAGAAGAGCTTGAGCCTGATCAGGTTGAGTTTCTTGGAACATGGGGACCTTCAAGGGCAGATCTGAGGCAGGCGCAGTTAGATTGCCCCTCTCTTGAACCCCTCAGACAGCAGGCTGCTGCTGAGGCTGCTGGGAATGCTAAAGGTACCCATAAAGTGTATTGGGACGAAGGGCTCCTTTATTCAGAGGCTAAAGACCCCAAGCCTGGTGCTTCCAGGAGGTTGATCATACCTTTGGCATTCAGGCGCTCCCTTCTTACCTTAGCCCATGATATTCCCTTAGCAGGACATCTTGGCCAGAACAAGACTTGGGACAGGCTTGTCTCTCACTTTCACTGGCCTCACATGTCAGAAGATACTAAGGAGTTTTGTCATGCCTGTGAAGTACTGGGTTTTTCAGAACCGGTACTGATCCGGTAACCCAGCGGTGCCAGGGACAACACCCTATGACTTCGGGTCCTTCCTGTTTCAGACTACAAAAACACGGAGTCTTCTAGGTGAAGTCAAAGATCGAATTTATTGGCTGCAACCAAGTAACAGGTATCCTAGAAGTACAACACAGTGTATATTCTCAGGAGACTGCTCAATCTTACAAAGCCAGCCTTCTCTTTTTATACAAGATATTATGCTTCAGGCAAACATTCCTATTTTTATAGTTGACCATTCACATATTTTCACTACAAAGAAAAAGCAGAGTCATGATGACAATCCCACATTTTCAGTTTGTTCAGCCCACAATCAATTACCCGGCAAGGCCCAGTATTTTCATCAGATATCTACGGACCCCTAATAAAAACGGGCACCTCCTCCTCGTAAAGCAAGTCATAAAGAAAGAAACAGAGGCAGGTGTGTGTAAGATTAGGAAAGGTTTGTGTGCGATGAAAGGTTTATGGCATGTTGTGCCTTGATGCTATCTCGACCGGCCACTGGGAGAAGAACTGCCCAAACAGGTTCTGCCCTGGGCAGTGGAATCAGCTTGCCCAGGTCTCAGAGAAGTCAGGAAAGGTGTACGTGTCCTTCAACACCGTGTTTGGCCTTTATCATTGACCTATGTGAGGGCAACTCACAAAATGGCTGCCGTACACAAAATGGAACCCGAGGGTTCAGAACAAAAACTACGATTTCAAGGTGAAATCGTCACTCGAATGTGACGAAAATGCTTGTGCATAGTGTACTAACCATTCTCGGTCTTCTGATATCAAAATCGTCATGGTACTTTGATGTTTATAACACGGATCCAGAATTTTCAGTCCTTTTGCCCTTACATAGGCAATAACCTATTCTCACGCTAATCTGAGTCCAGGTCTATATTCCTAAAGTCATTGAGATGTTGCTGTAGCATCATCCTATTACTTAGCTCGTCCCTCGATACAGTTTTCCTTACACATGATGTAGCACAGAGGCCACATAGTGCAGGAGCACACTGTATACACAGACAGAACAGGAAAAGAATGGCTAAGATCATCCCAATGACCATCAGAATTTTCCATCCCCAGCCGGATACCAGTTCCCAGAACCATCCCATTAACGACCAATCTCCTTTATCCACATGAATAGATTCGGAAATCTTATGCAGTTTGGAGATGGCCTGGTACACTGTTGGAGTGTTATCTGGAATGAAAACACAGCAACTCGATTGGATCACTCTACATACCCCACCTCGGTCTGCAAGTATGACGTCTAACGCGACCCTGTTCTGAAGGGTCATAAGACGATCCGTCTGGAGCTCAGCAGTCAAGTTACTAAGGGCACCAGCAGTTTCAACCACGGTGGATTCAACCACCCTTGTCAATTGCCTTATGTTCCTGCTGTTAACCATGGGTCCCCAGAACGGCAGAAAACCCCTCACGAAGTCTCCAAATTCTTGTTCTGCAGTGTCCTCTTCACTGAAGACACCTCTAACTATCCTTGTCTTATGGTAATCTGCCGCCGCTGTGTAGGTGGGAGGAAACAGGAACGAAACAAAGCATGTGCCCGAAAAGTCATGGGGCAACCATGTATAGGCTCTATCATGGCAGATGAAATAGGTACCCTTAGCTGCTAAGAACGGAGGGGAAGTCTGAGACGCAAAGACATATGTCTCAGTGCAGATACTTTTCCCTAACTGAGCTCTGGGATTCTTGCCAATACCTTGCAGACATAAGTGACCCTGATGGGGTACTATCCAAATCGGGGAAGATCTCTTAGCTTGCTGTTTCTCACTCAGAGTAACTCCATATCCGGTCACGTTCCATCCTATATATACTAGTGTCTCATCTCTCGGGATAGTCTCATGGGAGATATCTTCCTTAACCATTTCTACTATACCCTTAACTAGAGCACTATTCTTAGGATTATCTTCCACAGAACGTAGGGGGTAGGTCTCATGTGCGTAGATGAACATTGTTCTGTATGCCTCACGGAACCATTGTGGCTGAAAGGCAGGACCAGATAAGGGATACCTTTATCGGTTGTGTGAGGCATAAGACCGCACACCCAACAGTTAGTCGTGTTCATTACTAGTTGGTGTTGGTGCAAAAGCTGAACGAAGGAGTTATTAATAAACTCTAATCTCCTAGCGGATTCATGTTCAGGAAGAGGTTGAAAAGAATGTGAGGAAATAGTAGTAGTAGGAGGTGTGGGCGATGAAGTGGGTGCAAATGTCACTCGAAGAGAGAATAGAACATATTCTACTAAAAACATCATAACGCTGAACAACATGAAAATACATAATATCAAAAAACTTTTCTTGGTCATCATTCTGCAAATTGTAGTCTTAAAGTTCATTTGTTTGGCAGGTCTCTCCATCTCGAAAAACTCCATCCTCTCTAAAATGCTGCTCGCGATGGTAGGGTGTTCTATGCTAAGGAATGCTTCTGTCAGTCCAGGGCAACTCCCTTAGACCAACCAGAACTGTCGACTTAACGTCTTCAGCTGCACCCCAAAGACTTTGGGCAACCGCGACCCTACAGCTGAACCCGTATGGTGGTTCGAAAAACAAAAATAAAAAGTTTCTCAGATGAGAGAGCTGCACTTTCAAAAATTTTTCAAAGAAAAGGAAAGTTTTTATTTGTTCATAGTTCTCGGCCTCAGATTATAGCGTTGCTTCCCAGATACTGTCTGGTCTTTAAACAGGAGTTCAGGCTCTATAGTGTCCAATCGAATTTATGGTGGCACAGCTTCTTGCAAGAGATTGTCACTTTCTTTTTCAGTAATTGTTCCTTTTATGCGTGCATCGCTGAAAGGCAGAAATCGAGGCACAGTTTCAGTCTCTGAGTCAGCGACAGCATCCTGGACCCACCGGTCGTACGGTAGAGGCAAAGGCACCCTCTTGCAATGTACGCCGTGGATCCAATTCTTCTTCCCCTCCACTCGAACAGCTGATCTTGTTGAGAGAAGAACTAGATGAGGGCCGGTCCACCGGGGCTGGTCATTCTTTGTTCGCTGGAAATTCTTGACCAGCACCCAGGATCCAGGATCGATCGGATGTCCTGGAGCTTCAGAGACCTGAGGCAGAGTATCGTGAACCTGTTGGTGTAAAACACGCAATTTAGCCGTCAATTCGTACAAATAGTCAAGCAGTACAGGGTGTTTGATCTCACTGAATTTTCTCGGCCTTGGCACTCCCCATATGTTGGCCGGACGGCCGAACACTATTTCGTACGGACTAAGTCCCACTCGCGAGTGCACAGTCATTCTGGTTGATAGGAGTTCTAAAGGCAGAGCGTCAGGCCATTTAAGACCAGAGCTTGCTTGAATTTTGGCCAATTTTAGCTTTAACATGCCATTGTAGCATTCTACTAGTCCAGCTGATTGGGGGTGATTTGCAGCGTGGAATTTCTGTTGTATGCCTAGCCCTTCACATACTTTCTTCATCACTCGACCCACAAATTCACTCCCATTGTCACTCCAGACCATTCTCGGCATTCCAAACCTAGGGAAGAACTCTTTGGCAAGGGCTTTAGCTGTGGACAGGGCAGTGTTGTCCTTTAAGGGATATGCTTCTATCCATCTTGAAAAGGCACAAACAACAACGAGTACGTATTTCAGATTGTGTACCTTTCCATGTGGATGAAATCTAGCTGCAAAACCTCGAACAGATACGTTGGTGGCGCAAAATGACCAGCTGGAGTTGGGGTTCCCCTACCAGGATTGTATTTCAAGCACACCATGCAATTCTTGACCACATTCTCTGCACACTTAGGAATTCCAGCATTTTGCCATACTGGAGCCAACAACTTACAAATCCCTTTCACACTGATGTGTGCCATTCCATGAGCCATTGTAACAACTTCAAGCACATACGCATCGGGTAACAACCATCTCTGATGTTGTGACAATTCAACCCAACAACCATGTGCATCTAATTTACCCGTACTTTCTCTCCACACACTCAACTCTTTCTCTGTAGCTTCAGCTTGAATGGACTTTACACTTTCTATCATGTCTTCACACATTCCCACGTCACCAATCCATCTTACAGGGCCTGCAACATACATTCGACTCATCGCATCCCTTGCGGTTTCTTTTGCGACTTCGTCAGCAAATGCATTTCCGCGACCAACATCATCAGTCACCTTCTTGTGTGCACTGCATTTTACAATCGCAACTTGTAACGGCAAAGTTAATGACTCAAGAAGCTCATTCACCAACTGACCATGCTGTATCTTAGCTCCATGCGAAGTCAGGAACCCACATTCTTTCCACAATCGTCCAAAACTGTGAGCCACACCAAATGCATACTGGCTGTCGGTATATATGTTCACTTTCATTCCTTTTGACAACACACACGCTCGTGTAAGTGCAATCAATTCTGCTGCTTGAGCTGAATTATGTGGGATACGTGCAGCTTCAACAATCGTATGCAAAGTCGTAACAGCATATGCCACAGTCGTATCTCCATTCGGAAGCTTGAAGCATGAACCATCCACCCATAAGGTACCATCACACTTTGAAAGAGGAGTGTCCTGAAGGTCTATTCTCCCTTTCGTTTCTTCTTCTGTTCTGAGAAAACAATCATGCTGTTCAGAAGTATCTAACTCTGTTTCAATCGGCAACAACGTGGCTGGGTTAAGCGTGTTGCATCTTTTTATGTGCACATGACTCGCTAACAGTTTCAACTCATAACCTGACAACCGAGCACTAGTTAAGTGCTGTGTCTTGGTTCTGTTTAACAACATGTCCACTGCATGTGGAACCATCACAACCAATGTATTATTCATCACTAAACCAGCAGACTGTCGAATAGAAACAGCTGCTGCCGCTGTGGCTTTAGCTACCGGGTCTAAAGTCGACGAAAAATACGCGCATGGACGCTGCCTGTTCCCAAACAACTGTGTCAACACTGACAATGCACAACCTTCTTTCTCATGGACATACAATGTAAAGGGCTTACTATAGTCGGGGGTACCCAACACAGGAGCCGAACATAATGCATTGCGCAATTCGGAAAAACTTTTCTGACACTCTTCAGACCATGGAAGAGGATGCGGTGTATCTTTACAAGTTAATGCCACCAAAGGTTTGGCCAACAATGAAAAATTTGGTATCCATTGTCTGCAATATGATGTAATACCCAAGAAAGCACGCACTTCTCTCTGAGTCCTAGGCACACTCAATTTCGCTATTGCCTGAATTCTTTCTGGGGTCAGTTTCCTTCCCTTCTTCGATAAGAGATGACCTAGGTAGGTCACTTCTTGTCGACAATATTGCAATTTGGAAAGCGACACTTTGTGATGTAAGTCAGACAAATGACGCAACAACGACAACTTGGCTTCTTTACAGATTTCCTCAGTATCTGCAGCAACAAGCAAATAATCGACGTACTGAATTAGGGGAGCGCCATCAGGTAAAATAATCGTATCAAGTTGTGTTTTCAAAGCTTGACTATATATCGATGGACTTTCACAGTAGCCCTGGGGAGCGCGTTTGAAGCGGAAGCTGCGACCTCCTAAACTGAAGCCGAAAATATCCCTACTCTCTTCGGCAATCGGGATGCTGAAGAACGCATTCTTCAAGTCAATCACCGAGAACCAAGTAGCGGAAGCTGGAATCATAGTCAATAGGGCAGTGATATCAGGAACAACTGGGAATTGTGGCACAACTATTTTGTTCACTTCTCTAAGATCAATTACAAATCTGTAAACGGGTGGCTGAGAAGGGTCAGTACGTTTCAAAACAGATAGAACAGGACTATTGCAAATGTTGCCTCTTGTCTCTTCAATTACATCTTTTTCAATCAAATCGTAAATGATCGCTAGTAACGCTTTTTCACCTTCACTAGAGATCTTATATTGGGGAATACATGGCATTTTAACATTGGCTTTCAATGTCACAACATATGGCGGTATTTCCTGAAGACCCACATCATTAGGACCAGTAGCCCAAAGAATATCCGGAAGAAGCGACAACTCTGTCGGAAGTTTATCCTTTGACAAATACATTGGGGAGACTACTTTCTTACCTAGTGTAATTTGCACTCCCGAAGGAGAACAATACAAAGTCGCATACAATCTTTTCAACAGATCTAATCCTAACAAATTTTCACCACAACCTGTTGTCAGAATAAGGGGTGCTTCTAATTCACAAGGTCCAACAGAAAGGGACATAGGACTAGAAATCGGGTTCCTAACCGGGGCGCCAGAAAAACCTACTGAAACATTCATTTCGCCAGACAAAGGTGCGCCAGAGTTTAGAATGCATAATAGAACTCTTTGTAGCACCAGTATCCAACAGAAAAGGTTCTGACACACCTGATGTAATCACCTCAACATAAGGTCCTCTCTGATCTACTGGAACTGAAACAACTCCCTCTCTTTGTCTATGGCTGTCCTAGCAATCATTACCTTCCATATTCTCATCTTCTGCATAGTAGTCATCAGCATAGTACTGAGGCGTCCTACCAGACGCGTTATTCTGCTGATCAAACCTATTCATTGAATTTTGAGGTGGAAACGAGCGCGCGCTCTGGGGGAAATTTCCACGTCCTCTACCTCTAGGCGCTTGTGGAGTACCTCGACCTCTTGCGCTAGAAACACCATTCATACGCTGTAATAAAGCAGGGCAACTACTTTTAAAATGGCCCTCTTCTTTACAATATGCACACTGATTAGGGCCCACAGGAAAACGTTGTTGAGGATATTCGGTCCTTTGCGCGTTTCTCTGAAACTGCTGAGGCTGCTGATAGTTACTCTAACCACCACGAGGCGGGTACGCCTGCTGTAAAAGAACCTTTGTCTTTAACTCTTTCGTTTTCTTGTCTGCTCTATCTTTCTCATCCTTATCTCGATTTTCGTAATACTGTGAAGTAGCCAATATCTGTGCTGAAGAGGAAACGGCCCAAGAACTTTCTGAATCTTTTAATTTCTTACACAACTCTGGAAGCAAATTGTGCACGAATTTGTCAACGAACAACCGTTGACCACCTTCTGTACTCATATCTTGACCACTGTGGTCGACAACCGTCTCTTCAAACCTAGTGAAGAAATCAGACACAGTTTCATCTTTCTTCTGCTTACACGCAGACAACTTGTCCCAATTCACTCGCATCGCAGGCATTAAAGTATTCATGTAATTAATGATCCTACCAGGGAGCTCTGCTACTAAAGGCTCGGGTTTAGCACCACCAACTTGTCGGTCATCTGCAGCACTAATATTAGCCCATGTGTCACCTAACTCCTGATCATGATCCGCATGACGAATCTTTCCCCATAAAGGCTGTGGAACAACATTTCCAAACAACATGTCTATAACCGCTAAATTCATAATGCAAGAGCCTGCAGTTTGTGATAATTCCTTATAATACCCTGCAGGATTTTTACGGGGATCAGGCAATGTCTGCTTAAGGGCCAAAACTTCAGCTCGCTTCCAAGGAACATGTACCCAAACACGCTAAAAATGTGGCGGAATGGCTGGATTAGCAGTTGGGTCCCCTTCTCTCCATTGTGGGGGAACTTCTCTCATGGGATATTGTCTCACCTTCCTTTTAACAGAGGAATCAGACCCAAACAACGACTGAGAAACACCTTCACTCCTAAACGACAACAATGTCGCAACTGCTTTCTTAACATCTGAACCCACAATTGCGCCTTTTCCAAACTGGAACCGTATGTGACATAACTCAGGTGGATTGGGCTCCAAATCATTCTCCTCTAAATCCTCACTCAGGAAGGTACACATTTTCTCAAAAACGTATCTCTGTTTTGGTGCTTCCCACTGATGGAAGACATCCATAACAGACTCTAGCTCGTATTTCGTCGGTTCAGTAACCCATTTATGTGCCGAATAATTCAAAGTTTCCTTCTCCCTAGAATCAGGCAGTTGGCTACGCAACTGTTTACGCTCTGAGACAGGAGATACACCTGTTGCTCCAAAGAGAGGATATAGAAGGCTAGCAACAGTGCTAGTCATTCTCTGTCAAACAGAAGGAGAAGTCGATGAAAGGACAGGCGGAAAAGCAGAGTGAGGCAAGGCGGACGCAGAGGCAGTATCAGGAGGAATACCAGGAGTGGTAGTCGATATAGTTGTCAAAGTTGTAGGAAGCAAAGGCAGAGCAGATGTCAAAGTCGGTGGCCCTTGAGGAGGCTGCACCGGAAGAGTAGGAGCCAACTGAAGAGCAGCTGGTGACTGTGGAAGAACTTGAGGCACAACAATCTGGGGTTGCACGACTAAAGGTTGTGGAGGTGCGGTAGCATTCTGCGCATAAGGGGGTGGCGAACTCAATAAATGCGACATTAGGGTGTCTTTTTCAAGTTCTTTTGCTGCATCTTGCTGAAGAGGCGGCAAAACAGGGTAACATTTATCGACTACCATTTTACGTTGCCTGTGCAACTGCTCACTCATCTGTTCTTCTTCGTTATCTTTAAACTGCATAGCAGCTTGCATTATCGAAATACCCTTTTCTCTTTTATTCCTTTTAGCTAATTTAATTTCTTTCTGTTTGGCTTCCTTTCGCCATAGGCGGAAAGAGTCAAACATCGCCGGCCGGGCTTTCTTCTTAAAAAGTTTAACTTCTAGATTATCTAATATCTCTGTGTCAAAACTACCATATTGGGGCCATTTTAAAACACCATCTTTTCTGGTGTATCGGATCCATACTTCATTATATGTGATGGGGCCTACTCCATGCTTTACGTAGAGCTCATAGGTTGGAGTTCCAATCGGAGGAACCGGACACGAGTCCTCCAATCGGGAATCCCTATTACAACCAAGACAAAACAAATTTCCAAGTCTGCTAAGACCAGGCATCTTCGCTCACTAGTCTAGCTTCAAACTTCAAGGGATTATCGAATACGATATTCTCGTGAATACACAAGTCCCTCGGCTTTGGTACTTGCAAGTTCCAAATCAAAGATCCCAAGGGGATACCCAAACTAAGGACTGGGAGACGCTCCAATTATACTTAACTGAGGTATCGATGACTGCACCAGAAGACTTGTCTATCGTTTCGCTCTACCAATCATCAAGGGTCCAAAACAGGGCGATAGTCAGGGCAGCAGTCCTTCGTAGCCGTCGGGAAGCGGGGAACCTCGCAGCAAAGACTTTCGGACCACGTCGACATGCAGGGGTCGATGAAGTGGCGGCCTTCCTCCAGAATTTTCACACGAAGCTCCTCACGAACCTCTGGCTTGGACCGGTACCGCTGATATCGCCCCACGTTGGGCGCCAACTGAAGTACTGGGTTTTTCAGAACCGGTACTGATCCGGTAACCCAGCGGTGCCAGGGACAACACCCTATGACTTCGGGTCCTTCCTGTTTCAGACTACAGAAACACAGAGTCTTCTAGGTGAAGTCAAAGATCGAATTTATTGGCTGCAACCAAGTAACAGGTATCCTAGAAGTACAACACGGTGTATATTCTCAGGAGACTGCTCAATCTTACAAAGCCAGCCTTCTATTTTTATACAAGATATTATGCTTCAGGCAAACATTCCTATTTTTACAGTTGACCATTCACATATTTTCACTACAAAGAAAAAGCAGAGTCATAATGACAATCCCACATTTTCAGTTTGTTCAGCCCACAATCAATTACCCGGCAAGGCCCAGTATTTTCATCAGATATCGACGGACCCCTAATAAAAACGGGCACCTCCTCCTCGTAAAGCAAGTCATAAAGAAAGAAACAGAGGCAGGTGTGTGTAAGATTAGGAAAGGTTTGTGTGCGATGAAAGGTTTATGGCTTGTTGTGCCTTGATGCTATCTCGACCGGCCACTGGGAGAGGAACTGCCCAAACAGGTTCTGCCCTGGGCAGTGGAATCAGCTTGCCCAGGTCGCAGAGAAGTCAGGAAAGGTGTACGTGTCCTTCAACACTGTGTTTGGCCTTTATCATTGACCTATGTGAGGGCAACTCACAAAATGGCTGCCATACACAAAATGGAACCCGAGGGTTCAGAACAAAAACTACGATTTCAAGGTGAAATCGTCACTCGAATGTGACGAAAATGCTTGTGCATAGTGTACTAACCATTCTCGGTCTTCTGATATCAAAATCGTCATGGTACGTTGATGTTTATAACACGGGTCCAGAATTTTCAGTACTGCACCTGTGTCACCTGCCAAGCCAGTGGCAAATCAGATGGCACCACAAAGGCCCCCCTAATACCACTAACTGTGGTGGGGGGTCCCTTTGAAAGAGTTGGGATAGACATTGTTGGACCAATGGATCACCAAACAGCATCTGGGCACAGGTTTGAACTTCTATTTGGGCACCCTGTAAGGGGACCCCTTTGTCTGGTTAAGGAGGGATGGGAGTTACCTCTCAAAGCTCAAAAAGAAGACATAGTGGATTATGTACTTGGTCTCCGCTCCAGGATGGCTGAGTATTTGAAAAAGGCATCCAAAAACCTTGAGGCTAGCCAGGAACTGCAAAAAACCTGGCATGATCAAAAGGCTGTGCTGACTGTTTACTAGCCAGGGCAGAAAGTGTGGGTGTTGGAGCCAGTGGCCCCAGCACTGGTCTGGACCCCGCACTGTTGTTGAACAGAAGGGAGAGGTAACCTATCTGGTTGACCTTGGAACTCCCAGGAGCCCCCACAGGGTGCTTCATGTCAACAGATTGAAACCATATGTTGACAGGGCAGACATGGGCTTGCTCGTGGCTACAGATGACGGACAGGAGGAGGAGAGTGACCCTCTCCCAGACCTGCTTTCTCAGAACCCTGATGATGATTCAGTTGATGGTGTAGCCTTGGCAGGCAGCCTCACTGACCCACAGCAATATGACTGCAGACAAGTTCTTCAGTCCAATGGACATATGTTTTCACTGACTCCAAGTCAGACAAATTGGTGCACCCATGAGGTGGACACTGATGACAGTCTGCCTATGAAGAGTAAAATCTACAGGCAACTTGATCATGTCAGGGACTGTATCAGGACAGAGGTCCAAAAGATGTTGGAGTTGGGGTTGGGAGTTATTGAGCCCTCGGAGAGCCCTTGGGCCAGTCCTGTAGTCCTAGTGCCTAAACCTCACACCCAAGATGGTAAGAGAGAGATGATGTTTCGTGTGGTCTACAGTGGTCTCAATGCTGTCACTAGGACAGATGCCCACCCAATACCAAGGGCAGATGAGCTCATTGACAGATTGGCTTCTGCCAAGTTTTTGAGCACATTTGACTTGACAGCTGGCTACTGACAGATCAGACTAGCTGAGGATGCCAAAGCCAAAATAGCATTTCCAACCCCAGGAGGACATTATCAATTTGTGGTAATGCCCTTTGGTCTGAAGAATGCACCTACTACATTCCAGAGGGTGGTGAATCAAGTCCTCTCAGGTCTGGACGACTACTGTGCAGCTTATCTTGATGATATTGCTGTATTTAGCTCCACTTGGGAAGATCACCTGATCCACCTGTAGAATGTTTTGGAGGCCCTGCAGAAGGCTGGCCTAACTATCAAGGCTACCAAGTGCCGGATAGGGCAGAGTAAGGTTGTGCACCTGGGCCACCTTGTAGGTGGAGGTCAGGTTCAACCACTGGAGAGCAAGATCCAGACCATAAAAGACTGGACTCTTCCAACCACCCAGACACAGGTCAGAGCTTTCTTGGGCCTGTCTGGTTACTACAGGAAGTTTGTTAAGAACTATGGGTCCCAGGAATACTGCCCAAGTCCCACGGAACATCCTTGAAGAAGAATTAAGCACGCTCCTCCCGAACACAACGGAGCACCTCTCAACCACAGATCTCACCTCTCTCTACCATTCCAACATGACGTCCACCCTAGACCGCCTGGCGCCCTTGAAACTAAAAAAACCCAGAGACACCCCATCCAGATCTTGGTTCACCTCTGACATCAATGATGAAAGAAGACTTCTCAGATCCCTAGAAAGAATCTGGAGGAGCAATCCCTCCGCCCATCACCGCGAACAACTCAAGGCAGCACGCAGAAACTACAACAAACTCATCAAGGACAAAAAATCTTCTTCTGCTCTGCTCTAGATAGTGCTAAAAACCGTCCCAAAGAACTCTTTAACATCATCAGAAGTCAAACATCCAAACCTAATACATCCGAGTTAGTGGCCTCCAAAGAACAATGCAACAACTTTGCCAGATTTTTCAACAAAAAAATCTTTAAGATTGACCTCTCTCTCAGCACAAACCCCCCTCTCTTAGGGAGACCAAGATACCATCATTGACTGACAGCACCCTATTGAAACCACTCACTCACTGGTCCGTCTTCACGCCTATTCAGGAAGCAGAGATAGTCACTCTGATCGCCAACGCCAAACCGTCATCCCACTCCCTGGATCAGCTTCCTATAAATCTCGCCAAAACCTGAAACACACCCCAGCCCCAATTTGGTGCAAGATCATCAACAGCTCGCTGAGCTCGGGAAATATCCTGGATTGCCTCAAGGTCGGCCAAGTCACACTGCTACTTAAATAACCAGGGCTAGACACGGAAGATATGAACAACTTCAGACCCGTGTCAAACCTACCTCTCTTATCCAAAATACTGGAAAAATGTGTTCTGCCACAGTTAACCCAACACTTGGAGAACATCAAGCTCCTCGACCCACACCAATCGGGATTCAGAAAGGGATGCAGCACTGAAACTCCAATCCTAAACGTCGTAGACAATCTACATAAATCACTTGACTCAGACCAATGCTGCCTTCTCATTCTCCTTGACTTATCGGCCGCGTTTGATACAGTTGATCACACATTGCTCCTCAAAGTCCTTCAAGAAAGAGCAGGCATGGAAATGACGGTACTAAACTGGTTCTCCTCCTTTCTACACAATCGCTCGCAAAGTGTAAAAATTAAAAACTTTTAATCCGACCCCCTACCCGTCATCAGAGGAGTCCCACAAGGGTCAGTACTCTCCCCCCAACTTTTCAATATCTACATGGAACCCCTCACCACACTACTCAGGAATTCCAACATCCCCTTCCACCTCTACGGTGATGACACGCAGCTTTATCTGGAAACCACCTCCATGGATGACATGCTCAAACTTAATGTCATGCTCAAAGACGTTCAACAATGGCTCTCACGGAACCACCTGAAGCTTAATCAAGAAAAAACTGAAGTTCTACTCATCTCCAACAGAGACGAAAACCCCCAAATCGAAGAATGGCTCAAAGCCATCGACGCCCTCAATGGCACCCTCAAGCCGAAGGACTCGGTTAAGTCCCTAGGTATCACCCTAGCTCCGCCAAAAGCGCTTTCCTCAATCTGAAACTGCTCTACAAAATAAAACCCTTCCTTCCTCCAAAAGACCTTCAACAGACCACTCAAGCACTGGTGCTCTCCAGAATTGACTATGGATTCGCAGCCCTGACCGGATCAGCTAAATCGCACCTAGGCCCCTTGTAAACCACCCTCAATGCCGCAGCTAGAATGGTCACAGGAACCAAGAAATTTGATCACATTTCTCCCGCTCTCAAAGATCTGAAATGGCTCCCTATTGAACAACAAGCCAACTTTCGAACAGCATGTCTTACACACAAAGCCCTTCACACAGGCAAACCAGAATACCTGGCCGCGAAACTCAAAAGGGCCGGCCAGTCTAGAAATCTTAGGAGCTCTAGCACGCTCCTTCTCATTCCACTGAAATCTCAGAAACGCAAAACTACTAGTAAATCCTTTGCGGGTAATGCACCCAAGATCTGGAACGCCATCCCCCCCACATTAGAATGACCTCCTATTTCCCGAAATTCAAGACTTTAATCAAAGCCCTCTTCCTTGAGTGCACCTGAACTGAATGGGAAGATCATAGAACCCCCCTGTAGACCTAATGATCTGTATGATAATGTTATTTGCAATGCTCATTAGTTGTCCAGATGTGGATTCTGCCTTCGCCGCCAAGGCACAGTGTTGTACCTGATGTGAAGCGCTCTGATACCCCTGGGTCCAGCTAGCGCTATACAAAACTTATAATAAATAAATAAATATAAATTGTGACTCCTCTTAATGACCTCACCTCAAAGAAATGCCAAAGAAAGTTCAGTGGACAGTAAGCTGTCAAAAGGCATTTGATGACCTGAAGCAGGCCATGTGCACTGCACCTATTCTGCAAAGTCCAGATTACTCCAAAGAATTCATTGTCCAAGCAGATGCTTCTGAGTTGGGTGTGGGAGCTGTTCTTTCACAATTGAATAAAGATGGTCAAGACCAGCCAATAGCTTTAATTAGCAGAAGGCTGACCCCTAGAGAGAAACGTTGGTCAGCTATTGAGAGGGAGGCCTTTGCTGTGGTTTGGGCCCTGAAGAAGCTGAGGCCATACTTGTTTGGTACTCACTTCAAGATTAAGACAGACCATAAGCCCCTCTTGTGGCTAAATCAGATGAAGGGTGAACATCCCAAACTGCTTAGGTGGTCCATTTCCCTACAGTGGAACATAGACCTGGGACTGACCATGCCAAAGCAGAGGAACTCTCCAGATATTTCCACTTAGAACATGAAGACTCAACTGGTCAAAGTTAGTTTAATGTCCCTGCATTGGGGGGGGGGTTGTGTAGGAGAGTAGGGTCTGCTTCCTATGGTCACCCCCACTTTTTGCTGTGATTGACTGTTTTTTTACTGTAGTGTGGCTGTGGGCCTGCTAATCAGACCCACAGCCCAGCTGTTCTCTCTCTAAATTGATACCATGTACCTTAGGTACATACCTAATTGGTAATTGGGTCCCCTTTGTGAGCCCCTGTATAGTGTACCATAGGTACCCAGGGCATAGGTGCATCCAGTGCCTACCAGGGGCTGCAGCATGTATTATGCCACCCCTGGCTGGCCATCCAAACTGACACCACAGGCTGATCACTCAGCTTGGGTAAGGTGGTGTAATCACCCCTTACTTAGATATAGTATACCTATATTTACCCTTACATATAGACACATATATACCTATAAGTCACTCCTATGGCAGGCCTTAACAATCCTGAAGGCAGAGTGCTTTAGATTATCCTGGACTGAAACTCTGAAACAAAACTCTTGGACCTTCTATGATCTATACCGACTAAAAGACTGAAGACATCTCCCTTGTGGTCAAGGAGTGACCACCCTGTGCAAACAGTCACCACCAGTACCTTGCCGGTTTGCTTTGTCGACGCTCCTGCCGGAACCCGAAGACTCAGTGACTCAGGAACTGGACTTCCAGACTTCTCCGACTCCGATCCACAGCAAAGCTGAGACCCGTGGCGGACACGAGAGACGTGGGACCGGACACCCTGGACTACCTGCACTTTGCTAACAGTGCAACTACCGAGGCACCCTCGCAGTTGTGCATTGGGGTTTGAGAAGCTCAAGACCCGAGCGTTATTTGCACCGAAGCTCAGCCCTCCACACTCCACGAGTGCCGCGTGGGGCCTGCTCTTCCCGGTTGCTAGCCCGTTGGCTAGTTAGCCCCCTGAAGACTTTTCTTTTAATCTACACCACTGGCCTAGTTGCTCCAGGTTTGCTCCAGCTTCCCTGCAAAGGAGAAGCTCCCCAGACCTTGCTGGTCTGAGCTGAAGCCCATCTTCCCTTCCTGCGTGGATTGCGTTTGCCAAGGCTTGTTGGGTCCAATCCGGATACCGACACCGCAGTCAACTAGATCCTTCGCGGAACAGCTCAATTCCAGCTCCTGGTTGTCTTAGACGCCTCCTGGTCCTCATGGCTGAAGAGACAAGCTTCACCTTCTTCACCTGAAACACTCGACATCGCCTGGTTCCTTCCTGGTTCCCTCCTGGTCACTGGCTAGTGACCCAGACTCTGTCCCCTCTGCTTTCAGGTTCTTCACATCTTCGATCCACCCTTGGATCCACCCAGACACTTTTCTCTTGGTCGCCTTCAGCACTTCTTTGCAGATCTCCATAGGAAACAGTGACGACACCCGGCACGAAAAGACACCTATGCACCCGGCTTCCCTGGGTGAGGTAACTGGAGTACTCCGGTGCTCCCGTGGGTGTTGACTCTCGAAGTGTCCTAGTTTAAAAGGGTTTTACTGTAGTCCATCCGGAAGTGTCCTTAATCAACTACTTTGTAACTTTTATGTTCCCATTATAACTCTATGGTAACTCTATGGTAACTCGCGACTGTGTTTAGAAAATGCATGCGTCTCCCGTGGGCCTCCTACTTCCAATCCTCTGGTTGTCCAGTGTAGCCCCAGCAATTCCCTAGGCTGTAGGCCTATTCACTATTCCAGAAGTGGTCCTTATACCACTTACTTAGTATATGGTTCGTGAGGCCCCTAGGGCAGAATTGTATTTGTGCAACTTATAGTATGCTTAATGAGTAACTTGTGATGTATCTCAAACTCTGAACTCATAAAGAGTCCAGAGGGGTTGTGTTAGAAATAAATATATGTATATTTGATATATACCTTGTGTGGTGTCCTTTCATTTGGTATTCAAGGGATTATATATGGTAAAACAGCTGGCTTCGCATGCTCTCTGAAGTTTTAGCCTAAGACTGCTGGTCCATGCTACCACTAGGATAGCTTGTCTATAAGGTTGACTTTACAACCACCATCAATAAGGGTCGTTTAGACTGGTGCAAGGTGCTCACTAGAATAGTGGACATCATATGCCAGGCTAACTTCTCACAGTTATCCCACTCTTAGCTGAGGTTCTTGTACTCTTCGGGCTTCGCTGGCTTTCCGATTCATTTTCTCCTTCCTTGCTTGGATGGCTGCATCATTCCGCTTCATGGGCACCCACGTCGAGTCTGACGGGATACTGTCTTGTGGGGCCCGCTTGAACAGTAGATGAGCCGGAGCACACTTGGTGGTGCTATGAGGGGTCTGTCGATACACACCAAGGAATTGGTTGAGAGCTGTTTCAGCATCTTCTCCACTATCTAGTGTGATGTGCAACGCGTGGTTAAGTGTCCTCATTAGACATTCTACTTCCCCGTTCGCTTGAGGCCATAGCGGGGTGATCTTCCGATGGCAAATCGCCTGATTCTCAAGATACTCCTGAAACTCTCGGCCCTGGAACTGGGGTCCGTTGTCAGACTTAACCTCTTCCGGTAGTCCCATCATTGCAAAGGTTCTGTCCAGGACCCTTTTCACATGGGGAAAGGCTGTCGACGACACCACTTCGACGATGGTGAACTTCGAGAATGAGTAGACCATGACCAGCATGTGACGTCCATCTGGGAATCTCCCAAAGTCCAGGCTAAGGTGTGGCCAGGGAGTCTTACTTGGTTCCTCCGTGATCACGGGTGCTGGCGCTGGGTCTCCTCCGGTGATCGTGCACACGTGGCACTGTCTTACCATCTCCTCCACCATGGAGTCCATCGCCGGGAACCAGAGCTTGTCCCGCAACCTGGCCTTGGTCTTTGCCATTCCTTGATGGCCGACGTGTGCCAGCGTGAGGATACGTTTCTGCAAGCTCTCCGGGACTACTATCAGGTGTCCTCTCAAAACAACTCCTTCTACCCCCCCACTGAGTTCGTTACGGATGTGTCATAGTTGTTGGCGGCCATGGCTAACCTCCGGGCGGAGAACGCAGGCTCCGTCCATGAAATGGGCCCATCCATTGTTCTACAGTGCTCCTCTCACTTGGGAGAGAGTGTGGTCTTCCTGAGTTGCCCGGCCAATCTCTTCAAGCATCATGGCTGTGGGGCACGCCCGTTGCGACACCATGTTGACGAAAGCTTGTGTGTTGCAGGCATCTGCCGACGGTTCTGATGGCATCGTGGACTCCGGGTGACGAGACAGATAGTCGGCAGGGTTGTGGGCCCCTGGACGATAGATTACTTTGAAGTTGTATGCCTGCAACTGCACTGCCCACCGTTCAACCCTCGGGGGCGCTAGCCGGGAGGAGCCTGCAAACAGTGGGAGTAGCGGTTTGTGATCAGTCACGACATGAAACTCCTGGCCGCACAGATACAGGTGGAAGTGTTGGCACGCGCACTTGATGGCCAACGCCTCCCTCTCGATTTGAGCGTATCTGGTCTCAGTGTCAGTGAGAGCTTTGCTGGCATAGGTGACTGGCTTCCAAACTTCCGGGCTGTGTTCTTGAAGGAGGAACGCTCCTAGGCCCACCGGCTGGCGTCGACGAACAGCTCCGTGCGTCGTCTTGGATGGAAATAGGCCATCACTGTCTTGTCTAGCAGCCCCGCTTTGATGTCTTGGAACGCCTTGTTGGCCGCCGGTGTCCACTCCCACTTGTGATCGTGGCGTGTAAGGACCGCAGTGGCTCTGACATGGCTGCGAGGTTGTGGATGAAACACCCACAATATGTGGCTATGCCAAGGAAGCTCCTCACTTCGGTGGGGTTTCGTGGTGTGCTGGCTGCTCGGATGGCCTCAGCCTTCTTCGGGTCCACCAGGAGCCCTTCTGGGGTGAACGTATATCCAAAGAAGTCGACGCTCTCCTGATAAAACGAGCACTTGGACTTGTGCAGATTCAGCCCGCAGTCAACCAGCCTCTTCAGAGTTGCTTGGAGGTGGGTGTGGTGCTCCTTGAGGGTGTTTGAGAAAACCAGTATATCATCACTAAGGTTGATCACCCCTTGCAGCTCTGACAGTGCTTCCCTGATGGCATTTTGGAAGACCTCGGCGGCGGAAGACACTCCAAGCTGAGCCTCTTGTATCTTCGGAGGCCAACATGCGTCGAGAAGGGGGTGATATACCTGCTCTCAGGCTCCAGTTCCAGCTGATGGTAGCCGGTGTTCAGGTCTAGCTTGGAGAACCATTTAGCCCCATTTAGGTGCGCCACGATGTCGTCCATTGTGGGGGTGATGTGACGTTCCCTCTTCACAGCGGTATTTGGCAGCCTCATGTCGACACAGAGCTGAATGGCTCCTGGTTGCTTGGGTTTGGGCGCCACACCCAGAGGGGACACCCATGGGTGGGGCCAGAGACCTTTTCGATCACATCTAGATCTTCGAGCTTTCTCAGCAATTCCTCGACTTCCGGGCACAGGTTGAACGGCACCCGCCGATGCCTGAGGGCCACGGGTCGTACCGAGGGGTCAATGTGGAGCTTGAGCTTCTTATCCTTGAGCTTCCCCGGTCCTTTGAAGAGAGCCGGGAACTCCTTCAGCATCGCTTCAGCGTGGGAGTCATGAATCTGACTGGCGAAGAAGACAAGTCCTATGTCCTCAGCCTTGTGGCAGCTGAGCAGAGTCACCTTTTTGAACCTCACCTCTGCGGAGTTGTTTCCGCTGGTGATGGTGGTCTGGATGACGCCACGGAGAGGAAGCTGGTCAGTCCCTCTATGCATGTAGATTCGGGCTGTGGAAGGTGCAAGTGGGGGTCGCGGTGACAGGCGGTCATACTGCTCCGAGTCCATCACATTGACAGATGCACCAGTTTGAATGAGGGCTTGTACATCAGTGCCTTCGACGGAGACAAAGCACATGGGAGGTGGCCTTCGATGAGTGCCTGTTCTGCTGACGTACAACACCACAAACACTTCCTCGTCTTCATTCTCATACATTGGGCGTCGTTCCTGTGGCTGGTCTTCCGCTATAGGTGGCGGGTCATCGATAAAGACCTGGCAAATCCGTTGGGGCATGCTTCTGGGTCTTGACGATGTTTGTCTGAATCTCCTGCCTCGGCATACTTTGGCATAGTGATTCAGCTTGCTGCAGAAGGAGCATGTCTTCCCCTTCGCACCGCAGACAGCCGTCACGGGGTGATCCTCACTGCTGTATCCACACGGTCCACCTGGTGGCGGTCTGGGCACCTGGTGAGTCGTGGTGGGGCGTCTCTGGATTGCTTTCACCCTTTCCTCCTTGATTGGCGGGTGTCTGGGCGCGTGTGAGGCAGCAACCGGTGTGTGTAGGGTGGCTTCCATTTCCTCTGCTCTGACGTCCGACAACTCGTGGGAGTGGGCCAGGACCAGGATCTCGTCCAGCGAGATTCCGGTTTGCCAAAGGATTAGTTTCCGCAGTTTTGATAGGTAGCCCAGGATGATCTGGTCACGTATCTCCTCCCATTGGTCAGTGAAGGGGCATGTGCTAGCCATGCGTAGAACATATCAACGGATTCTGCGTCCATCTGCCGCACCCTCTTAAACTTGAATTTCTCAAAGTCGGGGTTGAGTTGGGGGTCAAAGTGACTGTTGAGTGTGGCGACCGCTGCTTCGTAGTTGTCATCATTTCCCGTGTTGGGGAGCGTCTCGAAGAGGTCGTAGATTTCTGCACCCCATAGTGACCGTTTCACTGTGCCATCTGTTTCTCTTGTCCCTTTGAAATATTGGTTGAGCCGTCCGACCCAGGCTTTCCATCTTGGTGCAGCTGTGACTGGGAATGAGGCTTCACTGAAGGTGGGCAGAGGTGCGACCGCCGTATGGCTGTGCACTGGGAGAGGCGCGTTGGCACCTCCACGTGGATGATTTGCTCCATCCTGCTGGGCAGCCGTGCTAACTTGCGGTGGGTTGCTCATGGTGGCTGCGCGCTGGAGCGCTGGCGCGAGGGTGTGGCCCGGGTCCCAAGCTCGGTGTCTGGGTGTGTGCGCTAGCATGTGGCCACATGCCACTGTCTGTCTTGTGGTTGCACGTGCGTGTGTGGGAGGCGACGTGCTCTCTGGCGCGTCCCGTGGTGGGTGAGAGGTGTGGGCGTAGCAGGGGTTTGTGTGCCCTGATGTGCTGTAGTCCCCCACCTTTCTTTGGCTCTTTCTCCTGTACTGCCTTCCTCCTTGAACCAGCTTCACCTCCACTCCCACTGCCCTGTGTCCTCCCCCTAGGCAGGAGACTCTCGGCGTGTGGTCTTGCAGTGGGGAGCCCCATGCAACCGGTACAGTCCTTATCTGCAGCCCTTGGCCCAGGTTATCTCTCTGTGCAGACTCTGTCCCAGTGTATCAGTGTGGGACAGCTCGAGCTGGGACTGGAGCAGGCAGTAGGCAGGGCACCCAGTCTCGGGGCCTCGCCGCCGAGGAACTGGTGGAAGGCTCGGGGCAGGCCTGCTGGCAGAGTGGTTGGACACGTCCTCTAGGTTCGCTCTGTGCGGGCAGGGCAGCGGGCACTTACCCCAAGATGAAGTCAGCTTCAGCAAGCGCCGCCAGCTGAACGCGCTCCCATTGGGCAGGGAGAAGCGTGGGCGGGTGCGAGCAAACAGGCGCAGGCGGCGGGGTAAGCATTGCGACCGCAGAGGCCTCAGGTGTCAGAGGAGCTTCATGCACCGGCCAGTGCGGAGCTGTGCAGGTAGGCTCCGCGAGCTCCCCGCAGTCAATCACTCGGCGGCAGAGGAGAAAGGGACAGCGCGGGTGGGCACCGCACGCTCTCAACAGGAAACAAAGAGGTAGGCAGGCACGCGTGGGGTGCGACCAACCTCATCGCCAATGTAGGGCGGCGGGGCCTAGTTGAGATTAGGCTGCAGCAGCGCTGATATCAAAAACACGAGAAAACTACTTGCACACTCGTGGCCGGAAGACCCCGAACGGTCTCCGGCCGTTTATTTATCCCCTCGGGTCGAGGCCACCCGAGGGGTGTGTGGATGCGTGGAGATGGCTACAATGTAGTAGAGGGCCCGGGTGGCTCTCTACACTCCCATGCACAGCCAAAAATATACCGTTGACTGGCAAGCTTGGATGAGGTGTGACGCACCCTGCCCTGCTGTCATACCAGCTTTACTTTCACACGTCTTGGGTCTGAAGCGGGTACAATGCTTGGCGCTGTCCACCTAAATTTGCAGAAAATTGTCTTTTCGCCCCTATGTTGTCACCTTTTTGGGGCACTCGCTGAAGCCTTAACCAGATAAATAAACCCAAGCTAACGTCTTTGTTTGGTTCTGTTTACGATGTTCAGTGCTACACCCAAGCCGAAGACTATATAACGTCGGTGCCAGATAATTTCAGACCAAACCAGTTTGTTGAGTGGTAATTACGTCGAGTTATGCCAAATACCAGTGACAGGAGCCATAAATGCTCTGTATGATGTAGAGTAGCCGAAGGATTGGTTGCAGACGCTGCTAACTACTCAACGGGTGCTTTAGAAGCTGCTACTTTATCCAAGAGCCGTCAGGGGATTACAAAGATGTTGACAGACTTCACTACCAGCAAGCACTACCAGAGGCTTTAGGCTTCCCCAAAGTCATCAATTAGCACCAGAGCCATTGGAAAACTCCAGAGCCATTGTGGGTGATCCCAGATCCATTGGGTGCACACAGAGCCACTCCTCAGACGAGGATGCAGCGGAGTGGTCACAGTCATTGTGTAATCCACAAGCCTTTGAGTGCCCTCAGATCCATTGGGAGACCCGGGAAGCAGTTGAATGCTCATAGAGTCATTGAGTAATTACAGAGCAATCGGGTGATTCCAGTGCGATTATTTGATATTATTTTATATTAGAGCCACAATGAGTTATATAGCCATCAGGTGATTTAGCAGTCAATGGCTAATATTGGAGCAATGGAGGTATATTGAAGCCATCTGTAATATTGGAGTCATTAGGTAATGTAGAGACAAAATAAGCAATAGCAGAACAATTGGGTAGTATTGAAATCAACGAACGATCAGGATCCTTTGGACAATCCCAGAGCCACTAGTGGTCCAGAAGCATCACGTGCTACTGAGCCATCTTTGACTCATAAGGAGCGCATCAATCTACCCTCAAACATTTAGATGACCTTTGGGTCAACCGAAAGTCATGGGGAGGCTGTGGAACATTTGGTGATCCCGGAGCAAGTGAGTGATCCCACATCCATCAAGTGAGCCATTAAGTGATTTCGAATCCATTGGCTGAAACAAAAAAAGATCCAATGGTCTTTGGATGATCTATGAGCTATCAGGTGATCCTGGAACCAGAACTGAGAGGTCATCTTAAGCCATTCACCAGGTAAGGAAAATGTTAGCTATCTGTACCATTAAATGGTAGACACCATTTTCTCCATTCCCTTGAGTACATCAAATGGTCTTGCAGTAAGTGAGGTTCCTAATTCTTTCTTCTCTGGCAGCTTCTTCCACCGTCTGTTACCTAAGTAGTTGTACGACCCAGGGACAGAGCCTTGCAGAAGTTTTTGTGAATTTCTAGTTGTCCTCATTTAGATATCAGTTACAGCCACAGCTATGTGACATGTTAGGAGGTGTTTGAGAAGCACAGTTCAAATGTCCACAACCAATGTGAGCTTCACAAATTGTGGTAACTTGTCCAAATGGGCTTGACAGATGTGCCCTTGCAAAATTCTCACCAGGTCCCTCGGATGATCGAGAGTGGGGCGTGATGCAGAAGGTGGCTAAGGCCTGGGCAAAATTTAAATTATTTGGAATTCTTGAACATTACACTATCTGAAATTCATGAAATTTCTTGGTATTTAGCATTATGCATTTTGCTTAACTGTTTTTTAAGCAAGCATGTACCTAGCATAAAAAAAATAGCAGCGGGAGACTGGTTTGCATAGAAAATGTCCTCTTAATATTAATTTTCTTCTCCGACCAATAACCTTCAAATATCTCGCAAGACTCAATTTAAAAAAGGCAAAGAAACACCAGCAAATCATATTTCACTCTGGCAGCATAATGTAATCCGATTTTGCAAACAAATCATGGAATTTCAGAAATATATTCAAACTGTGCACTTTTTTAATGCTTAGTAATGCACTGCTCGAGACCTTCAAAGTGACTAAGGGGCAGATGTATCAAAATTCCGTTTTGCGAATCTCAAACCGCGAGAATTTGCGATTCGCAGTTTCAGATTCGCAAAACGGGATATATGTAAAAAAATCGCTAAAGTTTTGCGATTTTTTGAATATCGCAAAAAAATAGCAGAATCCTATTTTGCGATTACTTATTTGCGAAATTCGCAATTTAAGAAATCGCAAATCCGGGAATCTGCCATACAGATGCAGCTTGATGACATCACAACCAGGAAGTGGGAGTGATTAGCTGCACCTGTTTGCCTGAGCCACACCCAGAGTCAGTTTGGAGTGTGTTTGGAGGCTGCACAGCATTTCAAGCTCTGCAATGGAATCACAGAGGCCACAGGAGAGCATGGAGCCTGAAAAAAGAAAAAGAAAGCACAAGTTTTCTGAAAAAGAACAGGAGGTACTAATTGAAGAAATGGTCTGCAGCCATGAACTCCTGTTTGGGAAAAAAGCCCTGAAGGTACCTGAGGCAAGGAAAAGAAAGATATGGCTGGAAATCCAGGAAAAGGTGAATGCTGTGGGAGTAAACAACCGTACCATTGATGAGCTGCGACAAAGATGGTATGACATGCGCCAAAGATCAAAGGAGAGGGTGTCAGCCAGGTTGAAGGAGGCACACTAGACCGGTGGAGGAACTTCAACAGCAGAACAGCCAACACCCCATGAGGAGCTGGTAGAGTCCACTATCCGGCCTGAGAGTGTTTGTGGCGTGGCTGACATTGACAGCTCCGACCCTTCAGCCAGTAGTCAAGGTAAGATTCATGGCAAATAATCTTGAAACAGCTACACATAGCATGCACACTGTTTAGAATGAGTGAAATGAAGAAAACACATTTGACTCCGGTCCACTCCTTACAACACACGTAACAATGCATTATGGGTGTTGTAGTTGGATGAAGGATAGTTTGTGAATGAGACTGACAACATCATGCCTAGATTGTGGGTTGCACTGAAGGCGAAATTACAGTGTCAGGATTGAGACAACTTGAAAGTTGAAAACTTTATTCATTCCAAAATGCATGACAAAACACAAACTCATATGTCCCCGTTTACATCCACAGCACAATCAAGGGCACCAGGGGACATTGCAGAGGGAGAACTCAAATTAATTTGGAACACACAAATGAAGGGGAAAGCAGTGATGGATCCAACCAAACACCCCATTATGCGCAGGAAGCGTACATGTGTGCCCCCACTGGATCCATTGGAGGATGACATAGATGGCACTGGGGATGCAAGTGACAATAGATCTGAATTTCAGGAAGTATGTGACAGTCGTGCACAAGTGCAACCACAGAAAAGGTCTCAAACAAATGCAGCACGTAGGTCCTTGTCCAGGAGCAGCAGTGGCAATGTGAGGAGCACACTCTTTTTGCAGGATTGGAGCAGAACATGCTTCAAGTGCAGCGCCTGCAACACAAAGCACTGCGTTCAATAAACAGGCAGCTGAACACATTAAATAAAAATCAGAGGCACATGGGTGAGGGCATGATGGCCATGGCAGGTGCCATTGAAAAGCCATGCGCTACACTCAAACACTCTGAAAGTGCCAGGAACAGGGCTGCACAACGTGCCAATGCACGTATGCACAATTACACCAAGGCTGTGAATCGGCTCTGCGCAACCACCAGCAACTTAATTTGTCGCAGCATCACTATGGAGATGCAGATGACACTGCTGCCAAGACATTGTCAGAGGGCTAGAACAAGTTACAAATGCTGTTGAACAGATGCAAACTGCTAACTCTGGTGGCAGCACACTATTGATCTCTGGGGAGAGTGAAGAGACCTCCAGTAGGAGCAGCATCACTCCTACATTGCCACTTATGCAACGTCGCAGTGGCAGACATGGTGCTGCAGCTAGCCATACAACAGAGGGCACCCAGGCAGAACACCGCCTTGCACCAAGCCGTCACCGGAGAAGGTGAAGTAGATAATGACAATATTGTCAAAAGTGGTGAAGCAACCAACCAAAACTTATTTCTTGACAATAATCATCAGTGCTATCACTGTGTTGAAACAGGTGTTTGGTACTGCTAACATAATTGTGTGTGAAGTGTGAATAAACACATCACATGTTACAAAAATTATTCTTGATCATTATATTTATTTCTTATCTAAAAGTAGTTGTGTGTGATCTCAGACCGTCTCTGACGTCCAGCGGATGCCCCTACTCCTGCTGCTGCCCTGCCAGGAGGAGGTGTGCAGTCATCATCCGATGTGTCTGAGTCGCTCACATCCATTTTGGTGCCTTTCCTCATTGCCATGTTGTGGAGCATTGTGCAGCTTGTCACTATTTTACAACATGTCACAGGGCTGTACAGCAGTGCCCCTCCACTGTTATATACGCATCTGAAACGGCTCTTCAAGATGTCAAATGTGCGTTCTATGACGCTGCGCGTTGATCTGTGTGCCCTGTTATACCTCCTCTCGCTTGAATTTGCTGGATTCAGATATGGTGCTAGGATGAAGTCTCGCACTGCGTAGGCACTGTCACCTGCATGAATGAAAAGGAAAGGTAAGTCAATGTTCCCCCCAAAATGAGTAATGGATGTATGTATGTGTGCTATTGATTTACCTAGCAGGTATCACTCTCCAAACTCTCCTGCACTCAGACGTCTATGTATCCCACTATGTCGGAAGATGAAAGAGTCAATTGCCAGGGTATTTAGCCACAATGTCATTGATGATGTATTTGGCATTGCACACAATCTGTATATTCAGGGAATGGTAGCATTTTCGGTTCCTGAACACATATTCTGTTGCTGCTGGCGGTGTGAGGGCGACATGGGTTCCATCAATGCAGCCAATGACATGGGGGAAACGTGCAATTTGATAGAAGTCAAGTTTGGTTTGCTGTAATGCCTGTTGGGTGCTGGGGAAGTATATATGATGTGCTAGCCTGTTCAGCATTGCATCCAAAAAGGCATGGAAAAAGCGAGATAGAGCACTCTGTGACACCCCGCCAACCTCTGCTATGACTCCTTGAAAACCCCCTGAGGCCAGAAGGTGCAGAGAGCTCAATACCTGCACATGGGTGGGAATTGGTTGTGTCCTGCATGCTGGGTGTTCCAAAAAGGGTTTCAGCTCCTCAATCAGGTCCAAGATGGTGTGTGGGTGCAGCCTGTACTTCTCATGAATGTTCTCTTCAGTCTGCTGGAACAGCGTGATGCGCAGTTTGAATATGCGCTCCTGTCTCAGTCTCCTCTGTGCAAGGGCATGGATACGCAGCCTCCTGGCTATCACATATAGTGCTGCCATTGTGGAAGTTTCAGTTGCATTGTGGGCTGCTTTTTATACCTTCCACCTGGTTACCACCTGCATGCACTTGGTGGTAATAGCGATTTCTTAATTTGCGATTTTTGTTACATGTCACTGCGATTACTTATTTTGCGATATCCAGTTTGCAAATTTCGCAAACGAAGGACATCGCAAATTAAGAAATCGCAAAATAGTTAGCAGATTTCATGTTCTCGCAACGTAAGAAATCGCAATTTTTGTGATTTCTTATTTTGCGATGCGATTTGTGTCATACATACCTTTTTCCGATTTTTAAGTCGCAAACGCTGCTTTTTTACGGATCGCAGCGTTTGCGTCAAAAAAACGTTGATACATATGCCCCTAAAGTAACTCCAGTAAATACTGAAAGAGCCCTGGCATTAGCGCCCCTTTCCATGTGCCTGGTGTTGGCTTTGAGGAGGATGGGACCCACGGGGCTCTGCTGAGAGCTTATCGTGGCTGCATTTGTGTATTGCTTAAAACCCAAGGGCAGTCCAATGCTTAGTGTACCGACCAAGAGAACCGCAAACAACTCATCAGGTGAATCAAGGTGTCACAGCTGTCCAAAACCCAGGCAACTGGTATGTCTGTCACAGCTTCTCTGACAGGTCATTGCATACATTACTCACGTGCGGGCATTGAAAAAGCGTTACTCCTTAACCTGGCCCCTTATATTTTGGGTGGAGCTAGCAGTGGTTTCCGAGTGGGTCACTGCTCTTTACTTGGCTGTTCAAAGATAAGCAATTCTTTAGGTATTGAGGCGCAATACTGTAAATAACTTTATGCGTCATGCTTAACGTCATGCTGAGAAAGCTGGAGAAGGCAATGCTGCTTCAGGTTCCATGTTCTCACGTGCCCAAAAAGTCAACTAGGCAGGCACGCCGTTGGGTAAGCAGTGGCATGTGTTTACCACCCTATCATTTAGTCCCGTACTCACCCAGAGTGCAAGGTCTGAACACCACGGCCAATCACCTCGTACCTCACTGTGACTGGCCACGTGCTGCAGGCTGTCTGCTGTCAATCACACTCTGCACGTGCGTGACCAGGGCTCTGCCGAAGAGACTGAAGAGGTAGTTTGTGAACATTATCCATGCTGTGTGGAGTGGAGGAAAAAGTGAGGAACTCAGCCCAAATGTGGGACTAACAGGTATGAGGTACACAAGTGTGTCGTTGTTTGCATGATTCTGCCTAGGTACATGTTTGTGTGTTTGCCAGTGGTCATGTGTGTGCCCATGCTTATACATGGCTTTGTTTGAGTCGGTGTCTGACAGAGACATTTCCTGCTGTTGAGCCCCCCACTGGTGTATGGTGTCACCACCTGTTGTTTATTGTCTTTCTCTGGCATATTAGGTCACCCATGGCATTTGTAGCTACTCATGTACTCTGGAGGCCATCCCGTCCATATGGGTCGCCTCAGGCATACGATCAACCTTCCTGGCATACATAGACCGGGTCCATGTTTAAATATCGATGACAAAAATATAGATGTAAAAAATATCGATGTAAAAATATTGATTACAAAAATATCAAATCCCTATACTTAAACAGGTAAGTACAGTAATATCGACTCAAACTTATATATGTAAAGAATATAAATGTAAAAAATATCGACTTTTAAAAAGAACATAACTTAAAATAAAATAATTAAATAATATAAATATTATTAACAAAATTAATTAAATATATATTTTAACTAATTATAACAAATAAACGTAATTTAATAAATATAAACACACAAAAATGTGTACATATAAATATATTTACTTAAATACATTTTATTAACTATTATCTTTATTTAATTTTAAATTATATAAAAATAAAATAAACACATAGAAATAATTTAAAATAAAATATTCTATATTTAATTAACACATTAAACTATTTAAAACAAATAAAACATATGTTTAATAACAAAACAAAAATATTAGTAGTTAAAACATTGGATAGCGAAGGGGTAAATATTACTATTCCCATTCCAGTGAGTGCAACAGTAGGGAAAGCGCTGGATAGCGTAGGGGTAAAAATTACTATTCTCACTCCAATGAGTGCAACAATAGGGAAAGCGCTGGATAGCGGAGGGGTAACATTTACTATTCCCACTCCAGTAAATGCAACAGTAGGGAAAGCGCTGGATAGCGGAGGGGTAAAAATTACTATTCCCACTGCAATGAGTGCAACAGTAGGGAAAGCGCTGGATAGCGGAGGGGTACAAAATACTATTCCCACTCCAATGAGTGCAACAGTAGGGAAAGCGCTGGATTGCGGAGGGGTAACATTTACTATTCCCACTCCAGTGAGTGCAACAGTAGGGAAAGTGCTGGATAGTGGAGGGGTAAAAATTACTATCCGCACTCCAATGAGTGCAACAGTAGGGAAAGAGCTGGTAGCGTAGAGGTAAAAATTACTATTCCGACTCCAGTGTGTGCAAAAGTAGGGAAAGCGTTGGATAGCGGAGGGGTAAAAATTACTATTCCCACACCAGTGAGTGCAACAGTAGGGAAAGCGTTGGATAGCTTAGGTGTAAAAAATACTATTCCCACTCCAGTGAGTGCAAAAGTAGGGAAAGAGCTGGATAGAGGAGGGGTAAAAATTATTATTCCCACTCCAGTGAGTGCAACAGTAGGGAAAGCGCTGGGTCCCAAAACAATAAAAAATAAAAACATATTTTTTTTAATTAAATTTAATTTCCAATATTAACATAATAAAAATTTAAATTTAAATATATTATTATTAACAAAGATAATAAAACAATTTTTATTACAAAGACAGAGCGGTTGCAAAGAAGCCAGATTGGTTTTATTCACATCCACACACACTAGCCTCACTTTACAGATTTTGCAGTAAAGCGCTACTTTTGTTTTCTCGTCTTTCTTTAAACAGCATTTTTGTCCCCAGGCGGGGAAGCGCACCATTCCTGGATGTATTGCAATACCTGGTTGATGGGTAGATTGGAAAACAAAATCTGTACCATGGCTCTTTGTTTATGGATGTGGTCTTTTTAAACCATGCTGCTTACATTTTGTAAGGATATAAGCAATGGACATCTAAACGGTTCCCTTCAGGGCCCTGTAGTCATGTCCTTAACTTTTCAGGTAAAACCACTCGCTGATTTCTGAATGGTGAGTGAGAGATTGTTAAGGTAACCATGTTGTTTCTGCTTACATTCCACATGCTTAACTTAAACTTGTATTCCCTATGAGTGTTTGCTTTTACTTTTTTTTAGGCAGTATATTACTCTTATCAAGTGCATAATTTGAATTGAGCCACATCCAAGTGTTTATAGCGGGCACAATTAGGTTGTAGCCGAAGGCAGTGCAAGTTTCTCTCGGTGGAGCAGTATGGTGTTCAGTGGGGGAGAGGATGTGGCACTATGGCCAGAGCTGTCGAATTCAGAACTGGGGAACCAGGTTCAGCCTTTATGACGAGTCCACCAGACCACTCTACTGAGGAAGCATATTCCATGCTAGACCTTAGAAGGCTCGACTAGACCGTGGTGTCAATTGTGGGTTAACCTTGAAGGCCTGTCCACCACAATTCATACAGAAGTTCATCTCCAGTCTTTCGAGCCAGCCTACGAAGCAGCACACCCTAGAGCAACTGTGATCCAGTCACTGTGACTCCGTCACTGAGGTCACATGAACCTTGAGCAGGTTAGGGCGGTGCGAACGGTGTGACCGCACTGGGTACCTATTTTGGGTGAGTGCGTAGTGTTTGCAAGTATATTATGGTTTTAAAAAACTTGCAGCCTCCTTCCTAACCTCCAGCAATTTTCAGCAACAATAAAAATGTCATGATAACTTCGGTGATTAATGTTCTTCCTAGAGAGAGATAGGAGTTTTGTCTAGTGGAAGGGTTGACTCCTGGAAAAGTAGCACAGAGGGTTAATGTGCCTGCTGCAAAGAACATGTACCATGCAGATCACAAAGTGCACATAATGTTAACTAGGTTAGTAAGTTACTGCTTTTGTCAGAGAGATCCTTTTGTTACTTGCAGTTTATAAGTTAAAATCCTAACATTGAACAGTGAGAGAGAGAGAGAGAGAAACTTTGTTTATTTAGACTATAGCCTTTTAAACAATACAAAACAGAATCAAGATCATACAGTGTAAACATTCTAATTTCTATTACATAATAAATATTTAAAATACAATGCATGTTAAAAGAAGGTAACACCCTCAAGACCTAAGATTCATTAAACACAATTTACAGAGCACTCTAAGTTTCAAAAGAAGGTGAATTCGTATTTTATAGTAGGCCTATAAATGACTAAAAACATTACCTGTTCTGTAGTTTTTCCCTTACAAATTCTTTTATAGCCTTCTGGAATTTTCCCAATCCTAATGCAAGTTCCAGCGAGGACATATCTGTAAGTAGGCAGGCCGCTTGGGCACGTGAATTTATCTTATGCGATAAAAATATTGGACGTAAAAACTGTTTCCGTATGGCAAGGACAAATGTGCAATCAAGCAATATGTGCAACATATCATTTTTAAAACCTAGCCCACAATTACATATGCCATCTGGGCCAATCAATACAGACTTTATTTTTCCGTCTATCTTCCAAGGATTAATCCCGACTCGGGTCCTTAAAATCTCATGTTTTAACCCTTGTTTAGGCAATATATTCAGATACGAAAACCAGGATTAGTTTTTCCATGAATTCTTTAACCACTGGACCGATTTTTTCAATGACATATAGTCACGGTCCTGGGCCCTCGAGGAAGCCGACCTTGTTCCCTAGCATTCTTTTTTGTAAAATCGGCCACCAAGGAGTGCTGGGAAAGTCTCACGTTAAGGCTCCCTGCTGCTTTCTAGAGGGTTCTTCTCACATCCTTTGCCCAACCAAGACGACTTGATTGGATCTCCTCTCTACACCATTGTGAGACCTTCGGTGCAACTCCAGGGTCCTGGCGCCTCCAAAATCTTAGTAATGCCATTTGAGCCTGCACTGTCCAGGAAGTTATCCCTAGTTCCATTCTGATCGCTTGGACCATTGTGCAGCTTGGTAGAGACGTTAATATTTTTTAAAATGTTCCTTCTTCCCGATCCCACCCCTGCTTACCACTCAAGTATAGTACCTCTGCCCCATACAGTACTTGCGAGGGGATCATTGCTTCAAATGCCTTTAGCATTGGTCTATGTGTCATATCGCCATATTCTTTATTACATTTTTTTAGCCCACATATTGACGAGAAGGCTTTTGCTTTTTGTGCCTCCAGGTGGGTGGACCATTTTAGCGCACTATCAAACCAGAGGCCTAAGTATTTATATTCTTTAACTGCCTCTAGTTTGTCGTAGCGTATGTACCAAGTAAAGTTCTTTCTACTCTTGCCAAAACATAAAATCTTAGTTTTCTCCATATTTACGGTCAATAATTTCCTATCGCAGTAATGTTTGAAAACATTTAGTTTCCTTTGGAGTCCTACTTCTGTTTGATCCACGATCACTAGATCATCTGCGTATAGGAGACAAGACACTTTGCGACCGCTCATTCTTGGGCTTGCACTTCTTACCACTTCTAAAGTCGTAGGGAGATCTGCCAAAAAGATTGAAAAGAGCAGGGGTGCCAAAACGTACCCCTGTCTTAGGCCATTCCAGACAGTTATCTTGTGAGTTAGTGAGCCCTGAGTATCTCTGATTATCTGGGCCCAATTCCCACTATGCAACTCTTTTAAGATCATCAATAGGCCATCCGGGATTTTATATCTTATCATATCTTCCCAGAGTATACTACGGTCCACAGAATCAAATGCTGCCCGAAAATCGACAAAGCAGCAGTGTAACTTCCCATTTTGCTCTATCGATTTCCGGGCTAGGGACCAGAGGGCAAAGCAATGATTTATTGTAGAGTGGCCTTCTTTAAATTCGCCTTGTTCAACTGGGATAAATGATCCCTCTTCTACCCAAGTCTTTAACCTACCTAATATAATTTTAGAAAATATCTTTTCACCAATATCAAGAAGGTTAATTAGTCTATAATTCTTGGGTGTGTAAATGTCCCCTTTTTTATGAATGGGCCTAATTATCGCACCCTTCCAATTAATCGGGATTATCCCTGTATCAAGGATTACTAGGAACATTAGGGAGAAAAATTCAGCCCACCACGATGTCCGTGACTTTATTATTAGAGCTGGCAAGTTATCTTGGCCCGCAGCTCTTGTTAAGTTTAGGGTTTTTATCGTAATTAGGACATTTTCTAATGAAAAGTCTGGTTTTAGATCATCTACCAAACCACTCCAATCCCCTAATACTTCCTCTTCAATTTCTCTCCCCGGGGAATCCAATTTCTTCAAATACTCCTCCCAGGCCCCCTCTTCTACTACACAATTCATGGAGACGACAGGAAGCTCTGTTGCTGATTGTACTAGCTTCCAGAACAATCGAATATTCTTTGATTCGATTGCCTCCAACAGTTTCCCCCAGCAGATTTCCTTATGGGTTCTTTTTGTGCTGTAGAGAAGTGTAGTATATTCTTTCTTTAATTTGGCTAGGTTTTCTGCCCTTGTTTTATCAAATTTTTTGCTCAAGCTGCGCTGTTCTCTCCTTAGTTCTCTTTTCTTATTTAAGCAATCTATGTTAAACCAGTTACCTTGCTTAGCCTGTGACATTTGTTTGCTCTTGCTGGCCTTTTCATCTATTCTAAGTTCAACCTTGATACTTTGTACCACTCGATTTATTTTTTCAATGTACCAAGTCAGGTTTGATCCGTCTACAGTTCCTAGATTAATGTTTTGTTGTAGCCTGGTTAACTTTTCTATATATTTTTCTGTTAACCGTGTTGAAATACGCCTTGGGTAATCCATCTGTTGCGGGATTACTTTCTCACAAGCAGGCTGATGGAGGAACTCCAGCTCCAACAATATTATGGTCACTACCTTCTGTATGGTTTACTCTAAAGCCCTTTATTAAATAAAAATTCCATGCAGGCATGAAGACATAATCTATGGGGCAATTTTGTGTCCCTTGTTTAAACGTTTTCTTTGCCGGGCGATCTCGGGGAAAACTCCCGTTCAGGCAAAAAAAACTTTTGATTGCTGAACAATTTCCCAAACATGCGTCATGTGTTGAGCAGAGACTTTCGGGAAACTTTGCTTGGTTTATAGCATAGGACTCCAAATTTTCAAAAAACATGAGATCTTGCCGCCTTGGGTTGAGTTTATGATTAAAATCCCCTGCCAACAGAATCAAATCAGAATCATACATTTCAAACAGTAGATCTAAATCATTCTTAAAATATCCCATTTCTACACCATATTCCTCCTGAGTACCCCATTGCATATATACATTTAGGATCAACACATTTTCTATCTTATTTCCAGCAGCGATTAGGGTTATTCTACAGCAGAGCAGCCATTTGCATGATACAGTGAGCTGGGATACCTTTCTTACTAACTTTGTAGATAGTAATATCAGCAATCCACCTGCTGGGCGGCCAGCCCTAGATTTTACTGCCGGGCGATAGACTTGACGGAACCCATCCACTACGGGGCCTCCCCACATAGCCAGGTCTCCTGAATACAAATGATCTCGTTATTTTTCGTCAGTTCTTTTATCCATTCAAGCTTTATTTGATTTCCTAATCCATTTATATTCCAGGAGGCCATTTTTAAGCCATGTGGCTGCCCCATTACCTATTCTACGTCGCTAAGGGGTCCAAACCTGTTGGAATCCTCGAAGTAGCGCTGAGAAGGACCTGGGGAACCGGTACTAGGGCTCCAATTCTTCCAAGAATCTTCAGGAGCAGAATTGTTTATAACTATATTAAGATTTCCCAGGCCAGGACTCACATCTTTTTCTAATAGTCTCACTTGCCTTTTTCCAAGGCCTGCATGGTACTTTAGGAAATCTTTTCCTTGCTGGTTGTTAAATTCTTCCCTGACTTCTTCAATGGGTACTAGCTGAATCCCTGAACATTGAACAGTGAGCTATTAAACTATACTGCCTACTAGTACGGTTGGCGTGTGGCTGCTACACCTTGTACTTTGTCTTATGTAACATTTCATATACAGTGATTTACACATGTATAAATTATTGTCTCTGTGTAGTGTGTGTGATGTAAAGTGCTCTGACTCCGCACACTGGTATGAGAGGCACTGTAAACCAAAATAAATGCATCTGAGAACCTGTGTGGTTATGGAGACTTGAGGGGGACTGTTAAAGGGTAGTAGTGAGGGAGTCTTAGGCATAGGTGATCATTCACCCTTTTTAGTAACTTTTTATCCATTTGAGCTACAAAAATGATTAGTTAAAACTGTAAGATTATGCAGTGGATGATGTATTATGTGGCAAATATGGCAGCACCATAATTAGATAGAAAACATTTGCAAACTAGGATATTTTGCCATTCATGTTTGAACTGCTCTTGTGGAAGAAGAGAGCAGAAGTGCTAATGAGAGGAACTGCATGGCTTGGAGATAAATGGCTTGTGATTCCTCTTTTAAGTGTATTTGGAACATTGTGTGATTGGAAATATATCCCACTGTGTGAATGTATTTAAATGCCAATAACTCCTAATAAACCTTAAATAATAAAGCGTATCCATTGGTTGAATTAAATAACACAATAAGCTGTAACTGGTCGGTGAAATGCCAAATAAATACAAACAATTGGGATGTGTGGCACATTCTGGCCACACCTCTGACTCCACCCACTGATCCAATCCTTGAGTTATCCCTGCCCTCGGAGTCTCCGCCCACAGTTCCCCTACTTTTTTCTCCCACTTGAACCATTGCTCTGGGGAGAGTATGAACAGGGCACAAGTTGGGGGTACACGGCATCCACCCACTCTTTTCACAGGGTGGTCGCCTCCCCTTTGCAAGAAGTGGGCCTCACTGAAATATGCTACTACTCCTACTTTAACTGTGGCCTACTGTGATTACTAGGCCTCTCAAGGGTTCACCAGGATATATGATACAGTTTTGTTTGATCAATAACGTGTCTCGGCGGCCATACTTTCCTCGGACAGCTACAACCATGCTTCGCATGCCTGCATTAGTTACCCCACGAAGAAGGAGGCAACCTCCAGGGTATTAGTAAAAGTCAGGCGCCACAGCTGAGAGCTGAAGAAACAGAGTGATAATTAGTGCGATTGCACACTAGCTAAAACCGATCATAACTATTGTTGATTCTCTTACATTGTGTGATCTGAGGAAGCCCATGTCTCACACACTATTGATTGTTTATAGAAAGAAGTTACATTATTTTTGGTAATATTGTGCTCACTAGCATGAATGATGTGTATATATCTGGATATTCAGTGAATTTTGGGCACACATAGACTGCCAGCATACATTTGGGCGTTTGCTTCTCTTCTAGAAGAAAAAGGTGTGCCACAAGACTTAAACACCTGTGGGAAAAGAGGCTATTTAGACAATCATCATACATTTTTCATTGTATGCCTCTTCTTTTAATGTAAAATGTTTTTACTTTCTATTTTGTTCTTAGCCTATTTGATCTTCCAATATGTTTCTTAGTTGTTCAATCTCGGGGGCTGCATGGGGCAGCCAACGAAAGTAATACAGGCCCAATGATTTTTTTTTGCACAAACCATCAGATTGGGGCCTAATCTGATGGTATGTGCAAAAAAAAACAAAAACTGAGCAAACATTATTTGGGGCATGGGCGGCCCCCCAGCCTCTCACTCACAAACTGGAGGCTCTGGTGCGGTCGGTCTCGTCTCAAGAGACTCACTCTCTCTGAATCCACTGCGCAGCGCAGACCGGGATAAATAATTTCCACAGACAGGACCAGGCCAGGGAAGTGGAGAGATGTTCCCAGAACAGGAATCATTTTCACAGGCAGGAACAGACCGGGGCTGTGTGGATGAATGTTCCCAGAGCAAGATTTCCACAGGCAGGAAAAGACCAAGGCTGAGAAAATGTGTTCTTGTAACGTGGATGACTTCCATGGTGAGTAGCAAACTAGGTCGGTGGAAAGCTGTTCTTCTCTAGGACCAGTTGTACCGTTTCGAGGTAACTTTGGGGACATTCCTTACCTCCACTTCCACAGTCTCTTCTGAGTTTGGCTCATGGTCCTTTCTTGGCTTGGCTGTGGTGGTAAAGTTGTGGCAGTGGTACGTTTGTGGCTTGATATAGCAAATGCAGTTGTGTTAGTCGTCATGGTGACTGTACCTTGTGCCTGATATACAAGTCTGTGTGTGTGTATGTGTCTGGCTAAGTTAAGTCTGGGTGTGTTAGATGTTGTAACAGTGGTGTCTTCGGCAGCAACAAGCATGCCACAGATGTGTGTTTTGCTGTGATGTGGTCTCTGCTGCATCCCTGTGCTGTGTGTTGTCCATCACTGTCCGTGCTGCGCGTCATGACTTATGTGGTTTGTATCACTATGAGCCTGTACTGTGTGTTGTGTGACTGGTTTCTGTGCTATGTGTCAAGGTGCTTTTGATCTGTATTTCACAGTATCTGTGCTGTATGCTGCAGTGTCACTGCGTGCATGTTTTATGTTATTGTGTATGAATTGTGTGACACTGTGTCTTTGCTGTGTGTCACTTTGTTTCCGTGCTGTATGTACGTCTGATTGGCAGCATGTGTTTGACTTGTATACCACTGTGCCATTGTGTGTTGTTTATACATATTAATAGTAAACAATGTATTCAATCGATTTATGAGTAAAAATGTACTCATAAAAATACAAATCTAAAAGAAACATTTTACAGCATCATTAATTTCAAAATTACTACACAAAAATAAAAATACATTTTATACTACATCATTAATGTAAAAACAGCTATACAAAAAATACGATTGCAGTAGTTTCCAAACTACTTAATAGCCATGAGGAGAGTAGTTCTCTTGGGTAGCTAACATTTTACGTACACATTAATATATTTCTTGGGATATAGCCGTATAACTGTTTTTCTGGCTGTGACGTGTATGTATGTATGTCACAGTGTGTACACTGTCTGTCTCTGTGTGATTGCATCCATCTGGATCTTTGTGTCTAGCTACATTGTGTGCTAAAGTGGCACCATAACTGTGTCTGCCTCTGTGTCAGTGTCTGAGAGAGTTTTCATGTGTAATTGAATGTCTGATTGCCTCTTGTTTGCGTTTCTGCGCGTGTGGTTATATTTGTGTATCTGTCTGGTGCTGCCGTCTCTGATTGTTTAAGGACATTTGAGTGGGATGATAGTATAGATAGAGAATATTTGATTGATAGTATTAGCCAATACTCATGTTCTATACAGCTATGGCCACATTCTTCAGTCCAGTCATGGGAACATTCTGTGGTACAATAATGCACATTTACTACAGTAGGATAACAGCATGTTTTGCGATGCATTAATGCCTGTTCTGTAGGGCAATAATAGCCATTCTCTGTAGTGAAATGATGACGTAGTCTCTAGTACAGTTGTGGCCTCATTCCAGTAGGAAAGTGATTGCATTAGTAATACAATTATATCATATTCAGTAGTACAGTCATGGGACCATTCTGTAGTACAATAATGAACACATACCATAGTACACAACATCATTACATTAATGCCCATTTTACAGTGCAATAATCATTCTTTAGTGAAATGATGACATATTCTGTAGTACAATAGCCTCATTCGGTAGGGAAGCAATGACATTCTATAATACACTTATTGCATATTCTGTACTACAATCATTGCATATTTTGTAGTACAGAAGCACAGAGATGGCCATATTCGGTACAAAGATGGCTACATTCGGAAGTACAGTCAAGGGGACATTCTGTACTACATCAATGGGCATATACTGCCATACCGTAATGACATGTTATTCAGTACCTTGATACCCGTTTTGTTATACAATAAGATCTATATTGTCTAGTTCAACTATTCTCTTATACTGTAGTGAAACAATATTGCATTATGTGGAACAACGATGGCGCATTGGTGTAACGAGGGTACAATTATAAGTAAATTAGTGGTATGTTCTGTAGTGAAATGATGGAGATCTCTATCTCTTTCCCTCCCTCTCTCCCCTTTCTCTCTCTTTACCTCTCCTCTCTCTCTCCTTCTGCTCTCCATCTCTCTCTCTCTCCTTCCATCTCTCTCCTTTCTCTCTCTCTATGTATATACCTTTCTGTCTGTCTCCTTCACTCTCTCTCTATATATATACCTCTCTCTCTTCCTCTTTCTGTCTCCTTCTCTCTCTCTCTCTCTACCTCTCACTCCTTCTCTCTCTCCCTCTCCCCCCCTTGCCCTCTCTCTCTATCTAGATATATATATAAGTAAGCCACGTAGTTACATGGTGGAGGTATATTGATGACCTCTTCATGGTCTGGAAGGGCACAGAAGAAGAAGCTTTGTGCTTCATCAACATCCTCAATAACAACAATCAAAACATCAGACTTACCAGCAACATCAACAGGGAGATGGCGGAGTACCTTGATGTCAGAATTGACATCAAGGATAACACCATCAACACCTCTCTCTTCAGGAAAGCCACTGCTGGTAACAGTATTCTCCATGCCCTCAGCAGCCACCCGGAACCCCTCAAATGGAGTATTCCATACGGCGAAATGCTGAGGGCAAAAAGAAACTGCAACACGGAAAGCAGTTACCAACAAGCTGCTTCCGAAATGATGGAACGTTTCAAGCTCAGGAACTATCCTACCTCGGTTCTCAAGAAAGCCAAAACCAGGGCTGACTCCGTTCCACGCAATGACACCTTGCGTGATGAACCCTCTGAAGAGACATTGTGTGAAGAAAACAACACACGACTCATCCTCACATACAACAGAGAGTCGAAAAGATACACAAAATAGTAGCCAAGAATTGGAACATCTTGAAAAGCGATACCACCATCAGCCATCTCATTGCGGACAGGCCCAGTATCACTTACAGGAAAGGCAGGAACATCAGGGACTTATGTGTCCACAGTGACATCACGGTTTACCCTAATAGCCAAGATCTTGGTCTGAAAGGGTTTTTCCCGTGTGGCCACTGCAAGGCCTGCAGATACAGCACCTCGATTAAGAAGGCCACATACAATGGGGTCAGCAAGGAAATCAATCAATTCCTCACTTGCAATACCATGTTCGTAGTCTACGTCATTGTATGTCCTTGCGGACTATGGTACATCGGCAGCACCATCGCACATGCCAAAAAACGCATCCTTGAGCACTACCGTGCCATTATTCACAAAGATACCATTATTCGACCTGGAATTGTATTTCTCCATGTTGTTGAACTTGTTTATGAATATGTGCACATGATGCTGTCATGTATGATTTTAACACTGTTCTCTTTTTTTCAAAGCACTTCAGGAACATAACCCCTCACAGCACTCTGCACAGGGCGTGCCAACCACCATGTTCCTGCCCACACTTCAAAGAGCACGCCCACTTGGGCATCACTGAACACATCACGGACTGTAATGCGGGCACTGGGCATGACGTGCAGACCTGACCTCCACTGTCTTGATTACCTGGGACCCCAGCACTGCCCTGCAAGTATTTTACCTTTAACTCTGCCTCCAGCACAGGGCATTTGACCTGGCCTTCGTTAACTATGACATTGTCTCTTTGATTGCACTTTGGCATTTGTCTAGTTACTTGCATTCACACGTCATGCCCTCTATTTTCCATAGGGCATGTTCACTTGGCCAGCGCAATTTGGTGCTGTCACTTTAATGACAGAGACAGCACAAGCAACCTTCCACCTCTCCCGGGTGATAGCGAGTCACTTAGACACAGACTGCTTTATGTCTCTGGTCCACGACACACTTGCCTCTGCCCATGGTAATTCTTGCGTATATCCTTTACGATATTATACCATCTACAACACATGTAATGTTATGTGAAATTTTACGGAGGACATTTGACGCTTTTGGAAGCATCGGCATTAATGAATATATTTCTTTGCATCCCGCGATTAGATATGATTTCAATATCATTTCCGAACATTGCTCTGCACATATTATTTGTTTATTGAATTTCGTGCAAGTGGTTTTCAGGTTACTAACATGATTCAACTGGTATGGTTCGCACAAGATGTCTGCCCTCAATTTGCCCCGCAGTCCCATTTCTATCACTATGATTTGTTTCATTTAAATCTTGTGCACACCTCTGTCATTTGCGTGATCAAGGCTTGTGAGAAGCCGAAACATGTAGCAGGTGATTAAACACCCTTGGACTGATCTTGTTTTGCGTATCTTTGGCTGCCGCTGAGAGCGTGTTCATTGTGTACTTCTGACCAGAATTGGATTTCCGGCGTGCTCGACCGGAGTACACGCCACCTCCCTAGGGGCCTCAAGCAACCCGCGGAGCACCTTGTGGAAAATATATATATATATATACCTCCCTCTCCTTCTCTCTCCTCTATCTCCCTCTCTCTCCTTCTCTCTCTCTCTCTCTCTCTCCCTCTCTCTTTCCCTCTTTGCTTCCATCTCTCCCTCCTCTCTATCTCTCTATATCCCTCTCTCTTTCTCTCTCCCTCTCCCACTCCCTCTGTCTCTTTCTCTCTTGTGCCCTCTCTCTCCCCCTCCTTCTCTCTCTCCCCTCTCTTTCTTTCTCTCGCCCCCTCTCTCTCCCTTTCTCTCTCTCCCTCTCCTGCTCCCTCCCTCCCTTTCCCTCTCTCTATATCCCTCTCTCTCTCTCTCTCGCTCCCTCTCACTCGCTCTCTATTTATCCCTCTCTCCCTCTCATTCTCTCTCTCTATACCTATCCCTCTCTCACTCCCCCCTCTCTCCCCCCCTCTATCCCCCTCTCTCTCTCTATCCCCATATCCCTCTCGCTTCCTCTCTCACTCTCTATCCCTTTCACTCTCTATCCTTTTCTCTCTCTACCTCTATCTCTCTTTTCTATCCCTGTATTTCTCTCCCTCGCTCTCTTGCTATCACTCTCTCCCCCTCTCTCTCTCTCCCCCCTCTCTCTCTTCCTCCCTCTCTCTCTCTTTCTTCCCCCTCTCTCTCCCTCTCTCCCCTCCCTCTCTGTCTCTGTCTCTGCCTCCCTCCCTAGCTCTCCCTCTCTCCCTACCTCCCTCTCTATCTCTCCCTCTCCCCAGGGGCGGCTGGTGACACTTGAAAGTGGTGAGGCGCAAACTGACTTGCATACTGCACCGTAGTGAGCGAGCGCAGTGAGCGAGCCCGAACCCCATAAGGGGTTTGGTTGCATAAGCAAATTTGAGAAAGCAGGAAGGTTAATAAAGCAATTGTGAAAGTGCAGTTATTACAATAATAAAGAGATATCATACTCTCCTGCCCAACACCTCCCCATCCCAGGATAGACTGCGGCTGGTGGTGGGCGATTTTCTGGAGACAATATTCTTTTTTTTTTTTAACAAACTTTATTGATCACCACAGAATATCTCCAGGCTATCATATTCTGGAGACAATAGTCTTAGAGTGATATTAAAAACTCACATTGTGGTGGAACACCCCAACCTGTCTTGCGTGAGTGGGTTGTTGTTGCTGCTTTCTTGAACAGAGGTGATTACATTTTTTCAGCATGCTGCTACTTAAGCTCTTTCCAAATAACAAATAGTGGGAAGTGGTGATTTTATGAGTTTTCCAAATGCTATTCGCCAAGCCACTAAAAAGGCCCATATACGATGTGACATGTTAAGGCAGTCCTGGCCTTTGAGTTAACAGCACTATGCATGCTTCAGGCCATGCTTACAGAGAAAAAATCAACATTAATGAATGCACTGAGCAGCTTGGCAGATGTGCATTGACCAGATAATAATTAACTTTAGTAAAAAATGCAAATCTAGCAGAGCAGGGGGTTATTCCCCCTCTAACTCTCAAACGTTTATTTTTAGTAAATATTATTGCAAATGCTTCGATTGCAAGCACACAGGACGTTGGTAGTTATCCGTTTCCACAATTCACCTTTAAACAAACATTATTAGCTTATGTCTATCCAGGCTGCCCAACACTGACACAGACAATGGGGTACCTTCTTCTGGGAAGTCAGACCCTAGGAGAACACAGGCTGCAGACTTTTCCAGTGGTGACAACACCCATGATCCCAAAAAGTGTAGGTTCCTGCGGTGGTGGCAGCACCTAGAAGGACAAAGGGTGCTCATCTCTGTAGGGTAACAGCACCCAGAAACACTGGCTTAATGCTGCAGTACTGAAGTGCAGGCACTATTCCAGACACGTGGATTGCGCCTGAGAAGTGCCAGTACTCGGCCAATTACAGGTATTGCACATCTACAGAGAAGAGTGTGTTCTCTCTGATTCATGGCAGATTTTCCAGGTTATGCATATCAAATACATTTTAATGCAGTAGATGTAAATGGCACTAATTTGGATAATGGCCTTCCTGAAAATGTGGCTGGATCCACTCCTCAAAGGCCTAAATCGGGCACTCTTGGGTTAATGAGCCCTTTATCAAGTGTGTAATCGTAATAAGGACCCAGTGCATGCACCCGTGGGGCACAATAGTCTTATACATGCCACTAAATGCGCATCTCTTGGCGTGCTGTGATTGGTCAGTCGATTAATGACCCGTGTTTGACTCCTGGTCACAGTCCGTATCCCTGTGAATCCACTCTGGCTCCCACCCCCAAGAGGCCAGTGAGTTGAAACGAGTCCTATTGAACAAAGAGCCATAAACATCGGCTATGTGGAGCCGAGTGGCTGAGGCGTTTGCTTCAGACTCTACACTTCAGGAAAAACACATTATACAACAACTGAGGCTGAAAAATGTTTTCTCGTGGTAAGTTCTGGTTTCATTTCATGTGAAGCACTCGTGCAATAAATACATCACTAATAAGTGCTCAGCAGCAGAGTTCTGGGCGGCTCTTGGAGGGGGGGGGTACGGGTGTCCGGCTGTCTGCGTCATCGCTCGTCCATCACCGGCTGAGTGAGTGTAACAGAACCGGGTAGGAGGACAGAGACGTTAAGCAAAGCCCCGGCCTCGGCCTCAGAATGGGGATTCGTGTCCCGAAGTCATAAAAGACGAAGCCAATCACACACACACATACACAACACTCGAAGAAATGTATTCACACACGCATACACACAAACACATCCATTCACAACACTCTCCACCAAACATTCATGCATACACGCACGCTCGCACCAAACACTTTAAAATAAAAGAAAAACACACACTCTTACCTTGCTGCCGGTCCCGGGATTCGCTACCTCTGGGCTCTGCTCACCACACGTCACAGGCTCACAGCGCCCCTGGCCAATCCTGGCGCCAGGGGCACAGGTATCTTCTCGACCGCAGCACGCCCATTAGGGCTTCTAATGGGCATGCGCAACGCCGCAAAAACACAAGTGCGCATGCGTGGGCACGGGTAAAAATTCACCCTCCGTCCCCACTCATGCGCACTTGTGTTGCGGCCTGTACAATCATGTCAATCAATCAGCATGACGCCAGACCGCAGGGCGGTCTGACGTCATGTTGATTCATTGACATGATTGTCAGTCTAAACTTAAAAACGCCGAGGGAGCTGCGGGCGGCAGGGGGGGCTACGCCCTTACGCCCCAATGGAGGAACCGCGCCTGCCTCTCCCGCTCTCTCACTCTCTCCCCCTCCTCCGCTCTCTCTCAATTCCTCTCTCTGTACCACTCTCTGTCCCTCTCCCTCTCTCTCTCTCTCCCCCACACTCTCTTTCCATCCCTCTCCATGTCCTTCTCTCATTCTTCTCTTTCCTCCATCTTTCTCTTCCTCTTTTCACCCTCTTCTTTTCCCTTTCTCTTCTTCTGTCTCCCTCTCTCTCTCCCCCTTCCTTCCCTTTCTCTCTCCCCCTCCTCTCCCCACGTAAAAACATAGCCAGACCTATTGCCACTGCCAGTACTTGTCCATGCTCCCAGAGTTTCTATATAATATTTCTGTCAATGAATGTATTTTGTAGACGTCTTCATTTATTTTTCATGAGTGTTCAGACCTCTCTTTGGATCTGCCTTTGGGTTGGGGGAGAGGAGACAGGGAGCCTCATCACTATTCAGACTTTGTGCTCTTTAAGGTCATCATCTACTATTATTTGTGCTTTGAAAGTTGCTACAATTGAATATGTAAAGAAAAATGTGCTGTAAAATTCACCATTTCTGTCTTTTTCCAAAATGTTCTTGGGGGGAGGAACACCCCAAACCCACCTAGTAGTGGTCGGGCTTGCTCGCTGCGCTCGCTCGCAACACGTCGCATGGGGGCTGGTCTGGCAAAACTTTCCAGGGCTGCTTTCAGTTCCCAGTCCAGCCCTGCATATACCCATATACGCAGACATTAATATGATACACGTTTAAATCACTGCATTTCATTTCAATAAATGCTCTTCATTAGTCAGTTATGAACGAATACTAGGATTTTCATCATTTAGAACACAATTACCACGTTAATTTCTTCACATCACATGAAATATATTAAACATTTCTACCATTTCACTTTTACACGTTATTACATTTCACATTCTAAGGACAAAATGTTAACACGATAACATAATGGATGCAGGGGCAAACTACTCGTGATTAAGATGCACCCCTACAAATGAAAGAGCACAATTGCGCTCTTTCCCCTTGCAACTGGAAACCACAATACTCACCTGGCGGGCAGCGCTGATGTACAGTCATCCCTGGGACGCACACTGACCCTCTTTGGAATACTGCTGCACTTAAATTCTGCAATCAGTGGCAGTGTAGGGAGGGGCGGGGGGGGGGGGGGGGGGTTACAGCCATTACAACGAAAATATTACAACGCATGCCATTTGAAGGCATGTCATCACAACGTCACCGGAGCTCTTGTGGAATTCCAGCCACATCCATCGGATGAACTGGGCAGGGAGTAATCCAGGAGCTAGAGTATGCTTGGGCAACATTTTAAGTAACCCTGGGAATATCTAGAAATTCCTGAATTTCACATTAAACAATGTTGCATAACTTTTTTTTCAAACGGCCGCGCAGAAAAAAAACCTTAGGAGATACCAGCGGGAGACTCCTTCCCTCAAAAACATAAAACGTAATGAGACATATTCTGCTCAAATCAGTCTTATGCCGGGATCTTGAAAGGCATGTTAAGCAATGAGCGCACTCGCTCAAAAAACTGATTGTCAGAAATATCGGCAAAATATATCTGACTCAAAAACTCATAATTTCGAGTGAATTCTTTAAAATGGCCAGGAATTCCATGACATTTCACAAAAAATACGCAATGCCACATACATGGCGCGCAGTAACGCACATCTCTAGATCGCCAACGTCACTAAATAAGTTTAGCTAAATATTGCATGTGTACTGGTGGTGTGCCCCTTTACACATGCAGAGTGCATGCTTTGAGGAGGCAGAGACACTCAGAGCTCGGTGAGAGAGCTCACCATCATCATCGTCACTACATTTGTGAATGCCCTGCACACTACGACAACTCTTGGCATCTCTTGGCATCTCCTGACCTATAAAGACTGTTCCTGACTAAGAAGACACTCACTGGCATCGGTGAGCATCCCTGGCATAAGGTAGGCATCCTTGACACAGGGTGGGCATTCCTGGGCATTCCTATTATTTTGTGGGTACCCTTGGCAGAATACAAGCAAACAGGGGTCGCCGCTGACAGAAGGTGGGTGCCAGTAGTATCTGGTGCCAAATTCTGGTATCTGGTAATCACACCTGCCACCTGGTGGAAATATCTGCCCTAAAGAGTACCTCTCAGTGGCCACCAGCATGGTACAACACTGCATCTGTGGCATTGTATAGCTATACCATGAATCTGTCAGCCTCCTTTGGCATCTGTTGGCCGCCCTGTCATTGAAAAGGCATCGCCTGCTTAAAGTGAGTATTCCTGACATCTTATGACCAATCCCAACAGAAAGTTGCCTTCCCAGGAACAAGGTGGACCATAATGGCATTTCATGGCCATCTCTAGAAAAAGTTAGCCATTGTTGGCATATGGTAGACATCCTGGAATGTTTCATATTTCTGGCATCTGCGGGATATCCCATGTAGAACAAAAAGCTGAAAGAATAGCACATTTTCAATGCCATTTAGTTTCAGAAAATAAAGTTTCCTTCTTAAAAACCCAGTATTTGAAAGCAAAATGTTGCATGTTTAGAAAATGTCAACTGGAGCTTTGAGGGAAAAAATAGTTTATTTACCAAAAATAAAAAGTTAGTATTTAAGCACAGAGTGGGTGTATTTTTAGAAAATGACAGGCTGATGTTTGAGGAAAAATATATGTATCTTCTAAAATAACAATCATTGGTAAATGCAATAGGTTTAGTCTATTAGATTAATAATAAACTGTTTTTGTTGTAAATTGTAGCTTGGTGAATAGTTTTGCAATGTAAGTTACTGAAAGTCTTTTCAAGCGTTATGACTTGTTTTTTAAAGAAAGGCGATATATTGTGCTGTTACTAATGTTATTTTAAAGTGGGGAGATTAGTTAAATGGGTTAGTACTATGACGAAAAAAACGAACATGATAACAAAAAATAAAAAACCAGCACGATTTACACATAAAAGAGAAGTAAGGCAAAGCTAGACTTTTCTAAGTATACGTAGCAGACATCGCTGAACTAAGAGATAGGAGTAACGTTACTATCCATCTGGACGGTGCTCATGATATTGACTTTGGAAAGATGATTATCTGAGTAGACCCTACCGCTAGTTGGATGCTTAACTCATTGAGATATCTTACCTGCCACTACGATTGGAATATAAAAGCACAGCCTGTAACCATGAGAAAAACACTGGTCCATGGTGTGGATGCGTCATCAGGCTGCGCCACAGACCCAACTTCAAAAGCATTATCGTCCCAGTGGAGTGCCCTGTAATACGGTTGAATTACAAAAACAAGCACATGTGAGTTGTGACCCATTGCACCTTTTGACACACCTCGCACAGGCCCACATGGGTCATAAGCAGTGCTTTAAATGGGCCGGTACTGAGTACCAGCACTTTTTTATTTTGAGAGGCACAGTATCGGCACTTCTCAAGAGAGAAGCAATACTTTTAATTGGAGTGTACATGCACTTCTTAGAGCAATAGGTACTCTGATACAGACTACCTGCACTTTATTGTTTCTATTTCAAGCCACTGCACTTCTTGCCGTGTTCTGCTCTCTCCCATGTAAGTTCTGAGCCACTGCACTTCTTCCCGTGTTCTGCACTCGCCCATGTAAGTTCTGAGCAGCTGCACTTCTTGTCGTGTTCTGCGCTCGCCCGTGTAAGTTCTGAGCCCTGCCCTTCTTGCCGTGTTCTGCGTTCGCCCATGTGAGTTCTGTGCTATGTTCTATGCTGGCCCATGTGAGTTCTGAGCCCTACGTTCTGAGCCACTGCACTTCTTGCTGTGATCTACGCTCACCCATGTAAGTTCTGAGCCGCTGCACTTCTTGCCGTGTTCTACGCTCGCCCATGTAAGTTCTGAGCCGCTGCACTTTTTGCCGTGGTCTGTGCTCACCCATGTAAATTCTGAGCTGCTGCACTTCTTGCCGTGTTCTGCGACCACCCATGTAAGTTCTGAGTCGTTGCACTTCTTGCCATGTTCTACGCTCGCCCAAGTAAGTTCTGAGCCACTGCTTTTTTTGCCGTGGTCTGTGCTTGCCCATGTAAGTTCTAAGCCGCTGCACTTCTAGCCGTGTTCTGCGATCACCCATGTAAGTTCTGAGCCACTGCACTTCTTGCCATGTTCTACAATCGTCCATGTAAGTTCTGAGCCGCTGTACTTCTTGCCGTGTTCTGCGCCCGCCCATGTAAGTTGTGAGCTGCTGCACTTCTTGCCGTGTTCTGCCCTCGCCCATGAAAGTTCAGAACTACTTGGACGGCAATGTGGACTGGAAGCCTAAGTCCGCTGCCTCCATAACCCCGAGCATATAACGGTGATTTTGTATAAGCGATAAGAGTGCTTCCCAGGAAACAAGAATAGCCCCAAGCGTCGGAAGAGGAGAGCGCAAGAATAGCCCACGTATGCTAGCGGCACGCACATACTGACGGATCTTCTCACCCGAGAGGGACGAGCTACACAAGATGGCGATCGAGTCCGGAAAACAAGCCAGAGGAGGTAAGTGCAGAAGACAAAGTGCCCCAGAACACACACACACAGCCAGCGCCTCCCTCACCCAGACATAAACAACCCACCAACGCTTAGCAGAAATAAAAGGGGGATATACGACGGCCGATAGGCAGGCAGAAAAACCCGGGAGGGTGGCAGAAGGCAGAAAGCGAAAGTGCTGCTGGACGCAGCCATCTTGACGACCACACCCACACCTCCACAAGCCCTGGTCTGGCACCGTGCAACCCCGTATGAGGGACCTGCTACAAACAGCAGGACACCCCAAAAGGATCCCGTAATTCCATAACCACCCGAATCGGAACCCCTGCTGCAGCGAACTAACGCTGAACCAAGCCAAAAAAGGGGGGGAACCAAAACTGCAAGCGTATTGGGGGCGGCCATCCCTGTGAAAACTCTTCCGAGCCGCACAGTGCCGTTCATGTAAGGACAGAGAAACGGCCAGTACACCCCACCCCCACCGGAGCACCAGTCGAACGTGAAGCCGAACGCAAATCCGGCGTAGCGCTGGGCAAACCGAAAGTGAAGGCACCACTGGGAGCAGCGATTTTGTGCAACACAGCTCCCCACGCAGGAAGTGGCAGCGCGGAGAACCGCTAACCCCCAACAAAGCTGACACAGTCTAACTTCTTAACCAGCCCAACATATCAGGAAGCCCAGCAGCCAGCAGATGTGGAGAGAGAACAAACAAACAAACAAAAATCAAACAAGTTGAAGAGGAAAAGAGGTAGCTCGATCAGGAGCCAACACAAACGCAGAAAGCCAGGGAAACGAGAGGCCGCAAGAGGGGGACTAGACAGAGAAACGAAGCCAGCTCACCCAGGCCGCACGCAACTAACTGAGAGGATCCCCCCCCCCCAGACCGACCAGACCGACCAACCACCACTCCCAAAACAGAACACAAGTGAAGGAAGAACGAGAGGCCAAGCTAAACACAGAAGCACAACCCAGGCAAGCAAACCGTAGGAACAGCAGAGCGAGCCGGACACAGAAGAATCGTGGGCCATAAGGGGGCAGGCCACAGCAGAGGAACTGGCAGGGGCTAAAGCAAAGACCAGGACAAGGAATATCAGAGAACCAAGTAGATACAGGATACAACTCACAACAATGGCACCGAGAGACACCTCAGCTAAGGCCCTATCCTCACTTCAAAAGGAAGGTAGATTAGGAAGCCTCCAAACCAGAAGAGGGCGAGATATATTGGCAGGGCAGGAGGGGAAACCTGATTCACCCCTAAAGCAAAAGAACGAGACTACCTTGGACATGATCCTAAAGAAGGTTAATGAAGGTAACGAAGTGGCAAAATCTACAAAAATTACAATAGACAACATGCAGCTTGAGCTAGCGGCAATAAGAGCAGACCTGCATAATACCAACACTAGGATAGAAATAGCGGAAAAGCGCATCAGCGACATTGAGGATACAACACTACAAAGCAACAAAGTGCTATCCACTATCACCAAAGTCTCCAAGGTCCTCCAAAAACAGCTGGCAGAGCAGGATGACCGAGCGAGAAAGGGAAATATTCGTATACTGGGGGTCCCTGAGGGAGCAGAGGACAAAGCTGGCGCCTGCACCACCTTGCTAGAAAAGCTAATACCACAACTAACCGGCCTCAAATTCGAAAGGCAGTTCGAAATCGACAAGGCCTATAGAGTGCCAGCAATGAAACCAACACAGGGCAATGGTCCACGTCCGATAATATGTAGTCCCCTAAGATCAAACCACACTGAAGCAATATTTGCATGGGCCTGGAAAAATCCGAATCCGAGATGGGAAAGCAACAAAATAATTCTCACCCAGGACTACTCAAGACAAACAGTGGAGACCAGGAAGGGATTCCTGGCACTAAGGGACACACTACGCAGGAATAACATCACTTTCAACTTCGCAGGACCGGCGAGATTCAGAATCACGGACAAGCGTCAGACACTGATTTTCGATGACCCAAGTGACCTAAAAAGATACATCCAAGAACCACCAGCAGAGGACATGGAGGCCCAGAACCCAGGAGCGGCGAAACGTAGCATATCCCCGGAAAGCGCTGGAAAATCTGTATGAACGTAAATCTCAGAGCCTCATGAATGGGGGAACCCGGTAAAACCTCACAAGAACCTACCTCGTGCAAGGGAAAGAACTCAAGAAAGAAACAACCAACCTACCTCACAACGTATCTATCTCACACCGTGACGACTTCTAGATGCGACCTCGACGCCATGCCGCCTACACCTTGGCGACCATCCTGAAGGAGAACGAACATTGACGTACGGCTATATCCTTTATGTTTTGTATCAAGCCACTTACTAGTGGTATCGCCAAAGAACTTGAGACTTAGGGAGAACTCAACACTGAACCTCGGGGGGAGGGGGGAAGGGAACGTTGCTGTCGCACACCCAATCAGCAAGAGACGGGGGAGGGGGGAAGGAGGGGAGGGGGGCGCCAGGTACAGTCTCATAGGAATCTCTTGTCTAGCTATCCATTCTTAACTTTCCTTTTCTTCACCCTTTTTCCCCCACCAAGGGACGGACACAAGAAACCACCAGGCAGGCCAAATGACCCACAGGGGGACAGACGAATAGGACCACTAGTTACATGGGCCAGCACAACTACACAACATGACATGGACAGAAGAGGCGCAATAGAGAGCGACACAAGACAAACAAAATGACGCACACCCAACAGGGCCAACTCCTGACCAACTTAAAAGTGGTCTCTTTCAATGTTAAAGGTCTCAACCACCCTGTCAAAAAAAGGAAAGTCATAGAGTATCTTACCAAGCTGAAAAGTGATGTGTGCGTCCTACAGGAGACAAAAATTCTGCCGACGACGCTACACGACTAAGAGCGAACTGGATCGACCAATCTTTTTGCTCACCGGCAAGTCAGAAAAAGAGAGGGGTGATCACACTTATAAACAAAAAGGCCAAAATGACACTACAAGACTCTTACGCCGATGATGAAAGGAGAATCCTAATTACTAGCCTGACCAGGGGGGGGGAGACAATACACATTGCAAACATCTACGGACCAAACACATAGGACAGGGATTTCTTGGACAAGGTCAAGAGCAAACTAGGTGAACTCCCACAAGACGACCTTCTCATAGTAGCAGGTGACCTAAACCAGGTGCTAGATCAGTCCACAGACAGACACCCACCAAGATCCAGCCACAATGCGCAAGGAGGAAATATCCTCAAAAACATTTGCGCCAAGTTCGGACTCAGAGACCCATGGAGGCTCCAAAACGCAGACGTAAGAGACTACACCTTCTATTCACATCCCCACAACTCCTACAGTAGGATCGACTACATCCTAATCTCAGAATCACACATGCATCTCATAGACCAAACAGAAATAGCACCAAGATCTATCTCGGACCACTCACACATCAGCCTAACGCTAGCAGGGAGACACAACGAACACATCACGCGCAGATGGAGGCTCAATGACGCCCTCCCTAGAAACAAGGCAAACACAGCAGAGTTAGAAGGCTCCATCAGAGACTTCCTAGAGTTCAATGACACCCCAGAAACAGACAGGAGCACCCTCTGAGATGCCCTGAAAGCCACCATCAGGGGAAAACTACTGTCCATCAAAGGGAGAATGAACAGAGGGAGAAACAAAAAGGTCACAGAGCTAGAGAAAGAGATAAAAGACCTAGAGACAGGCCACATTGCTGACCTAGAAGACAGGAACACCCTAACAACACTGACAAAAAAGAAATACTAACTGAATAAAATCCTAAGTGAAAGAGCAGGAACCTGGCTGAACAAATATAAAGCCATCAACCTCTGCACTGCTAACAGAGCGGGGAAGGCACTTGCCTCCTATCTAAAGAGCAAGCAAAGACAACATGCGGTAGCTGCGGTGAAGGACTCTAAACATAAATCACAAACCGCGAACAAGGAAATCCTCAGGGTTTTCAAAGAATTCTACTAGGAGTTATACAAAGAAGAAAAATACCAATTACTTTTGGGGGATGGTCTAAGGCTAATTTTAGAGACAAGCGTGGATACACAGCCCTATAGATACCAATGTACAACAACAAAAGTGTCCACGGGTCTAAACAAACATTGTCCAATCTCTCATAAAACATTAAACAACCCACTCTGAATATAAAGAGAGATCTTATCTCTTCCTAGGATACCAATCAGTCACCAAACTTGGCGATCTTTTTCTTCATCTGGGTTTCCTTGTCCACATTACTCAAGACTTAACAGGGGCTACAAACTTGTTCACAGCCCACAATATGCCCGAGTATGTGACTCATACATACTCGGGCATATTGTGGGCTGTGAACAAGTTTGTAGCCCCTGTTAAGCCTTGAGTAATGTGGACAAGGAAACCCGGATGAAGAAAAAGATCACTAAGGGCCCGATGTAGGTCGGTCGGTAACGGCCGAAAATCGGTATTTTCGGCCGTTTCCGACCGGTATTCAGTAATCGGTATGTAGGGACACATTATTTTACAGATTCGGTAAATTTACCGATCGGTAAATTTACCGAATCTGTAAAATACCGATTCGGTATTTATACCTATTCGGTGATTTCGATATGTAGGTGGGACTCTTCTGAGTCCCACAACCCTTACCGATTCGGTATTTTACCATCAAATATATTTGATGGTAAAATACCGATTCCGGTGTGCATGCACATATGTGCATGCACACCTGTGCCATATGACAGGCAGACCTGTCCTGAGGGCAGGTATGCCTGCCACATGGCACCCGAGCCTCTTTTGGGGGTGCCAGAGGGTGTCAAAGTGACACCCCCTGCACCCTTGTGTGAATCTGTATTTACCGATTGGGTAAATACCGAATCGGTAATGCCCATTCATTCCTATGGGCTTCATAGCCCATAGGAATGAAAGGGCATTACCGATTTTTACCGAATCGGTAAAAGGAACATCTGGATGTTCCTACATATCCACCCCATAGATTTACCGATTTTTAATTACCGAATCGGTATGATTCGGTAATTTAAAATCGGTAAATCTATTTTACCTACATCTGGGCCTAAGTTTGGTGACTGATGGGTATCCAAGGAAGAGATACGATCTCTCTTTATATTCAGAGTGGGTTGTTTAATGTTTTATGAGAGATTGGACAATGTTTGTTTAGACCCATGGACACTTTTGTTGTTATACAAAAAGACCAGAACCTCATCAGAGACGGCGGAGCCGCGCTCCTAGATAAGATCCAAATGCCCGCACTCACAGAGGCACAGAGGAAGACACTAGACCTAGACATCACAGGCGATGAAATCGAGAAGGCAGTAACGAGCCTCAAGGACAACAAAGCCCCCGGCGCAGATGGCTACTCAGCGAGATTTTACAAGCAATTCCTACCCTTAATCAGACCAACAATGGTAGAAGTGTTCTCGAGCTGCATCCAAAAAGGGAGAATGACACCCACAATGGCGGAGGCCAACATCATAGTGATCCCAAAAGAAGATAAAGACCCACAACACCCCAAGAACTACCGGCCAATCTCCCTAATAAACGTAGACTGTAAGATCTATGCAAAGATCTTAGCTACAAGACTCAACACGCTCCTGCCCAAACTCATCCACTGCTCACAGGTAGGATACCTTAAAAATAGGATGGCCCACAACAACACCAGACTCCTATGCCACCTAATAAACCATGCCTCCACCAACACTAATGCAGCTGTCATGATCGCTTTAGACGGAGAAAAAGCCTTCGACAGAGTGTCATGGCCCTTCCTAGACCGCTGCATGCAGAAATTCGGGCTATGGACCAACTTCAGGAAAATGGTGCTGGCACTCTATAACGAGCCAAGTGCACGTGTAGTAGTGAACGGTGGTAAATCTGAACCACTCACTCTAGAAAGAGGCACAAGACAAGGTTGCCCGCTCTCCCCAGCCCTCTTTCTACCTGCCCTAGAGCCACTCCTTACCATGATTAGGAACAACAAAGACATCAGGGGTATCCCTACAGGAGGGGACACAGTCAAGCTAGCGGCATATGCAGATGACATTCTCATCACCACTGAAAACCCAGGCCCGTCAATAGCCGCACTTATGTCCACCATAGAAGAATACGCTCAAGCCTCGGGGTACAAACTCAACAAGGATAAATCGGAATGCAAGCCGTTGAATGTATACGCAACACAGGAGGTGATAGGGAGCTCGGGCAGGCCTGGCAGAACAAATTCCTGAAATACCTCGGCCTACACTTCGGGAGGGACCTCAAGACCACGCTAGACCACAATGAAATGGAACTACTAAACAAAAATCCCATACTTAAGAACACCAGAAACGCCCTCCTCAAAGTAGATAACAAAATGGATGCTAGCATCAAGAGCACCAGGTGGGAATCGATATGGTTCAACCCTAAAATAAAGTACCACGAGAAAACGCTCGACATGGTCTCATGGTACAAACATGGTATCTCCACTCCCAACCAACTAAGCGACCAAGGCACATACACCACTTTCGACGCCATAAAACACATGACATCGAGCTCTATAATTTCCTCAAGATAAAGGTGGCAGTCACGAGGGCAGAACTCAACAAGCGACCCCCCCAATCTTACAATACGCAGCGAACCTAAATAAGGTAGGACACCAAACATCCCAGCTCTACAAGCTCCTAAGCCCAGGTACATCCAAACTCAACAACAAAGTTTTAGAATACTGGGAGACACTCCTCCACAGACGTCTCACAGAGAGGGAAAAGTCTAACCTCTGGACGTCAGCATCACACAAGAAAGTCACCACTACCCTAGCTCAAACTAAATTCTGGCTCCTTCACAAGACATACTGGACCCCCTTTCCGCCTAGCGTTGATAGGGTTACGGGACAGTGACTTGTGCTGGAACTCCAACAAACATAAAGGAGACCTGGCACATCTAATATTTCACTGCCCTAAGGTCAAAAGATTGTGGTACAGAATAAGCGACTTCACAAACAACGATCTAGGCCTCACACTACAGCTAGACTTCCAAGAGCTGGTGATGGCCTTCATGGCACCGTCAATCCAATCAAAGAGGACAGAGAGCTGATCGATCTCCTACTCACAGCAGCGGTCAAGACGGTGCTAAATAACTGGAAAGACACAGGGAAAGCAACTTTCAAGGGCTGGTTCAACTGGATCACTTTCCTACGAGGGGCAGACACCAGAACCTCAAACCAAAGACCAACAACTTACACAAAGAGCGAGATGTGGCGCTCCCTAGACAACTACTAGTCCCCACACAAGCCCCCCTAGACCGCTAACCAAACTGTACGACACACCCACGCGCATAGCGGGCGAAAAGCCTGGCCAACCACATCAACACTAGCACACCGTGGTCCACCCACCTTCTCACTTTTCTCTTTTCCTTTCCCACTGCTTCTCTTCTCGTCACCAGGGAGAGGGGGGGGGGGCACAGACACGGGCCGAAGACAACACCACACACCGAACATGCGATTGCAGCAGGCATGCTTACACATGGCCGTTTGTAACCCTACTGGCTGAAAATGCTTTTTGTCAAATTTTTCCCCCCGGGCGACCCAGACTGTACCCCTGTATACTGTACCTTGTGTATATATAAAAAAACTCTTAATAAAAAAAATTGGAAATAAAAAAAAATGTAAAAAAAGAAAGTTCTGAACTGCTGCACTTCTTGCCATGTTCTGCGCTCGTCCATGTAAATTCTGAGCCGCTGCATTTCTTGCCGTGTTCTGCCCTCGTCTATGTAAGTTCTGAGCTGCTGCACTTCTTGCTGTGTTCTACGCCACCCATGTAAGTTCTGAGCCTCTGCACTTCTTGCTGACTGACAAACTCCTGTTAGTAGGAGAGGCTTCATAAAGAACAAATTATTTACAAAAACTTCTAAACTATTGTAAATCCGTGAATTAAGAGTGTGTAATGTTGGCGTTCCTCAAATTTATGAAGCAAGTTACCCACGTGGGCAACCCAGGGTCAGTGTTTGGGAAGTGACAGTGAAATGCCATAAAAAATGGGGTGTACACCAATTCAGGTGTAACCTTTTTGGGATTACTAAAAAAATTGAGGTGCATTGTTCACTTTTATGAGCACTAAATGTGTTTGAAGGATCACTAATCACCCCACTTAACACAGGGGAAGGGGTAGGAGGAAACCAGGACATGTAAGGGAGCATATTTTGAAATGAAACTAATCTCAAGTGAATTTAAATTGTGCAAGTTTCCTAAGTATACATTGGAGTATTTTATGAGACTTGTCTCGCATGAACGCTGGACCCAGATGTTGCATTAACCTTTTTTCTCGTCACTGACTGGACAGTGGAGACTCTGTGAACTACGTGTAATTTCCTCAGATTTTTGTGACAATTACGCTTAGTGCACTAGGAAAGAACTACAAGGACGTGAAATATTTTCCACAGCAAGGAAAGTTTGCACTTAGTAGCTGCAACCACGCTGTTATAGTAATGAATGTGTGCTCATTCAACCCTAGGCCTCTCTACTGAAACTGTCCTAAAACCTGGGTGCCGAGCAGGGGGAAATGGGATGGTGGTTTTCAGAGGACACGGGGTGTTTTTAGGTCTCGCCTTCGCAGTGCGCATGCGCTACAGAGGAAAGAGACCTCTTGGGATCAATGCAGCTTTCCCGGCAAAAACGTGCACACGTTGCATTGCTTCCAATGGCAACGCGTGCACGTCTGGCTAGTCACTCGCGGGAGCGAGCAGTTGGCGCCAAATGTTATCAGTTATCGGGGTGCCAGCCCCTCGCTCCCGTGAGTGAATCGCGCCACCCCTTTCTCTCGCCCCTCACCCTTGCTTTTCTGCCGTGCGAGGCGCGCGCACGAGCCTCCTCCTGCTTCTGGCAGTCCTGCCATGCTTGTTTATTTAGCTAACAAATCGCAAAAAAGCACAACATCTTTATGGTGTGTTTTAAGACTACTTATTGGGTAGGATTTAAACTGTTACACACTTCTATTGCACATGTGCAATTATTTCTTATTAACGGTAACGCCTAGCTCTGATGCAGAATCTAACGGGGGCACCAAAGATTTTTCACACGTCACCGGCTTTCCTCCTTTAATAGGGTGATGACGTGTTGCCATTTTAGGATGACCCGACCTTGGGGATGAAGTACACCGATCTCTGCAGCATACACAATAACCTGCTGCGTAAGGATGGGTTATCTATTAAAGGGGCCGATATATGGGACTCAGCCTTCAGGCTGCGCCTGGGAGAAGAACTTCCTGCAGAAACACTACTGCAAGCTTTCAAACACGTGATCTCACCTCTGCATCTTGGGTCCACGTTTCTCCCATTTTGCTAGCGTTTCTAAATATGAAACATCATATTTTTCATTTAATAGCCAGACCGTAGTGTACATTCACAAGTAGTGTAACAACAGACGCTTCTGGGTGCGTGTTACCAACCTCGGAAACATTCAAGGTTTCAGATAGAGTTGGAAACTATGATGTAGTTTACTCACTGATCGCTGCAGCGTGAGCATTCACCCAGTGAGCTATCTTTCCACAAGAGCCTGCACGGCACGCCATACAAGCATTACGTGGAACCACCAAGCAGTGAGTGGCCACGATCCCCTACCAAGTCTACTCCAGTGAGATCACGTTCCTCATCCTGTGCCGTGCGACGCTAGTCACACGGTGTGTGTTAGTGTGACAACAACTACAATGCTGGAAATGCCCCCATTCCTTCTGCCTCTGCCCTGGCATTGTCTTATGCCGCTCAGTGCAGCTCCTGATAGCATATTCGGCTCCCTGGCTCACGCAACTTGCCCTATGTACTGCCTGGCTCCGCCGATTGTGGGATTTCTAAGCACACAAACAGGGAATGCTTCTCTCTGCTCCTTCACTTTTCCTCGCACACGTCACTACTTCCCCGTGTTACTTTCACAAGACACCCACACCTTCTTTCTCTTCAGAATGCTGAAAATGCGACTGCAAAAATTTCACGACGTTACATGTACCACCTCCACCTTTCATTGTATTTACGTTTACAAAGAAGACAGGAGGTCACTCTGTATATGTATGATGGTAATAAGCGTTGTGTGCGTAGTGTAGCCACGTGGATACTGACTCGCGCATTTAGTATCATATGCTCGGCGCAGCCAGACACAACTGTAAACAACGCATTGTTTATCGTTTTCCCTTAATGCAGTCAGACATAGACTGCACACACTGGACTATGTGTCACGCTTTGAGTACCAGACATACGCCTAAACACTGCACTGTTTGTATCTTGTTTAGTGCAGACACAAAAAGACATCTGTAAATAGCGCTCTATGTTTATGATATACGCAGTGCAGACAGACAGAGGCAGCAAACATTTTACTAGGTGTTGCCTGTGCAGGTTTACCAGACATATGCACTATAAAAACTGCACTATTTTATAATGTGCCTAGTTTGGAGACACAAATAATACACACTGCAATTTGAACATCATATGTACAATGCAGCCAGACACCCGAACATAACCTATAAATACTGCACTGCATGTATGATGTGCTAAAGGCTCATGTAGACAGCCTCCAACCAATGTAAGATGTTTATCATGTACATGGTGCAACCTGACACACACACACAAAAACTATAACACTGCAATAGTTCTATCATATGTTTTGAAGTTAGACACAAACTGTAAACAATGCATACATTGAAATACGTGTTGAATTCAGACAGACAAACATACATCCTGTAAAAAAATTGACATTGGTATTAAGTGCCCGGATTCAGACTGGAACAGAATATGGACCTAGGCACCACAGAAAACAAGCATTTGCAATGCAATTAGGTCTCGCATTTACGCGAGTTTAATCTATTGGCATTGTAAATTACAATTCCTTTTATTTACGTTTTAAAAATGAAAACAAAAATAAAAGGCGTTGTCATTTGCAATGTCAATAGCTCAAACTCGCGCAAATGCGAGACCTACTGCATTGCAAATGCTTGTTTTTATATACACTTAAAGTGCTTCAGGATCTGAGTTCAGTTAGTAGGTACGTGGACCATCCAAAAGTTGGCATTTGACAAGGACAATTACACTCCTTTCTATTTACTCGTAAAGAGCAGAATGTACAGTCACACCCTGCACAGGTGCCCCCCGCCTGCTCCGCTCCAGCCGGTTATATCGCTTCGGTGGGCTGGGTCAAAAGCTAGACGTTATTAATTTAGAATCACCCAAAAAATCACCATAAAAGCAGCGTCCCTGCAGCCCCTGGTACGTCACAACAGATTTGGGGTGCCACCCTGCGTCTGGGCGCGAGCACGTAGCACGCACAGCTGATACATCCTGACTCAGAACAAACCTGCTTGCACTGAGCCTTCCATGAGCCTGAGACATAATTACAGGAACTGCTGCTGCCTTTGTCCTCCTATTACAAGATGTTGCATTTTTAGGCCTGTAATTGTTTTCCTTTTTCCGCTCTGTGCAGCAGCACCAAATATAACCTGTAGAAGGCCGAGGGCAGCACTGAAATTAGAATGCAGGAGGGTCTAATGGTGAGCGGTGGCGATCTCACTGGTAACCCAGTTATTTTATGTAAAGGTTTATCCTGTGTGAAAAAGAGGGGCGCATCTATGAGAACTATGGGGACAACCCCTCAATGAGAGATTACTTTTCAGGTTTCTAAGTCACATTTGGGCATTTGGCCTCTCCTCTCAGCTAAATCTTCACAATGTATTCTTTTATTGTACTTATGGCACTTTTGTGTAAAAAGTGCTTTCACCAGACTGATATCCACTATATTCTTACATTGTGGTTGCTGCCAGGGCCTGGTAGTTTTACAGTGCTGAAAGTAAAGTATATTACCATTATAAACCATATTATTACCCAGGACAGTATACGCTGGAAGGATGAAAGATGGCGTTGATCTGCCTTGATTTCTAATTGTAACCCACGCAATAATCTTAATAACAGGGTTTCAACCCACTGAACTATCTGCAGGCTAATTACATAACTGCTGAGTGTTTTGAGTTATCAAGTGTGCTTAAGTGTCTTTGTATGTAAGTTTGTATACAGCACGTGCCTCTCAAGAGCTGGTCTCTTCTGGGCAGGCACGAACAGGTGTTTGTAAGGGGTATGAAAATCCCTGCTTGCGCTTCTCAAATAGCAATTTTGTAGTAATCATGTCCTCAGACAGTAGATATAGATAAATGGTTTATTAGAAGTTAGGTAGATAAGATGGTATAAACCATAAAGACCTCAATAGGAACATCCTGCAAGATGCTCAGCCCCAAGCCAACTGCCAGCCTAAGCCCACAAATTTTTTGAGAATCGCTATTTGAGAATGGCATAAAGAGATGTATGTAAAAAAATCACAATTTTTTGGCGATTTCTTAATATTCCATAATTGTGATTAGCAAATTGCAAAATCGCAATTAAGGAATACTTTCCCATTCATTTATATGGGCCAGGAGGCCCATAGGAATGAATGGGAAGTCATTCTCAATGTGCGATTCGCAATTTGAGAATCGCAAATTGAGAATAATTTCAAGGGTGTCATAAGGACACCCTGATGCACCCCTGAAATGAACATGTGTGTACATATGGCGCACATACATGCCCTAAGGGCATGTATGTACGCCACATGGCACATTCACAAATGCCAAAAAGTGCTTTTGTGAAAGAAATCGCAAATTACCACCAACATGAAGTTGGTGGTAATTTGCGATTTCTTAAGGTGAAATCGCAAAACTTGAGTGCTTCTTGCATAGCATTTAAGGAATTGCATTTTGTGATTCCTTAAATGCTTACGCAAAGTGAAGGAATCGCAAATTTAGCGATTCCTTAATTTTGTGATGCGATTTTCCTCATACATCGCGTATTTCGAATTTTTAGTCGCAAACACTGCTTTTTTGCCATTTGCAGCGTTTTCGACTAAACATTCAGTTGATACATATACCCCTATGTGTCTGGCTAGCACTTAACGAATCAATGCAGTTAAACATTAGGGAATGATTTAAGATGCTTTTTTCTCACGGTCCGAGCACCTACACCTGCCACTGCCCACCACCCCCACCCTTGCCGCAACCCCAACCCAGCCCCTCTCTGTTGACTCATGTCATTCACCATCAACAGTATGGAACCAACCTGATGTTTTCAAAAGCATTGACTAGCCTGCCAATCAGGTGTCTGCTCTCAGCTTAAATATACACAAAATGGCACCAGCTCGCTGTTCTCGCAGACGACCAACGTGCTGGTCTACACAGCATAGTCAGGAGATGTTGACCCTTTTTGAAGATGAGGCAGCCCATAGCACACACAGTGTGCCAACTCAAAAGGGCGGCCGCCCTAGTGTTAAACTACATTTAACATTTATGCAAATAGTATATATAGGGCGGGCACCGCCTCTGTGTGTAGCCACTGTTTACTGGGTGACTAAAAAGATGTAAATCATTCATTTGATATCTGTCATGCGTGTTTTTTTTTTACAATAGATTTTACTGTTATTTTACATCCAACAGGGTGTGCCCCAATCAGGCAGTATTTATGCAGGGCACAGATCAATGATACATGAGTCGCTGAAGAGGGTATCCCTTGAGGATAGATAAAACATGCAGACCAACAACCCCCACCACCCAACTCCCCCTCCCCTGCACCGCACTTCCCGCTTGAAACATTATACAGGAGTAAAAACATATAGGCATATTTCCGCACAAGCTAGACCTCAATTGGGATTGGAAGTCATTAAATGGTAAGCCTGTCTATGAGATCCTGATTTGTGGATGTGGGAAAGATAGAAAGGTCAATGCCACGGTATTTAGCCCTTACAGCCCAGATCTTCCCATGTTTTTTCGGGCAACCTCGAGCCTGAAACACTGCCACCTCAGCAGACATACATTTGTCTAATGCGGACTTCCAAGCCGCCACCCCAGGGGGAGAAGAAGACTTCCACTGTTGCGCTATGTCGGGCTTGGCCAATGTGAGCCCTAAGAAGAGCAGGTGTCTTTTGTATATGTTCCCCCCTATATCGTCAGTGCTGTGGAGAAGAATTAGATGGGGATCTGCTGGGAGATCCCAACCCAGTACACGCCCTAGGCAGGACAACACACCTGACCAAAAATGCCGCAGCGCTGTGCAGCCCCAGACCGTGTGTATGAAATAGCCATCATCCGACTGGCATCTGAGGCAGGTGGGGAATGAAATAGCCCCCATCTTCCAGAGACGGAGGCGGGTATAGTACACACGGTGGATATATTTAAATTGGATCAGTCGGAATGTAGTGGATACAGCTGAACCCCTAGGGCTGGCCAGGGCCTCAGTCCAGTCGTCATCAGAGAGGGTCGGTACATCTGCCTCCCACGCTTCCCTCGTCCAGTCCAGGTTCGTCTTGGCATGTGTGGTCAGTGTCTGATAGAGCTGACGGATTTTATGTCCCCATATATCCCCCATCAATAGTCTACCCTCTAATGGGTGAAATTTTGGCAGCGTCGTAAGTTTTTAATCAGGGGAGACAAGGCGTGGTGAAGCTGGAGATATTTATTGAATTGGGACTTATGTAGATCAAACTCCTCCTGTAGCATTTGAAAGGTTTTAAGTGTGGGTCCGCGCATCACAACCCCCGGTGTCGAGAGCCCTATAGTGTCCCAATGACGGATACCGGGTAGAGCCGAGACCGGTCGGAGGTACGTGCCCCGCCAGAGGGGCGTCTCACATGTTAGCATGCCCCATCACCCCAGGGACCTCAAAACGCGTCTCCATATCTGGATCACCGTGCGACTGGCCGACGGAAGGGTCTCCAGAGCCGAGTTACTATACAGGAGATCTAGTAGCGGATACACGTCCAAGAAGAGTCGTTCCACCGCGTAAGCCGGATCGTCTTGCTGGCTGTACCACCAATCATTGATGACCAGCAACTTAGACGCCCAGTAATAGGACCGCACGTCCGCCTTCGTGATGCCCCCGCAGTAGGTAGATTGGACACAGGTCGCCAAGGCCACCCGAACCGCCCCGCCATCCCACAGAAAACCGTTTAGAAGAGCGTTCACCTGGCGGAACCAGGACGTTGGGATGGGGTATGGGTAGTTCTGTAGTCTATAAAGCAAGTGGGGCAAGGACACCATTTTAAAAATTGCAGACCGGCCGTATAAAGACAGGGGAAGATGAGACCTGACCAGCTGCAAGGCCCAGTCCCGATCACCACAAATCGGGAAAAGCGTTGACTTAGACAGGTTGGCGTGGAGCCCTGTAGTTTCACCAAACACCCGCAGAATTTGCAGCACCCTCGGTCCGGTGACCCAGGGGTCTGAGAAAAAGAATAATGCGTCATCTGCTTAAAGTGCTATTTTATCAGAGTATTCGGGGGACCAAACCAGGCCCCTGTATACCTCGTCCAGGCGCACCCAAGCTGCCAAAGGTTCAATTGCCAAGGCGAAGAGAAGCGTGGAAAGAGGACATCCCTGTCTTGTACCCCTCTAGATACGAAAGGGGTCCGAGGGAAACCCGGCCACCCAAACAGAAGCAGTTAGGTCTGTGTATAAAAGTTTGACATATGCTCGAAAGCGAGGCCCCAAATTGACCGCCTCCAATAATTTGAAAAGGTACGTCCAACCTAGAGAATCGAAGGCCTTGTCGATGTCGGCCAGTAGGACCGCCGCTGGGCGTCCCAGACGGTGGGCCCTGGCGATGGCATTATGTACACGTCGTATGTTATGCCTAGTGGAGCGGTGCGGCATGAAACCTGACTGGTCGGGTGGACAACGTCAAGGATACATGTACGGAGGCGATCAGCCAACACCTTCCCCAGCAGCTTCGGCTCGCAATACAACAAAGAAATGGGGCGATAAGAGCCCGTGTCTTCCGGCGGTCGGCCCGGCTTGAGACAAACAACAATTTCGGCATGACGCCAGTCCAGAGGCAAGATCTCTTGCTCGAGCGCCTGATGTAATGCGCCGAGAAGATGGGGCCCAGCGGTCCCCATGTAGGGGATAGGAAGTCACTGGGGAACCCGTTAGATCCAGGTGCGCGGCCTGCATGAATATTGGCGAGGGCGGCCTGTAGTTCATTCAGTGAGATAGGTTTATCAAGGGTGTCTCTCTGCTCATCGGAAAGGCGCTTAGGAGGGATATCTACGAGAAAGGCATCTATGAGCGAATAGTCGAGTTCCTCTCGGGCACTGCAGAGCGTGGCGTAGAACTCAGCGAAAGTCTGTACTACTGCCCCCGGGGAAGAGCACAAGGTGCCCATAGAGGAACGGAGTACCGGGACTTGAGTCGGGGAGGACCTCGCTTGGCAGAGTCTATGAAGCATCTGGCTGGCCTTGTCGCCCCATTGATATATCCAATATTGAGTCGTCAGCCAGGCGTACTTGGCCGTGTTCGTAAGCAACTGGTGCAGCTACTGCTGAACATGAAGCAGATTGCGGCGGGCACCACCGCCCGAACCCTCCACCACAGCGTCCTGGAGAGCACATTGTTGCTCCTCCAGATCCAGTATCTGCGCCAGGCGACGTTTCTTTTCTCCTGTGCGGTAACTGATATCTACCTCACGTATCGTGGGCTTAAAGGCTTCCCACAGTAATATCTTGGAGGAAACAGACCCGATGTTGGCTGCAAAGTAGTCCTCCGTAGCGCGGTGAAGTGCCTCCCGATACTCGGGATCCCGTAGCAGCCACGGTGACATGCGCCAGCGATAGGAGGGGCGACTAGTTCGGAGACTGAGCATGAGCTGGGTAGGCGAGTGGTCCGACAGGCCACGTGGGAAGATGTGTATTGCTATGTGGAAGGAACAGGTAGTCTAAACGGGAAAGCGCAGGTGTACCGACGACACATATGTGTATCCCGCCTCGAAAGGGTGAAGGAACCGCCATGTGTCTGTGCAGCCTAGGGTGTGTGCAAGGATATTGAGTTTAGTTAGTTCTGGGGGTGGGGACAGTCCAGAGGGGCCATAGTGTCATTCCAATCTCCCCCAAGTATAATCAGGCCATAGGGAAGTTCTCCCCAGAGCTGTGTCAGTCTGTCCAGAAATGTCTGACTAAGTGGTGGTGGGGCGAATATGCTACCCAGCGTTACCTGCTCAACTGCCAGGGTACCAGAAACGACCGCAAAATGGCCACCGGGGTCTAGAAACTGTCACGTAGCCTGGAAGGGAACCCTGCGGTGTATGAGTATGGCCGCTACGCGTGCTCCCCTGTAGAAGCCCGAGTGGTGCACTGCATTGTTGCCGAACCTGGACAGGCACGGGGCCTTGTTGCCGAGTAGGTGGGTTTATTATAGGAGCAGAACATCGGCGGAGTACCGCTTGGCTTGGGTCAGCACCGCCCCTCGCTTGACCCTATTCAACAGGCACGCACTTTCCAGGACACTATATTGAGGTCCCCCAGTGCAGTGGTCCTAGCTGCGTGGGCCATGCTGCGTGGGCCGTGAGCCATGAGTTGAGCAAAACGTGGATGCCTACCTGTGTATGTGGGACGGTGCGGTGCAAACAACATATAACAAAACTGCAAAACAACCTGCCCAACCCCCCCCCCCCCCCACCACCCCTCACCCCCCTATACTTCCTGGAACTCAGAGTGTCTGTCGTGGCAGAATCACGTCCAGGCCCTCCAGAAGACCACGGCCGACCCTCCAAAGGATCCCTCCCTCCCACCCCTACCCATAAACTGAGAACAAGGAGGCGAGTTCAGTCCATCCTAGCCAGAGCTAGCGTATTGTGTCCCACCGACACAATGTCTGGGGTCTTGGTGTGACAATGCAGCCGACCCAATGTAAAATAGAGCATCCAAGGTAGTAACAACCCCACAGTACCTCACTCAGCTGCATCAGTCTTGTTCTGGGAATGCCAGTTGGAACAAGAGAGGTGTCGCCGGTGCAATGTGTTCACACCCTGACGGCCACTCATACGTGAGCTCTGAGAGGAATCTGAGTCCAGAGGTGGCATGGTGTGTGGTTTAATGTGCCGGTGCTCGTCTGTCCAAGCAAAGACTTCCTCAGGAGTGTCGAAGAAGTAGGATTTGGATTGGAAGAGTACTTTCATGCGAGCTGGAAACATAGGAGAGAAGGAAAGGTTCAGGTCGCGCAAGCGCCTCTTCGCAGCCACAAAGGACTGTCGCTGCTGCTGGACGATCTGGGTGTAGACCAGGAAGACCATAATGGGGTGGGACTCGTAGACCATTCTCTCTTTGTGCATCCGGGCAAAGCGCAGTATGGCATCGCGGTCAGCGTAATTAAGGAGGCGGGCAATGACCGGACGTGGGCGCTCGTCCGGCCGCGGCTTCTTAGTCAGGGCGTGAGGTGCTCTTTCAATCATGAAGCAGGACGAAATATCTTCTGCGGGCAGCAGCGCCTTGAGCCAGGTTGAAAGGAAAGTTACCATTGAGGACCCCTCGCATCCCAACGGAAAGCCCACCAGGCGGATATTGTTGCGGGGGCCTCTCTTCTACACGTCCTCAGCCCTAGCCACAAGCACCTTGGAGACCATGGCCAGTTTGTTGACCTTTTTCTGGAGGGCGGACACAGTATTCTCCACCGTGGAGACCCTCGTCTCCGCCTCCGTGATCCGGTTAACTGCCTTCCGGAGGTCTTGGCGAAGAAACGACACCTCGGACCCCACCGCACTGATCTGGGCCTCAAGGGCCATGCAGGACTGCGTGATTGCCTCCAGGAGCATCGCCGTGTCCGAGGAGATGACCCCAACGGCCTCCTTCCCGGCTGGGGCGGATGTGGTGTATTGGTCCATGGTAGGTTGTTTAGGCGCCGCTGTGCTGGGGTTGTTCTTACCCATAATGGTGTGTAGGGCCACTCTCCGTCAGACCAGGGCAAAGTAAACCACAGGGCACAGGAGCAGGGGAAGGAGAACAGGCACTGCAGCGCGGCAGGCAGGGCACTCCAAACTATATCACGATGTAGGCCCGGCCCCTGCACGGTCCGCACGTTTCTACAGTTAGAATTAGGCCAACCTGGGAGCTGCCACCAGGGAATCCTCCACAGCCGCAGCAGGAGGAGGGCGGCACCACGATGGCGGCGTAGTCGTCCTCGGAGGTTGGCCCGGGTCTCACTCTGATGACTCCCAGCGCCGGCAGGCCCCGCGAGCCCGGCTACTTCACAGACCCAGAACAGGCCCCAAGCACCTCCAGGGCCCCCCAGCCGGTGCTGACGTAGGCCTCAGCCCAGCCCCCGGCACGGGGGGCTCCTTGGTCCCGGAGAGGCTCCTGCAGCTGACTCTACCGGCAAAGAGGGCGCCACGAAGGCAATGCAGGACCACCTCTCGCCAGAATCCACAGCCTGCCAGCCGCCCGCAGGGGGTCCATTGATGTCCAGGCCCCGGCTCAGGTCCACCTCGTTGTCGCGTGGCGCAGTCTGTCTGGTCCCCGGTGGCAAGGGTCCCACCGCCATTACACACTCCTCCTCAGATGCAGGCCCGCTCCGACGACGTGCGCCCTCCAGGCCTACTCATCCAGGCAGCACTCTACGGCCCAGATCACTGTGGCATGCGCGAGGGGACTGGTTGCCACGGTGACCACACAGCGGCCGCCGTCCACCGAAATTGGCACCCTCCCCGCCGCGAGCGGGCCGTCCACACTAGGCACCAGCCCCTCCGGCTCGCCTCACCAGGGAACCCGGCCCCAGAGAAGTCCAGCCGGCGCCTCCGCCCACACAGGCGCCGCGTTGTCTGCCTGCCGGCGGGGATCCGGCCCAGCGCCGAAGCGGGCCCTCGCGAACTTCCAGGGCACACCGCCTGAAGCCCGGCGTGGCCCCCTCCAAGGCGCACCACAATTTTGGTCGGTTGGGACCAGGATGGAGGACGGATGGTGTCTCTGGCAAGGACGGATGGCGTAGCTCTATCGAGATACGTCCACCATGTTCGGCTTCCAAGTCACTCCCCTTCATGTGTGTTTTTGAGCATCATAGTGCTGGCTGTCAGCCAGGCATTTTCTGTTTGTTAACATCCAGGAGCGTCTCAAACAAGTCGTAATTCAAGCAGCAGCTGGGAGTGCACACAGTAACTGTAAAAAAACAGTAGGAGCAGTTGGAGGAGGGTGTGTCATAAAAGCCAGAGCTGCAGACTTGGAAACTGGGGAACCAGGTTTGAGTCTCGGCATCAGCTCAGCATCCTGTGATTCTAGGTAAATCCCATAATCTCCCCATGCCTACCAAAAATGAATGTGTCCTTGTTTTTAAAGTGACGTGGACACTCATAGTTATGGAGTTACAAAACAACAATGTTTTGAGAGCGTATCTCGCGTGTGACTCATTAAAATAAGGCAACGTCCTTAGAGGCGACAATAGTAAATTCAGGCTGTTCAAGTATGACAAAGACGCATATAATAATAATAATAAAGGAGCAGGCATGAAACTGGCCAGGCACATGCAGTTCGTACGAGAGAGGGGCTATGTTGAGAGCTGTTAGGATTGGCACATAAGCCTGGCGCAGGCAAAACATTAAAAAAAAGTTCAGCTTCAAAAGTGGATGGAAGCAGTAATTGGGCCTCGAGAAACTGATAAGAAGAAAGAGCAGGAAATATCATGCTACAGTCAATAGAAATTTAGAAAAAGTAAGTGACAAGCACAGGAACCAATGAAAAGCAAGAGGGCGGTATGAAAGCCCCCTTTAAGATGTATGTTAACAATAGATTTCACAAGCACGGCGCAAGCGCTGTAAAGGTAAAACCTGAAAAGCCAGTAATTACGAGCAAATTGTATATGTCATCATAAAATTAGAAAATGGGGTTTGAGGATAAAAATAGTGCATTTCTAAAACATTTTTACAGCTGATGTTTGAGTAATAATTCATGTGGATCTAAATAGTCTATTGCTAGTGTTATTTGCTTTGCATTAAAGGCCACTTGCTGCTCTGGCTGTTGACTCATTTGGAGGCATTTCATTGCCTTGCATTGATGAGTGCTCCTGTCTGAGAGCTGAACGTGTATGAATGGTGTAACCTGAGAGATATGACTGCTGTTCAAATATAGCTGTGACTTGTTGTTATGTTATCTTAATTTCAATCATGGGATGCATTTGTTCTGGTGGGGTCAGTCAAGGATAGTAGGATGCATCAGAAGTAACTGATTCTGCCTGAACCTATCGCATTTTCCAAAGCAAGACTGATTATGACAAGTTGTACCCCATCTCTGATTATCATTCACTGCATGACTCAATCAAAGCAGCTTTACAAGTCTTTCAAAGGCAAACATTATGCAAAAGGCCATTACAAAGCCATATTAGCCTTCTACAGGAGATACTGGCATGTGACCAACTATTCCTGAGCTCTGCCAAGCTGACAGTTGTAATGCTGAAATATGGTGTACTACACTCTACATCTGCTCACTTTTCCTGACTGGTGACTGAAGTACTGCCATGTTTCCCCATGTCAGGTTTGACACCTTCAGCTAGCCGGGCTTTTTAGTCAGTAGCACACTGCTTTATGGCACTTGCAGTTTTACTTATTTCCGTTATAAATTGGGCTGCAGTGTCCCAGCATGTAAACAGCTGTTTGCTAATAAACTAGAAATGGATCCATTATTGCCAAAAATGTCTGTTTGCTCAGAGCAATTTTGGCTGACATTTAAGCTCCAACATGTTGTCAGAGAAAGAAAGAGACATCCCAACTTCTGCTGGCAATATTGTATAGAGTTTATCAAAACATGCTCAGGAGGTCAGCCAGCTCCATGGAACTGGAAACTGAACTCAACTACAACATAACAATCAGCGTCTTATATAAGGTCAATATATCATACATTTCGTTAGCATATTAAATAAAGCGCTTGCTCAAGCACATCATTATCTCTAATAATGTGAGCAAGAAGCAATAGTTTCTGCAAAATCTTCCAACCCCATGTTACAGAATGCTACTCAGGTGTATGTTATTGATACATTTTCACCCTGCACTACCAGTGTCCTTGATTGTCTAGTGCTTTGAAGCCTAGGAATGCTTTCTTTCCTACATGTCAACTGTTCTGCCGTGCCTAACCACCTGCTTATATTTTCCTGTGTGTCTACTTTTACTGCATATTTTCTCAGAGACGTGTCCTTGCACTGCGTGCCTGTGGTGCATGCTGTAACTTTCCATTTGTGCTGTGTTTACAATTTATATTTCTGTATCAACTACAACTCAAGTCTGCTTCCCCTCTGCTCCACTCTATTCTGGCTCTCTATTCTGACATTGTAAACAGCTTGGGTCTGTGCTTTTTCCTTTACCACATACATTTCTACACTTTGTTCTGCTGATGCTTGCATTTGCCTGGGTGGGCTGTCTCCCTTTTCTACATTCTCTGTAACATTCCCCCCTTTAGTTGAAATTTCAACTATTCCTTCACCTTCCTTTTTACTTGTGCAAATGTTCTCCTCAAAGTCCTGCATTTTATTGACCAATCTCATGGTGAACATTCCTCCCAACATCTGGCTAACCATTTTGCAGCACCCTAGCACTAACTGGAAGACACAATACATCAAGAGCGCTATCACAAGGATAATCAACAACGCCTTAAATAGTCATGGCCACCTGGATGGTAAGCCACCCTTAGAACCACTCGTCGGGGGCACCTCCTCTTCCACCATCTTCTTTTGAAAAGTATGCAGAGTTTGTATGTCCTCTGTTAATGTTCCATTGTCCACATCGTTGGCTGGGATATAAGTACAGCAAGTTGTTTCAATCTGGACACATACTCATCCCTCCATTGCTGTCATTAAGTCCAGCACATACCTTTGCTGCATGAGCATTACTCTCATAGCTAGCAACTCTTCTTTGACTGCATTAAAGCCATCTTCAATGGCGTTGAGCACCTTCATGAGTTCCCATTGGGTGATCTGCAACCAACGTGCAGTCACTTTTGCTTGAACGAATGGAAGGATGCTCCAGAACAACAGCTGAACATTATTAAACAGCCTGTGCTCCTGTGGGACATCTTTCCAGGCTGTAGTACCAAAATAGAATGCAGCTCTCTTCCTCCGATGATGGTGCAGCAAGGTAGTTGGATGGTTCATGGGATGGTCATGTAGCTTTCAAATGTCCACTCCTGGAATCCCAAGGGAAAGGGTGTGCACGGTAACTGAAATACAGAGACCACTTCAACCTGAAGGAAGTTGTGCATACAGCTACTCTCTGCAATTCGAGTGGTAGTCCATTAGGGTGGAGGTGCTCCATTGCATGTCAGGATTATACATTGTGATATTGCAACTGATGTTCTTCCCCAACGGAACATTTCCATTCCCCCTGAAACATTAAGACAAGCATTTGCTATACAATACGTCTTGATTTTGCGAGAGCTAGAGCTATTGGTGTTGTAAATGACAATCTTTTTTACCCATGTGTTTTGGTTTGGAGTGGATGTATGTGGTGTGGAGTGGAATTATGAGGGTTAGATTGGAATTATTAGTTGTGGAATGGTGTGGTGTGTAGTGTATTTGAATAGGGAAATTATGTGGTAGAGTGAATAGATAGGGGTGAAAACTGCACTGAATAGACGGAAAGAAAGACTGAAAAGGACAGGTAGTTTGTGTATGCAGTGGTGATGAACTCCATTCAGAGAAGCAGAAAGGGTGCATGAGAAAGAGTGAAAGAAGAGACACATAGGATGCATAAAGATGGAGCGCCTGTGTACGCAGAAGACACCCTAAGAAGAGGAGGACAGTGTGGGTGTGAGGGCCGGAAACCTTGAAAAGGCACAGAAAAGAAACTGTGCTCGAAGACCTGAAGTCAACCACATGAGAGAGGTGGGAAGAATCTGTGAGAGAGAGTTTGAGATGGATCAGTGGAAGTGGCACCCAGAGGTGGGAGGAAGGCAAGAGGTGGACCACTACCCAGTGCAAGGAGGTACCGGAAGGTAGCATGTGTGAGGAGGCATTATGGGGAGGCATTATGGATTAGAGCAAATAGTGTGAGGGAGGGATGAGATGGGGCAGTGGGATTGGAAAATGAGAGGGAGTAGTGGCAGTGTGAAGAAGAGATTAGAGAGGCAGTGGGTGTGTGGGGCAGAGATGACAGGGTTGGTTGAAGTGCGAGAGAGACATGGGTTGAATTGGAATTGTTTGTTGTGCAATTGTGTGGTGTGGAATTGTGTGGTGTGGAATTGTGTAGTGGAAATATGTGACACGGTGTGCTGTGGAATTATGTGGATAGTAATTAAAGGGTATTAAGTGCACTGGAATTATGTAATGTGAGATTGTGTGTTATAGAGTGATGTGTAGTGGCATGTTCCGGATTTGAATTATGTGGTGTGGGGTTATATTTTGTTGCATGATGTGGAAATCTGTGGTGTGGATTGCAGGTATGTGGTGTGGAATTATGTGGTGTGCATTGGAAATGTGTGGAGTTGAATTGTGTGGCCTGGACCTTTGTGGTGTTGAGTGAAATTATGCTTTTTGGAATTATGGGCTAGATGTAGGTAAATCTAATTTACCGATTCATAAATTTACCGATTCGGTATTTATGAATCGGTAAATTAGAAGTAGGCAGATGTAGGTACATTTTCTTTTACATTTACCAAATCTATATTCGGTATTTACCGATTCGGTAAATACCAAATCGGTATTTACCATTGATTCCTATGGGCCTTGAAGCCCATAGGAATCAATGGGAAATACCGATTCGGTATTTACCGATTCGGTAAATACCGAATCCTGGCAGGGGAAACGGGGTGTCACTTTGACACCCTGTAGCACCCCAATTGCAGGCTTGTGTGCCATGTGGCACACATACATGCCCTAAGGGCATGTCTGTGTGTCACATGGCATAGGTGTACATGCACAGATGTGCATGTACACTTGAATTCGGTATTTTACCACCCAATAGAATTGGGTGGTAAATACTGACTCCTAAAGGGCCTGTGGCACTCTTTGAAGTGCCAGCTACATCTGTATTTACCGAATCAGTAAATATACCGATTCGGTAAAATACTGAATCGGTATATTTATCGATTTGGTAAATTTACCGAATCGGTAAAAATTATGCCCCCTATATTAGAAAACCCTAATACCGGTCGGTAACGCCCGAATTCGGCCGTTACCGACCGGTATTAGGGCTCCTACATCTGGCCGTATAGGTCTTGGTGTGGAGTGCATTTATGTGGATTGCTGGTATGTGGCATAGAGTGCATTTATGTGGGGGGTATTTATGTAGAATTGAGTAGAGTGTAATTATTTGGGGTGTAATGTGTTGAGGTTCTTTGATTTCCGATTTCGTCCCGTATTCGGCCGCCATTTTGTGGTCTGCCGCCATTTTGTGTTGCCTTCACTCAGGCGACACGGCGAACTGAGTATTTTTGCCTTTTCCGGCTGGTGCGTGTCTCTTCTGTTAAAAAGTAACCCCCTGCCCTTGTTTACGAAACCGATGTCAGGGTCTGGCAGAGTCTACTAACCCATGTCTGGGCTGATTGATCCCTGTCTCGACTGACTATTTGGCTCTCCTATTCTTTCCTTACTTTATCTTATCTGACTGGCCTTCGCTATTCTTTTCTTGTATTCTCTCGTTACACAACTATCCTTTGAGGCACACAAATACGTCCTGCCACCTGCGAATTAGATTATGGCACTAGCATTGATTAACTTGTGGGGAGGGGGTAACACACAGTCTGAAAGAAGGGCGTATTTGGGACATTCGATAGCTTGTTTTCCAACTTCTCCTATTGGTTAGCTTTGTATGTGTTGAGAATACATGTCGTAAATATGTGTGTTATAAAAGATTGTCCGCCACGGAATTGAAGTGGCAGTCTCCTGAGCACCTACTCTGTACTTCTGGGACAACTGTGCTTAGCTGCAGCTAATAAACCTGATTTTCTATGCCCAACAGAGTGTCTCGTGTCTCTGTACGACAAGGCAGGTGAACTCGGAGATTAAGGCGTGCCCTGCGCCGCCAGGCCCATAAGGCCCGGTTCTTCAACTGGCGCCCAACGTAGGGCGGGATCAGTGGTAGCGGTTCAGCCCGAGGGTCGTGAGGAGCCCCGCAGGAAAATTCTGGAGGATTCGTGAACCACGTCAAGCAACCCCTGCATGTCGAGTGGACAGAAGGTCTTTTCCAGCGCGGCTACTCCTTCTCGACGGCTGCTGACGACTGCTGCCCTGACTTCCGCCCTGCCTTGGCCCCCTTTTGGTGACGATTGGTATTGCGAGACGTTAGACGGACCTCTGTTGGCGTGAGAAAACATCTAGTTAAGTATTCGTGGGTAGCGCCCATTTCTTTGTTTTTCTTTGGATTTATTATTCGACTATTGCAATAGCCGAAGCCAAGGGGTAAGTACGTTTGTGCTGTGTAATTTGCTCTAAAATCCCCTTGAAGTTTGCAAATAGACCAGTGACGTTGAAAATGCCTGGTTTTAGTAAGTTTAGGAAGTTCTGTTGTTTCGGTTGTAATAGGGATTCCCGGTTGGAGGACACTTGTCTAATTCCTCCGGTTGGAACTCCCACTTATGAGCTCTATTCAAAACATGGTGTTGGTCCTATTGTCTTTAACAATGCATGGATTTGATACACAAATAAAGATGGTGTTCTGCAGTGGCCACAAAATGGTAGTTTTGAGCCTGACATACTAGATAATCTAGAAGCAATTTTGTTCAAAAGAAAAGTACGGCCGGCAATGTTTGACTTTTTCCGCCTCTGGCGTAAGGAAGCCAAACAGAGAGAAATTAAGCAGGCAAAAAGAGATATGAAAAAGAAAGAAATGACAATTATACAAGCTGCCCAGCAGTTTAAAAATAATGAGATTGATCAGGTGATTGAAGTCTCTGACAGACAGCATTGTATGGCAATAGATAAATGTTACCCTGTGTTGCCTACTTCCCCACAGAGCAAGGATCTTGACGAAGATCCTTTAATGTCCCATTTGTTGAGATTGCCTCCGCCCTATGTACAAGGTGCTAATGCACACGCACTGTTGCCACTTGTCCAGCCACCTGTCGGTCTGCCACAGGTCCCGGCTCTTCCACAATTACCTCTTCCAGTATTGCCACCCCCGCCTCCTTTGCCGCCGACTCCCGTTCCTGGGATTCCTACACCTCAGTCTCCTTTATCCTCGGTTCCTCTTATAACTATCAGCCCTCCTCCTGCTCTGCCTAATGCCTTGTCTCCCGTTCTACTGTCAGATTCCCCTACAGCTCGAAGACGATTGTCGATACTGTTTCTGGCCTTTTCTACCCCCTTTTTGGATCATTTAACTTGACTCCTGCTCTTTCTCGAAGACAATCCCGTAGTCAACTTCCAGGTACTGACGAGCGAACTGTGTTGGATAATCTTGCCCGTAAATGGATCACGAGTGGTCCTCAGTATAGTGTGCCCGATATCATGAGCACCTTTTCCCAGTGGGATGAGCCCAGACAGAGATATGCTTTTAATGTCATGTGTGATACTCTTGTTAAAGGTTGGGAGGATATGGACTTGGGTCTCGCTCCCCAGGGTCAGTTAGATGTACAGGCTACGTTTGATAAGGGACTTATTGTGGGTTCTGAGGTTGAGAACGCCGTAGGGACACTTGTCACCTTTAGGTCTTTATTTTCTTCTCAGGCTTCTTTTGAACCTGATCCTGCAGTAAGACAAAAAGTGAAACATTATCCTATGAGAGAAGTTCCTCCAATATGGAGAGATGCAGTTCCACAGGCAGGTGCTAATCCGCCTGTCCCTGCTCATTTCCAGCGTATATGGGTACATGTCCCCTGGAAACGGTCTGAAGTTTTGCCGCTTAAACAGTCTTTACCTGACCCTCGTAAAAATCCTGCTGGGTATTATAAAGAGCTGTCCCAGACTGTTGATGCGTGCGTTATGAATTTGGCCGATATTGATATGTTGATGGAAAATGTAGTCCCACAAGCATTATGGGCTCGGATTCGTAAGGAGGACCATGATCAAGCTTTAGGTGGTGCGTGGGCTGCTATAACTGCTGCAGGTGCAGCACAAGTAGGTGGTGCTAAACCCGATGCTTTGATTACAGAATTGCCCGGTAGGATCATTACCTTATTGAAAACGATGATGCCTGCCTTACGTGTTAACTGGGATAAATTAGCTGCATGTAAACAGAAGAGAGATGAGAGTGTCTCCGATTTCTTTACCCGTTTTGAGGAAACGTTTATCAACCACAGTGGTCAAGACATGAGTACTGAGGGTGGACAACGATTATTTGTGGACAAATTCGTATTTAATTTACTTCCAGAATTGTCGCATAAATTAAAAGACTCTGAGAGTTCGTGGGCTGTTTCTTCATCTGCCCAAATATTAGCCACTGCTCAGTATTACGAGAATAGGGATAAGGAGGAAAAGGATAAACTCGAGAAAAAGACTAAAGAATTGAAAACGAAGGTTCTTTTGCAACAGGCATATCGGCCTTGTTCTGCTCAGCGCCAATTTCAACAGCCTCCCCAGTTTCAGAGGTTATTACAGAAACCTGAACCTTTTGTCCCGCGACCTTTACTCGGTCCTAATCAATGTGCCTATTGTAAGGAGGAAGGTCATTTTAAGAATATCTGTCCAGTTTTATTGCAGCGTAATGGTGGATTACCAGGGCCACGAGGCCGTGGTAGTTTTCAGTCAGCACCCAGGGGTAGAGGGCTAGGTGCGTTGTCACAGACACAGCGTCCCTCTCCCCTTCAGTTTTCCACAAATTATTTTGACCAACAGAATACTCAGTCTGCACAATATTACAATGACGACTATTGTGTTGAAGGTGAGAATCAGGATTTTCATTCTAGCTAGGACAGCCATGGACAAAGCAAGGGAGTCGTATCAGTTCCAGTGGATCAGAATGGGCCTTATGTTAAAGTTGTTGCATTGGGTGTTTCAGAGCCATTTCTTTTGGTTACTGGTGCAATGAGAAGTTCTATCATTCACTCTAAACTCCCTGGGGCACCTTTGTCTGGCTTAACAAACGTTTCTGTAGGTTTCTCTGGCGCCCCAGTTCATAACCCGGTTTCTTGCCCTTTGCCTCTTTCCATTGGTCCTTATGATTTAGAGGCCCCGCTCATTTTAACGACTGGTTGCGGTGAGAATTTGTTGGGTTTGGACTTTTTAAAACGTCTTCATGCAACATTGTATTGTTCTCCCTCTGGTGTACACCTTTCTTTAGGTAAGAACTTGGTTTCTCCTATGTATTTGTCTAAAGACAACATTCCACCCGAATTGCATTCCCTTCCAGCTACGCTTTGGGCTACGGGGCCGAATGATGTTGGTTTGCTCCAAATTCCACCTTATGTGGTTACTGTCAAGCCTAATGTTAAATTACCACGCATTCCTCAGTATAAAATTTCTAACGACGGAGAAAGAGCTCTGTTGGCTATTTTCTATGATTTGGTTTAGAAGGGTGTGGTTGAGGAAACTAGAGGAAGTGTTTGCAATAGTCCTGTTTTGCCTGTTCTTAAACATACTGATTCTTCTCAGCCTCCTGTCTATCGATTTGTAATTGATCTTCGGGAGGTTAACAAGATTGTATTACCCCAGTTTCCTGTTGTCCCAGATATAACTGCTTTGCTCACAATGATACTTGTTTCAGCTGCCTGGTTCTCGGTCATTGATCTCAAGAACGCTTTCTTCAGTATTCCTATTGCTGAGGAGAGTAGAGATCTTTTTGGTTTCTCTCTTGGGGGCCGAAGCATTCGATTTAAACGTGCACCCCAAGGCTATTGTGAGAGTCCCTCCATTTATAGCCAGGCTTTGAAATCTCAGCTTGATGCTTTTACTTTGCCCCCAGGTGCCACTCTTATTCAGTATGTGGATGATTTGTTGATTGCTGCTGATTCGGAGGATGTTTGCAAAAGTGTGACTGTCTCATTGTTGCGCTATTTGTCTGATTTACATCATAAAGTGTCTCCCTCTAAATTACAATATTGTCGCCAAGAGGTTACCTATTTAGGTCATCTCTTGTCGAAGGAGGGAAGGCGATTGACCCCAGAACGTATTAAAGCAATTGCACAAAAGTCTGTACCATCCACACAAAGGGAGGTGCGTGCCTTTTTGGGCATTACCTCCTATTGTGGGCAGTGGATTCCAAATTTTTCTTTGTTGGCTAAACCTCTGCTGGCACTTACTTTGAAAGATACGCCCCAACCTCTTCCCTGGACTGACGAATGTCAAAAGAGCTTTTCTGACTTACGTACTGCTCTGTGTTCTGCCCCTGTGTTAGGTACTCCAGATTACAGTAAACCTTTTACATTCTATGTTCATGAAAGAGAAGGTTGTGCGTTGTCAGTTTTAACACAACAATTTGGGGATAAACAGCGGCCATGTACCTATTTTTAGGCTACATTGGATTCAGTAGCCAAGGGATTGCCTAGTTGTCTTACTGCTACAGCAGCAGCAGCGATCTCCATTCGTCAATTTGCTGGATTGGTATTGGATAACACTCTTGTTGTTATGGTACCACATGCAGTGGATACTCTTTTGAACAGAACAAAAACACAACATCTCATGAGTGCTCGTTTGTCTGGGTATGAGCTGACGCTTTTGGCTAGTCATATACACATCAAGCGATGTAATACTTTGAATCCAGCAACACTGCTACCTATTACAGAAGAGAAAGATATCCAAGAACAGCATGATTGTTTTCTCCGTACAGAGGAGGAATCGAAAGGCAGAATAGATTTAAAAGATACACCACTCGTGGACCTGGATGGGATCTTATGGATGGACGGGTCTTGTTTTAAGCTCCCTAATGGTGAAACGACTGCAGCCTATGCTGTTACTACTTTGCATACGGTTTTTGAGACAGCACGTATCAGGCAGAATTAAGCCCAAGCAGCTGAATTGATAGCCTTGACTAGAGCTTGTGTATTGGCTGAGGGAAAAAGAGTGAATGTGTTCACTGACAGCCAATATGCATTCGAGGTGGCCCACAGTTTCGGCTGCCTTTGGAAAGAAAGAGGATTCTTTACTTCACACGGGACTAAAATACAGCATGGTCAGTTAGTGAATGATCTTTTGGAATCACTTACCTTGCCTATTCAGATAGCAATTGTGAAGTGTAGTGCACATAAAAGGATCACTGATGATGTGGGTCGCGGGAATGCTTTTGCAGACGAGGTTGCGAAAGAAACGGCGAGAGATGCTACAAGTCGCATGTATGTTGCAGGCCCTGCAAGCTGGGTCAGAGAAGCAGGAATGTGTGAGGGCACAATAGAAAGTGTGAGAATGATTCAAGAAGAGGCTACAGAAAAGGAATTGAGTAAGTGGAGAGGAAGTACGGGAATGTTGGACGCGACAGGGTGTTGGACGGAATTGTCAGAACACCAACGTTGGCTGTTACCAGACGCTTATGTATTGCCAGTAGTTACTATGGCGCATGGTCCAGCTCACATCAGTGCGAAAGGGATATGCAAACTTTTGGCTCCAGTATGGCAAAATGAAGGAATCCCTAAATGTGCGGAAAATGTGGTGAAACATTGTATCGTTTGCTTGATGCATAATCCAGGAAAGGGAACCCCAACTCCGGCAGGTCATTTTGCTCCCCCTACGTATCCTTTTGAGGTATTGCAAGTTGATTACATTCACATGGAACGTTGCAATAATTTAAAGTATGTTCTGGTGGTGGTGTGTGCCTTTTCCAGATGGATAGAGGTCTACCCCCTAAAGGATAATACTGCTTTGTCCACTGCTAAAGTCCTCTTGAAGGAATTCTTCCAGAGGTTTGGTTTGCCGCGAGTTGTCTGGAGTGACAACGGAAGTGAATTTGTAGGCCAAATTATGCAGAAGGTGTGTGCAGGCCTTTGTATCAAGCAGAAATTCCATGCGGCAAACCACCCTCAGTTAGCGGGTTTGGATGAATGCTATAGTGGCACTCTCAAGCTCAAACTAGCAAAGATTCAGGCCAGCACGGGTCTTCCTTGGCCCGATGCTTTACCTTTGGCACTCTTATCTACGAGGACAACTGTACATTCTCGCCTGGGACTTAGCCCATACGAGGTTGTTTTTGGACGCCCAGCTAACGTCTGGGGAGTCCCATGACCTAAAAAGTACTCTGATATTCCGAATCCTATGTTAATTGACTACTTGCATGACCTCACCACTAAATTGCGTGTTCTTCATCAGCAGGTACAAAATGCTTTACCAGAGGTTTCCACAGACCCAGTGCACTCCATCCAACCTGGAGACTGGGTATGTCTGCAGAATTTTCAGCGGAAGAAGAATTTGGAACCTCGTTGGGGGCCGCCTCGACAAGTCATTTTGGTGACACGTACAGCAGTGAAAGTCGTCGGAAAGAAGAATTGGAGCCACGGTGTGCACTGCAAAAGGGTACCTTTGCCTTTGCCTTTTGATCAGTGGGTTCGCGAGGGTATAGGTGATAGTGAAGGCGAAAGGGTCCCTCGGTTTGTACCTTTCAGTAGTGCACATCTGGATTGGACAAAATCTGAGAAAGAAGACGACGACATGTTGCAAGAAGCTGTACCATCACATCTGAGGTTGAACACAACAAATCCAGAGACTCTGTTTCGAGAACAAACAGTACCTGATAAGACTCGGTACAATCTGAGACCGAGATTGACAAAAAACAGTTGAACTCTTTAAGAGAGTTTTTTTTTTTACTATCCATCAAGTTGCAGGGTCACGGTAGGAGTCTTAGGCTGTGACCTGAGTAGTTTTAGAAAAAACGTAGTGCTGGCCGTACATATACTTTGCAACGTCTCCTTAATTGGAGTAACAAATCGCCTATTGATTGAGGATTTGTCTGGTATTTTTTATTTATACCTTTTGAATTATTTATTTTCAGGCAGAAAGATAATTTGATGAAAAAGACATACCATAAATACACAATTATTCAAAAGAATCGACTATACAAAATTATGACACTACTACATAAAACATGAAGCAAAACATTTCATATGTACATTTCATATGTACATTTGCACAATATTCAAGTTTGGTCAATATCATATAAACATTACCAAAGTATCCACATTATTGATACAGTTCCAATCAAGGAATGGTGAAAACAATTAAGAAAAAATCAAGTGGAGAACAGATGAATTAATAACATGCACAATATTAATCAGTGAAAGAAAAGAATAAACTGAATCAAGTTTCAGTCATTCAAGAGTGCTTGTCTCCATTTGGCCGACGCGTTTCGAACTCGAGATATAAATTAACGTGTTCTCATCAGGGCTGTATGATTTTCCTGTGTGGTTTTGTGCAAAAGAATAAAGAGAGAATATATACATGAGTTCCTAAATTAAAATAGCCTCTATGAACTGCTCCAATATGAGCTTTAATTGCAAGGGGGTTACCTTACAAAGGCCGTCGCACTTTTTATTGGGTTTCAGTTGAAGGGTTCAGTTACTTTTTGTGGTCCCTGCCGCAGTTTCTGAAAGAGGGACACCAGATGAATAATTTGTTCCAGGATAAGGTCAGTTTGTAATGCCAACAGCGTGCACTATTTTCTCAACATTTATAACATGTGTTACCTGAAGGTGATTGCGTGGGGCATCCCAGGTAATTACAAAGAGGACTTGTGACGTGCCCACCGGTACCACTTGCGAGCCTGAAGAGTTAAAATGAGGTGGAATGTAAATGACATTCGTTGTGTACAAGGCCAAGTATGCAAATTTTGGCTGAACCACGCATGTACCTGTGCTTGCTACCGCGTGTGTTCAATACCCCAGGTGGTTTTACCGATGTTTTTGGAATGAAAACAATTTTCGGGCAGATCAGCGCGGTTTAGTGCAGTGCAGGACCTGCAGGGGGGAAAAGGATGTTTGTACCATCATTCCCCAATGAGCGCTAGCTTTTTGACTCTCATTATCATGTTATAAGACAACAATTATTCTCAACGGACAGTCGCTTGTACCTGGACTTCAGGTCACGTTTTTGAACTGCTTGTAGCGGGTTCAAGGCTGCAGCGCTCAAGACCAAATCAGAGCGTGTTCGAGTCTGCAGAAAAAAACGGGCGCTCAGTTACTAACTAATTCATTTGTCAAACATCACTGATTCTAAGCGGTAGTGGCTGCTCGAGTTCACTTACCTATTAACTTTGGTTTAAGGGCTCTCCTTCCAAGTGCTGGCGACAAAACATCAAAGCGCCATGTTGGAAGGGGGGTGGGTACTATATTAAGTCACCTGACCTCAGGAATTGTGGGACATGTAGTTCGTGGAGATAACCTTCTGTTTCTAAAGAGGAGGTTACATTTATAATCTTGAAATTTCAGACATAGAATTTAGCCCAGTCTGGTGGCTATTAAATCGTAATATCAGGTAAGCTTCCTTTTTAAGTAGAGCATCATCAACATCAAAGACTCTTCTATTGTGCCCAATTGTATGCAGGACTGTCCATTTAAAGTCCATTTCTGAATGGCCATGATCCATAAAATGTTGTACCATGGGAGCAGATGTGACTTTATTCTTAATGCGCGATCTATGTTGGGTGACCCGGGCATTAATTTGCTGGTTCGTTTTGCCTATGTACAGTTTGTTACACATACAAATGATTGCATAAACCACAGTTTTGGTTTTGCAATTGCTGAAATTTTCATTTTTCCATTTTATATTTCTGTGGATGAATTCACTGCCCTCAATCGTTGTGTCACACGACACGCAGTTGCCACATCTATGGTGGCCCGTGATCTGTTTTAGACCCCATGCTGATAACAAGTCATGTTTAGGTTTGTCCACCCTTATATCAGCACGAACAATCTGTTGTCCGATGCTTTTGTTTTTTTTAAAAGCAAAGATGGGCTTCGGAAATGGGCATTCCAACTCTTCAAGCAAATGCCAGTTCTTAAGTATAGTCTGTCTTATTTGGTGGGCATGGGGGCCAAACGTCGTCACACAAACCATTTTGTCTAATTCCGGTTTGGTTTTGCGTTCGAGTAAGCACTCGCGTGGAGTGTAACGTGCCCTCTTGCGTGCGTGTTTGAGCAGTTTTTTAGGGTATCCCCTCATCATCATCTCTTCACAAAAATTCTTGAAGTGTAAATCAAAATCTGTAATCTCTGAGCAGTTCCTCCTTATGCGGAGAAGCTGCCCATAGGGCAAATTGGTCCTCAGATTCCTCGGATGTGCACTCTGATGGTGGAGGATGGTATTTCTGTCTGTCTCTTTCTTAAAAAGAGACGATTTGAGACGTCCTTCCTTACATTTTATTTCAACATCTAGGAACGTCATCGTGGCATTGCTCTGTTCCATTGAGAACTTGATGTCCGGATGCTTATTGTTAAGCCACTGATGGAATTCAGTCAATTCGGTGTGACTCCCCTGCCACAGGAGCCACACGTCGTCAATATATCTGAGCCACTGTTTGATGTGTTTCTTGTATGGATTATTGTTCTCCACAAATTTGTTCTCGTACTCAGCCATAAACAATACAGCCATCTCCGGCGCATAGGGACAACCCATGGCTGTCCCCTTGATTTGAACAAAGAACTCATCGTTGAAGCGAAAATAATTTTTCTTCAACGTGAGCTCAGCAAGTTCTAAGATGAAAGACGTGGGGACCCTGTGTGGTCGTGTTCTCCTATCCAGGTATAGCTCCATCACCTCTAGTGCTTCACTTTGAGGGATTTGCGTATACAATGATGTCACGTCCATTGTGACCATGATTTCGGTGGAAGCGTTAAACTCCATATTTTCAATTTTGACCAGAAAATCCGTGGTGTCCTGTAAGTATGATTTTACAGTGGTCAAAAATGGTTTCAAAAAATAGTCAACGTATTTGGAAAGCGGTTCCAAGCACGAGTCACACCCTGAGACGATCGGTCTTCCAGGGGGCTCTGCTGGATTCTTATGTATCTTGGGAAGAAGATACAACACGGGTGTGCGGGGGAATTTTTTCACAAGAAAATCTTTTTCTTTCACACCCACATACCCATCGTCATATCCCTTTTGGATCAGGTCCACAATTATTCCTTGGATTTCTTTTGTTGGGTCCACAGTTACTTTTCTGTACCAGGTTTGGTTGTTTACCTGGAGTTCGCCTTCCTTCAGATATTTATCCATAGGCCACAGAACCGTTGCTCCGCCCTTGTCGGCGGGCTTTACTATGATTGTGCCGTCTTCGCTGAGGCCCCTCAGTGCTATCTGTTGGTTTTTACTTAAGTTGGGTTTGGTATACATGTGCTTCTTCTCAAGCTTGTTAATTGAGGAAAGAACCACTTCCTCAAAAGCACGAATCTGTTTGGGAATGTTCTGATTGGGAATGAATGTGGACTTATTCCTCAGCCCAGTTGTTTCATAGTTGTTTATAAGTGGCTGGTTGTGAAAGAAAGCACTGAGCCGGATCTTACGGCAAAATGCGATCATTTCCATTTTAGTTTTAGTGAAATTTGGCCGTGTGTTCGGCACAAATTTCAGTCCCAAGTTGAGCACAGATTGCTCATCCGCTGTTAGAATTTTAGTTGACAAATTGACTATTGTAGATGGAGCCTCTATGATTTGTAGGAGTTTTTCCGGGTGCGCATCTCCCATGGTATTTTTTGTCTGGGTTTGTTTTGCTGGCCCTTCTCTAAAAAAGAGACCTGCTTCTTGTTAGTATTACCTCGTGATTCTGTGGTATATAAATAAATAATACCGGATCTATTTTTGGATGAATGAATGAATAACAGATAGCTCAATAAAATAAGAGTCAAGATTCGAGGTAGTAGGAGTTTCTGCAGGTTTATTACAGTATAAGGACAGGATCAGGACAACCTGCATAGAACAGAGGTGACAGGGCCCAGCAGGACAACTGGGGCCCAGCAGGGGAAAAAGAGGCCCAGCAGCTGCTGGGGCTAGGTCTGGGATGAGCGCGCTAACATTCAATAACAAAACACAGGCATATATACATAGCGCGAACACATAGCATTACATTGCAGTAGGCGTAGCAGTGGGTGGAGCAGAAGGTGTGACGCGTAGCAGTCGCGAAAGATAACAGTAAAAAGAGGTGTAACTGGGAGTATACATAGACATGTGATGCAAACGTAACAGAATATGTCATGAATGGGCGGAAACTTTGGAGGGGGCTACCTAAGGAGCCGGGACCTCTAACCTAATGGTGCGCGTAAACTGGCAATGACGTGTTACTAGGAGAAGCTGGGGGCTACGAACTCTGTGCTAGGAGCAGAGACTAAAGTCTGGAGGGTCGGAGCGACATGTACCTAAACCTTATCTGGTATCTGGTGTTTAGGGAACATGTTGATATAAACTAGAAGTCATGAGGGGAAAAGCTAACTTGATTCTAAGACTGGACCATGCATTATTCTACATGTGGTGCATGATGAAGAATACTAAATGACCATTAAATACAGTATTTCTCTAACGTGGAGACGAGAAGGCTAGACAATGACGGAAACTATTGATGCAGTTCAGTAGCTTAGGAATGCAGAGAGGAGAACTGAACTGATAACTGGAACTATAACATACTTTTGGCAGACTCAGAGGCAGAGCCAAGCTGCACCGGGCACTGCGAGGCAGGAAGTAAGTGAAGGGTCGAGGATACAGGTGGGGGCTGTATCGCTCCTCAGCGAGGCTTTCAGGAGACAGGAGCTGAATCTGTGGTCCGGGCCCTTTTGAGGCCTGGAAACGGGGACTTTATAATGGAATAACGTGCACACTGGGAAACGTGGCAACATTACTTTACATAGGCCTGATATTCGTAGTATTCACGAGGACTGGAAAATAGCATACTAGAGGTGGACACAACTGGAATTGCGTCATTAATCGGACATGGGGAATAACATATGCATATTGGTCATGCACACATAACATATGATGGATGAGGCGTAGGGACACAGAACATGGCAAAATTTACTTTTCCACATTCCCTCCTTGTCACTACGTTTCCATCAGGAAACATCAATTTTCATGATACCATCTATCATTTCATACAGTACCATTTGCTCGTCTCGAATTGTCTGGGAACGGGATTTAGAACGGGGCTTGGGACTAGGAATACAAGAGGTAGCACACATGCTGCAAATCGCAGGGCCACATTGTATACAGAGGCAGCAGCTAAATATGATCGCTACTGCAATACCTAGAAAGGACAGGACTTTCCATCCCCATGCGGAAATTATATTCCAGAACCAACCGGACCATGTCCAGGTGCCTGGATCTTGATGTAACAGATGGGCAATTTTATGGAGTCTGGTTATAGCTGAATAAACAGACGGCGCGTTATTTGGAATGAAAATGCAGCAACTAGATCCGATGACTCTACAGGCCCCGCCCCTATCGGCCAGTATGACGTCAAGGACGAGACGATTTTGCAAAACGACAAATCTCATAGCAGATTGTTCTTCGGTTAAGTTACCTAGAGCAGAGGCAGTCTCATTTACTACAGCTTCAAGGGTTCTTGTTAACCTACGGATCAGTTTACTATTCTGGACAGGTCCTACAAAGAAGAAGAAACCTTTATTGAAATCTGTATACTGTTCTAGAGTAGTTTCAGTATAATCGACAATTGGGGACTCCCTTCTATGTCTAATGTGTACTAGATGTGTGTTTCTGTGATAATCAGATGGGGCTAGGAAAACAGGTGGCAGCAGGAAGGCAATGTAACAGGTTCCCTCCCAATCGAGGGGCAGACGGACATATGCAGTTTGACCACAAATAAAATAAGAATGACGTGAAGCTTTGAAAATAGATTTCCCACTGTCACTATACTTGATAACAGTAGTACATTCACTATGACCTATGTGTACAGAACCATAACTACGGACACATAATTCGCCTTTGACAGGTAGTACTGAAATAGCAGGTAAGTCTGGAGTAGTATCAGACTGAACATTCAGGACCATGAAATTCGACGAATAATTACCTAAATTATATACTTCGTTTTCTAGATCTAAACCTGTTCTGTGGGGGAAACCTTGCTTGTCTGAGAAACATGTACTGTTAAGAAAAGACATATCTGTTGAGGATGACGTTAACGTGGACCATGCTCCACACGAACCATTGTGTGAGAATGGATAAGGAAACAGTGGCAGAACTCCCTTCGGTGTCTGGAAAGGGGGGAGTCGACCACACACCCAACAATTAGTGGCATTGCTGGTCTGGTGTGAATAATGTAACATACGGATAAATGTGTTGTTACGCATAGCGAGGCGGTAAGAATATTCGTGAGGAGGCAGATCACTAAACGTGTGCTCTACTGTAGCATTAGCAGACATATTTACATGAGGAACTGGAAAACACAGGAAAAGTGCGTAGCTGGTGCAGGAAATCATTATGCTGAGAAATAATATGAAACTCAGAAAAACGATACATTGAAGTGAACTTCGACTGACTCTCTCACTATGGGGGTCTATTTTATACATGTCAGAAACAGTCTAACCGTTTCACCTAGGGGAGGACTTATACAATCAAACTGACTGACTTATTTTACTAGACCTTAGCTTTAACTTATACTCCTGTTGCGGAGTTTTCTCTAACAAGGGAGGGGTTGTAATAATGTCTTGTGCGGGACAGTCCTTTAAAACAATGTCTTGGCAATCTTTCGAATCCTGGAAATCCTTGGAAATGTTTTTGGAGACTGATTTCAATCCATTGAAAAGTTTTACATGAGAAAGGTGGACCCACCCCTTCCTGCCTTCCAACTTGACGGCAGTACGGGTGGTCAAGAGGACCTGACGTGGCTCCTTCCAACGTGGTTCCAGCGGACTTGATCTGTCGAAATTTCGGACCATCACAAGGGAGCCTGGAACGACCTCATGCGGTGCCACCTCAGTATTGTCTGGAAATGCGGCGGCAACCTGTGAACGACATGAGTTGAGGGCAGACATCAAGGAAGCTAGGTAATCTGTCAGCATATTACATGAAACATCAGTAATACTTCGGGGTCTAGGAGTACCCCACATGTTAGGGGGGCGGCCGAATACGACCTCATACGGGGACAGACCTGATCTGGAATGTGCGACCATGCGCATATAAAACAAAGCGACTGGCAGTGCTACTAGCCAGTCCACACCTTTTTCTTTACAGACTTTGGCAATACGGATTTTCAGGGTCTGATTATGTCTCTCTACGAGACCGGCTGCTTCAGGATGGCGTACACAATGGAACTTCCACTGGTACCCTAACAAAAGGGAAACGTGTTTCATGAGTTCGGATGAGAATGGCTGACCGTTATCAGAATATACGACTCTAGGGAGTCCATATCTAGGGAAAAATTCACGAACCAACTGCTTGGCAGTGGTCGCGGCTGTGTAATCTGGGACTGGATATGCTTCTGTCCACCTGGACAAAGCGCATACAACTACAAGGACATACTTGAAACCTCGACATCGCTCCATCTGAATATAATCCATCTGGAGGACCTCAAATGGGTGGTCAGGGGGCTGGAAACCACCTTGTTCCACCGGAACACTTTTACCTGGATTAAACTGACAACATATCATACAGGTGCGGACTTTCTGCTTGGCTGCAGCTCGTAAATGCTTGTTGAACCAAATGTTCTGGATACTGTCTAACATAGCTTTTTCTCCTAAATGTGCTGGACTATGTGCGGTATTGATAATGACTTGAACCATAGAGTCGGGGAGAAACCAGGTGGCTCTACCCTTCGTTAGCCATCCTTGATCTGTCTGGACCCCTCCTTGTTCAGACCACTTCTTGATTTCATCGGGAGTAGCATGTAACTGGATATCTATGACATCTTGTGTAGGGTCCTTAACTGTCATGCATGTAGTCGGATCTGGAGTATGTGTCTTGTTAACTGGAATGTCTGGAGTCTGTGCGGTAAGCTTGGCTGTGCGGTCTGCTAGATCATTACCCTGGGAGATAATGTCTGTAACTTTCGTATGTGCTTTGCATTTCATGATAGCAATGGATGTCGGTAAATGTATGGCATCTAACAGGGCTTGAATAAGGAGACCATGCTGAATCTTGGTTCCATGAGAAGTCATGAAACCTCTCTCCTGCCAGAGCACTCCGAAGTCGTGTACAACTCCGAATGCGTAACGTGAATCTGTGTAAACATTAACTTTCTGGTTCTTGGCATGTATACAGGCTTGTGTCAGAGCGACTAGCTCTGCTGCTTGAGCGGACAGGGTATCAATACGGTGTGTTTCAATAACTTCGGTGTCAGTAGTCACTGCATACGCGGCGACTAGTTCTCCTGTACTAGTTCTCATACATGAACCATCCACATAAAGTGTCAGGTCCGGATCTGATAACGGAATATCTGTCAGGTCTTGTCTTGGTTTTGTCGTAATATTAACTACTTCCACACAGTCATGTGGGTCTGGATTTGAATTAACTGATGGTAACAGTGTAGCGGGATTCAGAACGTTGCAGCGTCTAATTTCTATGTGTGGCTGGAACAGTGTCAATTCATAACCTGTTAAACGTGCAATTGTCAAGTGCTGTGTTTGTGTTCGGTTTAAAAGAACTTCTACTGAATGTGGGACTTGTACTGTCAGGGAGTGTCCTAAAACTATAGAATCACTTTGTCTGATAGCTAGTGCTGTGGCTGCAACTGACTTGAGGCACGCAGGCAACGCCTGGGCGACTGGATCTAATGTGCTAGAAAAATAAGCACAGGGCTTGTTTTGTCCTGCTTGATCTTGTGTGAGAACAGATAATGCTGTACCTTCCCGTTCAGTAACGAAAAGTGTAAAAGGCTTACTGTAGTTCGGTGTAGCTAGAACTGGAGCTTGACATAGGGCTTTCTTTAACTCGTTGAAACTAAGTGTATGGTCAGATGTCCAATGGAGGACAGTCGATACGGCTGCCTCCTGTGTCGTTAACTGTATCAGTGGCTTGGCTAGAAATGCATACTGGGGAATCCATTGTCTACAATAAGAAGTAAGGCCGATAAAGGCACGTACCTCCTTCTGGGTTCTGGGCTGGGGAAGACTCGCTATTAACTGGATACGGTCTGGTGTCAACTGCCTACCCCTCTTGGACAGCAAGTGTCCTAAGTATACCACTTGCTGGACACAGAATTGAAGCTTCGAAGGTGACACCTTGTGCCCCATCTCGGCTAAAAAATACAGAACTGTAAGTGATGCTCGCTCGCAAGCACGTTCAGAACGGGCTGTGATCAGTAGATCATCAACATACTGGAGCAGGGCAGTGTCAGTTGGCATGTGAATGTTGTCTAGTTGTCTCTTGAGTGCTTGACTGTAAATACTAGGGCTTTCTGTGAAACCTTGAGGAGCGCGTGTGAACATATAGCTCCTTCCATTTAAACAAAATCCGAAAAGAAACTGGCTGTCTGGATGAATTGGAACACTAAAAAATGCATTCTTGAGGTCTATGACAGTGAAAAACATGGCTTCGGAATCAATGGCTGTTAACAGGGAAGAAATATCTGGGACAACTGGGTACTGAGGAATAATACATTTATTAAGCTCTCGTAAATCAATCACTAATCGATATACTGGGGGTGCATTTGGATCAGTACGTTTCACGACTGGAATGATCGGAGAATTACATACATTGGAGTCAGTTTCTACAACTACTCCTTGAGCCATGAGCTCGTCAATAATTTTAGATAAGGCTGCTACAGCCTCAGGTGGCAATCTGTACTGCCTGATTCGTGGTAACACTACACCTGGCTTGAGAGTCACACGATGGGGTGTGATTTGCATATAACCTACATCAGTTGGACCTTGCGCCCATAAGTGCTGCGGAACATTAGACAATCTTGAATCAAAATCTCGTAATACATAGTGACCCTTAAAGTCACGTAGGAACAGACGTATTCCCTCTGGGGAACAGCAAATAACTGCACCTAATTCTTTCAGTGTCTTAATGCCTAACAGATTTTCTGGACATGACTTAGTAAGTAACAGATCAGTAGTACGGGACAATGGACCTACTTCTAGAGTAACTGGCTTTGATATCTCATTAACTATTGGTTTTCCTGAAAATCCAAGGGAAACATTTCTTGAGCCTGAGAGCGGAGCCCCTGGAACTTCGGCATGACTAATTGTGGTCCTACTTGCCCCTGTATCGATCAAAAACTTTCTGTCTTTCCCTAATACTTGACTATGAACATAGGGACCTTCTTGATCTACAGGTATCTCGATGAGAGGCAAGCCTACCTCCCTCTCTAGGCTGTTTCATGAATATGACTGATACTCTGGATACTCAGACTGTGCATACTGGTACATCTGTGATGTAACATGCTGTGTTGCAGCAATAGGCTGCGGTGCGGGAACTGTCTGTTGTGCATTCTGTGACTGAGGAATCTGTGAAACTTGTTCTTGTCTCGGCGGACGTGGTCTTTCTTTAGTCTTACCAGTAGCTATATTATGTTTCAGAACTGCACACTCGTTTATAAAATGACCTGGCTGTTTACAATAATTGCAGTTCCCTTTAACGGGAGCTGCAGGATGACTGGCTTGATTCGGACCCCTCTTCTGACTGTCTTGAGGAACAGTTTGTGCAACTAGCACTTTCATTTTCGTGTCTTTCATACGTTTTCTTTCGTGTTCCTGCTCTTCCCTGATTCTATTCTGGTGATACTGGAGCATCTGGAGCATCTGGGACGGGGTATTTGCTTGCCAGGTGCTTTCGACTTTCAAAACTCGATTTTTAATTTGTGGACTTGAATTCTCGACTAATTTGGTAACGAAAAGGTGAGGGTATGACTCACTACTTGTCTTGAGACCACTGTTGATACTGAAACATTTCTCAAATCTAGAATAAAAATCACTAATATCTTCATCTTGTTTCTGTTTACAGGCTGAGATTGCATCCCAGTCTTCTTTTCTCGTTGTCAATAATCTGGGTAAAACTTGAATCAATAATTCTGGTAATTCTTTACATTTATCTCCAAGACCGGTACCTGGTACTCGTGCCTTGTCTTTAGCTTCTAGAGCTGCCCAATCGATCTTTTTCTCTCCCACCTCCCATTCCTTTTCCTTTAGCTTTTCATACACCCCTGCGGGTAACAGGACCTTTAACATTTTAATGATATCTGGGTAAGTATATTCTCCCATACGGAGCATGTCTTTTAATTCTCTATGGAACCCTGCTGGATCTTTGTCATGACAGGGAATTAATTTCTTCATTTCAAGAAGTTCCATCTTTGATATTGGAGTGTATACAAACACTCGTTGCATTACGCCACCCGCCCCTTGGACTGGGTGGACTTCTCGTAACGGATTCTGTCTGTCTATGTAGAATGATTTACTTTCTGGGGGTGAGACATGAACAAAATACGGGTTCAGAAACGTTCTGTATTTGTGACGCTGTTCTAGAATGACACTAATTAAATCGGTACCTAAACCTCTCCATTTATACTGGAGTAACTCGTTCAGAATATCATGCAACGGACCTGGATCAGAATGTTGACCCTCATACAGAGTAATGAGGTGCTGGATCATATACATACCCACCAGTCGTTGCTCGGCTGGGGGCAGTTTCAGAAACATTTGTGCCACTATTTCGTCTGGAAAAGTGGTAGAATCAGTAATCCATCGGACTGCTGATCGGGCTAGTTCTTGTTCATGCATGGTACTTAACTTACTGTAACCGATTCGTGATTTCAGAATGTGATCGGTAGCTTGAAATACTTGTTCTAGAGAACCTTGTTCTGGTGCTGGATGATGAAAAATAGACTTGTGTTCTAGACGTAAATGACGATCTGGAAATCTAGATTTTCCCACATACGCTATTCTGGCGGAATTCTCGTCTTCCTCTTCAGGATCAGAGATACTTTCTTTCTCGCTTACTTGTGCTGCTTTACGCTGTTCGTGTAACCTTATTATTTCTTTACGAATTTTCTTGTACATACTTTCCATGGCACTGACGGTCTTGTGCTTACCCTCGGCTATATTATCACTCCACCTTGTCAGGATTCTCATTTCGGCAGAATCTTTAGACGGGTAATCTTGTTCTCTTATTAGACAATTGATCAGGAACTTTAATATCATGAGCTGGATCTCGGCTTTCCTTTGAGACATAATCTCGCCAATACTTTCTGGATCATCCCCTGTACGGATGAAACGATATATTCTGTCTAGATCTTCTTTCATATTCGGTAAGGTGGCTAGATACTCGGTCACTTTTCTTACGCGGAATGAATATAAAACCATATTATCCTCGCCTGGGACTGGATCATAGCAACATTCGGCAAGGGATTTTCTTATTTCTGCAACAGACTGATATCTGGGCGTACGCTGTGATGCTTGTGCATGTAATTCGGCTAACGTTAAACGCTTGTGTGGCGGCGGGGTTTGAGGAGTAGCTCCTCCTGCGGCCCCTAGACTGGAGTCGTCTACTGAGGCTCTACGTCCTGGCAGAGTGGGAAATGGAACTGTAGGCTGGACCGGGGGTACCGTAACAGGTACTCCGGTGTCTGGAGGAGCGGGAAGTGCCTGATTTACAGGGACTGGCGGAGCGCGAGCAGGATTTGCATATTCTGGGACTGTGTCGTCCAGATAGGACGAAATAAAAATATCAGCTGCGGTCGGTTTGTGACGTAGCTTGGTCGGAACTAATGGCGGCGGGAAATTACTGGATGCCTCTGGGGTCGCTTTTGGCAAGCCTTCGGCAAGAAGAGGATACATACCCTTAATAAGGGCATGCCTCTGTCTGTCTGACTGTTCGGCTTTGACTTGTTCACCTATCTCGATTAATTCTCTTTCTTGGGCTCGTTCCTGGGATTCTCTACTTAACTCTGACTTTCTGACTTCCTTTTCCGTTCTTCTATGAGCTTCCTTGCGCCATAACTCGATGGCATCTTTCTGTGACTGTCTGGCTTTCTTTTTCCATAATGCTTCTTCTACTCGCATGATACATTCGGCATCCCATGTACCCGATACGGGCCATCTATACTTTTCTTCTAACTGTTTGGTATACTCTACCCATAAATCTAGATACAATATGGCGCTTATGCCATGTTTCTGATACATAAAGTGACCTGGACTGTCCCTAGGCGGAACAGGAACCGCTTCCTCTAACAGACCCTTTCTAGTTTTTAACTGACGTAACTTGGAAAATATAGGCATGACTGAACTGTAATCTGGACAAAATACAATACACAATAAAAACACGAAATCACATCGCACTCATACCACAACAGTAAATTACATGAAGAACATTATAAATAACAGTTCGAACAGAATATTACCTGGAATACTGAGAACAGAAAGAGAACAGATTTTCTCGAGAACGGAACAGACTAGAGTTACTGGATGCACTGCTGTAACAGTGCGGAACATACCGGTCCCATAAAGGGACACATCAAGACCCGTATCCACCTAGGTGAACACTTCGTTTGTGAGTCTGGGCACCACCAACCCACGGACCAGGAGTCAATTTAGATTGGTCCTGTCTAGATACTGCCCCAGCAATGGTACTCACCGGGCAGCACGGAACGGAAGGCCTCGGACGAGACTGGACGACGGACGACGAACTTCGGACTTCGGACTTCAGTTACAGGTGGGCCTCCGGATACCTCGGACCTTGTACTCTCGGCTTGGGCTCTGGTCGGGACTCGCCGCGTTCCTCCACCGTCTCGTTCGGATGCTGGACCGCCTCCTCCGTCTCCTCCGTGGGCCTGAGGGATACTTGAGCAGAAATATCTGCCACTGCGCAGAAGAGTTCCGTCACGACTGCAGAGGGTCAGGGGGTCGGCGTGGCTTCACCGACGCGTGGGGAAAGGGCAAGTCCCTGTTCGGGCGCCATTATGTGGTATATAAATAAATAATACCGGATCTATTTTTGGATGAATGAATGAATAACAGATAGCTCAATAAAATAAGAGTCAAGATTCGAGGTAGTAGGAGTTTCTGCAGGTTTATTACAGTATAAGGACAGGATCAGGACAACCTGCATAGAACAGAGGTGACAGGGCCCAGCAGGACAACTGGGGCCCAGCAGGGGAAAAAGAGGCCCAGCAGCTGCTGGGGCTAGGTCTGGGATGAGCGCGCTAACATTCAATAACAAAACACAGGCATATATACATAGCGCGAACACATAGCATTACATTGCAGTAGGCGTAGCAGTGGGTGGAGCAGAAGGTGTGACGCGTAGCAGTCGCGAAAGATAACAGTAAAAAGAGGTGTAACTGGGAGTATACATAGACATGTGATGCAAACGTAACAGAATATGTCATGAATGGGCGGAAACTTTGGAGGGGGCTACCTAAGGAGCCGGGACCTCTAACCTAATGGTGCGCGTAAACTGGCAATGACGTGTTACTAGGAGAAGCTGGGGGCTACGAACTCTGTGCTAGGAGCAGAGACTAAAGTCTGGAGGGTCGGAGCGACATGTACCTAAACCTTATCTGGTATCTGGTGTTTAGGGAACATGTTGATATAAACTAGAAGTCATGAGGGGAAAAGCTAACTTGATTCTAAGACTGGACCATGCATTATTCTACATGTGGTGCGTGATGAAGAATACTAAATGACCATTAAATACAGTATTTCTCTAACGTGGAGACGAGAAGGCTAGACAATGACGGAAACTATTGATGCAGTTCAGTAGCTTAGGAATGCAGAGAGGAGAACTGAACTGATAACTGGAACTATAACATACTTTTGGCAGACTCAGAGGCAGAGCCAAGCTGCACCGGGCACTGCGAGGCAGGAAGTAAGTGAAGGGTTGAGGATACAGGTGGGGGCTGTATCGCTCCTCAGCGAGGCTTTCAGGAGACAGGAGCTGAATCTGTGGTCCGGGCCCTTTTGAGGCCTGGAAACGGGGACTTTATAATGGAATAACGTGCACACTGGGAAACGTGGCAACATTACTTTACATAGGCCTGATATTCGTAGTATTCACGAGGACTGGAAAATAGCATACTAGAGGTGGACACAACTGGAATTGCGTCATTAATCGGACATGGGGAATAACATATGCATATTGGTCATGCACACATAACATATGATGGATGAGGCGTAGGGACACAGAACATGGCAAAATTTACTTTTCCACAATTCGGGGCCGGACGAGTCAGATGAAGATGATGTCTCTGAAAAAGTTTTGAACCTGTTTCGTGATCGTCCCTGATAGTTATAAAGGGCCCCTCTTGCTTCAGCCTGAGAATAATAATCGTCCTTCAAGAACGGATAGGCTTTCTCCAAAGTGAAAGATTTGGAGTCCCTTTCGTATTGGGCAGTTTTATTGTTTATGGCGGTGTCTTTGAAAGACAAAATCTCTTTTTCAATTTTTTCGAGAAGTGCTTTGGCATCAGTAACCAACTGGTTATCCTGGATACTTTTGGTAACTTCCTCGATTTCTTCTAATTCCTTCTGGCACAAACGTTGAGCTGTCTCAATCGTGTGGACCATGAGGTCCCTACTACACTTAGTATTTATACAACTGAAACCCTTTTTGTATTCCGCATCATCCGTGAAGATCACAGGCACATTTTTCACTTGAAGTCCCCAAGGGATGGTACCACCCTTCAGGTGCCTCAAAAGAAAATGGCCGTGTAGTTCGGTTCGAATATGTTTTTTACTGAGTCTGATTAGTTTATCAGATTCATTTTGTTGCTGTGCGGTGGTGCTTAAGGCGATATTGGAGAATGGAGCGGAGGCTATTAAAGACTGAATGTGGTTCTCAGTGAACGACAGGGTGTCTTTCTCGGACATATCTAGGAGGGGCGAGGACGTCCCTCCACTTAATCGAATCTCAATGAGTTAAGTGCACGTACTACTTTTAGTGCCCTTACCGCTCTCGCGGGCATTCACCCGCCCTAAACTGTTATAAACAGGGAGTTAGGTCCTGGGACGTACGGGCAGCTGGACCGTATGTAAATTTTAGAAAAAACGTAGTGCTGGCCGTACATATACTTTGCAACGTCTCCTTAATTGGAGTAACAAATCGCCTATTGATTGAGGATTTGTCTGGTATTTTTTATTTATACCTTTTGAATTATTTATTTTCAGGCAGAAAGATAATTTGATGAAAAAGACATACCATATATACACAATTATTCAAAAGAATCGACTATACAAAATTATGACACTACTACATAAAACATGAAGCAAAACATTTCATATGTACATTTCATATGTACATTTGCACAATATTCAAGTTTGGTCAATATCATATAAACATTACCAAAGTATCCACATTATTGATACAGTTCCAATCAAGGAATGGTGAAAACAATTAAGAAAAAATCAAGTGGAGAACAGATGAATTAATAACATGCACAATATTAATCAGTGAAAGAAAAGAATAAACTGAATCAAGTTTCAGTCATTCAAGAGTGCTTGTCTCCATTTGGCCGACGCGTTTCGAACTCGAGATATAAATTAACGTGTTCTCATCAGGGCTGTATGATTTTCCTGTGTGGTTTTGTGCAAAAGAATAAAGAGAGAAGAAATATATACATTAGTTCCTAAATTAAAATAGCCTCTATGAACTGCTCCAATATGAGCTTTAATTGCAAGGGGGTTACCTTACAAAGGCCGTCGCACTTTTTATTGGGTTTCAGTTGAAGGGTTCAGTTACTTTTTGTGGTCCCTGCCGCAGTTTCTGAAAGAGGGACACCAGATGAATAATTTGTTCCAGGATAAGGTCAGTTTGTAATGCCAACAGCGTGCACTATTTTCTCAACATTTATAACATGTGTTACCTGAAGGTGATTGCGTGGGGCATCCCAGGTAATTACAAAGAGGACTTGTGACGTGCCCACCGGTACCACTTGCGAGCCTGAAGAGTTAAAATGAGGTGGAATGTAAATGACATTCGCTGTGTACAAGGCCAAGTATGCACATTTTGGCTGAACCACGCATGTACCTGTGCTTGCGATCGCGTGTGTTCAATACCCCAGGTGGTTTTACCGATGTTTTTGGAATGAAAACAATTTTCGGGCAGATCACCGCGGTTTAGTGCAGTGCAGGACCTGCAGGGGGGAAAAGGATGTTTGTACCATCATTCCCCAATGAGCGCTAGCTTTTTGACTCTCATTATCATGTTATAAGACAACAATTATTCTCAACGGACAGTCGCTTGTACCTGGACTTCAGGTCACGTTTTTGAACTGCTTGTAGCGGGTTCAAGGCTGCAGCGCTCAAGACCAAATCAGAGCGTGTTCGAGTCTGCAGAAAAAAACGGGCGCTCAGTTACTAACTAATTCATTTGTCAAACATCACTGATTCTAAGCGGTAGTGGCTGCTCGAGTTCACTTACCTATTAACTTTGGTTTAAGGGCTCTCCTTCCAAGTGCTGGCGACAAAACATCAAAGCGCCATGTTGGAAGGGGGGTGGGTACTATATTAAGTCACCTGACCTCAGGAATTGTGGGACATGTAGTTCGGATGATGCGGAATACAAAAACGGTTTCAGTTGTATAAATACTAAGTGTAGTAGGGACCTCATGGTCCACACGATTGAGACAGCTCAACGTTTGTGCCAGAAGGAATTAGAAGAAATCGAGGAAGTTACCAAAAGTATCCAGGATAACCAGTTGGTTACTGATGCCAAAGCACTTCTCGAAAAAATTGAAAAAGAGATTTTGTCTTTCAAAGACACCGCCATAAACAATAAAACTGCCCAATACGAAAGGGACTCCAAATCTTTCACTTTGGAGAAAGCCTATCCGTTCTTGAAGGACGATTATTATTCTCAGGCTGAAGCAAGAGGGGCCCTTTATAACTATCAGGGACGATCACGAAACAGGTTCAAAACTTTTTCAGAGACATCATCTTCATCTGACTCGTCCGGCCCCGAATCACCAGGTAATACTAACAAGAAGCAGGTCTCTTTTTTAGAGAAGGGCCAGCAAAACAAACCCAGACAAAAAATACCATGGGAGATGCGCACCCGGAAAAACTCCTACAAATCATAGAGGCTCCATCTACAATAGTCAATTTGTCAACTAAAATTCTAACAGCGGATGAGCAATCTGTGCTCAACTTGGGACTGAAATTTGTGCCGAACACACGGCCAAATTTCACTAAAACTAAAATGGAAATGATCGCATTTTGCCGTAAGATCCGGCTCAAGGCTTTCTTTCACAACCAGCCACTTATAAACAACTATGAAACAACTGGGCTGAGGAATAGGTCCACATTCATTCCCAATCAGAACATTCCCAAACAGATTCGTGCTTTTGAGGAAGTGGTTCTTTCCTCAATTAACAAGCTTGAGAAGAAGCACATGTATACCAAACCCAACTTAAGTAAAAACCAACAGATAGCACTGAGGGGCCTCAGCGAAGACGGCACAATCATAGTAAGGCCCGCCGACAAGGGCGGAGCAACGGTTCTGTGGCCTAGGGATAAATATCTGAAAGAAGGCGAACTCCAGGTAAACAACCAAACCTGGTACAGAAAAGTAACTGTGGACCCAACAAAAGAAATCCAAGGAATAATTGTGGACCTGATCCAAAAGGGATATAACGATGGGTATGTGGGTGTGAAAGAAAAAGATTTTCTTGTGAAAAAATTCCCCCGCACACCCGTGTTATATCTTCTTCCCAAGATACATAAGAATCCAGCAGAGCCCCCTGGAAGACCGATCGTCTCAGGGTGTGACTCGTGCTTGGAACCGCTTTCCAAATACGTTGACTATTTTTTGAAACCATTTTTGACCACTGTAAAATCATACTTACAGGACACCACGGATTTTCTGGTCAAAATAGAAAATATGGAGTTTAACGCTTCCACCGAAATCATGGTCACAATGGACGGGACATCACTGTATACGCAAATCCCTCAAAGTGAAGCACTAGAGGTGATGGAGCTATACCTGGATAGGAGAACACGACCACACAGGGTCCCCACGTCTTTCATCTTAGAACTTGCTGAGCTCACGTTGAAGAAAAATTATTTTCGCTTCAACGATGAGTTCTTTGTTCAAATCAAGGGGACAGCCATGGGTTGTCCCTATGCGCCGTAGATGGCCGTATTGTTTATGGCTGAGTACGAGAACAAATTCGTGGAGAACAATAATCCATACAAGAAACACATCAAACAGTGGCTCAGATATATTGACGACGTGTGGCTCCTGTGGCAGGGGAGTCACACCGAATTGACTGAATTCCATCAGTGGCTTAACAATAAGCATCCGGACATCAAGTTCTCAATGGAACAGAGCAATGCCACGATGACGTTCCTAGATGTTGAAATAAAATGTAAGGAAGGACGTCTCAAATCGTCTCTTTTTAAGAAAGAGACAGACAGAAATACCATCCTCCACCATCAGAGTGCACATCCGAGGAATCTGAGGACCAATTTGCCCTATGGGCAGCTTCTCCGCATAAGGAGGAACTGCTCAGAGATTACAGATTTTGATTTACACTCCAAGAATTTTTGTGAAGAGATGATGACGAGGGGATACCCTAAAAAACTGCTCAAACACGCACGCAAGAGGGCACGTTACACTCCACGCGAGTGCTTACTCGAACGCAAAACCAAACCGGAATTAGACAAAATGGTTTGTGTGACGACGTTTGGCCCCCATGCCCACCAAATAAGACAGACTATACTTAAGAACTGGCATTTGCTTGAAGAGTTGGAATGCCCATTTCCGAAGCCCATCTTTGCTTTTAAAAAAAACAAAAGCATCGGACAACAGATTGTTCGTGCTGATATAAGGGTGGACAAACCTAAACATGACTTGTTATCAGCATGGGGTCTAAAACAGATCACGGGCCACCATAGATGTGGCAACTGCGTGTCGTGTGACACAACGACCGAGGGCAGTGAATTCATCCACAGAAATATAAAATGGAAAAATGAAAATTTCAGCAATTGCAAAACCAAAAATGTGGTTTATGCAATCATTTGTATGTGTAACAAACTGTACATAGGCAAAACGAACCAGCAAATTAATGCCCGGGTCACCCAACATAGATCGCGCATTAAGAATAAAGTCACATCTGCTCCCATGGTACAACATTTTATGGATCATGGCCATTCAGAAATGGACTTTAAATGGACAGTCCTGCATACAATTGGGCACAATAGAAGAGTCTTTGATGTTGATGATGCTCTACTTAAAAAGGAAGCTTACCTGATATTTTGATTTAATAGCCACCAGACTGGGCTAAATTCTATGTCTGAAATTTCAAGATTATAAATGTAACCTCCTCTTTAGAAACAGAAGGTTATCTCCACGAACTACATGTCCCACAATTCCTGAGGTCAGGTGACTTAATATAGTACCCACCCCCCTTCCAACATGGCGCTTTGATGTTTTGTCGCCAGCACTTGGAAGGAGAGCCCTTAAACCAAAGTTAATAGGTAAGTGAACTCGAGCAGCCACTACCGCTTAGAATCAGTGATGTTTGACAAATGAATTAGTTAGTAACTGAGCGCCCGTTTTTTTCTGCAGACTCGAACACGCTCTGATTTGGTCTTGAGCGCTGCAGCCTTGAACCCGCTACAAGCAGTTCAAAAACGTGACCTGAAGTCCAGGTACAAGCGACTGTCCGTTGATAATAATTGTTGTCTTATAACATGATAATGAGAGTCAAAAAGCTAGCGCTCATTGGGGAATGATGGTACAAACATCCTTTTCCCCCCTGCAGGTCCTGCACTGCACTAAACCGCGGTGATCTGCCCGAAAATTGTTTTCATTCCAAAAACATCGGTAAAACCACCTGGGGTATTGAACACACGCGATCGCAAGCACAGGTACATGCGTGGTTCAGCCAAAATTTGCATACTTGGCCTTGTACACAACGAATGTCATTTACATTCCACCTCATTTTAACTCTTCAGGCTCGCAAGTGGTACCGGTGGGCACGTCACAAGTCCTCTTTGTAATTACCTGGGATGCCCCACGCAATCACCTTCAGGTAACACATGTTATAAATGTCGAGAAAATAGTGCACTCTGTTGGCATTACAAACTGACCTTATCCTGGAACAAATTATTCATCTGGTATCCCTCTTTCAGAAACTGTGGCAGGGACCACAAAAAGTAACTGAACCCTTCAACTGAAACCCAATAAAAAGTGCGACGGCCTTTGTAAGGTAACCCCCTTGCAATTAAAGCTCATATTGGAGCAGTTCATAGAGGCTATTTTAATTTAGGAACTCATGTATATATTTCTTCTCTCTTTATTCTTTTGCACAAAACCACACAGGAAAATCATACAGCCCTGATGAGAACACGTTAATTTATATCTCGAGTTCGAAACGCGTCGGCCAAATGGAGACAAGCACTCTTGAATGACTGAAACTTGATTCAGTTTATTCTTTTCTTTCACTGATTAATATTGTGCATGTTATTAATTCATCTGTTCTCCACTTGATTTTTTCTTAATTGTTTTCACCATTCCTTGATTGGAACTGTATCAATAATGTGGATACTTTGGTAATGTTTATATGATATTGACCAAACTTGAATATTGTGCAAATGTACATATGAAATGTACATATGAAATGTTTTGCTTCATGTTTTATGTAGTAGTGTCATAATTTTGTATAGTCGATTCTTTTGAATAATTGTGTATATATGGTATGTCTTTTTCATCAAATTTTCTTTCTGCCTGAAAATAAATAATTCAAAAGGTATAAATAAAAAATACCAGACAAATCCTCAATCAATAGGCGATTTGTTACTCCAATTAAGGAGACGTTGCAAAGTATATGTACGGCCAGCACTACGTTTTTTCTAAAATTTACATACGGTCCAGCTGCCCGTACGTCCCAGGACCTAACTCCCTGTTTATAACGTGACCTGAGTAGTGACATAGGTCTGCAGGACTTGCAGTGTCAAAGGACGGCTAATAACCACAACTAAGTGATCTAGGAAGATTGCCGTGAGCAACGCTTTAGAGAATGGATATTGAATTTGGAAAAAATGATAAAAATCAAAAAATTACCAGTAAATGTAAGAAATTGTTGTTTAGCCCATGTGGCATAACTTTGTGCATTTTAATATGTATGTGTATTTTATTGGCTTGTGTGGGTTGGGTTGTTCATACTATGCAGCAAGCACCTGTTCCTACTTCTGTTACTTTGTCTTCTTCCACTACTGTCTTTCCACATCAGTTTCATACACTGCCAGAACACGAACAAACCAGGAGAACAGAATATTTTAACAATTCATTTATTCAGCTGTTGCACCAGCATCAACTAGCAGTCAATACAACTGACTGTTGGATTTGTGGACTCATGCCCCATAACACAGAGAAAGGGATGCCATATCTAGTCCTTCCATTCTCTTATGAAGGTTCTGCTTGGGCCTATTTGGCGGTGGTTTCTAATGCATACCAGAATTAACTTTGACATCCTCTTGCTGGTCCATATGTTGGTGGAGCAGATTTTAGTCATAGTTCTGCGATAAAGGGAATAGTGGCTATGGCTAGAGTCTCCAAAAGTGGTAGGATTCCTGTCGATGAGAAACGAGCATATGATAGCTGGAATGTGACTCGTTATGTTACTAGCCTCACAGATAAGGCTAAACAAGGAGTATCACCACCAATTTGGACCGTAACTCATCGAGGAAATTTGTGTTTGCAGATCAATGGTAGAAATATTAAAAATCAACAGGAAAAGAGTGTCTGTTCCCGTACATACATCTATTCATCACAGATTCCTTCACCATTAGTACCATCTCAAGGCACATATTTTGTCTGCCATGACAGAGCCTACACATGGCTCCCCACCAATTTTTCAGGAACATGTTATGTGGCTTTTCTTCTCCCTCCAACATACACTGCTCCCTCAGGTTATCATAGAAATAGATATGGCAGAGGGGTTCTTGACACTAAAGACACCGCAGGACAAGAGGGAGGGGACTTTTTCAAAGGACTCCTTCCTTTCTGGGACCCAATGGTCAATAGCAGAAATATTAAACAACTAGTTTGTGTTGTTGAGGCTACCAAAAATGTGACTTCTGGAGCCTTGAGTAATTTAACAGCTGAACTTCAGGCGGACCGCCTCATGACTTTGCAGAACCGGATGGTTCTGGACACTATTTTAGCAGACCGTGGAGGAGTCTGTAAATTGATCGGGTCTAGTTGCTGCATTTATATTCCTGATAATACCCCTACAGTATACCAAGCCATCTCTAAATTGCACGTAATTTCCGAGTCAATTCATCAGGATGCAGGAGATTGGTCGGTGATGGGATGGTTTTGGGGACTACAGTCCACACGGGGATGGAAAGTGTTAAATTTCCTTGGAATGGTTCTGGTCATCATTTTCTTTTGTTGTCTGTGTGTACAATGTGGTCCCGCCATGTGTGGTCTTTGTACCACCATGTGCGTCCCAAGACCTGTGTCGCAGAGAACAGAGCACATTAAGATGATGGTGCAGCAACAGCTCGATGACCTCATGGCCATTGACATCGATTCAGATTAACTTGAGTCTTTCGTGTTTTGCCTGAGTAATGGCAAAAGGAGGGTCTGAGGTTCTTTGATTTCCGACTTCGTCCCGTATTCGGCCGCCATTTTGTGGCCTGCCGCCATTTTGTGTTGCCTTCACTCAGGCGACACGGCGAACTGAGTATTTTTGCCTTTTCCAGCTGCTGCGTGTCTTTTCTGTTAAAAAGTAACCCTCTGCCCTTGTTTACGAAACCGATGTCAGGGTCTGGCTGAGTCTACTAATCCATATCTGGGCTGATTGATCCCTGTCTCGACTGACTATTTGGCTCTCCTAATCTTTCCTTACTTTATCTTATCCGACTGGCCTTAGCTATTCTCTTCTCGTATTCTCTCGTTACACAACTATCCTTTGAGGCACACAAATACGTCCTGCCACCTGCGAATTAGATTATGGCACTAGCATTGATTGACTTGTGGGGAGGGGTAACACACAGAGTCTGAAAGAAGGGCGTATTTGGGACATTCGATAGCTTGTTTTCCAACTTCTCCTATTGGTTAGCTTTGCATGTGTTGAGAATACATGTCGTAAATATGTGTGTTATAAAAGATTGTGCGCCACGGAATTGAAGTGGCAGTCTCCTGAGAACCTACTCTGTACTTCTGGGACAACTGTGCTTAGCTGCAGCTAATAAACCTGATTTTCTACGCCCAACAGAGTGTCTCGTGTCTCTGTATGACAAGGCAGGTGAACTCGGAGATTAAGGCGTGCCCTGCGCCGCCAGGCCCATAAGGCCTGGTTCTTCAGTGTGGTGCAGAATTGTGTGGTGTTTCTGTGGAATTATCTGGGATTGTTTGGGGTGGCATTATGTGGTATGGTGTGGAGTAGTATTATATGTTGGGGAATTATGTGACGTGTTGCGAAGTTGCATTTATTTTGTGCAATGCCAATAGATCTTGCATTTGCGATAGTTAGAGCTATCGTAGTTGTAAATGACAATGTCATTTAACCATGTGTTATAGAGAGGAGTGGATGAATGTGGCCACTAGATATATAGAAACAACAGGAGAGTTAGGGTGGCTTAGTCACTCCTCTACCCCTCAAAGATACTATATAACAACAACGTAAGAGTGACTGATTATACAAACAAAATGGAAAATTCCAAATTTCCCAATTAAAAGGAAGGTGAAAAAGTGGGTGAAAAAAAGGAAAGAAAGAAAAAGAAAAAGGCTTTTTTCTTTAGAAGAACCCTCACTCACCACTAGTTGGTGACATGCTTCATCATCGGGTTCCCGCTGGGTAGACCGAAAGTCCCCCCAGTGTGCTACAACGCCTGATCTAAAGCAGAGCTGGGTTTTTTTGGTTTTGTGATAGTGTAGTGAAGTAGTGCTCAAAGTGCAGTGTCAGTGATTAAAAATGTTGTAGTTAAAAGATGACCAACAATGCCCTGTACTGACTTTAATAAAGGGCTAGCCAGCATCAATAAAAAATAGTGTAACAGGCACTTATAGGTTCATAAATTTGAAACCTTGTGCCCTAAAAATTGGTCGACATGTTTCAGCTGTTAAGTGCTAATTCAGCTCAGCATTCCTCAGGACCAAAAACCTATCCTCCAGTGGTGTGCGCGCGCTAAGGCACACCAATCCGTAGGGATATATGTGTGTTAAAAATGAAAAAAATCACGGTTTTACCTGTGTTGGCTCACCCAGACATCACCAGGGCCCGTAATCTGCGAGACACAAGGATAATAGAGGGACAAACAACATGTAAATAACAATTTGTTACATCACAAAGCAAGAGTGAATGTCCAATGATGCCTCTCGCAATTGTCCCTTTTGTGTGCAATACATCTTCAAACCTTTTATCACCCATCTGTGTTCACCACACCAAGTGGACCAATGTAGTGCCAAAAAGTCCCCTTCTTAAGATGTGGTTCTGTCCCCCAATTATATTCGGGGAGTATAATCAGTTGTAAGCTGCATTTTGAGCCTCTGATAAAGTGCATCTCGTGCCAATCTTGATGTCACCATATCTCTCGGTCATTCGAAAAAGAAAATTTTAATTGAAAAGGAAAGTGCATGCCCCACAAAAATATCGTTCCCATTTACTGGAAAACATGTTTTTTGTTAAAAGATGAAATATATGGCCAGAAAGTTCCACTCACTAATGAAGTAGGAAAATTTGCTTCATGGGTGCCCGCGGCAGGGGTAATCTTCACGCCGTGCTCGTTCTAAAGATAACATGAGAGCAAAAGCGTTAGTCAAACGTTCGCCCGCTATTAGGCAAACCCAGTATTTCACAGATTTTATAAAGCCACTTACTTCTCAGACGGCGACTCCCCACAGGCTACCTAGTTCGTAGCACATCCGCGGCCCGGAATACACTGAACGCCGGCGAAATGCGGAAGTAAGATGCATTTCGCCGCGATCACGTGATTGCCGTCGGCAACGTGATGGTGTCATCAGCCTTAAAGTTGTATGTTACCAGATAATTGTATACCGGTCAAAATAATTGGATTGCTATATACAACCTCCCGTCAGTAAACCGAGAGTCATAATTAAATTGTCGAATGTGACATATTAAAAGTTTACCCAGCACTGATTATTCGTTCTTCATAGGACATTTTACATTTGGCGAATTTAGGTGCCAGGTAAGGCAAATCAAAATGAGAAACTTTTCCCCTTAATGTGCAACTTTATTGACAGGATGTCAGCGCGAACAAAGACAAAAAGATGTCAAAAAACAACAAAGTACTCACAAAAAGTGTCATATCACAGTCCTCTAAGGGGAAAATGTGGTCATAAATAACATTCTCAATAGGTAAATAGGTTTGAGGACACCAAAATCCATTATTCTCAATTCTACAAAGCTTATATTTTAGGAACATGCTAATGCCAATTTAAAAGATAATAATATATTTGGCAAAAGTTCAGTTGCTCTACAGCAAGTAAGGAAGGTTTTGCATTCTTTTCATGGTAGTGACCAATAGGGATATAAAATCCCTAACCCATCTTAAATGGCCCTTCTGTTAGGCTATCATCGCCTCATTACTGATCCCCACGGGATATCGTCATTGAGCCCTGACTGGTGGCTGGACAGGCGGTAAATCCACCTTTGTTCTTTTTCAAACAGGCCATTATCAGTACCATAACGGAGTTGTTCTATAAACGGCCATCTCATATCATTTGGGGTGTGCTTCTTTTCTAAAAAGTGGGTCGTCAGTTAGGTGGTGTTTTTCTGACATCGGATATTACTGCGATGTTCGCAGATGCGTAATTTTATACGTCTTTTTGTCATGCCCACATATTTCAGTCCGCAGGGGCAGACAATCAGATATATAACGTTGCATGAATTGCAATTAATATGGTTACGTTGTTCCCACTGTCTTCCTGGTTCTAGATACAATCTTTTTGTACTTGTGGTCAGGTGACACATACTGCACCCTCCACAGAGAAAATGTCCAGTGACTGGGGGAAGCCCCCAGGCATTCAGAACACTCTCCTCTTTGTCCTGAAGGTGACCTTTGGGGCGTGTATGGAACAATGAGTCCTTCAGACTTCATGCCCGTTTATGGAAGAAGAGTGGTTTATTCCAATCATGATTATTGCTCTTCAGTATATTCCAATGCTTATTGATGCTCCGACTCACAGCGTTTGACACAGAATTAAAAGTAATTGCAAACACAACAGTGATGGACAGAATGTGGATCAATGTCACACATTCACCCCAGTCCAAAGATCTGGGCCCAAGTCCATCGTTTTTCCACTCCACACCACCCTGGGTTAGACAATGGCGATATGCAAATCAGCGCTGACCCTGTGCCCCATGGGAACAGTCCAGTCCGAACTACAAAAGCCATGTCCTTCCCAGAACGGAAACAAGCATCCGAGGACCGGCCCGGTTTCGAGGTAACATCTCTCATCAGCCCGGCTAGCTTGATTCCAGTGGTGTGGAGTGCCTGGGACTCACGTCTGAGCATCCCCAGTACACTTAGAGCGGTAATTGCAAACACAACAGTGATGGACAGAATGTGGATCAATGTCACACATTCACCCCAGTCCAAAGATCTGGGCCCAAATCCATCGTTTTTCCACTCCACACCACCCTGGGTTAGACAATGGCGATATGCAAATCAGCGCTGACCCTGTGCCCCATGGGAACAGTCCAGTCCGAACTACAAAAGCCATGTCCTTCCCAGAACGGAAACAAGCATCCGAGGACCGGCCCGGTTTCGAGGTAACACCTCTCATCAGCCCGGCTAGCTTGATTCCAGTGGTGTGGAGTGCCTGGGACTCACGTCTGAGCATCCCCAGTACACTTAGAGCGGTAATTGCAAACACAACAGTGATGGACAGAATGTGGATCAATGTCACACATTCACCCCAGTCCAAAGATCTGGGCCCAAATCCATCGTTTTTCCACTCCACACCACCCTAGGTTAGACAATGGCGATATGCAAATCAGCGCTGACCCTGTGCCCCATGGGAACAGTCCAGTCCGAACTACAAAAGCCATGTCCTTCCCAGAACGGAAACAAGCATCCGAGGACCGGCCCGGTTTCGAGGTAACACCTCTCATCAGCCCGGCTAGCTTGATTCCAGTGGTGTGGAGTGCCTGGGACTCACGTCTGAGCATCCCCAGTACACTTAGAGCGGTAATTGCAAACACAACAGTGATGGACAGAATGTGGATCAATGTCACACATTCACCCCAGTCCAAAGATCTGGGCCCAAATCCATCGTTTTTCCACTCCACACCACCCTGGGTTAGACAATGGCGATATGCAAATCAGCGCTGACCCTGTGCCCCATGGGAACAGTCCAGTCCGAACTACAAAAGCCATGTCCTTCCCAGAACGGAAACAAGCATCCGAGGACCGGCCCGGTTTCGAGGTAACACCTCTCATCAGCCCGGCTAGCTTGATTCCAGTGGTGTGGAGTGCCTGGGACTCACGTCTGAGCATCCCCAGTACACTTAGAGCGGTAATTGCAAACACAACAGTGATGGACAGAATGTGGATCAATGTCACACATTCACCCCAGTCCAAAGATCTGGGCCCAAATCCATCGTTTTTCCACTCCACACCACCCTGGGTTAGACAATGGCGATATGCAAATCAGCGCTGACCCTGTGCCCCATGGGAACAGTCCAGTCCGAACTACAAAAGCCATGTCCTTCCCAGAACGGAAACAAGCATCCGAGGACCGGCCCGGTTTCGAGGTAACACCTCTCATCAGCCCGGCTAGCTTGATTCCAGTGGTGTGGAGTGCCTGGGACTCACGTCTGAGCATCCCCAGTACACTTAGAGCGGTAATTGCAAACACAACAGTGATGGACAGAATGTGGATCAATGTCACACATTCACCCCAGTCCAAAGATCTGGGCCAAATCCATCGTTTTTCCACTCCACACCACCCTGGGTTAGACAATGGCGATATGCAAATCAGCGCTGACCCTGTGCCCCATGGGAACAGTCCAGTCCGAACTACAAAAGCCATGTCCTTCCCAGAACGGAAACAAGCATCCGAGGACCGGCCCGGTTTCGAGGTAACACCTCTCATCAGCCCGGCTAGCTTGATTCCAGTGGTGTGGAGTGCCTGGGACTCACGTCTGAGAATCCCCAGTACACTTAGAGCGGTAATTGCAAACACAACAGTGATGGACAGAATGTGGATCAATGTCACACATTCACCCCAGTCCAAAGATCTGGGCCCAAATCCATCGTTTTTCCACTCCACACCACCCTGGGTTAGACAATGGCGATATGCAAATCAGCGCTGACCCTGTGCCCCATGGGAACAGTCCAGTCCGAATTACAAAAGCCATGTCCTTCCCAGAACGGAAACAAGCATCCGAGGACCGGCCCGGTTTCGAGGTAACACCTCTCATCAGCCCGGCTAGCTTGATTCCAGTGGTGTGGAGTGCCTGGGACTCACGTCTGAGCATCCCCAGTACACTTAGAGCGGTAATTGCAAACACAACAGTGATGGACAGAATGTGGATCAATGTCACACATTCACCCCAGTCCAAAGATCTGGGCCCAAATCCATCGTTTTTCCACTCCACACCACCCTGGGTTAGACAATGGCGATATGCAAATCAGCGCTGACCCTGTGCCCCATGGGAACAGTCCAGTCCGAACTACAAAAGCCATGTCCTTCCCAGAACGGAAACAAGCATCCGAGGACCGGCCCGGTTTCGAGGTAACACCTCTCATCAGCCCGGCTAGCTTGATTCCAGTGGTGTGGAGTGCCTGGGACTCACGTCTGAGCATCCCCAGTACACTTAGAGCGGTAATTGCAAACACAACAGTGATGGACAGAATGTGGATCAATGTCACACATTCACCCCAGTCCAAAGATCTGGGCCCAAATCCATCGTTTTTCCACTCCACACCACCCTGGGTTAGACAATGGCGATATGCAAATCAGCGCTGACCCTGTGCCCCATGGGAACAGTCCAGTCCGAACTACAAAAGCCATGTCCTTCCCAGAACGGAAACAAGCATCCGAGGACCGGCCCGGTTTCGAGGTAACACCTCTCATCAGCCCGGCTAGCTTGATTCCAGTGGTGTGGAGTGCCTGGGACTCACTTCTGAGCATCCCCAGTACACTTAGAGCGGTAATTGCAAACACAACAGTGATGGACAGAATGTGGATCAATGTCACACATTCACCCCAGTCCAAAGATCTGGGCCCAAATCCATCGTTTTTCCACTCCACACCACCCTGGGTTAGACAATGGCGATATGCAAATCAGCGCTGACCCTGTGCCCCATGGGAACAGTCCAGTCCGAACTACAAAAGCCATGTCCTTCCCAGAACGGAAACAAGCATCCGAGGACCGGCCCGGTTTCGAGGTAACACCTCTCATCAGCCCGGCTAGCTTGATTCCAGTGGTGTGGAGTGCCTGGGACTCACGTCTGAGCATCCCCAGTACACTTAGAGCGGTAATTGCAAACACAACAGTGATGGACAGAATGTGGATCAATGTCACACATTCACCCCAGTCCAAAGATCTGGGCCCAAATCCATCGTTTTTCCACTCCACACCACCCTGGGTTAGACAATGGCGATATGCAAATCAGCGCTGACCCTGTGCCCCATGGGAACAGTCCAGTCCGAACTACAAAAGCCATGTCCTTCCCAGAACGGAAACAAGCATCCGAGGACCGGCCCGGTTTCGAGGTAACACCTCTCATCAGCCCGGCTAGCTTGATTCCAGTGGTGTGGAGTGCCTGGGACTCACGTCTGAGCATCCCCAGTACACTTAGAGCGGTAATTGCAAACACAACAGTGATGGACAGAATGTGGATCAATGTCACACATTCACCCCAGTCCAAAGATCTGGGCCCAAATCCATCGTTTTTCCACTCCACACCACCCTGGGTTAGACAATGGCGATATGCAAATCAGCGCTGACCCTGTGCCCCATGGGAACAGTTCAGTCCGAACTACAAAAGCCATGTCCTTCCCAGAACGGAAACAAGCATCCGAGGACCGGCCCGGTTTCGAGGTAACACCTCTCATCAGCCCGGCTAGCTTGATTCCAGTGGTGTGGAGTGCCTGGGACTCACGTCTGAGCATCCCCAGTACACTTAGAGCGGTAATGCAAACACAACAGTGATGGACAGAATGTGGATCAATGTCACACATTCACCCCAGTCCAAAGATCTGGGCCCAAATCCATCGTTTTTCCACTCCACACCACCCTGGGTTAGACAATGGCGATATGCAAATCAGCGCTGACCCTGTGCCCCATGGGAACAGTCTAGTCCGAACTACAAAAGCCATGTCCTTTCCAGAACGGAAACAAGCATCCGAGGACCGGCCCGGTTTCGAGGTAACACCTCTCATCAGCCCGGCTAGCTTGATTCCAGTGGTGTGGAGTGCCTGGGACTCACGTCTGAGCATCCCCAGTACACTTAGAGCGGTAATTGCAAACACAACAGTGATGGACAGAATGTGGATCAATGTCACACATTCACCCCAGTCCAAAGATCTGGGCCCAAATCCATCGTTTTTCCACTCCACACCACCCTGGGTTAGACAATGGCGATATGCAAATCAGCGCTGACCCTGTGCCCCATGGGAACAGTCCAGTCCGAACTACAAAAGCCATGTCCTTCCCAGAACGGAAACAAGCATCCGAGGACCGGCCCGGTTTCGAGGTAACACCTCTCATCAGCCCGGCTAGCTTGATTCCAGTGGTGTGGAGTGCCTGGGACTCACGTCTGAGCATCCCCAGTACACTTAGAACGGTAATTGCAAACACAACAGTGATGGACAGAATGTGGATCAATGTCACACATTCACCCCAGTCCAAAGATCTGGGCCCAAATCCATCGTTTTTCCACTCCACACCACCCTGGGTTAGACAATGGCGATATGCAAATCAGCGCTGACCCTGTGCCCCATGGGAACAGTCCAGTCCGAACTACAAAAGCCATGTCCTTCCCAGAACGGAAACAAGCATCCGAGGACCGGCCCGGTTTCGAGGTAACACCTCTCATCAGCCCGGCTAGCTTGATTCCAGTGGTGTGGAGTGCCTGGGACTCACGTCTGAGCATCCCCAGTACACTTAGAGCGGTAATTGCAAACACAACAGTGATGGACAGAATGTGGATCAATGTCACACATTCACCCCAGTCCAAAGATCTGGGCCCAAATCCATCGTTTTTCCACTCCACACCACCCTGGGTTAGACAATGGCGATATGCAAATCAGCGCTGACCCTGTGCCCCATGGGAACAGTCCAGTCCGAACTACAAAAGCCATGTCCTTCCCAGATCGGAAACAAGCATCCGAGGACTGGCCCGGTTTCGAGGTAACACCTCTCATCAGCCCGGCTAGCTTGATTCCAGTGGTGTGGAGTGCCTGGGGCTCACGTCTGAGCATCCCCAGTACACTTAGAGCGGTAATTGCAAACACAACAGTGATGGACAGAATGTGGATCAATGTCACACATTCACCCCAGTCCAAAGATCTGGGCCCAAATCCATCGTTTTTCCACTCCACACCACCCTGGGTTAGACAATGGCGATATGCAAATCAGCGCTGACCCTGTGCCCCATGGGAACAGTCCAGTCCGAACTACAAAAGCCATGTCCTTCCCAGAACGGAAACAAGCATCCGAGGACCGGCCCGGTTTCGAGGTAACACCTCTCATCAGCCCGGCTAGCTTGATTCCAGTGGTGTGGAGTGCCTGGGACTCACGTCTGAGCATCCCCAGTACACTTAGAGCGGTAATTGCAAACACAACAGTGATGGACAGAATGTGGATCAATGTCACACATTCACCCCAGTCCAAAGATCTGGGCCCAAATCCATCGTTTTTCCACTCCACACCACCCTGGGTTAGACAATGGCGATATGCAAATCAGCGCTGACCCTGTGCCCCATGGGAACAGTTCAGTCCGAACTACAAAAGCCATGTCCTTCCCAGAACGGAAACAAGCATCCGAGGACCGGCCCGGTTTCGAGGTAACACCTCTCATCAGCCCGGCTAGCTTGATTCCAGTGGTGTGGAGTGCCTGGGACTCACGTCTGAGCATCCCCAGTACACTTAGAGCGGTAATGCAAACACAACAGTGATGGACAGAATGTGGATCAATGTCACACATTCACCCCAGTCCAAAGATCTGGGCCCAAATCCATCGTTTTTCCACTCCACACCACCCTGGGTTAGACAATGGCGATATGCAAATCAGCGCTGACCCTGTGCCCCATGGGAACAGTCCAGTCCGAACTACAAAAGCCATGTCCTTCCCAGAACGGAAACAAGCATCCGAGGACCGGCCCGGTTTCGAGGTAACACCTCTCATCAGCCCGGGTAGCTTGATTCCAGTGGTGTGGAGTGCCTGGGACTCACGTCTGAGCATCCCCAGTACACTTAGAGCGGTAATTGCAAACACAACAGTGATGGACAGAATGTGGATCAATGTCACACATTCACCCCAGTCCAAAGATCTGGGCCCAAATCCATCGTTTTTCCACTCCACACTACCCTGGGTTAGACAATGGCGATATGCAAATCAGCGCTGACCCTGTGCCCCATGGGAACAGTCTAGTCCGAACTACAAAAGCCATGTCCTTTCCAGAACGGAAACAAGCATCCGAGGACCGGCCCGGTTTCGAGGTAACACCTCTCATCAGCCCGGCTAGCTTGATTCCAGTGGTGTGGAGTGCCTGGGACTCACGTCTGAGCATCCCCAGTACACTTAGAGCGGTAATTGCAAACACAACAGTGATGGACAGAATGTGGATCAATGTCACACATTCACCCCAGTCCAAAGATCTGGGCCCAAATCCATCGTTTTTCCACTCCACACCACCCTGGGTTAGACAATGGCGATATGCAAATCAGCGCTGACCCTGTGCCCCATGGGAACAGTCCAGTCCGAACTACAAAAGCCATGTCCTTCCCAGAACGGAAACAAGCATCCGAGGACCGGCCCGGTTTCGAGGTAACACCTCTCATCAGCCCGGCTAGCTTGATTCCAGTGGTGTGGAGTGCCTGGGACTCACGTCTGAGCATCCCCAGTACACTTAGAGCGGTGATTGCAAACACAACAGTGATGGACAGAATGTGGATCAATGTCACACATTCACCCCAGTCCAAAGATCTGGGCCCAAATCCATCGTTTTTCCACTCCACACCACCCTGGGTTAGACAATGGCGATATGCAAATCAGCGCTGACCCTGTGCCCCATGGGAACAGTCCAGTCCGAACTACAAAAGCCATGTCCTTCCCAGAACGGAAACAAGCATCCGAGGACCGGCCCGGTTTCGAGGTAACACCTCTCATCAGCCCGGCTAGCTTGATTCCAGTGGTGTGGAGTGCCTGGGACTCACGTCTGAGCATCCCCAGTACACTTAGAACGGTAATTGCAAACACAACAGTGATGGACAGAATGTGGATCAATGTCACACATTCACCCCAGTCCAAAGATCTGGGCCCAAATCCATCGTTTTTCCACTCCACACCACCCTGGGTTAGACAATGGCGATATGCAAATCAGCGCTGACCCTGTGCCCCATGGGAACAGTCCAGTCCGAACTACAAAAGCCATGTCCTTCCCAGAACGGAAACAAGCATCCGAGGACCGGCCCGGTTTCGAGGTAACACCTCTCATCAGCCCGGCTAGCTTGATTCCAGTGGTGTGGAGTGCCTGGGACTCACGTCTGAGCATCCCCAGTACACTTAGAGCGGTAATTGCAAACACAACAGTGATGGACAGAATGTGGATCAATGTCACACATTCACCCCAGTCCAAAGATCTGGGCCCAAATCCATCGTTTTTCCACTCCACACCACCCTGGGTTAGACAATGGCGATATGCAAATCAGCGCTGACCCTGTGCCCCATGGGAACAGTCCAGTCCGAACTACAAAAGCCATGTCCTTCCCAGATCGGAAACAAGCATCCGAGGACTGGCCCGGTTTCGAGGTAACACCTCTCATCAGCCCGGCTAGCTTGATTCCAGTGGTGTGGAGTGCCTGGGGCTCACGTCTGAGCATCCCCAGTACACTTAGAGCGGTAATTGCAAACACAACAGTGATGGACAGAATGTGGATCAATGTCACACATTCACCCCAGTCCAAAGATCTGGGCCCAAATCCATCGTTTTTCCACTCCACACCACCCTGGGTTAGACAATGGCGATATGCAAATCAGCGCTGACCCTGTGCCCCATGGGAACAGTCCAGTCCGAACTACAAAAGCCATGTCCTTCCCAGAACGGAAACAAGCATCCGAGGACCGGCCCGGTTTCGAGGTAACACCTCTCATCAGCCCGGCTAGCTTGATTCCAGTGGTGTGGAGTGCCTGGGACTCACGTCTGAGCATCCCCAGTACACTTAGAGCGGTAATTGCAAACACAACAGTGATGGACAGAATGTGGATCAATGTCACACATTCACCCCAATCTAAAGATCTGGGCCCAAATCCATCGTTTTTCCACTCCACACCACCCTGGGTTAGACAATGGCGATATGCAAATCAGCGCTGACCCTGGGCCCCATGGGAACAGTCCAGTCCGAACTACAAAAGCCATGTCCTTCCCAGAACGGAAACAAGCATCCGAGGACCGGCCCGGTTTCGAGGTAACACCTCTCATCAGCCCGGCTAGCTTGATTCCAGTGGTGTGGAGTGCCTGGGACTCACGTCTGAGCATCCCCAGGACACTTAGTGCGGTAATTGCAAACACAACAGTGATGGACAGAATGTGGATCAATGTCACACATTCACCCCAGTCCAAAGATCTGGGCCCAAATCCATCGTTTTTCCACTCCACACCACCCTGGGTTAGACAATGGCGATATGCAAATCAGCGCTGACCCTGTGCCCCATGGGAACAGTCCAGTCCGAACTACAAAAGCCATGTCCTTCCCAGAACGGAAACAAGCATCCGAGGACCGGCCCGGTTTCGAGGTAACACCTCTCATCAGCCCGGCTAGCTTGATTCCAGTGGTGTGGAGTGCCTGGGACTCACGTCTGAGCATCCCCAGTACACTTAGAGCGGTAATTGCAAACACAACAGTGATGGACAGAATGTGGATCAATGTCACACATTCACCCCAGTCCAAAGATCTGGGCCCAAATCCATCGTTTTTCCACTCCACACCACCCTGGGTTAGACAATGGCGATATGCAAATCAGCGCTGACCCTGTGCCCCATGGGAACAGTCCAGTCCGAACTACAAAAGCCATGTCCTTCCCAGAACGGAAACAAGCATCCGAGGACCGGCCCGGTTTCGAGGTAACACCTCTCATCAGCCCGGCTAGCTTGATTCCAGTGGTGTGGAGTGCCTGGGACTCACGTCTGAGCATCCCCAGTACACTTAGAGCGGTAATTGCAAACACAACAGTGATGGACAGAATGTGGATCAATGTCACACATTCACCCCAGTCCAAAGATCTGGGCCCAAATCCATCGTTTTTCCACTCCACACCACCCTGGGTTAGACAATGGCGATATGCAAATCAGCGCTGACCCTGTGCCCCATGGGAACAGTCCAGTCCGAACTACAAAAGCCATGTCCTTCCCAGAACGGAAACAAGCATCCGAGGACCGGCCCGGTTTCGAGGTAACACCTCTCATCAGCCCGGCTAGCTTGATTCCAGTGGTGTGGAGTGCCTGGGACTCACGTCTGAGCATCCCCAGTACACTTAGAGCGGTAATTGCAAACACAACAGTGATGGACAGAATGTGGATCAATGTCACACATTCACCCCAGTCCAAAGATCTGGGCCCAAATCCATCGTTTTTCCACTCCACACCACCCTGGGTTAGACAATGGCGATATGCAAATCAGCGCTGACCCTGTGCCCCATGGGAACAGTCCAGTCCGAACTACAAAAGCCATGTCCTTCCCAGAACGGAAACAAGCATCCGAGGACCGGCCCGGTTTCGAGGTAACACCTCTCATCAGCCCGGCTAGCTTGATTCCAGTGGTGTGGAGTGCCTGGGACTCACGTCTGAGCATCCCCAGTACACTTAGAACGGTAATTGCAAACACAACAGTGATGGACAGAATGTGGATCAATGTCACACATTCACCCCAGTCCAAAGATCTGGGCCCAAATCCATCGTTTTTCCACTCCACACCACCCTGGGTTAGACAATGGCGATATGCAAATCAGCGCTGACCCTGTGCCCCATGGGAACAGTCCAGTCCGAACTACAAAAGCCATGTCCTTCCCAGAACGGAAACAAGCATCCGAGGACCGGCCCGGTTTCGAGGTAACACCTCTCATCAGCCCGGCTAGCTTGATTCCAGTGGTGTGGAGTGCCTGGGACTCACGTCTGAGCATCCCCAGTACACTTAGAGCGGTAATTGCAAACACAACAGTGATGGACAGAATGTGGATCAATGTCACACATTCACCCCAGTCCAAAGATCTGGGCCCAAATCCATCGTTTTTCCACTCCACACCACCCTGGGTTAGACAATGGCGATATGCAAATCAGCGCTGACCCTGTGCCCCATGGGAACAGTCCAGTCCGAACTACAAAAGCCATGTCCTTCCCAGATCGGAAACAAGCATCCGAGGACTGGCCCGGTTTCGAGGTAACACCTCTCATCAGCCCGGCTAGCTTGATTCCAGTGGTGTGGAGTGCCTGGGGCTCACGTCTGAGCATCCCCAGTACACTTAGAGCGGTAATTGCAAACACAACAGTGATGGACAGAATGTGGATCAATGTCACACATTCACCCCAGTCCAAAGATCTGGGCCCAAATCCATCGTTTTTCCACTCCACACCACCCTGGGTTAGACAATGGCGATATGCAAATCAGCGCTGACCCTGTGCCCCATGGGAACAGTCCAGTCCGAACTACAAAAGCCATGTCCTTCCCAGAACGGAAACAAGCATCCGAGGACCGGCCCGGTTTCGAGGTAACACCTCTCATCAGCCCGGCTAGCTTGATTCCAGTGGTGTGGAGTGCCTGGGACTCACGTCTGAGCATCCCCAGTACACTTAGTGCGGTAATTGCAAACACAACAGTGATGGACAGAATGTGGATCAATGTCACACATTCACCCCAGTCCAAAGATCTGGGCCCAAATCCATCGTTTTTCCACTCCACACCACCCTGGGTTAGACAATGGCGATATGCAAATCAGCGCTGACCCTGTGCCCCATGGGAACAGTCCAGTCCGAACTACAAAAGCCATGTCCTTCCCAGAACGGAAACAAGCATCCGAGGACCGGCCCGGTTTCGAGGTAACACCTCTCATCAGCCCGGCTAGCTTGATTCCAGTGGTGTGGAGTGCCTGGGACTCACGTCTGAGCATCCCCAGTACACTTAGAGCGGTAATTGCAAACACAACAGTGATGGACAGAATGTGGATCAATGTCACACATTCACCCCAGTCCAAAGATCTGGGCCCAAATCCATCGTTTTTCCACTCCACACCACCCTGGGTTAGACAATGGCGATATGCAAATCAGCGCTGACCCTGTGCCCCATGGGAACAGTCCAGTCCGAACTACAAAAGCCATGTCCTTCCCAGAACGGAAACAAGCATCCGAGGACCGGCCCGGTTTCGAGGTAACACCTCTCATCAGCCCGGCTAGCTTGATTCCAGTGGTGTGGAGTGCCTGGGACTCACGTCTGAGCATCCCCAGTACACTTAGAGCGGTAATTGCAAACACAACAGTGATGGACAGAATGTGGATCAATGTCACACATTCACCCCAGTCCAAACATCTGGGCCCAAATCCATCGTTTTTCCACTCCACACCACCCTGGGTTAGACAATGGCGATATGCAAATCAGCGCTGACCCTGTGCCCCATGGGAACAGTCCAGTCCGAACTACAAAAGCCATGTCCTTCCCAGAACGGAAACAAGCATCCGAGGACCGGCCCGGTTTCGAGGTAACACCTCTCATCAGCCCGGCTAGCTTGATTCCAGTGGTGTGGAGTGCCTGGGACTCACATCTGAGCATCCCCAGTACACTTAGAGCGGTAATTGCAAACACAACAGTGATGGACAGAATGTGGATCAATGTCACACATTCACCCCAGTCCAAAGATCTGGGCCCAAATCCATTGTTTTTCCACTCCACACCACCCTGGGTTAGACAATGGCGATATGCAAATCAGCGCTGACCCTGTGCCCCATGGGAACAGTCCAGTCCGAACTACAAAAGCCATGTCCTTCCCAGAACGGAAACAAGCATCCGAGGACCGGCCCGGTTTCGAGGTAACACCTCTCATCAGCCCGGCTAGCTTGATTCCAGTGGTGTGGAGTGCCTGGGACTCACGTCTGAGCATCCCCAGTACACTTAGAGCGGTAATTGCAAACACAACAGTGATGGACAGAATGTGGATCAATGTCACACATTCACCCCAGTCCAAAGATCTGGGCCCAAATCCATCGTTTTTCCACTCCAGGCCCAGATCTTTGGACTGGGGTGAATGTGTGACATTGATCCACATTCTGTCCATCACTGTTGTGTTTGCAATTACCGCTCTAAGTGTACTGGGGATGCTCAGACGTGAGTCCCAGGCACTCCACACCACTGGAATCAAGCTAGCCGGGCTGATGAGAGGTGTTACCTCGAAACCGGGCCGGTCCTCGGATGCTTGTTTCCGTTCTGGGAAGGACATGGCTTTTGTAGTTCGGACTGGACTGTTCCCATGGGGCACAGGGTCAGCGCTGATTTGCATATCGCCATTGTCTAACCCAGGGTGGTGTGGAGTGGAAAAACGATGGATTTGGGCCCAGATCTTTGGACTGGGGTGAATGTGTGACACTGATCCACATTCTGTCCATCACTGTTGTGTTTGCAATTACAGAATTAAAAGTAGTCACACATGTTAGAGGAACCTCCACATTCTTGTCTTGGGGGTAATCCTCCAGCAGGGCATCTCTATGCTGGTTCTTAGCCCTCTTGCAGCTTCTGTTTAAGATATGGTTCGGGTAGCCCCTCTGTTGTAATTTGTCAGTTAAGTCCCGGGATTGTTCTTTAAAATCCACCAATTCGCTGCAATTCCTTTGTATCCGTAGGTATTGGCCAAACAGGAGGCCTTCCCTCAAGGGTCGAGGGTGAAAGCTAGAATAGTGAAGGAGATTATTTTTGGCCGTCAGTTTGTAGTACGTCTTAGTATGTAGCTGATCTCCTTCCTTAGTGATGGTTACATCTAAGAAAACAATTTTTTCTTTAGCATATTCATGTGTGAAACTCATGTGTGGGTCACAAGTATTGACCCAATCAAAAAAAGAAAGCAAAACGTCCTCATCCCCCTTCCAGACAATCAGTACATCATCAATGTACCGTTGTTAAAGGATTACATTTGATGAAAAGGGGTTGTCTGGTGTGAGGATGTACTTGCACTTAAAGTTATAAACATATAACACGGCCACACTTGGGGCAAATGTACTGCCGATAGATGTCCCTGTAGCTTGAAGGTAGATGTTCCCTTCATACTCAAAGTAATTACGTTTGAATGCCAAAGTGGCACAATCAACTACAAAGGAACGGGAGGTGGTATAGTCCCTTGTAGATTGATTCAAAACATCCGTTATCACCCTGATGGTATCATCTTGAGGAATACAAGTATATAGACTTTCAATGTCTAATGATACCAAAAAAACAGGGTTCCTCTGGCATCATGATAGTTTTCAACATGGCTAAGAGACTTTTGGTCGTCGGTTTGTAGTACGTCTTAGTATGTAGCTGATCTCCTTCCTTAGTGATGGTTACATCTAAGAAAAAAAAATTTCTTTAGCATATTCATGTGTGAAACTCAAGTGTGGGTCACAAGTATTGACCCAATCAAAAAATGAAAGCAAAACGTCCTCATCCCCCTTCCAGACAATCAGTACATCATCAATGTACCGTTGCCAAAGGATTACATTTGATGAAAAGGGGTTGTCTGGTGTGAGGATGTACTTGCACTCAAAGTTATAAACATATAACACGGCCACACTTGGGGCAAATGTACTGCCCATAGATGTCCCTGTAGCTTGAAGGTAGATGTTCCCTTCATACTCAAAGTAATTACGTTTGAATGCCTTAGTGGCACAATCAACTACAAAGGAACGGGAGGTGGTATAGTGCCATGTAGATTGTTCCAAAACATCCGTTATCACCCTGATGGTATCATCTTTAGGAATACAAGTATATAGACTTTCAATGTCTAATGATACCAAAAAAACAGGGTTCCTCTGGCATCATGATAGTTTTCAACATGGCTAAGAGACTTTTGGGTCCTTAATATATGTACTGGTTGATTGAATAATGGGCCTTAGAAAAAAATCACAGTACTTAGATAAAGGTTCTAATAACGATCCTATGCCCGAGACGATCGGTCGTCCCGGGGGAGGATGTACGTTCTTTTGTGTTTTGGGAAGGTTATAGAAATAAGGTGTTTTTCCTTCCGTGGTCATCAAAAAATCTGCTTCATGTTTGGTTATTAGGCCATCTCGTTCTGCTGTTGTTACTAGTTCAAAAATGTCTTCTCTCAAAGTGATTGAAGGGTCTTCAGTAAGGAGTACATAGTTGATGTTGTTATCCAACAATCGTTTACAGTCCCGGTCATATTCTTCCACATTCTGTATGACTATGCCCCCACCCTTATCGGCACTCTTTATCACTATATTGGAATTGTTCTGAAGGGATTGTATGGCTTGGAATTCAGTCGCTGTTAGATTTTTGAAGGGAGTTGGTTCTTCTAGAGCAGGGGTACTCATAGTACGGCCCGCGGGCCAGTGGCGGCCCGGCAAGCCTTCCCTGGCGGCCCGCGGACCTTGGAGACATCCTACCAGTGTTAAGAAAAATGTAAGAGTGTCCTGTGTCCGCAAACACTGCCGGTTGCAGCAGCGCTCTATGGGGCCGGGCGATTCCAGCGAAGGTCAGAGTGGAGCTGCAGGGGCTCTAAGAAGGGGCTAAAGAATAACAAAGCCTCATTAACAAGTAAGTGGTCTTTTAAAGACCTGTTAAGTACTCGGGTGCGGTGGGAAGCTGTCTCAGCCCCGGCTGACACACACGCACGCCAGGCGAGGTGGCAGAGGGAGGGAGAGGGGGAGGGAGAGGGAAGGGGGTGAAAGAGGCAGACAGGTGGGAGGGAGACAGAGAGTGACAGTGCTTTCCTACAGTATTTAACTATCGTTTTTTTTTCTAACTCGGGGCTCCACTTCTATGCATTTTAATTACTGATTGTGGCCAGAAGGCAGGGTTAGAATGGAGGAAGCAGCCTATAGTGAAGTCTGTGTTTGTGCAACGTCCTGGAAGCGTGGGCCCAAAACTGTCACACAGAAGCAGGAATTATAAGTAGCTCGTGAAGTGGAGTGAGGGAAGGGGAGTGAGGGACGGAAGGGGAGTGAGGGAAGGGGAGTGAGGGAAGGGGAGTGAGGGAAAGGGAGTGAGGGAAAGGGAGTGAGGGAAAGGGAGTGAGGGAAGGGGAGTGAAGGAGGGAGGGAATGAGGGAAGGGGAGGCAGGGAGTGAGGGAAGGGGAGTGAGGGAAGGGGAGTGGGGGAAGGGGAGTGAGGGAAGGGGAGTGATGGAAGGGGAGGGAGTGATGGAAGGGGAGGGAGTGAGGGAAGGGGAGTGAGGGAGGGAAGGGGAGTGAGGGAGGGAGTGAGGGAAGGTGAGTGAAGGAGGGAGTGAGGGAAGGGGAGGCAGGGAGTGAGGGAAGGGGAGTGAGGGAATGGGAGTTAGGGAAGGGGAGTGAAGGAGGGAGGGAATGAGGGAAGGGGAGTGAGGGAGGGAGTGAGGGAAGGGGAGTGAGGAAGGGAGAGGGGGATGAGGGGGAAGGGGAGTGAGGGGGAAGGGGAGTGAGGGTGAGGGAGGAAAGGAGATGAAAGGAGGGGGAAGGGAGAGGGAGGGAGAAGGTAGGAGAGGGAGGGAGAGGGAAGGAGAGAGAATTAGATAGGGAGAGGGAGTGAGACAGTCAGAGTGAGGGAGAAATAGGGAGAGAGCGGGAGAGGGAGGGAGTGAGAGGGAGTGAGACAGTCAGAGTGAGGGAGAGATAGGGAGAGAGAGGGAGGGAGTCAGAGTGAGTGAGACAGAGGGAGACAGGGAGGGAGAGAGGGAGAGAGAGAGAGAGATAGAGGGAGGGAGACAGAGAGAGGGAGAGAGAGAGAGAGAGGGAGATGTGTGTGTGCCGGGTCTGGTGGCTCAGTGGACGAAGGCGTCCGCTGCAGGGACCTGTGTTCAACCTCACGGTCACAGTTTTTTTGTTGCTCTAGCCCCGCCCCCTCCCCCACTGACCCCTCCCCCACCTGTGCGGCCCTCGGACACAAACCACACTGTAAATTTGGCCCCCGAGAGAAAGTTTGTGAGTACCCATGTTCTAGAGCTTCCACTTCATTAAAAACAGCTTGCTCAAAGGCTAGTATCTCCGGTGGTACTGTGTGGGGTGGAGGAGTGAAAGAGGATTTCAATTTGAAACCTGTATCAATAGAGGCACTCTGTGTTGGCTCTGTAGTCTGTCTTTCAAAGAAACTTTTTAGTCTTAATTTGCGCAAGAAGTCTATCAGTTCACAATGTAATTTAAAACGGTCACGGCGAGGGGTAGGTATAAAACCCAGACCTTTCTCCAAAACTGATTTCTCCGCAGAACTAAGAATGGTGAGGACAGATTGGTAACTAAGCTCTCAGGTTGCTTGGGCCTGGTCTCAATTCCTGCGTCATGCTCCTCGTGTTGTTGCCCACTGATTCTGTCTGTTCCTAATGTACCTGGTTGGGACCCTTGCGTCTGCCCCTGTCCCTTTGGCCCCTCCCTAAAAAAGGTTGGGGGAACATGTTTGGCTGGTATAGTGGGTGTGGGACAAAAGCTGGGTTCCAACCCATCATATGTGGGAAAGGAGGTTATTGAAAAGTATTATGATGGAAACTACCACCCCCCTATTGCTGGAGGTATGGTGGCCAGGTTTGGAGGTTTTGATAGCCCCTGCCTCTACCTCGTCCCCTATTTCTCTTTCCTGTGCTGCCTGCACTCGACCCACTAGTATTAGAATCTTCAGACGTGTCTGAGTTGTAGTCAGTTCTACTGGGCGGTACATAGCCAGGTCTGGCATAAGGGTAGACTTTCGCATAGGACCAACGCTTAAGGTCTTTTTGAAATTTTTGAGCTTTTGATTGGGCTACATTTTCTTTATACTCATTTAATAAGCTCATCTTATCTCTTTTTGTAACCCCTAAGCGTGGTTTTAAAATGGTTCTCTGTAAGTTGAATCTCAACCAAAAGAGCCTCTGAAAGTCGAAGGGCAGTTTTCATAATAAGCACTCCCCAATCACAGGTGCAGTGCCAAGCAATCTGCGCCCATTCCTTTCTGAATAAGACATCATCATGAAAAATTCTTGGTGCATTCGTTACTAGTAAACCTTTCGGCGCTGTGTTATTCTTCAAGTACTCTTTAAGCATAGTGCCATGTAAAATGGCACGTATGCGACATCTTTTTTGTTCACCCAATTTGTCCCACTCTGTCATCTGAAAGATTGTCTGGGCGACTAGAGGATTTGCAAACAGTGATGGATCACCCAAAAGCCACTAGATGACATTGCTAACATCAAATTCGTAATTCCTTAGATGAAAATTAGAGTGTTTGTGACAGGTAGAACCTCATAGCTGCCAAGGGTTTGCTTTACTTATGTGTGACATTTCAATATACTCAGTGTGCTTATGTGTGACGTTCCAGTACCTTATGTGTAACACTCTGAGTGACATACTAGCAGAAGTAGATAACATTGATATGAAGCCCTGGATGTCACCAAACACAATTACGTCGAACTAGCTGAGGAACAACATTTCACTCACTCAACAGAAAAAGGTCCACACCCTGTGCATAACCCACTGACACTTTATACTGTGCACCTTAGACGAACTACAAGTCAAAAAGAGAATAAAGCAACATATAGTAATCGCCATAATAATAGCACCTCACCCCACACATAACTCTTGCACACTGGTAATGGTGGACAAGGTAACGTCAGCTCCACAGTTATGATATTACAGTCACTATTAAAGCGCATTCAACATACGTAAAGTAGCAAATAAAAAGTCATATACCAAACTAGTAATGGCATAGCTTGCATCTCCAGAGTTAAGTGCTACATAAAGGGATACAATGCATACTACAGGGATAGGACCTCAAGGAAAGTGCCTCACTAAAAACAATTCTCAACTCCCTAAACATTCACATTTTAGAAAAACTGCTAAGTGACTCAACACTAACAAAATAAAGTAAACAAGCATAAATATGATTGGATTTAACACAAATCATAACAGGGTTACTGGGAATAATGTCCAGATTATACCTCCGTAGATTAGAATTTTTTTTTTTACTTAAAATCGTGATGATCATTGTGCACAGAAGCAGCTCAGTGATCTTTAAAAAAATCTGCTGTGCAAAACCAAAGCACACTGTTTTTGGACTTTAACTTAAAAACATAAAATAGTCAACAGGAGCTCTGAATGGGTGGTGGTCTGATGTGAGACGAGCGCTGGACATCCACTTAAAGTCACAGCAGAGAGGGTGAGGATGGGTGCTAATCGGATCACTGAAATAATATCGACTGTCAAAATATCGACTACCCAAAATATCGAGGAAAAAATATCTACAGACAAAATATCGAGTTTGTATGTACAAACAGGTAAGTACAAAAATATCGATTACAAAATATCGTTTACAAAAATATAGTTTTAAAAAATATCGACTTTATTAAAAATAGTGTTAAATTAAATTAAAATTTAAAATTAATTACTAAAATATACTTTAAAATACTTAAATTAAATTATAATAATTTAATATTTAATTAAAGTTAAAAAAAAATGTAACAATCATATTTGTTAAAACATATATATATTTATTAACATAATATAATTAAATAATATCCAATTTTATTAACGTACAATAGCAAAATTTAAAAAATACTATTCCCACTCCAGTGGGTGCAACAGTGATGAAAGCGTTGGATAGCGTAGGGGTAAAAAATACTATTCCCACTCCAGTGGGTGCAACAGTAGGGAAAGCGTTGGATAGCGTAGGGGTTAAAATTACTATTCCCACTCCAGTGAGTGCAACAGTAGGGAAAGTGTTGGATAGCGTAGGGGTTTAAATTACTATTCCCACTCCAAAGAGTGCAGCAGTAGGGAAAGCATTGGATAGCGTAGAGATAAAAATTACTATTCCCACTCCAGTGGGTGCAACAGTAGGGAAAGCGTTGGATAGCGTAGGGGTAAAAATTACTATTCCCACTCCAGTGGGTGCAACAGTAGGGAAAGCGTTGGATAGCGTAGGGGTAACAATTACTATTCCCACTCCAGTGGGTGCACCAGTAGGGAAAGCGTTGGATAGCGTAGGGGTTAAAATTACTATTCCCACTCCAGTGAGTGCAACAGTAGGGAAAGTGTTGGATAGCGTAGGGGTAAAAATTACTATTCCCACTCCAGAGAGTGCAACAGTAGCGAAATTAAATACTTCATTTATTATATCAATAAATATAAATTAATATGTATCAAAATTTAATTAAAAGTAATTACGAATTTAATATAATATAATAATGAATCAATTAAAATTACAAATTAAATTTAAATATTACAATTATTTAACTATTAATACAAATTATTTACAAATTAACAATTAATAATTTAATATTTAAAAATTAATTTACCATAAATTTAAATTAAATTTGATTTATTTAATTATTTATAAATACATTACTTCCCATCCTATTCCCCTATAAACCCACAACCCACTACAGAAAATAAAATATTAAATTGACATAATTAGCAATTAATCAATTAAATAAAAATAATTAGCAATTCTAATTTAATTAATTACCCATAAAATAATTAATTAACAATTAATTCTACAACAATACCAATAAATATGTTTGCATATTTAATTAATTATAAATATATTACTTCCCACCCAATTCCCCCATAAACCCACAACCCGCTACAGAAAATAAATTAGAAAAATTAACATAATTAACAATTAATCAATTATTTTAAATTAATTGCCAATTAATTACCAATTATAATTTAATTAACAAATAATTAAAAATTAACAATAAATAAATTTACATATTTAATTAATTATTATTAAATTACTTCCCACCCTATTTCCCTATAAATCCACAACCCGCTACAGAATTAAATAACGCAAAAATTAAAAAATAAAAATGTTATTAATTATTATTATTTATAATATAAATACACACTTATCACACATATAATAACATAAAAACACTATAAACATTTCTATATTATTAAAAATTAGATAATTTGAATAACCTGTATTATATACTTTTATATTTTAACTGTCTATATTTTTAACAGTCGATATTACTTTACTTACCTTAAAAACGATATTTTTGGTGTCTATATTCTGTCCAGTCGATATTTTGTCCAGTCGATATTTAAAACTCGATATTATGTCCAGTCGATATTTTGAAGTCGATATTTTGACTGTTCACCGTGCTAATCACATGCAACCATGTCATCAGAAGAAGCCCAAGCCTTGTTGGATCTAAAACAGCCATAACCACTATTCGAATCCCGGGCTCAGAGTCACTGCCTGCACTCCGAAGATTACTGCAGTCGGACAGCTCCTGTTGTTGCAGCACCTTGAGTAAAAGCAGGCACTGAGGATCTCCACTTGTGTGACTTTGCCTTTCAGTGCATTGATGCGGGAACATGCACTGCAATGCGTTTTTCTAACCCGATATGCTGTGGCACTTGGCAGGGCTTTAAGCTTAAATTACCTGAAGATTGCTGAATGCACAAAGCCTATCAGGTTGAGGCTGATGGCAGGTCAAGCACCCTCGAGACTTCCTCCTCCCTCAAGGACAGGTCGAACCACACCACGCACAAGCATTTCATTCTCCGGAAGAGGAATCACAAAATAAACAAGTGGGATGAGAGCTCAAGGAAGGGACCTGGAAGGGCAGAGAGTTGAGAGATGGGCAGAGAAAAGAGACAGAAGGTCAAGAGTTAGAGGCAGAAGGACAGGAGAAATAAAGAACAGGGTATTGAGAAAGGGGAGTAGGTGTGTTAGGTGACAAAAGGACAAGTGGAATTGTGTAATACTGTAGTTTTTTGCATAATTATGGATTTGCCGCACTTGCCACATAATCTATCAGCTACTGCATAATTTGAAGATTTTTTTTAATTAAAAACGCTTCACGTGCAAACAGATCAAAACTTACTGTAAAATGCAGCAACATGGGCTGCTGCACAGTGGAAGGCCATTCCCAAAGGTTGATTGGTCACCTTTTGGTAGTTTATTGCTGTGTTTTAATGTTAAAGTCTACTCTCTCACACCTCATAAATCAACCACATCACTAAGCGCTGCATCTCATAACTCAGTTACTGCATATGTGATCAGTGACATGGAAAGTCTTCCCACTTAGGATCAGGCCAACACCCTCCTATTTACGCACCCTACGTAGCACAGGATGCTACAGATGCAAGAGATTCAGCACCTCACATAGGGGAAGTAAGCACTATTATTATATACATTTCACAACACAATTGTGATGCCGCAACCAGCGCAGGTCACTTAACTCTGGTCAGGATTGCAAGGGTCAAAAGGTTCAAGGAACAACTCCGGCTTCAGCTACTTGTGATTACAACTCAATGTGGAGAACAAACTCCCAATAACCTTCACAGCTCTGCAGGAAAATTAAGAAGTCAATATAAGTATCAGGTAGCAGCAGAAATATTTAATCTCAAGTGCCTGCAACCACATTAGAAATTCCATGCATGAGCATCAGTGACAAGGATGTCACCTGAGGAAAGACGCAAAAGGAACAAATGATAGACGGAATGTTTCACAATGCATACATTCACCCCCAGTCAAAATGATCTTGGTTTATTCCATCGTTCTTTTGCTCACCACCCCAGTTTGGACCCATCCATATGCAAGTCAGTTTTGACCCTGTTCCTTATGGGAACAGTCCAGCTGGAAATGCCAAACCAGATCCTCCCTGGACTGGAAAAGAGCATTCTGGGACCGGTTTCGGAGCATCACCCCTCTTCAGCCACACTAGCGTGAATCCAGTGGGGCAGTGAGCAGGGTAGCCACGTCTGGGCATGCCCTTCCCACTTAGGGCGACAAAGCAAAATGAACAAATGATGGACGGAATGTTTCACAATGCAAACATCACCCCCAGTCACAAAGATTTGGGTTAAATCCCTCATTCTTTTGCTCACCACGCCACCCCATTTTTGACCCAGCCATATGCAAATCAGTCTTGACCGTGTTCCTCATAGGAACAGTCCAGCCCGAACTGTCAAGCCAGATCCTTCCTGGACCGGGAAAAAGCATCCTGGGACTGGTTTCAGGGCATCACCCCTCCTCAGCCAGGGTAGCTTGAATCCAGTGGTGCAGTGAGCACGGAACCCACGTCTGGGCATACCCTTCCCATTTAGGGCGACAAAAGCAAAAGGAAAAAATGATGGATGGAATGTTTCACAATGCAAACATTCACCTCCAGTCACAAAGATACTGGTTTAATCCATCGTTCTTTTGCTCACCACACCACCCCAGTTTGGACCCAGCCACATGCAAATCAGTCTTGACCCTGTTCCTCATGGGAACAGTCCAGCCCGAACTACCAAGCCAGATCCTACCTGGACTGGAGCCAATCATCCTGGGACCGGCTTTGGGGCATACCCCAGGCTAGTTTGAAATCAGTGGCGGGGTGGGCACGGGACACACGGCTGTGCATACCCTTCCCACTTAGGGCATCAAAAGCAAAAGGAACAAATGATGGACAGAATGTTTGACAATGCAAACATTCCCCCCAGTCACATAGATCAGGGTTTAATCCATCGTTATTTTGCTCACCACGCCACTGGAGTTTGGCCCCAGCCATATATAAATCAGTCTTGACCCTGTTCCTCATGGGAACTGTCCAGCCCAAACTGCCAAGCCAGGTCCTCCCTGGACCGGAAACAAACATCCTGGGAAAAGTTTTGGGGCTTCATCCCTCCTCAGTCAGGTTAGCTTGAATCCAGCAGCGCAGTGAGCACGGGACCTACGTGTGGGCATAAACTTCGCACTTAGGGTGGCAAAAGGAACAAATGATGGACGGAATGTATCACAATGCAACCATTCACCCCCAGTCACAAAGATCTGGGTTTAACTCATAGTTCTTTTGCTCACCACGCCACTCCAGTTTGGAACTAGCCAATGCAAATCAGTCTTGCCAAGTCAGGTCCTCTCTGGACCAGAAACAAGCATCCAGTCCCAGGACCTAGAGTGAATGCGTGCTGTGCCTAAACAAACAAACAAAAGCAGGCAGCAGCCATACCTAAAGTGAAAGTGTGCCATGCATAAACAAACAAACGAGAGCAGGGCAGCCATACCGAAAGTGAATGCGCGTCATGCATAAACAAACAAACAAAAGGGGACAGCAGCCATACCTAAAGTGAAAGTGTGCCCTGCATAAACAAACAAACAAACAAAAGGTGACTGCAGCCAAGCCTAAAGTGAAAGTGAGAAGCACAGCGGGTTCTCTAGTTATAGAACTTGGTCCAAGAAAAAACAAAGTAGTCCTCAGAGGAATACCTAAACACTGAAAGAGTAAGGAGACAGTACTTGGCTGGTGGTTCATGGCAGGAAAGCGGAAATACAAAGGAAGGAAAATGGGAACAATTGACCAGAAGCAAGCAAGGATTTCTAAAGGACAGTGGCACAGACAAATAAAAAACAATGGCAAGCAGTGGTCAGAGTTTAACTCCACAAACCATCTACAACAGGTCGCCAAGCGACAGTGCAAGTGCTGTTACACTCAACCCAAAAAAAAGAATGGGTTTTCTACCTGCTGAAATAGTTGTAGGTATCTCTACCCAGTTAATCTAGTCCTCATCCCACAGTGCCTGACACTTCTGTTATTTTCACTCTGGTTTCCCCTCCATTAAGAAAGGGCCCTACACCCAAATGTGGTGCCATGGTGCCAATGACCATGAATGTATACTGATCCACTTACTCAGAAATAAGGCCTCTCTTGACTGTTATGGGGCCAGGGTGTGGCAGAGTTTTTCTTGCAAACAATTGTACATTGGGATACCCCTAATATCCCTGTTGCAATATTTTAGCTCTCCACGTTTCATCCATGTGTCTCATAATTCATGTATTGGCCATTGCGTCTAACTTCACTACTAGTTTTTTGTGTTCTGTTGAGACATTAATTTTATCTGCTAACTCTTTCTTATATTGCTTGGTGTTTACCAGAAATGTTTCCTGTTTTACTTGTGGGGGTTGCATCTGAGCTCATATACTGCAAAGCTAAAGGTGTAAAGGACACAGGATAATATTCAGAGGAACCTCTTTGGATGAGAATAACCTGCCTGAGCCGGTGGCATGTGGAATCAATGAGCAAACAACGTATGAATTATTAGAAGTCGGCATACCTATCTCCATCATTTGTTGGTACCACATATTATCTACTAAGCCAGCATAAATACTATGGGATATATTTTTGAGCTCGGGTACTGCTCTCTGCAAGCGTGTAATAGTTTGGCATAATGCAATACATGAGTTAAAATACCATTGAAATGTTGTCGCTAGCATGACAAGAGAGAAAACAATACAGCAATACATAACGGTCTGTTAGCAGAGTGGAAAAAATACTTCCTTTGCTCTTTGAAGCGAGATGTTGTTACTCCTGTTTCTCTTTCCCCCCTCTGGTTCTCCCTCCAGCGATGGCAATGTCTTATACAAAGCAGGGTCCAATCGGACATCTAACAGGTTTATCCATGGTTTCCTGCCATCCACTTTTTATGGCTGTGGGGGTCATCATTGCCACTGAGAAGGGGCCTTCAAACCTCTTGTCATGCCATTTTCGAACAAAATTCTGGATGTATACTTCTTGGCCAATGAGTTTCGGTCTAGTCTTTTGAAGTGCCGTGGTGCACTTCTCCTTTCGCAGTACCTGTGTGGAGAAGAACTCGGCAGACTTCATTAACTCAGACAAGTAACAACTTTTTCCATCCCCCAAAACCTCAGCTGTCTTATGGGCATGGGACATCCTGTCACTATTTGATGTGGTGTCAAATGGTGGTTGCTAATTTCTGAGGGCATGCAAAGCCAGTGGTAGGCAATGCAGCCATTTCTTCTGCAGAGTAACACATAGTTTACTTACTTTATTCTTGAGGAGTCCATTCAGTCGTTCCATGATACCATTACTGTGGGGGTGATAAACAGATGACGGTTTATGTTTTATTCTAGGGCGGTGCAAATGTGTTGAAATACTGCAATAACAAAGTGGGGGCTGTTATTAGAGCGGACTGCTTCTTGCACGCCCTATCTAGGTATTACCTCTCTCATCAGAAAGTTAGCTGCTGCTTTAGGATTATGTATACAGGGTTATGCCTCACTCCATTGTGAAAATGGGCAAACAATTACTATAAGATATCTGTAATTGGTTACATCTTTTTCTCATGTCGACAAAATCTAAATGTAGATATTTAAATAGACCTGTTGGGCATGGTATTATTGAGGTGATAACTTTTAATGGAGCCATAGGGCTGTACTGTTGGCACATTGTCCATTCTGCAATTTACATAGCGATCATTTCAGATAGTTGTGGAATAAACCAATCTGCCTGTTATGTAGCAAGAAGACACTCCTTTGCAGTGTGTGTTAGGAGATGTAGTTGCTCTTGAGCCATGTACAGGAGGGCTTGTGGCATTACTGGCTTGCTTGTGCTCTCTTGCCTGTAAATGGAATCTGTTGATGACTGGGTGCAGCCTCACAGTTCCCACAGCTCCCTTTCATGATGTAATGCTTGTTCTTGCAATTCATGCAAATGTAACTTTGCTGTCTCTGTATATGGGGCTGGTAATTCACTAGCATCCTATGGCCTGCTTGTAATCATACCTAATGTGTGTTCGCCATATTTATTACAATCTAGGGATGCTATAGAGATGCTATAGCTGCCTCTTTTTTTGCCCAGTCTTCCAGAGTGTTTATCCTGGAGATAAGGTCTTGCTGATTGGTGTGTGCAGCACAATTTATCACTGCTAGTTTAGATGGAAGAGTTAGAACTTGTATTAATTGTATCAATAAGTCTTTGTGCATCACGGGGGACCCATCAGATTAAATAAATCCCCTCCTTTTCCATTTGTGAATGCTAGAATGGATAGTGGTGGGAACGTATGCTGAATCTGTGTTAATGCAGCTTGTGCTGAAAAATTATAAAGTTTGTGGCATCTGGCTAATTATTTGTAATGTTTCAGATGATCCCTGCTTTTCAGCTCTTACAACTGCTATTCCACTATGTCTAATCCCAGTTTCCTGATCTATGAAAGAGCACCATCAACAAAGAGCAACAAGCTCCCTGGGATGGGGTCTTCTCCCACCTTACTTCCTTCATCTTGTATGTAATTAGCACAGTTGTGTACTTGTTCATCGTCAATAACTGGGTGTGAAATGAATGTTACTGGATTAACTGTGTGACAGCGAACCACTTGCAATGATGGTACTAAGAGCATTACTTCATACCCAGATGCCCTCTGAGTTGTGAGAGTGCTCTTGTCTCTTTGTAAGATAGAAAATACGGCATGCTCTACATACAGTGTTAAAGGTGATCCCATCACTATGACAGTGCATTTCTGGACTGCAAATTCTGCTGTATCCACTGCTTGCTCACATGGACAGTGACATTTCATAATGGCATCTGGCAGTCCACTGTAATAGGCAATTAGATTGTGTCCCATGGATGTCTGTTGAGTCAGTACTCACGTCATTGTCGTTCTATGACCATGACAGAAGAGGTAGAATCTTTTGCTGTAGTCAGGTGTACCTAACACTGGAGTATTTGTGATTGCTTTCTTTAGCTCCCAAAATGCTGTCTCTGTTTAATCAGTACAGTTTATTTTGTTCCCATTGGTAAAGAGTGGTCAGAAGTGGTGCAGTCAGGGTGGCATAATCAAATACTCGCTTTTTCACTTAATTGCAGAGCCATAGGAACTGGTGGATTTGTTTTGTGGTGGTGGGCTTGAGCATGTTTCTAATGCTCTGTGCTCTGTCTGGTGTCACCTGTCTTTGGAAAGTATCTGCCCCAAATAGTGAACTTGTGTCCGCACATATTAGAATTTTTCTTTGCCCACTTTGTATCCTTTTTCTGCAAGCGTGCGAAGGAGACCAATACTGTAAAAGGGTGCTTTGCATTTTTCATTTGCTAAATCCTTTTTCACTGTTCTGTTGAAGATACTCGGGGAGTCACAATAGCCTTGAGGGAGCCTTCTATAGCAATACTGAGTTTGTCTGTATGTAAGCCCTGTTAAATACTGACTATCTGGGTGTAATAGAATACTTTAAAATGCATTTTTCAAGCCAATCAAAGAAAAGTGGGTGGCATCCGTAGTAATTGTGTCAGTATGACAGGTCTGGTACCACTGGGTATTCTGGTATCACTATATCGTACTCCCTGCTCAAGTAACGCCTATATTATGGGAAAGATGCCTTCTTCTCCTTCTTTGGACAAGGGATACTGACGTACACTGAACAGTGTTGCCCCGGGTTTCAGGGTTATTTTCACAGGCTCAGCTTCTTTAATGCATAACTTGGCTTTATTTCAAGGGCTACTATTTCAAACATCATGTCAGGTTCTTCTATGGGATCCATAAGCCTTTCAGGTCTGAGCAATAGTTCTTTTGGTGTCTGCACTGTCTTCCACAAAACATATATGCCACACAAAAAGGCCTCTGTATCCACAGGAATTGCTCTGGCCTGTTGTACCAAGTCCAACGATGTTCAATACCTATAGTCTGACAGCCTTTGAGTCCCCCTAATGTAGCCACCTCCCTCAGTCGGTCCCAAGCCATTGGGGCGTCAGTCAACTTAACTTGCCATCCCAGGAACCTATTTGCCTCGATCCAACATGTAACCACAACTGTTGTGTGTGTAGGCCATTATAGGTGTGTCCTGTGGACAAAGAGGAATGATATGCAGTTTCCTCATGGCATCACGTCTCTATCTACTCTATAGGTCGGTTCTTCCTTGTCTGCATAAACTCAGTCATTTATAACCAGCAGCGGTGAGACCCAGTAGTATAGTTTAATGTCGGGGCCGGCCAAGCTGCCCTCATACACCCCTCTCTGCAGCTTATGTAGGGCTATCCCAAGTGTGCCTCCTTGCCATAACAATGTACTGAGCTCTTGCACCACTCGCTTAAAAACGGCCCAGGGGGTATGGAGTGTTTTGTAGGATAAATAGGTAGGGCCATCATTTTGTATAGGGCAGCTCTGCCAATTAGGGACAGTGGCAAGGTTTGCCAATGTATTATGTCTGTGTGGAGCTTATCCAACTGAGGGGTGAGATTTCTCTGAAGGAACAATTGATGGTCTTGGGTTATATGGATGCCCAGGAATTAAAAACATTCCACAGTGACTGGGGCTTCACACTTCGCCGGTACCTTCGGGAGGGGGGTACAGTGGGAACACTACTGACTTGGTCCAATTTATAGTGTATCCAGAGTAGCTCCCAAACAACAAGTGGCATTAAGAATTACAGATACTTGTAAATCTGAGGTAGCATTAAAAAGCAATGGGTGTTGTGTTGGAACACCCACAGCAATGCCCATTGCAAGCCTCTTTCGCACAAATACCTGCGTGAAAGGGGATGATATTTACAAAGTGACATTTAGCCACGCATAGTGGCTTTGGCTAAACGCCACTTTGTAAATATGGAACACGGCATTGCACCACTGGAACGCTCCGTGACTCAAAGCCCTTGTAAATATGCCCCTATGTCTCTTCCGAGAAGGTTGACTGGTGCCTCTGGAGCGTATAACAATGGTCCTTCAATTTGTGTGTGTCCTACAGTCATGCTCAGCCATGTGTCCAGTGACTTGTGAGAAAATGGTAGTGTTCCTTCTTTTATACACAATTTGGTGGCCCCAGTATCAATTAGAAAACTATAGGGGTGACCATCTATAGATACCATCACAGTGGGTTCATCATCTGACCTGTGGGTTACCAATAGTATTGGACACATAATGGTTATCTGTGCGCTCTTTCATTGAGTATAACTGTTGGTCGGTGTCCCTCCCGACATTTGGGGTTGTGCATAAAAGAGATTGCCTCCTTGTACTATTACTCCTCCAAAATGGACCTGTGTTGGACCTTCTGTGGTATTTCTGACAGGTGTATTCTGTGGTATTTGTCTCTGAGGGCGGTCCACTAAACCTGAGGGACCTGCGGGAGTCCCTGTGTTACTTGTTGGGAGCCCATTGCTTTCTATTGTGGCCTTATCTGCCTCTGCGGGGTGATCCATGCTTGTTTTTTTGTTCTACATTCCTCTGTTGTCCAATCCTATATCCTCCTTGTTTTCTTCCCTGCACTGGCCCTTGGCCCCATGAAAAACATCTGCGTTCCTTTCCCATGTTACTTACTGGCTGACTTCCTGATGCCTGCACCTGCAGTGGCGCTGCAACAGCTATTTTTGGTACTGCCACAAGTGTCCTTTCTGTACTTGTTTTTTTAAGTTTCTGTTGCACCAACATAGCTGTGGTCCTCTTTGCTTGTTCTGTCCTCTCCTTATCCTTCTCTTGCTTCCTCTTGAAATAATATAATATATGGGCTTGTATTTCTGTCCACGGTTTAACCTTCATTACCACTACTCTGTCTAGGCATGCTTGTATATCTGTTGGGAGGACCTGTTTAAAAACATTATTAAACAATATTACATGCCCTATTGTGTTCTCCCAGTTACATCCTACTTCTTGTGCCCATCATTCTTTCATTCTGGTAATTAATTCTGAAATGTCTTTAGTCGGATTTATGTTCTCTGCCATGAGGCTCCAATGTCTGGTCTATCTGGGTATATCTGTTGGAGTGCATTCCAGACATATTAATGGATATTTTTGAAGGATGACCCATTAAACTCTGTATTTATCAGTGTTATTTGTGGGAACTCTGCTCTAATAAAAATGTATTTACTTTGTCTCCCACCAGAGAACTTAGTAAGTTTTTAACATCACCCAAGGCGAAGTTCACTCAGCACTTTGCTTTTCAAAACATCCTATCAATTTTCCCACTCTCTCAGACAGCGGGGGTAGTGCCCTCTTTAAATTCTTTCTATCTATTTGTGGCCATGGTACGTATGTGGGCACGTGCCCACCCATGAAAATGAAGGGTAATTGAGGTATTGATTGGCGATTTACTGGTCCCCGCCTAACCTCGGATCCTATCTATTACATTTAATCACATCAGTTGGTTCGTCTATAGCATACTCCTCTCAGACCACGAGGACCTCTTGTATATAGGGGTTGTCCCAGTCTTGGTTGCCCTATCCCTGCCGTACACAATCTTGGGCAGTTGATAAGTCAATGGGTTGAAAAGACCCTTCTCGTCCAATAGTTTTCTTCTCTCCTTTTTAGTCTAACTTTCCAATTTATCCAAGAAGGGTTGGCAATAGTAACTACCCTCCTTTTGTTCTATTATCTATATGGGTGTTAAATCAGATCTACTTGTTTTTATGATTGACTTCTTCCTCACATTTGAGGTGTCCCTCATTGCCATTAGTAACCCCGAGTAGGAAGCGGGTGGAAATTATATGGTCTTTGGTTAGTGTCCTGTTTATCTACATCCCTGTTAGGCCTTTCTTCTCACTCCCCTTCTTCCTCTGTCCCCACTACATCTTGTTACTCATTTGGGGGTTGATTATATTGTGGCATCTCTATGTCCCTTTCCAATCCTTCTTCTTCTACTATCCATTCCACAGCTGCCTTTCTCCGAGTCTCTGCAGAAGTATCTACCAGCCTAAGAACAACATGTCCCATAGTCCATTGTCCTCAAAGGGGGGCAGGGGTTCTAGATCATTCTGCTCGTCTTACGGTGCACTGCAATTCATTTACGAGTCTGCCTCTTCGGTCCGGTTCTGGACCTGTCTGAGGAGCTGTAGGGTTGGTGTCCGAAGTTACCTCATTTCCGGATGATTTTGCCTCTCCTCTTTAGACACAACTCTAATGGGATCAAGGTGCCATACAACTGGCAAAATGGGGTAAAGACCATAACGCTGGGGCTTCTCCGGGGACTGTGTTGTTGCCTCTTTGGGGTGCTGTTGGTTTCATGTTTATTTTTGTATCACAGAATACCCGCCGTAAGGACAGGGTGATTTCCCTTTTATTTCTTTCCTTTCTTTAATACTTAGAGCGAATGTAAATCAATGTATGTTTAGTTATATATTCGTCGAACGTCCCTTCCTTTGGCCATGGCTGAGTGAGGCCCTTGGTATCTTTGTACCATTATTTACAGTACTTTTGTATCCTCTTCTTGTCTGGAGGGAAAAAATTTATCATGTGTTCCAGAGGGGTCTCCATAGTCCCCTGAGGATGTGTGTGTATTTCCTATATATAATGGAAGTGTCACTTTTAATCCCTTGTTTGTTTGCCCACTATCGTGTGCCTCTTTTGGACCTGTCTCCTTTGCTAATATAATTGTCTTTTATGAATATCACTATTCTATGGCAGTGGTGAACATGTGATGATCTCATGCAGTGTTACCTGACTTCACATATATTGATGTGAGACCAGATCGGTGAACATCAGCCATACTTATCGCTAGTCTGTGTCACACTTCTTCTATGGTTATATCTGAGGTGGGTGCATTCACGGGGGTTCTAAGGGAATTTGTTCCAGACGCAATACATGTTGCAACATTATCGTGAATATGAATGACTATTTGCGGTGCTCGAGGATGTGGTCTTCCACTCATGCTTTAAACTCCTGAATTGTGAATATCTAGGAGGAATGCATGAAGGACAGCCTCTAATATAATGGGTGACTCTTATTATTTCAAACCGAGGGGTATTACATGAACACACTCCATGGGCCTATAGCAATATTAATTGCAATTCAATAACATCTGTTAACTGCCACTGTGAATCATCAGTCTCGCTCATAGAGAATTATTATTAATCATTAAACTTATCTTGGGATGTTTTATTTTGGTTCCCTGTGTTTTTATCTTATATGAGAAAATGTTTCCCCACTTTCAGGACACTTCAGGAGTTTGTAATTGAATATCAAAAATCTTCCTGCCTTTCTTCCCCGCTTATATCAGACTGTATGACAACCGGCGGGGAACCCTGCCACTTCACTATTTTTTGCCCCTTATGATTATGAAATGCTGTACTCTTTATGTCATCCTCCTTTTTCATGGAGGAATATCTACTTGCGCATTTTGAGTTTGCAACCAAGGGTTTGGCCATGCTCAGGACAAAGCCAATTGACAACAACCATCGGGCTGTCCCCTTACCTAATCATCAGACTCTTCAAATGATGCCTCAGCCTCGGTTGCTCTTCCTTAAAAACCCCTTCCAGATATCTTAAATCTGGGAATTTGGGAGCCGGGCATCTGACTTATTCAGAGTAGGGCCTGCCGGCACCAATCAAAATGACCGTCTCTTCATCACGTCAGACTTCAAACACTTGTTTCCCAGTCCCGTCTCATAACTTCTACACTTGCCCCCTGGATTTCACCGGGAAATATGTGGCCTCTCCCTAAAGAAATGTCCCTTCCAGGAGCTTTCCCTAGGTAATACACAACTGCTTGTTAGATCACTCCCCGAAGGAATGTCTCTTCCAGGAGCTTTCCCCTGCATTAATGCACTACTGCCTGTTATTCCTTCTTTATATTTCAAAGAGAAATTCACACTATCTAGTCTTCCAGTCTGTCCAGGGAATCGCCACATTTCATTTGTCTAAACATATATTTGCATCCTGAAAAAAAGAAAAACAAACATTAATGATGCATGCATTTTCTCATCCCTCAGTACAATGACTTCCAAAGAATCATGCAATAAGAATTTTAAGGTACGAAGTCTGACCTCTCCTCCCCCCTTTTAACGGCGGCCCGGAAACCTTACCCGCCCGTTGTGAATAGACAGAGTTCAGTATTAACAATCAGTGTCTGCTTACCTGATGTATCTGCGCAGTGTAATCTATTCAATCAGGGCAGGCTGCATCTCCCTCAGGCGCAGGCCAGGAAGGACTGGTTGACTGCTGGTTGGCTCATCGAAGAGGGGTTGGGGGGGGCAGCCGACCGCAGGGAGGTCCCCCCCCCCCGGGCTTTTTGGGAGGGCTGCGTGGGGGGGCAGGGGTTTCCATGCCAGAACATTCTAGATTTGGGCTATTTTTAGTAGGGTTTGGTAGCCTGTCTATTTAGGCCCCTGACTCCGCCTCCCAGCCACCATTTTAGGTTTGGTGACCTGGTGGCTGGGAGGTTAGTCAGTTAAATTGTTTTAGTGATTATAGTGTATTTGCCTTTAGTACATTCTGTTTGTAAGGCTAGTGTTTTAATTCCGTTTATATAATGGAAGATTTCCGTGTGCTTGAGGCGATGTGTTAACTTTCTGAGGCCGGAAGAATGGATTTGTTGGTCGGCGGGGGGCCGGTGCGTCCCCAGCATCAGGCCTCTGCCAGGGTGGCTGCGGTGGCGGCGGCGTGCTCTTCGCCGAAGAAGCGCCGAGCGGGTCAGGTGAGTGAAAGGGGCCGGTCTCGCACGAGGAAGCCGGCCCCTTCTGAAGCGGCGCGCGATGTTGTGGAGAGTTTTTTGTGGTGCCTGGTGTGCCTCCGTATGGTTCTGGGGAGGCGTGTGGGGCAATTAGTGTGCCGCTAGCGGGGGAGTCGGGGTTTGCGCCTCGCACGCAGTTAAGAGGCGTGCATGTGTTGTCAACGAAACCTGGCAGTAAGCGGGGGGGGGGGGCGGAGAGGAGGCAAGAAGCGCTCCGCATCCGATCCTTTAGCCGAGCGTTTTTCTGGGCCGGTTTCAGGTGCTTCGAAGCGTGGAGCTCGTAGAGGGTCTTTACAGCTGAATGAGGGACAGGGTTTTTGTCGAGGTTCTTTGTTGCCATCGGAGCATTTGGCGAATCCTGTTGGGCAAACTGTGGTCGATACTCAGTCTGGGGAAGTCAGGGGCATTGGCTGTGGGGGGGCCAGGTGGTGCAAGGGCCCATGGGGATTTTGATTTACATGGTGGTCAGGTTATTGCAGTTTCTGATGCAAGGATTGCGCTGTATACTGAGGAGGGAAATGTTGGCAGTCCTTTGTTATTTTCAACTCCTGTTTCTCAAGGGGGTGTATTGACTGTGTTGGGGAGTTCCAGGGGTGAAGGGGAGTGGGCCCAAATGGGGAAGGGGGTCCGAGTTCTGAAATCATTTTGGAAGCGGAGGGTGTAACATTTGGGGCTGTTGGGCCACTTATAGGTGCTGAGGATGCTTTACAAAGTGGTCATGGTGATGTGCATACACTGGTACCAGGTACTTTTTCTCTTCATGATAGTGGTGTTGGTCAGGTGGGTAGTTTTCGGGCTCAAAGGTTGCACTCTTCCAGTAGTGAAGGGGTGGGGGATTTCTTGGGAACAAGGGGCCCAAGCAAGTCATGTTTTTCTTTTCAGGGTGAGACTGGGGCTGGGATGGGAGGGCTAGTGGCTACTAGGTCTGCTGGCACTTGGCAGAGCGTGCCTGAGGTTGCGTTTGGTGATGTGGTGCCCGGAACACGGTCTCAATTTGGTGTGGGTTTGGGGCAGTCAGGTGGTGTTTCATTCAAGGGGTCTTCCAGGTCTGTTCCTTATTGCTCGAGGGATGCAGGTGGCCCACAATTTGGGGCGTATCCTTCTGGTTTAGACAGTTTTGGTCATGTTTTTGTGGATCATGGTGAGGCACAAGGGCAAGATGAGGAACAGATAAGGTCGGAGGGGTTGTTACGCGGAGGTGATTCAGCGGCATATTCAGATACTAGGTCGGATTGGAGTGATGAAGAGGATGTGGTAGGCGCTTCTCCAGTTAGGGAGATGCCTTTGAGAAGTTTTGGTAGGGGATTGTCTCTTGATAGGTTACAGGGGAGGTCAAGTAGTGATGTTGTATTGCAGCGGCCAGAGCTTGGGGCAGGTGTTATTATCAGGGATCCCAGCATACTAGTCCAAACTTTTTCTTTACAGGAGGGGGATAGGTGTGGCGGTCCAGACTCGGTAGGGCGTGGCCCAGCCCAGCATCGCCGAGGTGAAGTGAGGAGAGCGCCTAGCGCGGCCCTTTCTGTTCCTCCGAGGGAGCCCGTCGCGGTCAGCACACGAAGATCTGGTGCGATCTCGCTGGCCCGCCGAATAGCAGGTCTAGGTGGTCTACCTTACCATCGGCTATGTAGCTACAGAGTCAACGCACGGGGAGGTACAGGCGAGTACAGTCTGCTCTCCCGCCAGGAGGATCTTCTATTCAGCTTAAGAGTAATGTTATTGATGAAGGGTTGGGTAAGACCCGAAGTGTTGCTTTCCCTCCTGATACGGAGGCTGTGGTGTTGGATTATGACGAAGATACTCCTGAAGAAGGTGAACTGCGTGACGGGGGGGAGCCCTCTAATGTGTCTCGTAGTATTTTTCAGAAACAGAAAGTAGCAAGGCCTGTTCAGGAGAGACGAGAGTGCGGCCTGCCAGTCAGGGCTTCTCGAGGGCGGCTTACGCTTGATGTTTCTGCACCACGGGCGGAATCTGTGAGAGCTGTTTCTCTGTTGCCAGGTGAGAAGCCATTTACACAGGCCAAACCTACAATGGTGTCTGTGGGGGCAGTGGTGGTTGATTTTGCTGAAGCTGGCGAAGGGAGGTTATTAAAAGCGAGGTATGTGAAAGACACTGCTGTGGGCACAGATGAAGTTTTGGGGTCTGCAGGGGGCAAAGTTGAAAGTGGTACAAATACCGAGGCTACTGGAGGGGTTAAGGAGCCTCTTGATACTAAGAAATTGAAAATGTAAAAATTGCCTTACATGGGTGTTACTAAACCTTTGGGCGCTCATTTAATGTTGTCTACTAAGGAGCGCATTTGGAAGGGTGAGTACGTTGAAATACTTAAACTCCTCCATCGTGAAGTATGATCCAAGGAGGGTTCTAAGGAGGAAGAATATGAGCTTGCGAAGCGTCCAAGAGTTCCCTTAACTATTGAGAATTGGACGGCGGCATTTCTTATTTATGCAAGTGTATACTGTGAAAAGTTTCCAGAGCGCAGCACATCTATTTTTAAATACATGGATGTCATTCGGAAAGCTCAATTAACGGGAGGGGGATATGCTTGGGCCCAATATGATGAAGAATTTAGGGCCAGGATGGCATGGGATCCAGAGGCAAAATGGGGGGAGCTGGATACAGATTTGTGGCAGCATACGATGGGGTCTGCATCAGGAGGTAAGACAATTTTTACAGCCAGTGGTCTACCCTTGATTTACCGGCCCTTTCAGGGCAAGCCCACCAGTGGTGGGGTGGGGAGTGCGTCCAATACACAGTCAGGAAGTGGCACTTGCTGGGAATTTAACAAGGGGTCGTGTAGTAGAGAATATTGCAAATATAGGCATGAATGCTCCGGATGTGGTAGACGACATCCCTTGGTTAGATGTTGGGGTTACAAACCAGCGGTTGGCCAGCAAGGGAATCAGTCAGGTACGGGAGGTTCTGGGACGTCCCAGCAGTTTCAAGGGGGTCGGGGAGGTAGAGGTGCACAGGGTACTGGGCCCAAAGGCTCATACGCCGGTTAAGCTGGCGCAGTTACAGCTTGCCCTTCGGGACTTTGAGGATGTTGGTGTTAAACAGAGACTGTTGGAGGGTTTTCAATTTGGTTTTCATTTGGGTTATTTGGGTCCAAGGCAGAGGCGTTGGGCTGACAACTTGAAGTCAGCATCTGAACACAAGGCAGTGTTGCAAGAAAAATTGAATAAAGAGGTACATGAAGGAAGGATGGCAGGCCCTTTTCATGACTGGCCGATCCATGATATGATTATTTCACCTATTGGAGTGGTCCCCAAAAAAGAGGTGGGGAATTCAGACTTATTCAACATTTATCATGGCCGAAGGGTCATCTGTTAACGATTTTATTGATACGGATGCTGCTTCGGTTTCATATTCCTCAGTTGACGTGGCCATGTCACTTGTTGTGACCGCGGGCGCAGCTGCTGAGATGGCTAAATGTGACATTAAGTCTGCTTTCCGGCTGCTTCCAGTCCATCCCGATGATTGGAGTCTTCTGGGTATCCATTTTGAAGGCAAATGGTACGTGGACAAAGCATTGCCGATGGGTTGCTCCATATCATGTGCACTTTTTGAATGTTTCAGCACCTTTTTACAGTGGCATTTTACACACCAGTCTGGTCATTCACTGGTAACCCATTATCTAGATGATTTCTTCTTCGTTGGATCCCCGGGCTCCGCGGATTGCCAAACAGCTTTGGACACTTTCCAAGGGCTCATGGAGGATTTGGGGGTCCCCTTGGCTCCTGAGAAAACAATGGGCCCTGCCACAGTCTTGTCATTCTTGGGAATTGAAATCGATTCAGTGGCAATGCGGGCTCACTTGCCAGATGACAAAAAAGTGAAGATGTTGGAGTTGTTGGGTGTTATGTTGTCAAAACGAAAAGTGTTTGTGAAAGAAATTCAAGTGCTACTGGGACACCTCAATTTTGCGTGCAGGGTGGTGAGAGCAGGGAGGACTTTTTGTCGCAGATTAGGCAGGGCTTTGGCAGGACAGCATTTGCCACACCACCGTGTACGCCGGTCCGCGGATGTCAAGGAAGATTTGCGTATGTGGGAATTATTTCTCACTTCCTTTAATGGTGTGCCTTTGGTGAGAGATGTTGATTTCCAATGGGATGTGCAAATGTTTTCTGATGCTGCAGGCAGTGAGGGCTTTGGACTGTATTGGAATGATAAATGGTGTGCGGAACGCTGACCTGAGGAATGGTTGAATGGTGGTCGGAGTATAACCTTTTTGGAGCTTTTTCCTTTGCTAGTAGCTTTGTCTCTGTGGGGGAAGGATTTGGCGCACAAAAAAGTCCTTTTCCGCGTTGACAACATGGCTGTGGTAGAGATTGTGAATCAGCAATCTGCCAGAGATGAACAGGTATTGAAACTCATGAGAGTCTTTGTGCTGGGCTGCTTGAAACATGACATTAACTTTCGTGCTTTGCACATCCCTGGTGTGGACAATGACATAGCGGATGCTTTGTCTCGTTCGCAGTGGGAGAGATTCCGTGGACTGTCCTGGGAGGCGGACACATCACCGACCCCGATGCCGATACATCTGTGGCACGTAGGCAACGTCGGGTCTTACAACTGGTGGAAGGTTCTCTATCTGTGTCTACGCGTTCTGCCTATTCTTTGGCTTGGAGGGAGTTTTGGGAATCTTGAGCTTCTAGACGTGAAGAGGTTTGGCGTCGCTCGGAGGATGTAGTTAAGTTCATCTTGGATCTTATGGACAAGGGTCTGTCTAGAGTCACTATTTCTGGAAAGTTGGCGGGCATTTCTTTTATGGGTAAATTGTTTTGGGGTTATTCCCCTTCTGCTGGTGAGATTGGCAGGAGAATGCTTGAGGGTTGGGCCAGAGAACAAGGGGGCACTAGGAGGCTGAGGGCTTCACTTTCTTGGCAGACTCTGGCGCGTTTATTAGCAATTTTGCCCTCTGTTTGTACAGATGACTTTGAGGCTTGTTTGTTTGCAATGTTAATGGCCTTTATGTTCTTTGGTGCCTTTAGGGTATCTGAGTTGTTGGGTTCTAAATCTAAGGGAGGGATTTGTTGGCCAGATGTTTTTTGCTCAGAGGAGGGTGTGCATGTGTGGCTGGCTAGCTCTAAAACTGACCAGAAGAAGTAGGGTAAAGGTGTGTGGTTGGAGGCGAGTTCCCCTAGAGTTACATGTCCTTTGTTGTTGGCTCGCCTTTGGCGTTCTTTATCGGGGGGTGGTGATGATGATCTGGTATTTCAGCATATTAATAAATCTTCTGTTACAGCCTATCAATTTCGCATGGTTTTGAGTAAGGCTTTACAGCACATTGGTTTGGATGGGGAGCTTTATGGCACGCACTCTTTTAGGATTGGCGCTGCGACTGACGCATTTAATAGAGGTTGGTCACAAGGGGACATCATGAGGTTGGGGCGATGGTCATCATGGTGCTTTCAGCGATACGTGAGAGGTGACGCGGAGGAGGCGCATGCGTCATCTTCCTTTGCATAAGTATTTACTGTTTTTTCTTTTACAGGTTCAGTTGCTGGGCCCCGATCTCAAGCGGTGACGGTTTGGATTGTGGGGCACTCGTTCGTGAAATGGGCCCGGGTTCAAGCGGCCCAAAGTTATTTCGGAGAATCCTTGGGTTTTAATGTCAGAATGTTTAGTATTGTTTGGAAAGGTAAAGGTGGGATGCTCTGGAGGGAACTTATTACACGCCTTAATACCGGTTTGGTGGGGGGTTGCTGCCTGGATATTTTAGTGATTCATTTAGGTGAAAATGATCTTTGTGCAACTAAGAGTGTGGTGCTATTGCATGCCATCAAGAAGGATTTGGCGCTTATTAAAGAGCACTGGGCCGGTTGCCATGTTTTTTGGACGGAATTGATTCCTCGTAGGATTTGGAGAGGAGCAGTGAATCCTAGAGCGGTTGATCATGCCAGGAAGAAGGTGAATGCTGAGGTTTCTAGATTTTGCCGTCAGCTTGGTTTTGGGAGAGTTTCTCATAGAGAGATTCGTTTTGAGTCAGTGGAGTTTTTTAGGGATGATGGGGTCCACCTTTCCAGAGTCGGCATGGATTTGTATTTGTTGGAGTTACGAGAAGTTTTAGCTAGGTCTTTGACTATGCAGTGGTGATTTTGCAGGTTTTTCTCTTTTTCTTTCCTACTTGGGGGGCAGAAAGGAGGTGGGGGGTAGTTTCCTCCCTCCCCCCACCTTTCTGGGTGGTGGGGTCTAGTTGTTTCAGGGCTGTTTGTGTTAGATTTTGGTGATTAATGGTCAGGTTTGTTTATCGTCAGGGAACAATGAGTTGGTCATTGGTTGACCGTTTAGACGTTTTGTGGGGCTTTGACAGGGGTGAAGGGTCAGGCAGGTGATTGGTTTATGGAGGGCCTGGTATTCATAATGTTATTGGGTTTGTTGATGACGTAAGTTTTATAATGATGACGTATGTTTTATAATGATGACGACAGGTTTTATAATGATGACGTTATGTTTATATGATGATGTAATGTTTTATAATGTTGTTGTAATGTTTGAATTGATGTATGGTATGGGTGGGGGAGGGGCCATAAATTGTTAGGGGAGGGGGTGGTGAGGCGGGGTTTAGGTTTATTTAATTATTTAGCGAGGTTTAGTTTTGTAAGGCTTTGCCACGGTTTATTATTTGTGATGTGCACCTGTTCCTAATAAAGCGGCCTTTTCCACACTCAAGCTTTTTGGTCTGCTTTAACCCCCCCACCTCGACCTCCCTCCCAATGTTGTCAGGGAAAGAAAGAGACAACACGGCCCTGACTGTATAGTGTTTAGCAAAACATGCGCGGGAGGTCAGCCAGCTCCGTGGAACTGAAAACTGAACTAAAACTACAACATACTAAGCAGTGTCTTAAATAGTTTCAATATGTCATACATTTCATTAGCATATTAAATCGAGCGCGTGCTCAAGCACATGGTTAGCTCTTATAATTTCAGCAAGAAGCAATAGTTTCTGCAAAAACTTCCAACCACACGTCACGGAATGCGACTCAAGTGCACGTTATTGATACATATTCACTCACCCTGCACTACCGGTGTCCTTGACTGTCTCGTGCTGTGAAGCCTAGCAATGCTTTCCTTCCTACACGTTTACTAGTCTGCAATGCCTAACCACTTGCTTATCTTGTTCCTGTGTGTCTACTTTTGTCTACATATTTTCACAGAGAGGTGTCCTTGCACTGTGTGCCTGTGGTGTGCACTGTAACTTTCCATTTTTGCTATGTTTACTAATTACATTTCTCTTTCAACGAAACCTCGTGTCTGCTTCTCTACATGCCCCCACTCTATTCTGGATCTCTATTATGACATTGTAAACAGCTTGGATCTGTCCTTTTCCTTTACCACATACATTTATACACTTCATTCTGTTGATGCTTGCATTAGCCTGGGAAGGCCTTCACACTTTTGTACATTCTCTGTAACAAACACTTAAAAAGTTCTCTATTCACCAGCGTGTGCAAAGCTCACAAGACTATCTTAATAATGTAAGTGCAGCTCCAATCACACTAATTCCAAGCAAAATGTTATTTAATGTTCCCACAATGCAAACAGAATCCTTTAGTCCCTTAAGCCACACTCAAAAAAATCTTGAGACTACATATTAATAACTGAATCTGTTGTAAGTGAACTTTGTGTTCGGGTTCCACGTGAAGCCCAGAGTGCAGTTATGAAACGCAGCAGTGAAGAATAGGAGCCCCCAGTCACTTTACATGTTGCATGCAGATTAAAGCTGTACGCATTTCTGACATCTATGCTGCTGAAAACGCATGTCACATGCTAGTTGTGTGACATTTCATTTGTTATGTTTGATTGACACATGCAATCTCCAAATTCGCAACATGGACATTAAATACACTTATTTTTAGGATATTAACTAAATATGTCTAAGCACAGATGCAGCACATTATTATTACTATTGTTATGATTATGATTATTATTATTACAGTTATAGTCTCTCCAAGGAGCATCAGGGAGTTAAAATATACCTCTGCCAAAAAATAAAGTGATTATAATAAAAATAATGTAAAAGAAGTTTAACAGAACAAGGAAGTCTTCATTGCTCTTTTATAGCACCAATGATTTTGTGGTGGATGCGGATGAATGTCTACATCGGTCAGCATACATGAGCGCATGGCAGCAGATTCGGCATAGACCCTGCCCTTCTAAGAGGGACCGCCCTTAAAGCACCGCATGGGTCGCTCCTGTGCGCTCCAGAGGGAAGCAGGGAACAAAACAAGGGAAGAGAGGGAATGAAGGCGCACTTTGTTAACTAATGGTATAGGGCGCTGTCTGTTCTCAGCACCAGGGGGTCCTGCACCATCTCTCTTCCGGAAATGAGCACACTCCCTGGAGTGCACCTTCGCCATGAATGACTGGGAAGCCTCCGGGAATCCGAACGTTGCTGGACAACACCTGCCAGGTGTATGACAAATACAGGACAAGCACAAACCGCCATGTAGGAACACAGGAGTGAAGGGGAAGCTGGGAGACAGGAAATGCGAGGGACTGACTAGAGAATACAAGCATTGAAAATGCAATAAGTCTCGCCTTTGCTTAAGTTAAAGCCATTTACTTTGCTAATGGTATTGAATAGCAAAGCAAATGGCTTTAACTTAATGAAAGGTGAGACCTAATGTTAGTCAGTGTCAGTCAGTCAGTATCAGTCAGTCAGTGTCAGTCGGTGTCAGTCAGTCAGTGTCAGTCAGTCAGTGTCAGTCAGTCAGTCAGTGTCGGTCAGTCAGTGTCAGTCAGTTAGTCAGTGTGTGTAGGAGAGTAGGGCCTGCTTCCTATGATCACCCCCACTTTTTGCTGTGATTCTCTGTTTTTTTTACTTTAATGTGGCTGTGGGCCTGCTAATCAGACCCACAGCCCAGCTGTTCTCTCTCTAAATTGATACCATGTGCTTTAGGTACATACCAGATTGGTTACTGGGTCACCGTTTTGAGCCCCTGTATAGTGTACCATAGGTACCCAGGGCATAGGTGTACCCTAGGCCTACCAGGGGCTGCAGCATGTATTGTGCCACCCCTGGTTTGCTCTCCAAACTGACACCACAGGTCTGTTCACACAGCCTGGGTAAGGTGGTGTAATCACCCCTTACTTAGAAATAGTATACCTATATCTACCTTTACATATCGACACATGTGCACCTATAAGCCACTCCTATGGTAGGCCTCGACAATCCTGGAGGCAGAGTGCTTGGTTTATGTGAGAGGGTGCCCTAGCATGAGCTGTGCCCCTCTTCTTATAGCTGTTCTATGATATAGCCATACCATATACTCTTAAGTGCATTATAATCCTCGCGGTTAATGCCAACTTTGGTTTGGCTTTATCAAAACATGTCGTGTAAGGTGTCAAACACTTTGGAATACTACCCCCCCCCCCCCCCGCCAGTCCTGGCAACATTCCACCCTTCTAGAGGGAGAAGACATGTAGTTACTGCTTTACCCGGTTAAAGTTAAACAGAGCCTCAGCATCACAAAATGGATGCTGTTGCCACAGACACGAGTCTGACCTCCTGCTGCTGGACGAAACTCCGGCAGGGGAGGCCTGGACAATAGGTTTCCTGTCCAGGGAGGTACTGGCACCTCCCCAGACAGGGGTATTGTGTATTGGGGCAGGGAGGGCTGTATTCAGTGAATGCTTCCAGACACTGCCTGGGGCACACAAGGTGCTCCATGCATAGCCCGGTTCAAACCAGTTGCTGGGGCACTCCAGCCCCAGCTCTGGCGCGAAACTGGACAAAGGGAAAGGGGTGTAACCACCCCTTCTCAGGTCCACCCATAGGAGGGACCTAGTCAGGTATTCCAGCACCCAGTATAAGTATAGGAGCTGGGTCCCTGGGACTTTAGATTATCCTGGACGAATCTTTGAAAGACATATCATGGACCTTCAACATTCCCTTCTGACTGGAAGATGGAAGACATCTCCCTTGTGGTCAAGGAGTGACCACCCTGTGCAAACAGGCACCAACAGCAACTTTGCCGGTCTGCAGTTTCAAGGCTCCTGTCAGAACCCGAAGACTCTGTGACCCAAGAACTAGACTTTCAGACTTCTCTGACCCCGACCCACATCCACAGCAAAGCAGAGACTCGTGGCGGACACGAGAGACGTGGGACCGGACATCTTAGACATCCTGCAATTTGCTACCTGCACTCCTTTCCCGAAGCCTCAGTAAGTTGTGCATTGGAGTACGAGAAGCCCCAGCCCCGAGCACCATTTGCACCGAAACCCGTGGGCCCCGCCTTTACATTTGAGCTTGACGCGTCTTCTCGGTTCCTTGTCTGTTGGCTTGTGAGCCCCCTGAAGACCTTCCTTTGAATTTAACTTGCTTGCCTGGTTGCTCCAGGGTTGCTCCAGCTTCCCTGAAAAGGAGAAGCGCCACAGAACTTGCTGGTCTGCAACAGAGCCAATCTCGACATCCTGCGTGGTTTGCGATTGCCAAGGCTTATTGGGTCCAATACGGATACTGATACCGCAGTCATCTAGAGCCATTGTGGAACAGCTCGAATCCAGCGCCTGGTCATCGTCGATGCCTCCTGGGCCTCGTGGCTGATGAGACAAACTCACCTTCTAGCACCCGACATCGCCTGGTTCCTTCCTGGTCACTGGCTAGTGACCCAGACTCTGTCCCCTCTGCTTTTAGATTCTTCACATCTCCGATCCACCCGGACACTTTTCCTCTGGTCGCCTGCAGCACTTCTTTGCAGCTCTCCATAGAAAACGACGACGAAACCCGACAGAAAAAATACCTTTGCACCGGCTTCCCTGGGTGAGGTAACACGAGTACTCCGGTGCTCCCGTTGGTCTTGACTCTCGAAGTGTCCTAGTTTAAAAGGGTTCCATCCTAGTCCATCCGGAAGTGTCCTTAAATTATGTATTTGTAACTTCTTCGTTTCCCATAAAAAGTCAATGGTAACCCGCGCCTGTGTTTAGACACTGCACGCGTCTCCCGTGGGCCTCCTCCTTCCTATCTTTTGGTCGAGTAGAGTAGCCACAGCGATTCCACAGGCCCCAGGCCTGCTTTCTAACTCTCACGTGGTACTAATACCACTTTCTTAGTATATGGTTTGTGAGGCCCCTAGGGCATAACGTATACTGTGCAACTTATCGTATATTAACTGTGTGACTTGTATTGTATTTTTAGCTCTGACCTCATAAAGAGTGCAGAGGGGTTGTGTTTAGATTAAATACATATATATTTGAAATATACCTTGTGTGATGTCCTTTAATTTGGTATTCAAGGGATTATATATGGTAAAACAACTTGCTTAACTCTCCTACTGAAGTCTTAGCCTGAAGACTGCTGGTTCATGCTACCACTAGGATAGCTTTCTATAAGGTTGAATTTACAACCACCATCAATAAGGGTCAATTACACTGGTGCAAGGTGCCCACTAGAACTAGTGGACATCATATGCCAGGCTAACTTCTCACATTGGTGTGCAGCGGTTGGGATAAGAGCTTGCAATTTGTTTTACTAAATAATCTTGAGATATCATCTGAAAGATCATATCAAGGTACCTGTAGGTACATATAAATCAAGTCTTATATACATAAGTTCTACTGAACTTAGTAGTTGTAGGTGGTAAGGGCTTAGCACACCCTGACTACAACTCCTAGAGAGGTTCTAGTAGGAAACCAAATAGTGTAGGTAGGTGCACACAACACACCTCACTAGAAATGTCCTTGGGAACAGGGTCTAGTGGGACTCTGCCAGAAGACAACCAAGGTTGCCTTTTAAGTATAACACATTCACTTTTCAAGAACTGAGAAGTTTGTGTTCAGTCAGAAGACTGAGACAAGGACAGAGTCCAACCTTTAACCACCTGGTAGATATCTTAGTAGCTCATGATGTAGAGAATGCATCAGACCAGGTAACCAAGGTAGTAGAGAGGGGGGGGCATCCCTCCACAGAAGAGAATAATACTGGGCAGGATCCAGTGGTCTCTGATGAGGAAGTGGATGCTGACCAGGATGAGGTTGAAGGAACTGACCTGGGCAACACAGGACTATCTGGAGGGGGAGAGGGCAATGGTAGGCCCCCCCTCTAACCTTCCAAATAGGCCTAACAGTGGAAACAGAAGGCGCATATCACTTTCCAGTGGTTCTGATCATTCTGATTCCTCAGTAGGGTCCAGTGCCTCTGCTCAGAGGAGGATGACTTCCCCTCAGAGGAGAGAGCACAAAGCTAGAATGAAAGAGGTCAAGCTGAGCATCAAGAGGCAAGAAGTTGCTCTTGCAAAAGAGACCCTAGCTCTTGAAAGAGAGAAGAAATTGTGTGGGCTAGAGCCCACTCGTGGCAGCATAATTCCTAGAGATAGGGAAAGGTCTCATGACCATAGAAACCTGAACAAGATTGTCCCTCCCTATCAGATTGGGGATGACATCCACAAATGGATAACTGCTTTGGGGAGGGCTTGCAAAGTACAGCAGGTACCCCAAAGTTAGTGGGCAGCAATCTTGTGGCTCCCCTTTGCAGACAAAGGAAGAGACAAGCTCCTCACTGTGCGAGAAGAGGATGCTGACAACTACTATGTCCTGAAGAGTGCTCTGATAGATGGGTTTGGCCTAACCACAGAGCAGTACAGGTTGCTGTTCAGGGATACCCAAAAGACACAGACTCAGGACTGGACTGATTTTGTGGATTGTGGACTAAGGCTCTGGAAGGCTGGATGCCGGGCAGTAAACTAAGTGACTATACAGGCTTGTATAACCTTATTATGAGAGAACAAATTCTTTACAACTGTCAAAACCAGTTATTGCATCAGCACTTGGTAGACTCTGATCTGACCTCTCCCCGAGAATTGGGAAAGAAGGCAGACAAATGGGTCAGAACCAGGGTGAAGCAGAAGGTACAGAACCAAGGTGGTGATCAGAAGAAGCAAGTCCAAAAGGGTGGGGAGAAAGCAAAAGACCAGAAGTCTTCTCGAGGTCCCCAAAAAGCTTCTAATGGTGGGGGTTCCCAACAATCTAAGAAGAAAGAAGGCCCAAAGAAACCTTGGTGCAAGATTTGGAAAGTAAATACTCACTGGACCAGTGATTGTGCCAAAAAGGACACAGCTCCAGCCACCATTGCCCCTAAGGCAACTGTTCCCCCTAGTTCAGCTCCAAGTGGTGGTTCTCAACAGAAGGGTGTAGTAGGGTTAAGCCTGGGGACTGAGATGGATTCTGGCCTAGTCAGAATACCAACTCAAGCTGTTTTGATCTGTGATGGGGACACAATTCTGTCCTCTACTGTGAGTCCCATTAACTTGGGCAAGTTCAGACAAACTCCTTTAATTAATGACAAAGTGGCTCAGGCCTACAGGGACACATGTGCTAGTGTCACAATGGTGACGCCTGGCTTTGTGGACTCTGGATAGATCATACTAGGTGAAAATTACCTAGTGACCCATGCTAGCAATGTCACTACCACTCACAGTATGGCAATTGTTAATTTCTCCTGGGGAGGGGTAACTGGCCTCAAAAAGGTCGTGGTTAGCTCAGACCTCCCTGTAGAATGCTTGCTTGGAAATGACCTGGAGACTTCAGCTTGAGCTGAAGTGGAGTATAGGACCCATGCAGAAATATTGGGGATATCAGCACATGTCCTTGCTGTGACTCGGTCACAGGTCAGAAATTGCAACACTGAACAGGCACTGGATTCTGGAACAATGGACCAGTTGCCTACCAGGAGGAGAAGCAGTAGGGTTAAGGCAGTGCCTTCCCCTTGGCTCAGGTAGAGGATCAGCCTTCTCAGGAAGCTGATTGTGAGATCCAGGAGGAAACTGTCCTAGAAGGGGTTGAGCCTGATCAGGTTGAGTTTCTTGGGACCGGGGGGCCCTCCAGGGCAGATCTGAGGCAGGCGCAGTTGGACTGCCCTTCACTTGAACTCCTCAAACAGCAAGCTGCTGCTGAGGCCGCAGGGAATGCTAGTGGGACCCACAAAGTTTACTGGGATGATGGGCTCCTGTATTCAGATGCTAGAGACCCCAAGCCTGGAGCTTCCAGGTGGTTGGTCATATCTTTGGCATTCAAGGGCTTCCTTCTCACACTAGCCCATGATATTCCCCTTGAAGGACATCTTGGCCAGAACAAGACTTGGGACAGGCTTGTCCCTCACTTTCACTGGCCTCATATGTCAGAGGATACCAAAGAGTTTTTTCGCTCCTGTGTCACCTGCCAAGCCAGTGGCAAATCAGGTGGCACCACAAAGGCCCCCCCTAATACCACTTCCTGTGGTGGGGGTTCCCTTTGAACGTGTAGGGGTTGACATTGTTGGACCAATGGATCCCCAAACAGCATTTGGGCACAGACTTATTCTGGTGATAGTGGATCATGTCATCAGATACCCAGAAGCCATTCCCCTAAGGACCACAACAGCACATGTTGTGGCAAGAGCCCTCCTGGGAGTTTTCTCAAGAGTGGGCTTTCCGAAGGAGGTTGTCTCAGACAGAGGTGCAAACTTTATGTCTGGATATCTGACTGCAATGTGGAAGGAGTGTGGAGTGAACTACACTTTCACCACACCCTATCATCCACAGTGCAATGGTCTAGTTGAGAGATTCAACAAGACCTTAAAGGGCATGATTAAGGGTCTCCCTGAAAAGCTTAGGCAAAGATGGGACATCCTGCTGCCATGCCTTTTGTTTGCTTGCAGAGGGGTCCCACAGAAGGGGGTTGTCTACAGCCCTTTTGAACTTCAGTTTGGGCATCCTGTAAGAGGACCCATGTGTCTGGTGATGGTGAAGGAGGGATGGGAGTTACCTCTCAAACCTCCCAAGAAAGACATTGTGGATTATGTACTTGATCTCCGCTCCAGGATGGCCGAGTACATGAAAAAGGCATCCAAAAACCTTGAGGCTAGTCAGGAATTGCAAAAGGCATGGCATGACCAAATGGATGTGCTGACTGTTTACCAGCCAGGGCAGAAAGTGTGGGTGTTGGAGCCTGTAGCCCCAGCAGCTCTTCAAGACAAGTGGAGTGGACCCCACACTATTGTTGAACAGAAGGGAGAAGTCACCTATTTGGTTGACCTTGGAACTCCCAGGAGCCCCCAGAGGGTGCTTCATGTCAACAGATTGAAACCATATGTTGACAGGGCAGACATGGGCTTGCTCATGGCTACAGATGAGGGACAGGAGGAAGAGAGTGACCCTCTCCCAGACCTGCTTTCTCAGAACCCTGATGATGGTGCAGTTGATGGTGTAGCCTTGGCAGGCAGCCTCACTGACCAACAGCAGCAGGACTGCAGACAAGTTCTACAATCCTACAGACATATGTTTTTTCTGACTCCAAGTCAGACTACCTGGTGCACTCATGAAGTGGACACTGGGGACAGTCTGCTAGTTAAAAGTAAGATTTACAGGCAACCTGATCATGTCAGGGACTGTATCAGGACAGAGGTCCAAAAGATGTTGGATTTGGGAGTCATTGAGCCATCAGAGAGCCCTTGGGCAAGTCCAGTAGTCCTGGTGCCTAAACCTCACACCCATGATGATAAGAGAGAGATGAGGTTTTGTGTGTATTACAGAGGCCTCAATGCTGTCACTAGGACAGATGCCCATCCAATACCCAGGGCAGATGAACTCATTGACAGATTGGCATCTGCCAAGTTTTTGAGTACATTTGACCTGACAGCTGGCTACTGGCAGATCAGACTAGCTGATGATGCAAAGCCAAAGATAGCATTTTCAACCCCTGGTGGGCATTATCAATTTGTGGTGATGCCCTTTGGTCTGAAAAATGCTCCTTCCACATTCCAAAGGTTGGTGAACCAAGTCCTCTCAGGTCTGGATGACTACTGTGCAGCTTATCTAGATGATATTGCTGTCTTTAGCTCCACTTGGGAAGATCACCTGATCCACCTGAAGAATGTTTTGGAGGCCCTGCAAAAGGCAGGCCTAACTATCAAGGCTACCAATTGCCTGATAGGGGAGAGTCAGTTGTATACCTGGGCCAGCTTGTAGGTGGAGGCCAGGTTCAACCATTGCAGAGCAAGATCCAGACCATAATGGACTGGACTATTCCAACCATCCAGACTCAGGTCAGAGCTTTATTGGGCCTGACTGGGTACTACAGGAACTTTGTCAAGGGGTATGGTTCCATAGTGACACCCCTGAATGACTTAACTTCCAAGAAAATGCCAAAGAAAGTGCAGTGGACAGTCAGCTGTCAAAAGGCATTTGATGACCTGAAGCAGGCCATGTGCACTGCTCCTATTCTGCAAATTCCAGACTACTCCAAATAATTCATTGTCCAAACAGATGCTTTTGAGTTGGGGGTAGGTGCTGTGCTTTCACAACTGAATAAAGATGGTCAAGACCAGCAAGTAGCTTTTATTAGCAGAAGGCTGACCCCTAGAGAGAAACGTTGGTCAGCTATTGAGAGGGAGTCCTTTGCTGTGGTTTGGGTCCTGAAGAAGCTGAGGCAATACTTGTTTGGTACTCACTTCAAGATTCAGACAGACCGTAAGCCCCTCTTGTGGCTAAACCAGATGAAGGGTATTAATCCCAAACTGCTCAGG